>NC_090034.1:765000-1365000 GCF_037176765.1 Anolis sagrei | reverse complement strand
TAGCCAATAGTCCAGAGGACAGGAGCAGGATTCAAAACGATCTTGACAGATTAGAGAGATGAAGGGCCAAAACTAACACAATGAAGTTCAACAGGGACAAATGCAAGATACTCCACTTTGGCAGAAAAAATGAAATGCAAAGATACAGAATGGGGGACGCCTGGCTCGAGAGCAGTACGTGTGAAAAAGATCTTGGAGTCCTCGTGGGGAGGAAGTTAAACATGAGCCAACAATGTGATGTGGCAGCAAAAAAAGCCAATGGGATTTTGGCCTGCATCAAGAGGAGCCTAGTGTCTAGATCTAAGGAAGTAATGCTCCCCATGCTCTATTCCCCCTTGGTTAGACCACACCTGGAATACTGTGTCCAATTCTGGGCACCACAATTCAAGAGAGATATTGACAAGCTGGAATGTGTCCAGAGGAGGGCGACTAAAATGATCAAGGGTCTGGAGAACAAGCCCTATGAGGAGCGGCTTAGGGAACTGGGCATGTTTAGCCTGAAGAACAGAAGGCTGAGAGGGGATATGATAGCCATGTATAAATATGTGAGAGGAAGCCACAGGGAGGAGGAGGGAGCAAGCTTGTTTTCTGCTTCCTTGGAGACTAGGACGCAAGGGAACAATGGCTTCAAACTACAAGAGAGGAGATTCCATCTGAAC
The DNA here is from genome assembly GCF_037176765.1 of Anolis sagrei. Classification (NCBI taxonomy): domain Eukaryota; kingdom Metazoa; phylum Chordata; class Lepidosauria; order Squamata; family Anolidae; genus Anolis; species Anolis sagrei. The sequence continues at coordinate 1,364,341 of NC_090034.1, read as the reverse complement.
ATTAGGAAGAACTTCCTGACTGTGAGAACTGTTCAGCAGTGGAACTCTCTGCCCCGGAGTGTGGTGGAGGCTCCTTCTTTGGAAGCTTTTAAGCAGAGGCTGGATGGCTATCTGTCAGGGGTGATTTGAATGCAATATTCCTGCTTCTTGGCAGAATGGGGTTGGACTGGGTGGCCCATGAGGTCTCTTCCAACTCTTTGATTCTATGATTCTATGAATGCTTCTAGAACATGGCCAGACAGCCCGAAAAACCTACAACAACCCAGTGATTCTGGCCATGAAAGCCTTTAACAATACATTTATTTCCCTTCTCCTTCTGAAGAACCTTGGGGTGCAGTTTTCTGGGAAGGTATGTCCTACCATCCTCACGAAGAAGGTGGATGTGTCCCCAGGAGAGCATCCATACGGGCCAAGCTAAGCAGCACAGCTTGCTGGCTTGATTTGGCATTATTTCATTACCTTGCTCCTCCGAATGAACCCCGGTTTGTTCCAGGCAGAGAAAGGACTGCAGGATGAGCTGCGTTGCCCTGCACAGATGTGCTAGTAAATCTCGGGTTTTAATCTGAGTGGTTTATTTTGGTGCAATCTGCTAAACAGATAAGTAGAACCAGATGCGAGGACTGATGAACTGCTGCCCACTTGCAAGTGGATTGGAGAAAGCCCTTCTCACCCAAGTATATCCCCCCACAGGGCTCGGAGGCAGAGCTGTATATCTTCCGGACTGGAAATGGTCTTTTCAAGACAGGATACGGAAACTAAAGGAAAGTAGGTTGCGGATCTCTGAAGTTGGGTATGTCCAAGAGTCTGGAACATCTTCTCGAGCAATGTCGAGAACGTGACTGGATGGCTGCGTGTCAGCAGGTTGAGGGCGAATCCAGCAAAGACGGAGATCTTCTGGCTGGGTTGACTGGGCAGTGGGGACATCCAGCTGCCTACCCTGGATGGCGAGGTGCTACGCCCGTCCTCGTTGGTCAAGAGTCTGGGAGTCCTTTTGGACCTTCTGAGGACGATGGAGGCCCAGGTCTCTCTCCGTCGTGAGCAGAACCGCCTTCTTTCTTTCACCTGCGGCAGGCTAGACGGCTGACCCCCTCCCTGTCCAGGGACAACCTGGCTACGGTGATCCAGGCTATGGTCATCTCAAGACTGGACTACTGTAATGCCCTCTACATTGGCCTTCCTCTGTCCGTGATCCGGAAGCTCAAGTTGGTACAAAATACTAGGCCTGGGTAACAACGCAAAAATTTGTTTCTAAAATCGATTTGTATTTGGGGTTTTTTTTTGTTTCGATATTTAAAATAATTACAAAATTTTCCCTTAAAAAAGTTCAGTATTTACAAAATTTTGTTAATATTTACAAAACATTTTGTAAAGATGGCGCCCTTTTTTTTCAATATTTTTTAAATATTTTTTTAATTTAATTATTAATTTAGTAGAATAGGGAGGAGAAATTATTATTAAGGAGGGAAGGCAGGCACTCACTCACTCTGGCGGGCCCTCAAGCGCTGCCGCCGAGTCGGGCCCGGCTCCTCCGAAGCAATGCAAAATTGGGAGAAGGGCTCCCCAAAGGCCATCTAGCCCAGCCCTCCGCTAAGGAATTGGGAGAACGAAGCACAGCCCTCTGCTAAGGAATTGGGAGAATGAAGCACACCCACCGCAAAGGTGAGGAAGGAGGGACGGGCCGCCTTCCCGCTGAGGGTCGCTCGCCCTCTCGCTCACTTGCTCAGCCGGCGCCTTCCCCGCCCTCTCCTCCTCCTCCTCCTCCTCTTTCAGGCTCTGACTGGCTAAGAGAGGAGAGAGAGGAGAGCTCCCAGCAAGCATCTAGCCAAGCCATCTTACGTATTTCCGAAATGGACGGAAATACAAAAATTTTTGGCGCCTGCCGTTTTGATATTTAAAAACACTTCCGGGTTTAAAAATAAGTTTTGTAATCATTTTGTAATTGCTAAAATTAACGAATATTTAACGAATTACAAAATTAACGAACGAAACCGCCCAGGCCTACAAAATACAGCTGCTCGGCTTCTTGCGGGAATTCCGATGAGATGCCACATCACCCCAATCTTACCCATTGAGCACCGGATCACTTTCAAAGGGATGGGACTCACCTTGAAGGCCTGGCATGGTCTGGGGCCGATGTACCTGAGGGGCCACCTCACCCCCTCCCAACCCCAGAGATCCCTCCGTTCTGAGGACCAAGGTCTCTTGGAAATTCCCAATGTCAAGACCTTGTGTCTAACAGCAACCAGACGCAGAGCCTTCACAGCAGTGGCACCATCACTCTGGAACACTCTGCCACCCGAAGTCCGTGCCTTGCGCGACTTACCAGCTTTCCGCAGGGCATGGAAGACATACCTGTTTCGACAGGCCTTTGATCTCTGATATTGCTGTTTTTAAATTGTTTTAAATTGTTTTTAAATTGTGTTAGATTTTAGACTGTTCTTGTAAGCCGCTCCGAGCCCCAGGGGAGTGGCCGCATATACGTTGGAATAATAAATAATATAAATAAATATACATAAAATATAACTAGCATGGGAGTCTTGTAGAAGGTTGCCATTTCCAACTAATCTCAAATAATATTTATGTGTGAAAATACTACTTTTGTTCAGAAAACACAGTTTCTTTCAGACAAAAATGATTTGTTGGGCAGAAAAAATTCTGTGCAGAAAATGTTTTTTTTACAGAAAAACCTGTTTTCTGTATCAAAAATTGTTTTCTGTGCAAAAAACACTGTAATTGGAGACTTTTTCTGTGTGAAATCTGGATTTCAGGGTGGGAAGAAGGACTTGCACAGCTGGCACTGAGTGAATATAGTACAGTAGGAACCCCCCCCCCCCACCCCCAACAGAAAAACCTGTTCCCTGTACCAAAAAAAATGCATTCTGTGCAAAAAACATTGTAATTGGAGACTTTTTCTGTGTGAAATCTGGATTTCAGAATGGGAAGAAAGACTTGCACAGCTGGCACTGAGTGAATATAGTACAGTAGGACCCCCCCCCCCACACACACACACAGAAAAACCTGTTTTCTGTATCAAAAATTGTTTTCTGTGCAAAAAACATTGTAATTGGAGACTTTTTCTGTGTGAAATAGAAATCTGGATTTCAGGGTGGGAAGAAAGACTTGCACAGCTGGCACTGAGTGAATATAGTACAGTAGACCCCCCCCCCCCCACACACACACACACAGAGAAAAAACTGTTTTCTGTATCAAAAATTGTTTTCTGTGCAAAAAACATTGTAATTGGAGACTTTTTCTGTGTGAAATCTGGATTTCAGGATGGGAAGAAAGAACAGTTAACATCAGAAACATAAAGTACAATAAAACGTTAATTAAATATAAAACCAGATAAAACAACAATATCAATTAAAAAAACATGTATCAGTTTGAGTCTCCTCGTTAAAAACATTATCCAAAAGCGTTGTCCAGTCGTTCCATTTTTCTCTACATCTGTTATATTGTGGCTGCAAACGCTTGCTCAAAAAGCCAAGTTTTGACTTTTTTTGAAAGGGAAGGGGCCGATCTAATATCCGTAGGAAGGGCGTTCCACAGCTGAGGGGCCACCACTGAGAAGGCCCTGTCGTTCATCCCTGCCAGTCGTACTTGTGATGAAGGCAGAATCGAGAGCAGGGCCTCTCCAGACAATCTTAAAGTCCTGGTGGGTTCATAAGGGGAGATGCATTAGGACAGGTAAATATACACACAACATAGTCAGAGATCTCACTTATATACATAATGAATAACTAGCATGGGAGATCCGCCTAGTCAAAGCCATGGTCTTCCCTGTAGTAGTCACCTACGGATGTGAGAGATGGACCTTAGGGAAGGCTGAGCGGAGGAAGAGAGATGCTTTTGAGCTGTGGTGTTGGAGGAAAGTGCTGAGAGTGCCTTGGACTGCGAGAAGACCCAACCAGTCCATCCTCCAGGAAAGAAAGCCCGGCTGCTCACTGGAGGGAAAGAGACGAGAGGGAAAGCGGAAGTCCTTTGGCCACATCATGAGGAGACAGCAAAGCCTGGAGAAGGGAATGATGCTGGGGAAAGTGGAAGGCAAAAGGAAGAGGGGCCGACCAAGGGCAAGGTGGATGGAGGGCATCCTTGAAGTGACTGGACTGACCTTGAAGGAGACCCTGGGGGTGGTGACGGCCGACAGGGAGCTCTGGCGTGGGCTGGTCCATGAGGTCACCTAGAGAAGAGAATGATGCTGGGGAAAGTGGAAGGCAAAACAAAGAGGGGCCAACCAAGGGCAAGATGGATGGATGGCATCCTTGAAGTGACTGGACTTACCTTGAAGGAGCTGGGGGTGGTGACGGCCGACAGGGAGCTCTGGCGTGGGCTGGTCCATGAGGTCACCTAGAGAAGAGAATGATGCTGGGGAAAGTGGAAGGCAAAAGGAAGAGGGGCCGGCCAAGGGCAAGATGGATGGATGGCATCCTTGAAGTGACTGGACTGACCTTGAAGGAGCTGGGGGTGGTGACGGCCGACAGGGAGCTCTGGCGTGAGCTGGTCCATGAGGTCACGAAGAGTCGGAGACGACTGAACGAATGAACAACAACAAGCATGGGAGGCTTGTAAAAGGTTGCTCTTTCCAACAAATCTCAAATAATATTATGTGTGGAAATACTATTTTTGTGCAGAAAATGCCGTTGCATTCAAACAAAAATGATTTGTTGGGCAGAAAAAATTTATGTGGTTTTCTTTACAGAAAAACTGTTTTCTGTGCAAAAAAATTGTTTTCTGTGCAAAAACACTGTAGTTGGGGACTTTTTCTGTGTGAAATCTGGATGCAAAACATGATGGTTGGAAATTTGATAGACCGAGATAGACCGTGTGCACCACTAATTATCACGGAGAGACAAAAGCTTCTTCACCTTAACCAACAAGAAGCATGGGAGGCTTGTAAAAGGTTGCTCTTTCCAACAAATCTCAAATAATATTATGTGTGGAAATACTATTTTTGTGCAGAAAATGCCATTGCATTCAGACAAAAATGATTTGTTGGACAGAAAAAAAAATTCTGTGCAGAAAATCTTGTGGTTTTCTTTACAGAAAAACTGTTTTCTGTGCAAAAAAATTGTTTTCTGTGCAAAAACACTGTAGTTGGGGACTTTTTCTGTGTGAAATCTGGATGCAAAGCATGACGGTTGGAAATTTGATAGACCGAGATAGACCATGTGCGCCACTAATTATCACGGAGAGACAAGAGCTTCTTCACTTTAACAATGAGCTTTTGGGATGTGAAAACAATATATTCCTGATGCTTTAAAACCCAAGTAGAATTTTTCATCTCCTTTGTCCAACCCAAATTAGCACACAGTGGAGCCTGATTGCTCTGGGTTGAAACTGAGACGGCCTTCTACTCCATCATGTAATGCTTCGTGTAGTCCTGCCCAGATGCCATTCAGAAAATGGAGACTACATTTAAGCCGCAGCGAATGGCCTCCTCTTTGTTCCTTTATGGACATCCACCGAGGAAGTTGATCTGTAGAATACCCCATTTAACTAAATTAAATTCTAGTTAGCATCTGGGATCCTGTCAATAATTGCCTTTCTTCTTCTGAGGAACCACCAACCGGTGCCAGTAATGGACACATAAAGATTTTAAGAGGTAGATAAATTAGGAGCTGCATTTTGGCGGCTACCAAAACATGGTTTAACGGAGCCATTAGTAATTAGGTGCCTGGCTTTAATGAAGAAAATTTTGCAATCATTAAGATTCTCCAGGAAGGCACTTATACCATCAGTAATGTTTATTTACTCTCAGATGCATTAACTCAGCACCGCCGCTCAGTCCTCATCTCTGCAATTGCACAAATGTAAAGCAGTGGGAAATTCCCGCCAACATTATAAAGTGATTATTGGGCTCCCTAATTTCCCTTTCAGCAAGATGACTTAGAAACAAGGCTAGGACTCGTATTGATTTGAGGGATGCGGAATACATTTCATTTGCCCCACGTTGCTCAGTAAAACAACCTAGTTTCAATAATACATGCACAAGCAGTCCCCAGTAGGGTTGTTATTAAACTGGATTTGTTTGTAAGTCAGAACAGGCACACTTACTTTACTTACTTAGGCAATCCCTCGTTGGACGAGTAAGATGGTCTTCCATTATGGATTTCCTTGTGGGTCCGTATGTGGCTATGGAGCCCTATTCTTGCTCGGCATCTTCTCCCACAGTGAGGGCATTGGTTTCCAGGTGGGAGGTGGTCCCGGTCGGGGTTGGCTTGACGCGCCTTCCTCCTGGCACGTTTCTCTCTTTCACCCTCCACTCGTGCCTCCTCGAATTCTGCAGCACTGCTGGTCACAGCTGATCTCCAGCTGGAGCGCTCAAGGGCCAGGGCTTCCCAGTAGGCCTGGGTAACAACGGAAAAAATTTGTTTCTAAAATCGATTTGTATTTGGGGGTTTTTTTTGTTTCGATATTTAAAATAATTACAAAATTTTCCTTTTAAAAAGTTCGATATTTACGAAATTTCGTAAATGGTAAAAAATTAACGAATCGATTTCCGAAACAATAACGAATCGATTCGTTAATGGCGGACGCGACCGCGAAATACGCTAAAAAACCTCCAAAACCTTCTGAAGCTTCCCTCTCCCTCTGTTCTTGACTGTTGGTGTGATATTATAATTTTTTTTCACTAATTAAACCATAAAACTGGCCCAGACATGCGGAAATAATAACGAAACGACCTCAGAACAATAACGAAACGAATACAATATCGAAATACGAAGCATTTACAAAACGTTTTTGAAAATTCGTTTTTTTGAATAATTGCTCCAGAATGGTTCGTTATCGTTTTGTAATTGAAAAAAATAACGAATTATTAACGAATTACAAATTAACGAAACGAAACCGCCCAGCCCTACTAGATAACTAGATATTTATTTATTTATTATTTACTCCACTTGTATACCGCTCTTCTCAGCCCTTAGGCGACTCAGAGCGGTTAACAACAATTCAGCAGTATACATAGTACAGACAATAGGCCTTTAAAAACAGTAGCATCACAAATCAATAAACATAACATCAATACAACATTACATCAGTATAGCAAATCCATCAGGTCTCATCACTAGAATCAGAATCCAGTCTCGTTATCCAATATTCCATGTTCCGCTAATCAATCAATTGCACTGCTTAGTCAAATGCCTGTCCGAAAAGCCAGGTCTTCAATTTCCTCCGGAATGCCAAGAGGGAGGGGGCCGATTTGATCTCTGTAGGAAGGGAGGGGCCACCACTGAGAAGGCCCTGTCTCTCGTCCCCGCCAGGCACGTCTGTGAGGCCGGCGGGATCGAGAGCAGGACCTCCCCAGACAATCTTAATGTCCTAACTGATTCATAGGAGGAGATGCATTCGTACAGGTAAGTCGGGCCAGAACCGTTTAGGGCTATAAAGACCAAAGCCAGCACTTTGAATTGTGCTCGGAAGCAAATTGGCAGCCAGTGGAGCTGGTGCAACAGAAGAGTTGTATGCTCCCTGAGTGCCGCTCCTGTTAGCATCCTGGCTGCCGATCCTTGGACCATTTGAAGCTTCCGAGCAGTCTTCAGAGGCAACCCCACGTAGAGAGCATTGCAGTAGTCTATACGGGATGTGACTAGAGCGTGGACTACCGTGGCCAAGTCAGACTTCCCAAGGTATGGGCGCAGTTGGCGCACAAGTTTTAACTGTGCGAATGCTCCCCTGGTCACCACTGAAACCTGGGGCTCCAGGCTCAGCGATGAGTCCAGGGTCACACCCAAGCTGCGAACCTGCGCCTTCAGGGGGAGTGCGACCCCGTCTAACACAGGCTGTAACCCTGTGCCCTGTTCGGCCTTGCGACTGACCAGAAGTACCTCTGTCTTGTCTGGATTCAATTTCAATTTGTTCGCCCTCATCCAGACTGTCACAGCGGCCAAGCACCAGTTCAGGACCTCAACAGCCTCCTTAGTAGCAGGTGGGAAGGAGTGACAGTTGGACGTCGTCTGCGTACAGGTGACATCATACCCCGAAACTCTGGATGATCTCTCCCAGCGGCTTCATGTAGATGTTAAACAACATGGGAGATAGTATAGAGCCCTGAGGAACTCCACAAGACAAAGGTTGTGGAATTGAGCAGGTATCTCCCAATAACACCTTCTGGGATCGACCCTCTAGGAAGGACTGGAGCCACTGCAGAACAGTTCCTCCAAGACCCATCCCTGCGAGGCGTCCCAGAAGGATACCATGGTCGACGGTATCGAAGGCCGCTGAGAGGTCCAGCAGAACTAACAGGGACACACTCCCCCTGTCTAGATAGATAGTAGGCTTGGGTAGGTTCGTTCGTTAGTTTCTAAAATCGTAATTAATTTGGATTAAATTACCTTTTGATCCAACTTCGAGCCATGCAGGAATAGTGGGAGGAGCAATTCCGAACTGAAACAATTTCCCCATTGTTCAGAATTATTTTTGGATGTGGCTTTGCACGCCCGGCGATGCAAAGAGGGACGAGGTGGGCGTGGCTAAGAACAGCTCTTCCTGAAGGCCACTGGGGGATACTGTCTTGTGATAATTTGTACTATGTAAACCGCTTTGAGTCGCCTAAGGGCTGAGAAAAGCGGTATAGAAATAAAGTAAATAAATAAATAAATAATTCTTAGCCACGCCCACCTCGTCCCTCTTTGCATCACCAGTTGTGCAAAGCCACCAATGCAAAGAGGAATGAGGTGGGCGTGGGTAGGCACTGCTCTTCCTGAAGGCCACGCCCCAATGGCCTTCAGGAAGAGCTGTGCTTACCCACGCCCACCTCGTCCCCCTGCAATCCATCGCCGTTCGTTGCCACCCAAGGAAGGGAAACTGCGAGGTTAGTTTTAAAATCTCACAGTTTCCCTTACCTGGGTGGCGGCGAACAGCAATGGATTGCAGAGGGATGAGGTGGGTGCGGCTAAGCACAGCTCTCCTTGGAGACCTTGCCCCGAGTGACCTCCAAGGAGAGCTGTGCTTAGCTGCGTCCACCTCGTCCCTCTGCATGACGGCTAGCCAGGGAAGGGAGGCTGTGAGATTTTAAAACTAACACTTTTAAAATCTCGCAGCTTCCCTTCCCTGGTGAGCTGCCATGCAGAGGGATGAGGTGGACGCAGCTAAGCACAGCTCTCCGTGGAGGTCGCTGGAGGTTGCTGGGGGCATGGCCTTCAGGAAGATCTGTGCTTAGCCATGCCTGCCCACCTCATCCCGCTGCAATCCATCGTGGTTGGTTGCCACTCAAGAAAGGGAAACTGCGAGGTTCGTTTTAAAATCTCGCAGTTTCCCTTCCTTCCCTGGTGGCGAGCTGCGACGCAGATGGACGAGGCGGGCGTGGCTAAGCACTGCTCTTCCTGAAGGCCACTGGGGGCGTGGCCTTCAAGAAGGGTTATGCTTACCCACACCCACCCCGCCCCTCTGCATCACAGCTTACCGCAAGGGAAGGAAGGGAAACTGCGAGATTTTAATGGTTCCGGAGGGAGGGAGGGGCACCTTCAATTAACGAAGCAAATGAAGCGATTTGGATTTCCTGATATTTCCGATCTTTTTTTCAAGAAAATTTCGGAAATAATTTCAAAATTGAATCACCAGTGCCCCTTACATCCGAAACGAGTTTTGAACCTTTTTTTTAATCACCCAAGCCTAATAGATAGATTGGGTCTGGAGAACAAGGGTCTGGAGAACAAGCCCTATGAGGAGCGGCTTAAGGAGCTGGGCATGTTTAGCCTGAAGAAGAGAAAGCTGAGAGGAGATATGATGAGAGCCATGTATAAATAAGTGAGGGGAAGCCACAGGGAGGAGGGAGCAAGCTTCCTTTCTGCTTCCTTGGAGACTAGGACGTGGAGCAATGGGTTCAAACTACAATAGAGGAGAATCCATCTGAACACAAGGAAGAACCTGATTGTGAGAGCCGTTCAGCAGTGGAACTCTCTGCCCTGGAGTGTGGTGGAGGCTCCTTCTTTGGCGGCTTTGAAACAGAGGCTGATGGCCATCTGTCAGGGGTGATTTGAATGCAACATTTCTGCTTCTTGGCAGAATGGGGTTGGACTGGATGATGGTCCAGGAGGTCTCTTCCAACTCTAGGATTCTATGATAGATAGAGAAGGGCAGGGATAATACCCCTGCCATGTTTGTTTTGCTGTCTGTACTGTCAGGGTAGTGTTAGTAGCCCTTTTACTCTCAGTGTGATAAAAACTCAAAAACTATACATGAGTCTGTTGCTTTAAGTAGAAACAAAAATATAGTTCTATTCACTGTAGATCAAAAACACAAAACAAAACAGAATAATTGTTCTCACCAGTATTCAACAAATGATATATCCATTGAGTCTTCTTCTTTACACGATAATCTGTAAACATAGAGCAAAATAATAGTCTCTCTACTTAGTTATCAGTAGAATGTGCTTGTCTTGCCATAAACAAGGAGTTTCTATGCCACTCCAAAGGGATTCAGCTTCAGGATGCTGCATAACCACTCCCAGCCAAAGGTTTCTTCAGCTCAAAACGAGGCATCAAGCTAAACCAAAATGCAAAGCTCAAAGCTTGCAAACTTAGTGCCTTGTTATATGCAGAAACTGATAACACACCAAATTAACTTATAGCAGCTGTAACAGAAAAGTTACTTAGAAAAAGCATGTTGTAAACCTCTAGTATTCAGAAGAGTTCTCCTCACTTCTGTGGCTTGTTGTGGAAACAAGGATTGGAGACCCCTTTTCCCTGTGAGAATAACTCTTCCATGAGTGAATTTCCTTTTCCTGGGGTAGATTTATCTCACTTCCTGATGTCTCACCCCTGTTCTTAACTTTGAGTCATTTGTTAATTGGGTGTTTGTAACTCAGAGACTGCCTGTATTGTATCCCACCCTATGTCCCCATGGAGACTCCCTTGAAGAGTGAATTTTAACAAATATAACAACTAGGGCTGGGCGGTTTCGTTTCGTTAATTCGTAATTCGTTAATAATTCGTTAATTTTTTAAATTACAAAACGATAACGAACCATTCTGGAGCAATTTTTTTAAAAAACGAATTTTTAAACACGTTTTGTAAATGCTTCGTATTTTGTTATTTTATTCGTTTCGTTATTGTTCTGAGGTTGTTTTGTTATTATTTCCGCATGTCTGGGGCAAGTTTTTTGTTTAATTAGTGAAAAAAAATTATAATATCACACCAACAGTCAACAACAGAGGGAGAGGGAAGCCTCAGAAGTTTTTGGAGGTTTTTTAGCGTATTTCACGGTCGCGTCCGCCATTAACAATCGATTCGTTATTGTTTCGGAAATCGATTCGTTAATGTTTTGTAATTTTTTTCACATTTACGAAATTTCGTAAATATCGAACTTTTTAAAAGGAAAATTTTGTAATTATTTTAAATAACGAAACGCAACCCCCCCCCCCCCCCCAAAAAACGAATCGATTTTAGAAACAAATTTTTCCGTTGTTACCCAGGCCTAATAACAACAGGCTTTAGATAACCATCAACGTTGCTAAGGCTCTGGATGAAGAAGAATGTTGATTTTCCCCTTACTCACTTCTTGTTGACAGAAAACGGTAGGATTTCATTTCAGATGCTGCCCATTAACTCTCAGTAGTTTTACAAGCTTTAGCAATACTAATCAGCTTTATACACAGCAGGCAAGTCTAAATACAAACGGAAATATCCTAATTGACGTTGTGTTGGGTTAGAGTGGGTGTTTGTGTGTTTCTGAACCCCAGCTCATGATAGCTTTGCTCCTTGGATGGTCACAAACGTGCCTCCATTTCTATAACGCAAGTTCCATCTGGGCCATAAAACAGCAGTTGGTCGCGAGGCTGTTTGCAAGAAGATAATAAGTGAAACCAGCCATTGATCAGATTGTTGGGACTGGAGAAATAGCACATACCTCTACATGAGACATTGGAGTTTGAGGCAGGCTCCTTGGTAATCTTGGCAGATCCAAGGCTTCCTTACCTATAAAGTGATATTCTCAGATCTGATTCAGGTCCTCCCTCACGTCTTTCTACTAGGCTTGGGTAACCATGGAAAAATTTGGTTCTAAATTTGTTTTTGTTTTCAGGGGGCCCTTGCATTTCGTTTTTTTTTAATAATTCCAAAATTTTCCTTTAAAAAATTTCAAAATTTACGAAATTTTGTAAAATTACGAATCGATTCGTTAATGGCGGACGAGATTGCGCAATATGCTAAAAAACCCTCCAAATGGGAGAGGGGGAACTTCTGAAGCTTCCCTCTCCCTCTGTTGTTGACTGTTGGTGGGATAAAACAAACAACAACTATAAAACTTGCACGAGGCATGCGAAAATAATTACGAAATAATTACAAAATAATTACAAAATAATTTTGAAATAATTACAAAATAAATTGGAAAAATTGTTTCGAATCTTAATTACTCCTCACACTATTTCTGCATGGCTCAATATTGGATCGTAAGCTAATTTAAATACGAATTAATAACGAATTACAAAATTAACGAACGAAACCGCCCAAGCCTACTTTCTACAACTAATGTTCTAGTCATTAAATAGTCCTTTCCCCCATCTATCAAATACATAGGCTGGACTTCATTGTCACTGTTAAATGGCTACGGAGGGAGAAGAGAAGAAGGATGAAGGGAATGGCTGAGCAGAAAGTGAGAGGAACAGAGGAATGAGGTTGTTTGTTTCTCTCTCTCCCTCTTTGTTCATCTCCTTTCTCATGGGGGACCTTGTCAAAGGCCTTACTGAAATGCAGATACGCCATGGATGGAGCATGTCTGGATTTCAGAAAGGCCTTCTTTGACAAGGTCCCCCATGACCTTCTGGCAAGGAAACTAGTCCAAGGTGGGCAAGGCAAAACTACGGTGAGGTGGATCTGGAATTGGTTACATGGACGAACCCAGAGGGTGATTCTCCCCAAGGCTTCCTCCACTTCATCCTGGAAGGAAGTGACGAGTGGAGTGCCACAAGCAGGGTTCTATCCTGGGCCCAGTCCTGCTCAGGATCTCCATTCATGACTTAGATGAAGGGCTAGAAGTTTGCAGACAACACCAAATGGGGAGGGAGAGCCCAGACTCCAGAGGACAGGAGCAGGACTCAAAACGATCTTGACAGACTAGAGAGATGATTGGCCAAAACTAACACAATGAAGTTCAACAGGGACAAATGCAAGATACTCCACTTTGGCAGAAAGAACGAAATGCAAAGATACAGAATGGGGGACGATGAGGTCTGGCTCGAGAGCAGTACGTGTAAAAAAGATCTTGGAGTCCTCGTGGGGAGGAAGGGGAACATGAGCCAGGAATGTGATGTGGCGGCAAAAAAAGCCAATGGGATTTTGTCCTGCATCAAGAGGAGCCTAGTGTCTAGATCTAGGGAAGTCCTGCTCCCCATGCTCTATTCCGCCTTGATGAGACCACACCTGGAATATTGTGTCCCATTCTGGGCACTGCAATTGAAGAGAGATATTGACTCTAAGCTGGAATGTGTCCAGAGGAGAGCGACTAAAACGATCAAGGGTCTGGAGAACAAGCCCTATGAGGAGCGGCTTAAGGAGCTGGGCATGTTTAGCCTGAAGAAGAGAAGGCTGAGATGAGATATGATGTTGTTATTGTTCATTCGTTCAGTCAACTCCGACTCTTCGTGACCTCATGGACCAGCCCATGGCAGAGCTCCCTGTAGGTCATCACCACCCCCAGCTCCTTCAAGCTCCTTGAAGCCATGATAGCCATGGATAAATATGTGAGATAGCCATGGAAGCTATGATAGCAATGGATAGATTTGTGAGAGGAAGCCACAGGGAGGAGGGAGCAAGCTTCCTTTCTGCTTTCCTGGAGAGAGACTAGGATGCAAGGGAATAATGGCTTCAAACTACAAGAGAGGAGATTCCACCTGAACATGAGGAAGAACTTCCTGACTGTGAGAGCTGTTCAGTAGGGCTGGGCGGTTTCGTTTCGTTAATTCGTAATTTGTTAAAAATTCGTTATTTTTTTGTTAACGAAGCGATAACGAACCATTCTGGAGCAACTTAAAAACTAAACGAATTTTTCAATTCGTTTCGTAAATGCTTCGTATTTCGTTATGTATTCATTATTTCTTTATGTATTCATTCGTTATGTATTCATTTCGTTATCGGTTTGAGGTCGTTTCGTTATTATTTCTGCATGTCTGGGGCAAGTTTTATAGTTGTTTTTTGTTTAATTAGTGAAAAAAAATTATAATATCACACCAACAGTCAACAACAGAGGGAGAGGGAAGCTTCAGAAGTTTTTTTAGCGTATTGCGCGATCGCGGCCGCCATTAACGAATCGATTCGTTATTGTTTCGTTATTGTTTTGTAAATTTTTTTACCATTTACGAAATTTCGTAAATATCGAACTTTTTTTAAGGAAAATTTCGGAATTCTTTTAAATATCGAAATGCAAAAAAACCCAAAAACGAATCGATTTTAGAAACAAATTTTTCCGTTGTTACCCAGGCCTACTGTTCAGCAGTGGAACTCTCTGCCATGGAGTGTGGTGGAGGCTCCTTCTTTGGAAGCTTTTAAGCAGTGGCTGGATGGCCATCTGCCAGGGTTGATTTGAATGCAATATTCCTGCTTCTTGGCAGAATGGGGGTGGACTGGAGGATGGCCCAGGAGGTCTCTTCCAACTCCAAGATTCTATGATCTATGATCTCCGATCGATCAATGTCCTTAAGGGCACCTTGATTACCTCCCTGCTAAAAACAATACCTATTTTATCTACTCTCATTTCTGCGTTCGAGCTGCTAGGTGGGCAGGTGAGCTGGGGCTAAAGGTGGGTGCTCACCCCGGGCTCAAACTGCTAACCTTTCCATCAGCAGGATATCTTCTGCAGCAAAGCAGTTTAGCCTGCTGTGCTGAGCCCATATGTATAGAAATGCAATGAATGGGAAATGTTTCTGGATGTGAAGGAATCAATGCAGCCAAAGAACACGTGGCCAAGACCTTAGTCCTATCCTTGTTTGGATACATTTGATCAATGCTGTGCGTATGTGCACACAGGTGAACTCTTCCACTCTCCACGATTCCTCCTTGGTGGGTCATGCTGGATTTCTCCCCCTCCCATTTCCCCATTTTATCTATATTTTGACACAGCATTACGAATGGATGCGTTTCAGTTTGAAATCCTTCGCATGAAGATTGCTCCCTTTAGCCTTCTGTTCAGCTTCTGATAACATATTTGTTTGAACTACACAGCTCTCCCCGATCTCTTTAGTAAGCAATGCTAGTTTCCACCCAAAACCAGGCCCTTGAGAAAGAGGAGAAAAGAGAGGGAGAGAGCGAGGAGGGAGAGAGAGAGGAAACCCAAAACACCTCTCCTTTATCTGATAATAGATTATTCCACAAACCTGGTGGACAACTTCTTTGTAGCCACTCCAAAGTAAAGATTAGCATTATTATTACTAGGTGTACCCGCCACGCGTTGCTGTGGCCAACCTCCTTCCTTCTGTACCTCTTTGCTTCCTTCCCCCCTTTTTCTTTTCTTTCTTCTTGATCTCCTTTCTTCATTTTCTGCCTCTTTCCTTCCTTTGCTTTTTGCTTCTATTTTTCCTTCTCTGTTCTTCCTTCCTTCCTTCCTTTTTCTTCTTTCCTTTTTCCTTCCTTCTTTCTCTACCTCTTTCCTTCCTCACTCCTTTTTCTTTTCCTTCTTCTTTCTCTCCTTTCTTCCTTCCCTTCCTCTTTTCTTCCTTTGCTTTTTGTTTCCATCCTTCCTTCTCTTTTCTTCCTTCTCTCTTTCCTACCCCCCTCTTTCTCTCCTTTCTTCCTTCTCTACCTCTTCCCTTCCTTTACTTTTTTGCTTCCTTCCTTCCTTCTCTTTCCTTCTTTCCTTCCCTCTCTCTTTCTCTCCTTCTTTCCCTCCTTCCTTCACTCCCTCCTTCCTTCCTTCCTTCCCTTTTTCTTTTTCTTTTCCTTTTCCTTTCTCTCCTTTCTTCCTTCTCTACCTCTTTCCTTCCTTCTCTTTTTTCTTTCCTTCTCTCCTTCCTTCCTTCTCTACCTCTTTCCTTCCTTCCCCCTTTTTCTTTTCCTTCTTCTTGACCTCCTTTCTTCCTTCTCTAGCTCTTTCCTTCCTTTCTTCCTTTGCTTTTTGCTTCCACCCTTCCTTCTCTCTTTCCTTCTTCCCTCCCTCTTTCCTTCCTTCCCTTATTTTCTTTCCTTCTCTCCTTCCTTCTTTCCTTCTCTTCCTCTTTCCTTTCCTCCCCTCTTTTTCTTTTCCTTCTTCTTGATCTCCTTTCCTCCTTCTCTGTGTCTTTCCTTCCTTTGCTTTCTGCTTCTATCCTTCCTTCTCTTTCCTTCTTCCCTTCCTTCCCTCTTTCCCTCCTTCTTTCCTTCCTTCTTTTATTTTCTTTCCTTCTCTCCTTCCTTCCTACACTACATATTTCCTTGCTTCCCATTTTCTTTTCTTTTTTCTCTCCTTTCTTCCTTCTCTAACTTTTTCCTTCCTTCCTTCACTCTTTGCTTCCATGCTTCCTTCTTTCTTTCCCTCCTTCCCTCCCTCTCTCCCTCTTTCTTTCTTTTTTTCTTTCTTTCTTTTTCCTCTGCTATGCAGGAAGGCACAGACCAAGCACTAGCCTAATGTTGTGTTCTTTGGATATTGTACTTCCTGATGGGTTGTTGTAGGTCTTTCGGGCTATATGTCCATGTTCTAGAAGCATTCTCTCCTGACGTTTTGCCTGCATCTATAGCAAGCATCCTCAGAGGATATGAGGTCCTCTCACAACCTCTGAGGATGCTTGCCATAGATGCAGGTGAAACGTCAGGAGGGAATGCTTCTAGAACATGACCATAGAGCCTGAAAGACTCACAACAAAGTGAGTCCAGCCATGGAAACTACAAGAGAGGAGATTCCATCTGAACATGAGGAAGAACTTCCTGACTGTGAGAGCCGTTCAGCAGTGGAACTCTCTGCCCTGGAGTGTGGTGGAGGCTCCTTCTTTGGAAGCTTTTAAGCAGATGCTGGATGGCCATCTGTCAGGGGAGATTTGAATGCAATATTCCTGCTTCTTGGCAGAATGGGGCTGGACTGGATGGCCCAGGAGGTCTCTTCCAACTCTTTGATTCTATGATTCTATGATTCTAGGTTGTTGTAGGTCTTTTGGGCTATATGTCCATGTTCTAGAAGCATTCTCTCCTGACATTTCGCCTGCATCTATGCCAAGCATCCTCAGAGGATATGAGGTCCTCTCACAACCTCTGAGGATGCTTGCCATAGATGCAGGTGAAACGTCAGGAGAGAATGCTTCTAGAACATGGCCATATAGCCTGAAAGACCTACAACAACAAAGTGAGTCCAGCCATGGAAACTACAAGAGAGGAGATTCCATCTGAAGATGAGGAAGAACTTCCTGACTGTGAGAGCCGTTCAGCAGTGGAACTCTCTGCCCTGGAGTGTGGTGGAGGCTCCTTCTTTGGAAGCTTTTAAGCAGATGCTGGATGGCCATCTGTCAGGGGTGATTTGAATGCAATATTCCTGCTTCTTGGCAGAATGGGGCTGGACTGGATGGCCCAGGAGGTCTCTTCCAACTCTAGGATTCTATTATTATTATTATTATTATTATTATTATTATTATTATTAAGCAGAGGCTGGATGGCCATCTGTCAGGGGTGATTTGAATGCAATATTCCTGCTTCTTGGCAGAATGGGGTTGGACTGGATGGCCCAGGAGGTCTCTTCCAACTCTAGGATTCTATTATTATTATTATTATTATTATTATTATTATTATTATTATTAAGCAGAGGCTGGGTGGCCATCTGTCAGGGGTGATTTGAATGCAATATTCCTGCTTCTTGGCAGAATGGGGTTGGACTGGATGATGGCCCAGGAGGTCTCTTCCCACTCTATCATTATTATTATTATTATTATTATTATTATTATTATTATTATTAAGCAGAGGCTGGGTGGCCATCTGTCAGGGGTGATTTGAATGCAATATTCCTGCTTCTTGGCAGAATGGGGTTGGACTGGATGGCCCAGGAGGTCTCTTCCAACTCTAGGATTCTATTATTATTATTATTATTATTATTATTATTATTATTATTAAGCAGAGGCTGGGTGGCCATCTGTCAGGGGTGATTTGAATGCAATATTCCTGCTTCTTGGCAGAATGGGGTTGGACTGGATGGCCCAGGAGGTCTCTTCCAACTCTAGGATTCTATTATTATTATTATTATTATTATTATTATTATTATTATTAAGCAGAGGCTGGGTGGCCATCTGTCAGGGGTGATTTGAATGCAATATTCCTGCTTCTTGGCAGAATGGGGTTGGACTGGATGATGGCCCAGGAGGTCTCTTCCAACTCTTTGATTCTATGATTCTATGATTCTAGGTTGTTGTAGGTCTTTTGGGCTATATGTCCATGTTCTAGAAGCATTCTCTCCTGACATTTCGCCTGCATCTATGCCAAGCATCCTCAGAGGATATGAGGTCCTCTCACAACCTCTGAGGATGCTTGCCATAGATGCAGGTGAAACGTCAGGAGAGAATGCTTCTAGAACATGGCCATATAGCCTGAAAGACCTACAACAACAAAGTGAGTCCAGCCATGGAAACTACAAGAGAGGAGATTCCATCTGAAGATGAGGAAGAACTTCCTGACTGTGAGAGCCGTTCAGCAGTGGAACTCTCTGCCCTGGAGTGTGGTGGAGGCTCCTTCTTTGGAAGCTTTTAAGCAGATGCTGGATGGCCATCTGTCAGGGGTGATTTGAATGCAATATTCCTGCTTCTTGGCAGAATGGGGCTGGACTGGATGGCCCAGGAGGTCTCTTCCAACTCTAGGATTCTATTATTATTATTATTATTATTATTATTATTATTATTATTAAGCAGAGGCTGGATGGCCATCTGTCAGGGGTGATTTGAATGCAATATTCCTGCTTCTTGGCAGAATGGGGTTGGACTGGATGGCCCAGGAGGTCTCTTCCAACTCTTTGACTCTATGATCCTATGATTCTATCAAAGCCTTCGACAATACTTTCTAATGTCTTCTGTATCTGTCAACAATCTTCCTTTAACTATGTTTGTAAGCCACTAATGGCGAGTGACTAATGGAAGATGTCCAGAGCTCTTAATTATTCATACCCTTGTCTCTCCCCACCCACTGTGATCTTTTCCTCGTGGAATCATTCTGAGGATCCATAGCTGGCACCCCCTCTGTGCCCACCCCCACTGATGGCCCTTTCTCTGTTTGCATTCCAACCCTTAAGTATCCTCCTCACAGCAAGCGATGGTGCCAATTCCAGCAAATTATCCTATCATCAAGGCTCTGTCAATGGCAGTCCCAGTGGTGAACCCATTAGGGATCACCGCTGGACACTCCACGGGCCCCCAAGGCCTCTTCCAGTGGGGTGTGGGTGCCCAAATGGGGATAGATTCCCCCCTTTACACAAACCTCTGTGCGTGGCCTCTTCTCTTTCGCTCCCAGGCTAATGAATTACACTGTGAAAGATTCAAGCCATTGCCTTTCAGATCATCACAGCGCGATTAAGATTCCCAGGCTCCTGGCTCTCCGCGGCTTAGATGTCTATTCCATATGCAATATATTTAAATGGTAGTGTATATAATGGCAGGTCACATTATTCAAATCTTTGCTAATTCTGATTGCTCCCTACTGGAGTTGCTGGTAGGGACAGTTTCCCCTCTCCACGGCTCATTTAGAAAAGGAGAGAATGTGGAAAAAATTCTAAAATTCAAACATGGGGAATGAAAGATGGACACTCATCCGAATACCAATAAAGACCAAACTTGGCACATAGAGCCCCCATGGCCAACTCAACATTCTGGTGAGGTTTGGGGAGAACAGACTATGGATGAAGGGATTTGCAGTACCTTAACTCACTTTCAGATACCACTGCGACCCTCACCCAATGACTGATCAAGACCAAACTTGGCACAGAGAGCCCCCATGGCCAACTCAACGTTCTGGTGAGGTTTGGGGGAGGACAGACTATGGATGAAGGAATTTGCAGTACCTTAACTCACTTCCAGAGACCACTGCGACCCTCACCCAATGACTGATCAAGACCAAACTTGGCACACAGAGCCCCCATGGCCAACTCAACATTCTGGTGAGGTTTGGGGAGAACAGACTATGGATGAAGGGATTTGCAGTACCTTAACTCACTTCAGAGACCACTGCGACCCTCACCCAATGACTGATCAAGACCAAACTTGGCACACAGAGCCCCCATGGCCAACTCAACATTCTGGTGAGGTTTGGGGGAGAACAGACTATGGATGAAGGGATTTGCAGTACCTTAACTCACTTTCAGAGACCACTGTGACCTTCACCCAATGACTGATCAAGACCAAACTTGGAACACAGAGCCACCATGGCCAACTCAACATTCTGGTGAGGTTTGGGGGAGAACAGACTATGGATGAAGGGGTTTGCAGTACCTTAACTCACTTTCAGAGACCAGTGTGACCCTCATCCAATGACTGATCAAGACCAAACTTGACACACAGAGCCCCCATGGCCAACTCAACATTCTGGTGAGGTTTGGGGGAAAACAGACTATGGATGAAGGGATTTGCAGTACCTTAACTCACTTCCAGAGACCACTGCGACCCTCATCCAATGACTGATCAAGACCAAACTTGGCACACAGAGCCCCCATGGCCAACTCAACATTCTGGTGAGGTTTGAGGGAGAACAGACTATGGATGAAGGGATGTGCAGTACCTTAACTCACTTCCAGAGACCACTGCGATCCTCACCCAATGACTGATCAAGACCAAACTTGGCACACAGAGCCCCCATGGCCAACTCAACATTCTGGTGAGGTTTGGGGGAGAACAGACTATGGATGAAGGGATTTGCAGTACCTTAACTCACTTTCAGAGACCAGTGTGACCCTCATCCAATGACTGATCAAGACCAAACTTGACACACAGAGCCCCCATGGCCAACTCAACATTCTGGTGAGGTTTGGGGGAAAACAGACTATGGATGAAGGGATTTGCAGTACCTTAACTCACTTCCAGAGACCACTGCGACCCTCATCCAATGACTGATCAAGACCAAACTTGGCACACAGAGCCCCCATGGCCAACTCAACATTCTGGTGAGGTTTGAGGGAGAACAGACTATGGATGAAGGGATGTGCAGTACCTTAACTCACTTCCAGAGACCACTGCGATCCTCACCCAATGACTGATCAAGACCAAACTTGGCACACAGAGCCCCCATGGCCAACTCAACATTCTGGTGAGGTTTGGGGGAGAACAGACTATGGATGAAGGGGTTTGCAGTACCTTAACTCACTTTCAGAGACCAGTGTGACCCTCATCCAATGACTGATCAAGACCAAACTTGACACACAGAGCCCCCATGGCCAACTCAACATTCTGGTGAGGTTTGGGGGAAAACAGACTATGGATGAAGGGATTTGCAGTACCTTAACTCACTTCCAGAGACCACTGCGACCCTCATCCAATGACTGATCAAGACCAAACTTGGCACACAGAGCCCCCATGGCCAACTCAACATTCTGGTGAGGTTTGAGGGAGAACAGACTATGGATGAAGGGATGTGCAGTACCTTAACTCACTTCCAGAGACCACTGCGATCCTCACCCAATGACTGATCAAGACCAAACTTGGCACACAGAGCCCCCATGGCCAACTCAACATTCTGGTGAGGTTTGGGGGAGAACAGACTATGGATGAAGGGATTTGCAGTACCTTAACTCACTTTCAGAGACCACTGCAACCCTCACTCAGTGACTGATCAAGACCAAACTTGGCACACAGAGCCCCCCGTGACCCACTCTCCATCCTGGTGCTGTTTGGAGGAGGATGGACCATGCACGATGGGATTCGCAGTATCTTCACTAACTGATAACTGATAAATAACACCTTTGCCACACAATGCCTTTCTCTAATAACCCAGGCAGCACCAGGTCCCCAAGCTACCAATTTCTCTTTACAATTGAGCGAAGAGGCTGGCAATGGAAGCCTCAGCTACTTTAGCCCGTGGTCACATTTTGGAAGCTGGAGTCCAAAACACCTTGAAGACCAGAGTTCGGGAATCACCATTCCAAGATCAAACAACATATCTATCAGAAGATAAGAAGTCCTGTCATACCACACTGAAAGCACAGCGTACCTGTCTGAACATATCTCCTTCTACATCCCGCCTAGGAGTTTCAGATCTTCTGGGGAGGTCCTGCTCTCGGTCCCCCACCCTTGTCACAAATGAGACTGGTGGGGACAAGGGACAGGGTCTTCTCAGTGGTGGCCCCCCACGTGTGGAATTCACTCCCTGGGGAAATTAGGTCATCTTCATCCCTCCTATCCTTTAGAAGGAAATTAAAAACATGGATATGGGACCAGGCCTTTGGGTAATCTTGCAGACTGACGAGGACAATTACCACAATAGCTATGGAAACGGATTGGTCTGTTTTTCACTCCCTCTGTTCTCAAACCTAATCTGGTTTCTCGGGAAAATTCCCCAATGACCAAAGACCATTTCCCAAGAAAACTAGGTTTCACTTGAACAATCATAGGGATGCATAGCATCGACCTCAACTGCCTACAATTCTGTCGTAGCACTGACAGACTCATCATTTGGAAACCCATCAAAACCCCTGTCTCCTGACATGTCAGAAAAATCCTTTGCCGCTTGCTGAGCTACAACACTAGGATCCTGTTGCACATCGACTCCATTTGTATTGATTCCAATGCAAGTTTGCTGACATCCCTATATATATAGTAACATCTTTACAGCCTCTTGCTGAATACAGAGTATGGAGGTGTCCAATTCTAATTCCCACAGGCTCTCGGGATATTGCTCTATGTCTGTTGTGGGGAGGAAAATGGGAAAGGGTGATGAAGTCAATATGGACTTTAGGAGGGTCTCCCCAGTAAGAGAGACCCCTAGGACCGCACAAAAGAGGGTCTATGACCTTGGCGAGCCGTCAGAGAAGCCTGATTCCAGCAATTTTATTAATATTAATAATTGAAATGAGACTCTTGCCAAGGCGAAGAAGAGGCATCAAGGTTTAATGAGCGATTCAGCTGAGTCGGATGCAAATGCGGGGATAGTTCACCCACAAGCATACCAATACATTGATCAGAGGCATATTTATAGCAAATTCAAAGTTGCAGAGTTCAAACTCCCCGCCCCGGCTTCCCTGTTGTTCCCTGCCCCCAGTGCCTCTGGACCAGTCAGGAAGTTCTAGTGGTCCGTAGGAACCAATGGGGGGACCTCTGCCACCTGGTGGCAACAGCCAATCAGGAGACATGGAGGCGGGATGAGGGAGCACAAAGGAATCTGGGAAAGGAGTGAACAAAGGAAATGCCATGTGGCCAGCGAGACAAAGGGGAAATCTCAAGCCAGCCTGATCTATCAACATGTGTAGACTGGGGTGATTGTTTCTTGGTGGAGATAGCTAAGTTAATCAGAGCGAAAGCAAAAGGTTTTTCGAGGATCTTTTGTCCTTCAGGAGGAAATATGATTAAGATTTTTGCCAAAGGGGCAAGCTGAGGGCTGGGCCATTCCTCCAAGGGCCACCAGCTGCCCAGGCTATTGTTCATGCAAAAGGAAGTTGTGGATAAAAAAAATCCTGGAATGTTTGGGGCTTTGTAGTCCCTTTGGTGGAGTTTCTTCATGTATATAGGGGAAACAAAGGTCAGAAGAAAAGGGAAAAGGCTTCTGCCACACAAAGAAATCAGAAAACACATTTCATACATCTAAAGTTCATAAGGTTTGTCCATGTGGGGGGAAAGAGCGTCCATAGGGGAGGGCTAAAACGCAAGGGTGTTGCACAAAGGTCCTGGCAGGAGTTCTTGAGTGGCCCAAATGGACCTGGTGTCTCTGGAAACAAGCTTTGCTCCCCGTCCTTGGAGAACTACAGCTCCCCAGAGAGGCAGATACCCCAAGGTCTAGCTATTCCCAAAGTTTCATGGGGTCCTCATTGTTGTTAAGGCCTTGGCAAATTGAGCAAGACTTAACCCCTATTGTGCAGTCTGTCCTTTGTCCTTTGCAGAACTATAAGTCACCATCCCTTGTTAGTGGGGGGGGGGGGGGCATGCGCAACGTCAGTGAGATGTGGGAAAGAAAGGAAAGGAGTGGATTCTCTTGGAAGCAGGGGCGATCTTCCAAGTGGCCATCCAGACCCCTACAGTGAATCACTTCGTATGGCCTGACATTGGTGCAAGTGCCACGTGAAAACAGTACACTGAAATCATTGTGTTCTGTGCTCAAGGAAGGAAGGCATTTGGAGCTCCTCCTGGAACAAGCGTGGAAGACTCTTGATGTGAAGTGAGTGCTGCGGCTTAAAGGATCAGGCTGCTGGGTTTTAAATAACCTGTCCTTCATTTGCCTGCTAGCATTATGCAGGCTGCGAATGTCGAATGTCGCTGTCCTTCACTCTGATGTAAGCAAGCAAGCAGTCATCCAGGGCTGCGGTGGAATGAAGCATGGCTAGCATTTCAACCACTGATTCAGTGGGTCAGCCTCACTTGGGACAAACTACTGGGTCATAGGACGCATCTAACTTTGCCTTAGAATGTGTTTCTGATGGATTTTAACTGTGAATATTTTAGTGTTGCTTGTGGCGCAGCTGGCTAAGTGTCAGCTGCAATAAGATCACTCTGACCAAAAGCTCATGAGTTCAAAGCCAGCCCGGGTTGGAGTGGGTTTCCAACCAATTGTGTAGCCTGTTGTCGACCTTTGCAACCTGAAAGACAGTTGCATCTGTCAAGTAGGAAAATTAGGTACCACCTTAAAGTGTGGGGAGGCTAAATTAACTAATTTTTGAGGCCATAAAAAAAAAGACTCCAAGATTTCAGGAAGGTGATTCTCCCCAAGGCTTCCTCTTCATCCTGGAAAGAAGTGACGAGTGGAGTGCCAACAGCAGGGTTCCGTCCTGGGCCCGGTCTGGCTCAGGATCTTTATTAATGACTCTTAGATGAAGGGCTAGAAGGCAGGATCATCAAGTTTGCAGACGACACCAAATGGGGAGGGAGAGCCAAGACTCCAGAGGACAGGAGCAGAATTCAAAACGATCTTGACAGATTAGAGAGATGATGGGCCAAAACTAACACAATGAAGTTCAACAGGGACAAATGCAAGAGACTCCACTTTGGCAGAAAAAACAAAATGCAAAGATACAGAATGGGGGACGATGAGGCCTGGCTCGAGAGCAGGACGTGTGGAAAAGATCTTGGAGTCCTCGTGGGGAGGAAGGTAAACATGAGCCAACAATGTGACGTGGCAGCAAAAAAAGCCAATGGGATTTTGGCCTGCATCAAGAGGAGCATAGTGTCTAGATCTAGGGAAGTCATGCTACCCCTCTATTCTGCTCTGGTTAGACCACATCTGGAATATTGTGTCCAATTCTGGGCACCACAATTGAAGGGAGATATTGACTCTAAGCTGGAATGTGTCCAGAGGAGGGCGACTAAAATGATCAAAGGTCTGGAGAACAAGCCCTATGAGGAGCAGCTTAAGGAGCTGGGCATGTTTAGCCTGAAGAAGAGAAGGCTGAGATGAGACATGATGAGGGCCATGTATCAATATGTGAGAGGAAGCCACAGGGAGGAGGAGGGAGCAAGCTTCCTTTCTGCTTCCTTGGAGACTAGGACGCAAGGGAACAATGGCTTCAAACTACAAGAGAGGAGATTCTTAGGAAGAACTTCCTGACTGTGAGAGCCGTTCAGCAGTGGAACTCCCTGCCCCAGAGTGTGGTGGAGGCTCCTTCTTTGGAAGCTTTTAAACAGAGGCTGGATGGCCATCTGTCAGGAGTGATTTGAATGCAATATTCCTGCTTCTTGGCAGAATGGGGTTGGACTGGATGATGGCCCAGGAGGTCTCTTCCAACTCTTTGATTCTAGGATTCTAGGATTCTATGATTCTGGAACAACCCAAAGAACAAAGGCGAGGGCATTTCCCCACCGGCGACTCTTTCTGCGCATTGTCATGCCGGTGATCCAGGCGTACTTGCAGCTGCAAGAAAAGTGGTGCAAGGGATGCAAATTTCAGTTCAGGTGTGTTTTCGAGAGCTTGAAAGCTGAAAATGGAGGGAAGATTCCTTTAAACAGCAACAGCTGTTCTGGGGAGAAGGCACCTGCCTTACTTTGGGAATCGTGGTTACTTTGCTTGGCTGTGGTGGCAACGGACCGTCGCAAAATATCTGGGTTGATTTCCAGGAAGAATGAATTGCAGGTGTGCTCTTTGTTTGTTTGTTTGTTTGTCTGTCAGGAGTTTGTTTTAAGAGCCTCATTTCAATCTTCCAGGAAGAAAAACAAACAGCAGCAAAACCCAAAAGAAAATAGAAACTTGCAGTCTGGGAAGCGGTTCCCTTTTGTGCACCATATTTCTCTGGCATTTTTTTTTTTGAGTTTGTGCCTTCAAAATATAGGCCATGGAATTGGGGTTGTAATTATTCCAATATTCACAGCCATTGAGAAAGAGGGAAAAGCTTCTCAGATGCAAAACTCCTTGGACCCAAGACAACCAGACTGTAATGTATATTTTCCTTTTTCTCTGGCCACGTTTTGCAGGCGTTTAGCCATGTTGGAAGGACAATAGTTTTGTCAACAAGCCCCTTGGTCTCCCAACGGATGACCCGATCCACAAACACTCTCTGCTTTATTGGGGAAAATGCTGCACTCGCAGAGCTCAGGCGGTGTTGTATTTTAGTGTCAGTGTTGACTTTTGTGGAGAGGTGGCTGCCAAGGGAGCGGAAATGGTCGACAGTGTCTAAAGTTTTTATAGTATTTATAAATATATATATAAATTATAATTTATAATATTATAATGTAATACAATGTAATCATCTATATAAATAAAAATGTCATGTTCGTTTGTGGTATCAACAGAACTCAAAAACCACTGGGGGAATTGACACCAAATTTGGACACAAGACACCTAACAACCCAATGTATGTCCTTCACACACAAAAAATTGATTTTGTCATTTCGGAGTTGTGTTTGTTGTTCATTCATTCAGTCCGTCTCCGACTCTTCATGACCTCATGGACCTTCCCACGCCAGAGCTCCCTGTCGGCCGTCACCACCCCCAGCTCCTTCAAGGTCAGTCCAGTCACTTCAAGGATGCCATCCATTCACCTTGCCTTTGGTCGGCCCCTCTTCCTTTTACCTTCCACTTTCCCCAGCATATTTGTCTTCTCTAAGCTTTGGGAGTTGTAGTTGATGGGATTTGTAGTTCACCTACAATCAAAGAGCATTCTGAACCCCACCAATGATGGAATTGAACCAAACTTGGTACACAGTTCTCCCATGACCAACAGAAAATACTGGAAGGGTTTGGTGGGCATTGACCTTGAGTTTTGGAGTTGTAGTTCACCTAAATCCAGAGAGCACTGTGGACTCAAACAATGATGGATCTGGACCAAACTCTACACGAATACTCAATATGCCCAAATGTGAACACTGGTGGAGTGTGGGAAAAATAGAATCTTGACATTTGGGAGTGGTAGTTGCTGGGATTTATAGTTCACCTACAATCAAAGAGTGTTCTGAACTCCACCAACGACAGAATTGTGCTAAACTTCCCTCACAGAACCTCCATGACCAACAGAAAATACTCAAGGCCATCCAGTCCAACTCCCTTCACCAGGGCAAGAAAAGCCCTCCTGACAAAGAGCCATCAAAGATACAGAATGGGGGACAGAATGGCTCGAGAGCAGTACGTGTGAAAAAGGGAGGAAGGTAAACATGAGCCAACAATGTGATGTGGCGGCAAAAAAAGCCAATGGGATTTTGGCCTCAGGCATCAATAGGAGCATAGTGTCTAGATCTAGGGAAGTAATGCTCCCCATGCTCTATTCTGCTTTGGTTAGACCACATCTGGAATATTGTGTCCAATTCTGGGCACCACAATTCAAGAGAGATATTGACAAGCTGGAATGTGTCCAGAGGAGAGCAACTCAAATGATCAAGGGTCTGGAGAACAAGCCCTATGAGGAGCGGCTTAAGGAGCTGGGCATGTTTAGCCTGAAGAAGAGAAGGCTGAGAGGAGATATGATAGCCATGTATAAATATGTGAGAGGAAGCCACAGGGAGGAGGGAGCAAGCTTGTTTTCTGCTTCCTTGGAGACTAGGACGCGGAACAATGGCTTCAAACTACAAGAGAGGAGATTCCATCTGAACATTAGGAAGAACTTCCTGACTGTGAGAGCCGTTCAGCAGTGGAACTCTCTGCCCCGGAGTGTGGTGGAGGCTCCTTCTTTGGAAGCTTTTAAGCAGAGGCTGGATGGCCATCTGTCAAGGATGATTTGAATGCAATATTCCTGCTTCTTGGCAGAATGGGGTTGGACTGGATGGCCCATGAGGTCTCTTCCAACTCTTTGATTCTATGATTCTATGATTCTAAGCCATAGAGATAGAGAGATATGATTCACACATACACAAAAATGGTATTATAGATTTGAAAGGGACCCCTGAAGAAGGACAATGATATGTTGCATGTTCCAGGGTGGTCAAACCAGACACTCTCCACATCAACACTGGCAAAGAAACAACAAGAAATACTGTTAACCTCAAACATAAAGAAATTACATATATTAGAAACCAACACTTTCTCATTACTTTATTTTCCAGATCAACAGACTGGGCCACAGCAATGCCTGGCAGGGGACAGCTAGTACAATATAATACTGATAATAATAATATATTATAATTACACTAGCCATCACCTGCCACGCATTGCTGTGGCCCACATGGGGGTTCTGTGTGGGAGGCTTAGCCCAATTCTATCGTTGGTGGGGTTCAGAATGCTCTGTGATTGTAGGTGAACTATAAATCCCAGCAACTACAACTCCCAAATGACAATTTTTTTGGAGTGAAGGACATACATTGGGTTGTTAAGTGTCTTGTGTCCAAATTTGGTGTCAATTCGTCCATTGGTATTTGAGTTCTGTTAATCCCACAAACGAACATTACATTTTTATTGATATATATGTAATATTACTAATAATATTACAATGTAATGCTATAGTACAATATAGTAATATATAATACTGATATTGTGCTATGCTAATAATATAATATATTGTGTGTGTGTTTGTGTTTGTGTGTGTGTGTGTGTATAGTATATATATATATATATATATATATATATTCTAAGCTGCTCTGAGTACTCTTCAAGGTGAGAAGGGTGGCATATAAATGTCATAAATAAAATAAATAAAGTTACACCATTAAGCTGTATTTCTGTCATTGCAGAGGGATTGGCTGGTGACTGCTGGAAGAGCACTTTGATTTTCTCAATCATAGAATCATAGAATCAAAGAGTTGGAAGAGACCTCATGGGCAATCATCCAGTCCAACCCCATTCTGCCAAGAAGCAGGAATATTGCATTCCAATCACCCCTGACAGATGGCCATCCAGCCTCTGTTTAAAAGCTTCCAAAGAAGGAGCCTCCACCACACTCCCTCTGGGGCAGAGAGTTCCACTGCTGAACGGCTCTCACAGTCAGGAAGTTCTTCCTCATGTTCAAGTGGAATCTCCTATCTTGTAGTTTGAAGCCATTGTTCCGCGTCCTAATCTCCAGGGAAGCAGAAATGTTCAATGTTCAATGACAGGCCGAGCTTCTCATATGCTTCTGCAAAGATGTTTAGAGTGGCTTGTAGATCTTCTTCTGAATGCACATAGACTGTGTTGTCATCAGCATACTGGAGTTCTATAACAGATGTTGTTGTAACTTTGGTTTTGGCTTTCAGTCTGCTGAGGTTAAATACTCCGGTGAGAAGCTTCCCGTCAACAAGGTGAAGTATCATAGCAATGAAGATGGAAAATTTGAGTGCACTAGCTGGAGGTCAGCTGTGGCCAGCAGTGCTGCAGAATTCAAAGAGGCATGAATTGAGGAAGAAAGGGAGAAACATGCCAAGAGGAAGGAGAAGCATCAAGCCAACCCTGACTGGGACTGCTTTCCACCTGGAAACCAATGTCTTCACCGTGGAAGAACATGAGGATCAAGAATAGGGCTCCACAGCTACCTACAAACCCACCGCCAAGACAATGCACTTGGAGGACCATCATCCTCAGACAACGAGGGATCGCTTAAGTAAATAAGTAAGTAAGTATTTTGCATGTTGGACTGTCACTCCAGAGACCAGGGTTGGCATCCTTGCTCATCAGCCATGGAAGACCACTGGGCCTTGGCTTTTTATGGACTTTTTAGGTCCTTCTTCTTGCTGATTTCCAAACTAACTTTGCAGAACAAGTTTCCCTTTCTCAATATGAAGATGCTCTCTGCCTTCCCCATTCCCTGAATGTCTGTGTCATGCACTGACCTCATCCTTGTTCTTCTGCCAGTTCCTTTCTTGACGTTCTCTTGGGTAGAATAGGAAAGGCAGCGGCACTTATGGGAAATGGAACAGAAGGGGCACACTGGGAATACATCACTCGCCTCTCCCTCCTGATCCTTATTTTTCGCTTATTGCGTGAGCTGCACACCTGCGCTTTGCCAGCGAGCCAGTTGGCCACTCCACGGGAAGCCGGGCTGTAAAACCAGGGCAGGCAGAAAGGAAGGAAGGGAGGAAGGAGAAAGAAGAAGGAGAGAAACATCACAAAGAAGGTCAAAAAGCTGGTGCAAAGGGTCAAATTGTGCTCGGCCTCTTTCTGAGATAGGAATTGAGGCCAACTCTTGCAAAGTTCCAGAAGCAACTCTTCTTAGTTCCAGAAGCATGGCAACCAAGCAGGTAAAGGTAAAGGCATTTCCTTGACATTAAGTCCAACATAGAAACCAGGATCATCAAGTTTGCAGACGACACCAAATGGGGAGGGAGAGCCAAGACACCAGAGGACAGGAGCAGGATTTGAAACGATCTTGACAGATTAGAGAGATGAAGGGCCAAAACTAACACAATGAAGTTCAAGAGGGATAAATGCAAGAGACTCCACTGTGGCAGGAAAAACGAAATGCAAAGAGACAGAATGGGGGACAATGAGGCCTGGCTCGAGAACAGGATGTGTGAAAAAGATCTTGGAGTCCTCGTGGACAGGAAGTTGAACATGAGCCAGGAATGTGATGTGGCGGCAAAAAAAGCCAATTGGATTTTGGCCTGCATCAATAGGAGCATAGTGTCTAGATCTAGAGAAGTAATGCTCCCCATGCTCTATTCCGCTTTGGTTAGACCACACCTGGAATATTGTGTCCAATTCTGGGCACCACAATTCAAGAGAGATATTGACTCTAAGCTGGAATGTGTCCAGAGGAGGGCGACTAAAATGATCAAGGGTCTGGAGAACAAGCCCTATGAGGAGTGGCTTAAGGAGCTGGGCATGTTTAGCCTGAAGAAGAGAAGGCTGAGAGGAGACATGATGAGGGCCATGCATAAATATGTGAGAGGAAGCCACAGGGAGGAAGAGGGAGCAAGCTTCCTTTCTGCTTCCCTGGAGACTAGGACGCAAGGGAACAATGGCTTCAAACTACAAAGAAAGGAGATTCCATCTGAACACGAGGAAGAACTTCCTGACTGTGAGAGCCGGTCAGGAGTGGAACTCTGTCAATATCTCTCTTGAATTGTGGTGCCCAGAAATGGACACAATTTTCCAGGTAAAGTGGTCTAACCAAGGCGGGATAGAGCATGGAGAGCATGGCTTCCCTGGACCTAGACACTAGGCTCCTATTGATGCAGGCCAAAATCCCATTGGCTTTTTTTGTCGCCACATCACATTCCTGGCTCAAGTTTAACTTCCTCTCCACGAGGACTCCAAGATCTTTTCCACACATCCTGCTCTGGAGCCAGGCCTCATCGTCCCCCATTCTGTATCTTTGCATTTTGTCAAAAATATCAAAAATAACCATAAGCTTATGTACCAGTAACTTACTGAAACCACTACGCATTTGTACCAGAAGAGGTTTAGGCCTGTTAAATCAACGTTTTGTTATTGTTAACACTTTATACCAGCCTCAGTGGGAACATCATTGTGATTTAAACCCTCTAAAGAAAACAAGCATCACTGTAACTCAAAAGGGTGTCACTAAGTATACTCTCCACATACAACTCAGTCTGAATACCAAACAAAAAGGTGGCAGTGAAAACAATTGAAGAAACAGTTTCAAGATCTCCCAGTTGCCTCTTTCACTATTTTAAAATCCCCTGTTCCTTTCCCTGCTAAGTTCCTTATAATTAGTGGCAATCGGCTGGTATAGTTTTCCCGGGTTCCTTTTAATTGGTGGTACAGAGGTGCAGTAACGTTATATATGGTACTGCTCAGGCATTTAATGGCTTGGAAGTGCCTGGGGGGAATCTTTTGTTGAGAGTGATTTGATGTGCCTGACTGTTTACTCTCTGTTGTTTTGCTGTTGTAATTTTTGAGTTTTTTTAATACTGGTAGTCAGATTTTGTTCATTTTCATGGTTTCAAATCACTCTCAACAAATCACTCTCAACAAAAGATTCCCCCCAGGCACTTCCAAGCCATTAAATGCTAATCAAGGTGGTCAGTTGAAACATTCCCACCTAGCTCCAGCAGACAAGAGTCCTTTGTCCCACCCTGGTCAATCTACAGATATATAAACCCACTTTCCTAGTTCCAACAGACCTCACTACCCCTGAGGATGCTTGACATAGATGCAGGCGAAACGTCAGGAGAAAATGCCTCTAGAACATGACCATATAGCCAGAAACACCTACAACAACCCAGTGATTCCGGCCATGAAAGCCTTCAACAATACTACGACCACACCAAAAAGCTTCCAGGCCATCAAATGCTAATCAAGGTGGTCAGTTGAAACATTCACCCCCTAGCTCCAGCAGACAAGAGTCCTTTGTCCCACCCTGGTCATTCCACAGATATATAAACCCTTCTTCCTAGTTCCAACAGACCTCACCTCTGAGGATGCTTGCCATAGATGCAGGCGAAACGTCAGGAGAAAATGCCTCTAGAACATGGCCATATATCCAGAAAAAAAACCTACACCAACCTAGTGATTCCGGCCCAGAAAGCCTTCGACAATACTACGACCACACCAAAAAGCTTCCAGGCCATCAAATGCTAATCAAGGTGGTCAGTTGAAACATTCACCCCCTAGCTCCAGCAGACAAGAGTCCTTTGTCCCACCCTGGTCATTCCACAGATATATAAACCCACTTTCCTAGTTCCAACAGACCTCACTACCCCTGAGGATGCTTGCCACAGATGCAGGCGAAATGTCAGGAGAGAATGCCTCTAGAACATGGCCATATAGCCCGAGAAAAAAACCTACAACCACCTAGTGATTGCGGCCATGAAATCCTTCGACAATACATTGAATAATGAAATAACAAACCATTAACTGCATCTCTTTTAGATGAATTCCAGAGGCTTTTCAAGTTTGGGTGAACTGCCCTGCTCAACTCAAACTGAAACCTTGCTGATCTGCAAATCATCCAGATAGTATCTATCTACATCATCACCCTTTTTTTTCTCGGGGACCAGATGTTGGCACTATTTTTGGTGACAAGAATGACTCCGAAATGGTGATGAAGAGCTCCTTCCACCCTCCTGCGGGCGTATTCCAGAGGCCTGACTCCCTCTCCTCCACCCCAAGCACCTTTTGCGAGAAGCCGTGATCCGGACAGAAACTTTTAATGTTGATGGATGAGGTATCCTCAAAAAATGAAAGAAATTGCCTGGTGCTCCAAGGAGAGGCCTGCACATGATCACCGCAGGTCATTGGTATCATCAGTCATCCAAGGACTTGCATTTGTTATAGGATGAGAAGAGGCCGCTCTGTCTACTGTAAGTATTCATCATTTGGGCTTTGGCAGGGATATTTGTCATGTATATTAAAGGCCGTGGCGCAGTGGGTTAAAGCGCTGACCTGCTGAATTTGCTGACCAAAAGGTCACAGGTTTGAATACGGGGAGTGGGGTGAGCTCCCGCTATTAGCCCCAGCTTCTGCCAACCTAGCAGTTCAAAAACATGCAAATGTGAGTAGATCAATAGGCCTGGGCGGTTTCGTTCGTTAATTTTGTAATTCGTTAAATATTCGTTAATTTTAGCAATTACAAAACGATTACAAAACTTATTTTTAAACCCGGAAGTGTTTTTAAATATCGAAACGGCAGGCGCCAAAAATTTTTGTATTTCCGTCCATTTCGGAAATACGTAAGATGGCCGCCTGGCGAGCGAGAGGGCGAGCGGCGAGCGAGAGGGCGAGCGGCGAGCGAGAGGGCGAGCGGCGAGCGAGAGGGCGAGCGGCGAGCGAGAGGGCGAGCGAGAGGGCGAGCGGCGAGCGAGAGGGCGAGCGAAGAGGGCGAGCGGCGAGCGAGAGGGCGAGCGGCGACCGAGAGGGCCCGCCAGAGTGAGTGCCTGCCTTCCCTCCTTAATAATAATTTCTACTAAATTAATAATTAAATTAAAAAATATTTAAAAAATATTGAAAAAAAAAGGGCGCCATCTTTACAAAATGTTTTGTAAATATTAACGAAATTTCGTAAATACCGAACTTTTTTAAGGGAAAATTTTGTAATTATTTTAAATATCGAAACAAAAAAAACCCCCAAATACAAATCGATTTTAGAAACAAATTTTTGCGTTGTTACCCAGGCCTATAGATCAATAGGTACCCCTCCAGCGGGAAGGTAACGGTGCTCCATGCAGTCATGCCAGTGGCCACATGACCTTGGAGGTGTCTATGGACAATGCTGGCTCTTCAGCATAGAAATAGAGACGAGCACCAACCTCCAGAGTCAAACAGGGCTAGACTTCGTCTTTGAAGTACAAAGGAAGGCCGAAATTAAGACAAGTCAAACCTGCAGTTTGGACTTTAGGAGGGCTGATTTCCGAAAAATGAAGGAAACTCTGAGCAGCATTCCGTGGACACAGATACTAAAAGGCAAGGGAGTTACGGATGGATGGGAATTTCTCAAGAGTAAAATACTAATGGCACAATTGCAAACTGTGCCAACAAAGAGAAAAAATAGGACAAGTGCAAAGAAGCCAGAATGGATATCCAAAGAACTTCTAACTGTGCTAAAACACAAAAGAGACATGCACAAGAAGTGGAAAAAGGGAGAAATCACCAAAGAAGAATTCAAACAAATAGCCAACACCTGTAAGGAAAAGGTCCGCAAGGCTAAAGCACAAAACGAGCTCAGGCTTGCCAGGGACATTAAAAACAATAAAAAGGGATTCTTTTCTTATGTCAGTAGAAAAAGAAAAAACAAGGAGGCGATAGGGCCTCTTCGCGGAGAAGATGGGGCAATGCTGACAGGGGATGATAGGGAAAAGGCAGAACTACTTAATACCTTCTTTGCCTCGGTCTTCTCACAAAAAGAAAGTCATCTTCAACCTCAGCAAGACGGAGTGGATGAGGGATTAGAGGACATCCAACCGCAAATTGGGAAATAAGTCGTCCAGGAATACCTGGCCGCTCTAAATGAGTCCAAGTTCTCTTTCAGGGCCAGATCAACGACACCCAAGAGTATTGAAGGAACGAGAGGAAGTCATTTCGGAACCATTGGCAATAATCTCTGAGAGTTCTTGGAGAACGGGAGAAGTTCCAGCAGACTGGAGGAGGGCCAATGTGGTCCCAATCTTCAAGAAGGGAAAAAAGGATGACCCAAACAATGACCAATGCCCAGTCAGCCTCACGTCGGTACCAGGCAAGATTCTGGAAAAGATTGTCAAGGAAGTGGTCTGCAAACACTTAGAAACAAACAGCAGAAAATATAAACAGCCAGTCCTCTGCATTCACAGATTCAGCCATCCATAACTTGGAAATACTTATATCTATATCCGGATAGGAAGCTAGAGATTGATATTCTCAAGAAGTAAACTTTGATTTTGCCACTTTATGTAAGAGATGCCCTTTTACAATGTCATTGCATGTAGTGGGACATACGCATCCAGGTATTTCGGTATCCATAGTGGAGGGTGGAACCAGACTCCAACATATGCCAAGGGCCCAATATAGAATTTCCTAAGGATAAGTTGTATATCTTTTTTTCCTATGCTTGTATTTCTTAATTGACTCCCAAACAGCATCGCAAAATCTGCAGATATGTCTGATGTGAATGTTAACAACACCATTTTGATGATGTGTGTGAATTAGGCTGATGGGTTTCAACGTGAACCAAACAAAATTCATAAGCAACCCTGCTGTGCATCTCTTCACATATAATGAATAGCAAAGAATATGTTGGAAGAGCAGTTGAGCATGGAGCACTAGTTGAGAGACCTGGCTGGATTTTGTTTAATAAACCCCAGCTTCATGATTAAAGAGATAAGTGACTGTGATGCCTCCTTCCCTGGGAGATTCACGGGCATGTGCTGTGGCCATCGATGGTTGGTTGCCTTAATGGCATTCCCAGAACTCTGGGAAACTGACCAAGTGACAACCCAGCTTCTCTTCGGAGGGGAGGCATGCTAATTTGGCAACACACTCATGTTCATCCCAACTGCATGGTAGACTTTCCATCAAGGTCATGGTGTGTTTATGCCAATGATTGTGGAGTTAAATGATCTGTATAGGGAGCACTGCAAAACTTTCATCTTCACACTGACATGTTTAGTACCTTTAAGAATGTGAGTTGCTATATACTAGGCTTGTACATTTTGGTTGAACCTTGATCCGTTTCTTCTAGCCAGACACTGGTAGGCTCCCATATCTATTTCCCCCAGGTTTGTGGATTTTCGGTATCCTGACCTGTCTTCTGAACTCTAATGCTGTCGCGCCTGGGGGGCTATAACTCTTAGTGAAAGAGACATAGATGCAACCTCTTTCCCCCAGGGGATTGCTTCTTGCCTTCCTTTAAAGAACTGGAACTCCCAAGGACCAAAACACTGTAGATAACTCAAAATAGGTTTTATTGTTCACAAAGAGTTATCTCTTTAAGGCAATAAGCTGGAAGTTTCAAAGGGGTAAAGGAAATATACATTACAGTCTCTGGTTGTCTTGGGTCCAAGGAGATATCACAGCTGGGTGGGAAGCTTTTCCTGTTCCCTCTTTTCTCAATGGCTGTGAAGGTCTGAACAAACACAACCCCCAGTCCAATGGCCTATGTTGAAGGCACAGAGTCTTCCTTTTGATGCCAAAGGACCAATTTGAAAGTGCTTGGGTCTCCTCAACGTTGTCCAGGGCGATCTGGGCATGAAGCATGAGTCCCAATGGTAAAAACCTTAGAATTGGTGATGAGAGGTAACTTAACTAAGGGCTTTAGAACCAAGTCTCTTTCTCACGTCTATCTGATAGAAAGTTTGATGGTAGAATGAAAAAGGAAAAGCTCTGCCCTCCTGCAGGAAGAGGTGGAGCCAAGCAGTTGAGCTGAGGAAGCAATATAACTGGTGCAAACAACATTGATTGACAGCTATAAATAACCAATCAATCCAACTATACATTTACAAAATAGGCAAGTAGGCCCTGTCTCTCATCCCTGCCAAACACATTTGCAATGTTGATGGAGTGAGAGCAGGGCCTCACTCCATCTTAGATTGTGAGGTGGGATGTAGAGGCAGATGCGTTCGGACAAGTAAGCTGGACCACAACCATATAGGGCTTTATAGGTCCAAACCAGCACTTTGAATTGAGCTCAGAAGTGGATCGGCAGCCAGTGGAACTGACATATCAAGGGGGTGGTATGTTCCCTGTATATTGCTCCAGTTAGTAATCTGGCTGCCATCCATTGGACTAGCTATAGTTTCTGAATGTTGGGGTTCAGCCTGATCCTGATCTGTGTGAACAGGATTCTCTGATAGTTTTTCAAACTGAGCAAGCTCTCCCTGACTCTGACAGTGTGGAATCTGTTGTTGATGCAGAGGCCAGTGGGAATGAAAACGAAACCCAACAGTTAGAAGAGAATGTTTTGGAAGTTAGCCGTGATATCTCCCCACCTGGGCTTGATAATGAGGTCCGAAGAGAACAGATAGTCAGAGATAGATTTGCTTCCCAGTCTGTACGAAAGTCACAGCGCCTTCAGCAGAAAGAGGCCCAAACAGAAAAGTCAAGGGGCGTTTCTAAGAATAGCTTCTTTGGTTTAAGAGCATCCCTGCTGGGTGCTTCTTTAGGTCAAGCAACTTTCGGGACTGTGGCTGGCCTTGGCAGAATTCCTGTGTTCCATGGC
The DNA here is from genome assembly GCF_037176765.1 of Anolis sagrei. Taxonomy (NCBI): domain Eukaryota; kingdom Metazoa; phylum Chordata; class Lepidosauria; order Squamata; family Anolidae; genus Anolis; species Anolis sagrei. The sequence continues at coordinate 1,326,358 of NC_090034.1, read as the reverse complement.
CAGTAATCCCAGAGGCTTCTAGTTTCCAAGTTCGTGGTTAGTAAAAGGCTAACAGACTCCTGGTTATTGTTTTGTGGCTTTTGAAGTTTTGCTCAAGTTCAGAGATCCTATTGACTACTGTGTTTTTCTGTGGCTTTTTTACTCTGCATTTACCTTTCTTTTGTAACCAATTTTTCATCAATAAACAAGGATTGCTTTTCCTACAGTCCAGAGTGGTGGATTTAATCTTATGGTCTTGTTTCTTGAACTGGGATGCAACACAGAACCCTCTTCAAAGGCAGCCCCACTTAGAGTGCGTTGCAGTAATCTATTCGTGATGTAACCAGAGCGTGGAGGACCATGGCCAAGTCAGGCTTCCCAATGTACGGACACAGCTGGCGCACAAGTTTTAACTGTGCAAATGCTCCTCTGGTCATCGCCAAAACCTGGGGTTCCAGGCTCAGCGATAAGTCCAGGATCACTCTTAAGCTGCTGGGAGGATCCTTTATGGGGAGGGTCTTTTGTTAATAAGCCCACTCACCCAACAGAGGGTATGTTAAATGCAGGGGCTGGAATTCAACGTAACTTAGTAGTTATGCATTTATAACTGGTTGGTATTCATAATCACGATGCATTTGCTGGGAATACGTAGGGAATGTGGAAGTCCCCCCAGTCTCCATTTACAAGGCATTGTGAGCAATAGGAGTCTGTTCCGCTGCTGATTGGGACACAGCAGGATGATATGATCATCCTACAAGAAGCGAGGGTTCATGTCTCTGCACTCTAGCTCAAAAGGCTTTAATGCATTGACTGTTTACTGGTTGAAAGCAAGAAAAGATGCAACTGCTTTTGCACTTCAGTGAACCTTCAGTATCTGCTGGGTTTGGAACCCACTGTAGATACTGAAATCCATGTATGCTCAAATCCTATTAAATACAATTGCACAGTAAAATGGCATATCTAGATAAATAAAAAGGTAATGTTCATTTGTGGGATTAACATAACGCAAAAACCACTGGACGAATTGACACCAAATTTGGACACAAGGCACCTCTCAGGCCAATGAGTGACCATCACTCATAAATACACTGAAAAACACAGCAGAAGGGACTTAAAAAGTCAATAAAGCAAAAAGATGCTTCAACGCAAGTGCAAAAATGACTTCCCCAGCAAACAAAACACAAAATAGCATATCCACACTCTCTTCTGGACTACAGCTCCCAGCATCCCCTAGACCAGGTCCTTTAGGGGACAAGGATGATCCAAATGCTCTGCTTCCAAGAAGCAAGCTTGCTTCTCTTTGGATTTGAGAACATCCCAATTCCTGTATATTTACAGTTTCCTATTCCTGAACTGCAACTCCCAGCAATCCTCTGGATAGACAGATTAGTTGGAGATAGATAGGTAGGTAGGTAGGTAGGTAGGTAGATGGATCAGGAGGACTGCTGGGAGTTGCAGTCCAAGAATAGGTAGAGAAGGAAGAAAGGGGAGAAAGAGGAAGGGAAAGAAAAGTGGGGAGGAAGGGAAGAGGAAGAGAAGGAAGGAAGGAAGGAAGGAAGGAAGGAAGGAAGGAAGGAAGGGAGAGGGAAGGAAGGAAGGAAGGAAAAGGAAGGAAGGAAGGAAGGAAGGAAGGAAGGAAGGAAGGAAGGAGAGAGTGAAAGAAGGAAGGAAGGAAGGGAAGGAAGGAAGGAAGGAAGGAAGGAAGGAAGGAAGGAAGGAAGGAAGGAGAGAGGGAAGGAAGGAAGGAAGGAAGGAAGGAAGGAAGGAAGGAAGGAGAGGGGGAAGGAAGGAAGGAAGGAAGGAAGGAAGGAAGGAAGGAAGGAGAGAGGGAAGGAAGGCAAGAGGGAAGGAAGGAAGGAAAGAAGGAAGGAAGGAAGGAAGGAAGGAAGGAAGGGAGAGGGAAGGAAGGAAGGAAGGAAGGAAAAGGAAGGAAGGAAGGAAGGAAGGAGAGAGTGAAAGAAGGAAGGAAGGAAGGGAAGGAAGGAAGGAAGGAAGGAAGGAAGGAAGGAGAGAGGGAAGGAAGGAAGGAAGGAAGGAAGGAAGGAAGGAAGGAAGGAAGGAGAGGGGGAAGGAAGGAAGGAAGGAAGGAAGGAAGGAAGGAAGGAAGGAGAGAGGGAAGGAAGGCGAGAGGGAAGGAAGGAAGGAAGGAAAGAAGGAAGGAAGGAAGGAAGGAAGGGAGAGGGAAGGAAGGAAGGAAAAGGAAGGAAGGAAGGAAGGAAGGAAGGAAGGAAGGAAGGAGAGAGGGAAGGAAGGAAGGAAGGAAGGAAGGAAGGAAGGAAGGAAGGAGAGAGGAAAGGAAGGAAGCAAGGAAGGAAGCAAGGAAGGAGAGAAAGAAGACAGTTGGACCAGTCTTATATAAAATGGGAAAAAATAACCTTTTGGGAAAATAAAACCCTGAATATTTTCAAGTTGTAGATGGTTGCATCTGTGGAGGACTGGGCTTATATGCCTAGAGCAACAATAGTGGAGAGAAACCATCAGGGTGTTTCTCTCTGGGCCGTCCCTTCTTTATCTTGCTTAATCTGCTTTTTCTTCATGTTAAAAGGAATAATTCTAAATAATAAGGTCACTCACTTCCAGCTGCTTCTGCTCCTATTTTTCTCCCAAGTATGTTGTTCACAGATGAGAACTAAATGTCCCTCTCGATTTTGCTGAACCGCAGTTCCCAGCAGCCCTAGTCAACAAAGCCAATGCTTGAGAACGTTGAAAGATGTAGTACAGTAAGAATGGGAGAAGTACACAATTCCTGTACCTAATGATGTAGCTGTTAGCATTACAACAACATTTGTTAAGTGATGAGTGGAGTGCCACAGAGTTCCATCCTGGGACCGGTCCTGTTCAACGTCTTCATTCATGACTTAGATGAAGGGCTAGAAGGCAGGATCATCAAGTTTGCAGATGACACCAAATGTGTCCATGAGGTCTCTCCCAACTCTAGGATTCTATGATTCTATGTTATGGTTCATAGACCCATCAGTGCATTAAGATCTCACCGTCCTGTCTGTAGATGATGTTCCTAAATATGGTAGCATTCAGAGTTCACCTTCCTACCTGTCGATAAAGCAAAACCAAACATCATTCTTCCATCCAACAGAGATGTGGTCAGAAACTTTTGAGGATCTGAATCCAGATACCTTTTGCTGAATGTCTGCAGGTCTACACATCTGTAGATGAAATTTCTGAATATCCCATTGGACTTTGAGATACTGGATTCCTGGTCTTCAATCTAAAGAGAGAAATGTTGGTCTATGTCACCGGTCTTGAAATGTTGGTCCTCTAGATGCTTTGGACTTCAGTTCCCAGAATTCCCACTCAACTTGGTCTACGGCTAAAGATTCTGAACAATGAAGTCCAAAACATTGGAAAAACCAATGGTTGAGGACCAATTATCTAGGAGGCCCAACTCTGGATGCACAGCTGATCTTTTCCTTAGGACTTATTAAGCTCCTGTAAGGCATCTTTGGAAACATTCCAAGGCCAGTGACAGCACAAAGCGGCAAATCCATGCATCTTTGCAACTGTGCCCATCCTATCTCATCCGCCGTGCCAATTCAGAGCCATCTGGAATGACAAGCTGGATTGGAGCAAAGGTCCTTAAGACGATGCCAAGTTCCTGTAAGGCGCAGTCACAGCGATGAGCAGCATCATGAATCATTTAAGAGCAAAACTTTATTTTAAAAACATGGAATAAGCGCTAAGAAGAACACGGGGCCGAGAGCTTCTGAGTCAGTGGTTTGGAGCTAATTAAGGATCACTGGAGGAAAGCACGGGGAAGCTATTTTCTCCCCTTCTCTCTATGTTTCCTCGGCCTAAAGTTTTGCCATTAAATATGCAAGAAATGGTTAATTTTTGAAGCATTCCACAGCAGATTTCTGGGGAAGGAGGGAGTCATAGTCTTAGAGAAATGAAGAGGGTGAGCCACATGTGGTGGAGACCTCCTCCCACCTCTTTCCACCTACGAGGCAATATTATCCACATTAGGTAATGTTGATGTGTTTTGAAAATGTGTAACGTAGTTTCCAAAGTTTGTTTGTATGTTTAAAATGCAATGCTGTGTGCCGAGAGAATTCCTGTGTGGAAAGGGAAAGGGTTAATTGTACCATGAAGAGAAACGGCATTCCTAGAGAGGTCATAAATCTTAGTACAGAGAGCAATGGATGCAGCGTAGTGCATCTCATACATCACTATGGAATGCAGGAGGTGTGGACTAATGCTGATAACAATGTGTCTGTGTTTGCGATGTAGCTGTAGAGGGAGGAGAAAGCAAGTTTTACAGTTTGCTTAGCTTCTAATGTAAATAGTTGTACAATATGCTGGGCCACTCTCACAACCACCATGTCAGACTACACAGAGAAGCCATTGAAATCCACAAGCATGTGGACAATTTCAACAGAAAGGAAGAAACCATGAAAATGAACAAAATCTGGCTACCAGTATTAAAAAAACTCTAAAATTACAACAGCAAAACAACAGAGAGGAAACAACCAGGCACATCAAATCACCTCTCAAAGAAAGATTCCCCCAGGCACTTCCAAGCCATTAAATGCTAATCAAGGTGATCAGTTGAAACATTCACACCTAGCTCCAGCAGACAAAAGTCCTTTGTCCCACCCTGGTCATTCCACAGATATATAAACCCATTTTTCCTACTTCCAACAGACCTCACAACCTCTGAGAATGCTTGCCATAGATGCAGGCGAAACGTCAGGAGAAAATGCCTCTAGGACATGGCCATATAGCCCGAAAAACCTACAACAACCCAGTGATTCCAGCCATGAAAGCCTTCGACAGTACATTAAGTTGTACAATAAATTAGCTGATAGTTTAAAGGAGACTGTGATTGATGTGTTTCCTTGCCTTGCTGTGCGGAGATGCCATTAACAGGGAAGTCTTGGTTGGAAGTTGGGTTTGGAAAGTTCATCCTGCTTGGTGTTTTATGGTTGCCCATCCTGCTCCAAGATCTGTCAAGAGTTACTATTACAGGAGCCTCGCCTCATATCTCACCTGGCATCCCTAGAACCATTTCCTCTTAGATGGCAGCCAAAAGTTTCTGTCTGGCAAATTCAAAACTCAGAAGAGGATCAACAGCGATCTCAACTGACAGCAAAGGTCTCCTGTGTTCTCCCTCTGACTATTGTGCATCTGCTTCAGCTCCTTAGTGAATTAAGAAAAACCATGCATAGAAATGTGTTGGCGAAGGCTTTCATGGCCAGAATCACAGGGCTCCTGTGACTTTTCTGGGCTGCATGGCCATGTTCCAGAAGGGACGCCTGGCTCGAGAGCAGTACGTGTGAAAAAGATCTTGGAGTTCTCATGAACAACAAGTTAAACATGAGCCAGGAATGTGATGCGGCAGCAAAAAAAGCCAACAGGATTTTGGCCTGCATCAATAGGAGCCTAGTGCCAAGATCCAGGGAAGTCATGCTCCCCATGCTCTATTCTGCCTTGGTCAGACCACACCTAGAATCACACTGTGTCCAATTCTGGGCACCACCATTGAAGGGAGATATTGACAAGCTGGAATGTGTCCAGAGGAGGGTGACTAAAATGATCAAGAGTCTGGAGAACAAGCCCTATGAGGAGCGGCTTCAAGAGCTGGGCATGTTTAGCCTGAAAAAGAGAAGGCTGGGAGGAGACAGGATGAGGACCATGTATACATACGTGAGAGGAAGTCCTAGGGAGGAGGGAGCAAGCTTCCTTTCTGCTGCCCTGGAGACTAGGATACAATGGAGCAATGGCTTCAAACTACAAGAGAGGAGATTCCATCTGAACATTAGGAAGCACTTCCTGACTGTGAGAGCTGTTCAGCAGTGGAACTCTCTGCCCCGAAGTGTGGTGGAGGCTCCTTCTTTGGAGGCTTTTAAATAGACTGGGTGGCCATCTGTCGGGGGTGCTTTGAATGTGATTGTCCTGCTTCTTGGCAAAAAGGGGTTGGATTGGATGGCCCATGAGGTCTCTTCCAACTCTAGGATTCTAGGATGTGGGGGAAAGATCTCGGAGTCCTTGTGGGGAGAAAGGGGAACATAAGCCAGGAATAAATAGGAGCCTAGTGTCTAGATCTAGGGAAGTCATGCTCCCCATGCGCTATTCTGCCTTGGTCAAACCACGTTATCTGGAATCACACTGTGTCCAGTTCTGGGCAGTGCAACCGAAGGGAGAGATTGACTCTAATAAACTGGAATACTGTGTTGAGAGGAAGAGGGTGATTCCAAGGATCCAGGGTGTGGAGAACATGCCCGATGAGAGCAGAGTGGCTTCAAGAGCTGGGCATGTTGAGCCTGCAGAAGAGAAGGCGGAGAGAGAGGAGACATGGCGAGGGCCATGAATTAATTAAATATATCATTATATTTTAACCTAAAATATGTATTGTTTATCATTAATATTCTGCATCAGTTGTATTAAGCATTCTGTGTACAACTAGGTATTGTCTCTTGGCTGGTTTCCCCCACAACGCCCACCTTAACAACCTGCTACTGCATTGAGTGAGAAAGATCTGTGGAACACTTGACAGGTGTCCAAGGCGGAGGGCATGTTCAGCCCTTTCCCACAAAGCAAGTGAGACCACAACCAGGACTTGTGACAGGAACCAAGTACAATGCAGAACTGCAACATACAATGCAGGATCCCAAGTGTGCAATAATGCTATAAGTCATTGTTTCTCAACCTGGATGCCGGGACCCCTGAGGGGGTCACGAAGGGGTGTCAGAGGGGTCACCAAAAGACCATCAGAAAACACAGTATTTTCTGATGGTCATGGGGATTCCATGTGGGAAGTTTGAGCCAATTCTATCATTGGTGGAGTTCAGAATGTTCTTTGATTGTAGTGAACTATAAATCCCAGCAACTACAACTCCCAAAAGTCAAGGTCTATTTTCCACAGACTCCACCAGTGTTCACATTTGCACATATTTAGTATTTGTGCCAAGTTTGGTCCAGATCCACCATTGTTTGAGTCCACAGTGCTCTCTGGATATAGGTGAACTACAACTCCCAAACTCATGGTCAATGCCCACCAAAGCCTTCCAGTGTTTTCCGTTGGTCATGGGAGTTCTGTGTGGCAAATTAGGTTCAAATCCATCTCTGGTGGAGTTCAGAATGCTCTTTGATTATAGGTGAACTATAAATCCCAGCAACTACAACTCCCAAATTACAAAATCAATCCTCCCCCAACCCCACTAGCATTTACATGTGGTTGCATTGGGTATTTGTGCCCAGTTTGCTCCAGTGAATGAAAATACATGAAAATACATCTTGCATATCTGACATTTACATCATGATTTATAACAGTAGTAAAATGACTGTTATGAAGTAGCAACAAAAACAATGTTATGATTGGGGGTCACCACCACAGGAGGGACTGTATGAAGGGGTCACAGCAGTAGGAAGGTGGAGAACCACTGCTATAAGTGCAATTCCAGTGCTGCCTCTATCAAGACAACACTTCTCTTGAGTTTTGGTGAAGAATTGGCATAGAGCAGTGGTTCTCAACTTGGGGTCCCCAGATGTTTTTGAACTACAACTCCCAGAAATCCCAACCAGTTTACCATCTGTTAGGATTTCTGGGATTTGAAGGCCAAAAAATCTGGGTGCCGCAGGCTGAGAACCACTGGCACAGAGCAATGCACACATGCATGCGTCACTAACCAAAGGCCAGCCCTGAACGGTGAAGGATCTCGTTCATCTAGGATTTGAAAGAACCATTTTCCAACTATTGTTTAATATTTGGGAATGGTTATTCCACCCTTCCCAGTGAAGTGTGGCTCTCATACAACACCACTTATATTGTATTCTGTAATGTTTAAAAGAGACACTTAAATAAGGGAAGCAAAGACACGTTGTCACATTTTCCGCCTAGCCAGTGTCACCAACCCATGGAAATTATACTCCACGCAAGTGGCAGGAGTGACAGGGAGATGAGTTGAAGCCACTTCTAAATTAAGATAAGGGAACACTTGCCTTTCACAGTTATCTCTGCAGAAGAAGGCTTGAGGTGGTGACTTGTTCCTGTCTTCAAGGAATAGAGTTCTCCCATTTGGGCTTTCAAATAACTTGCTGGAGATGGCTCTGGGAGTTCATTCTTCTTGCCCTTCTCCCAGGCTGCATCGATACTGTGGAGTGAATGTGGTTGGACACAACTTGAACTTCCATGGTTCAGTGCTATACAGGATTTTGGGATTTGCAGTTTAGTTAGGCACCAGCATTCTTTGGCGGAGAAGACTAAAGAACTCATAAAACTATTTTACGTATTTATTTATTTCAAATATTTGTATCCCGCCCTTCTCAAACCCCCCACCCACCCGGGAGGGGGGGACTGGACTCAGGGCAGCTTCCAGCCGGCACAATTTAATGACGCCCTGTGTCCTCCTTCCTTCACAACCATGGACAGCGAGTGGAGAGGGGAGGCCTGGTCTCTGAGAGGTCCCCTCTCTCTCTCTCTTGTGGGGTTCCTCCTCAGGGGGCCATTCTCTCCCCTCTGTTGTTTAACATCTCTATGCGACCACTTGCTCAGCTGGTTCGAGGTTTTGGGCTGGAGTGTGACCAATACGCCGATGACACTCAGCTGGTGCTGAAGATGGAAGGCCGACCGGACTCTGTACCTGATTGTTTCCATCCATGCCTGGAGGCCGTGACTGGATGGCTGCGTGCCAGCAGGTTGAGGGTGAATCCAACAAAGATGGAGATCCTATGGCTGGGTCGACCGGGCAGTGGGGACGTCCAGCTGCCTACCCGGGATGGCGAGGCGCTACGCCCGTCCTCGTTGGTCAAGAGCCTGGGAGTCCTTTTGGACCCTCTTTCTGCTGAGGATGGAGGCCCAGGTCTCTCTCCGCCGTGAGCAGAACCGCCTTCTTTCTTCCACCTGCGGCAGGCTAGACGGCTGCCCCCCTCCCCGTCCAGGGACGACCTGGCTACGGTGATCCAGGCCACGGTCATCTCAAGGCTGGACTACTGTAACACCCTCTACATTGGCCTTCCTCTGTCGGTGATCCGGAAGCTCAAGTTGGTACAAAACGCAGCTGCTCGGCTTCTTGCGGGAATTCCAATGAGATGCCACATCACCCCAATCTTACCCATTGAGCACCGGATCACTTTCAAAGGGATGGGACTCACCTTGAAGGCCTTGCATGGTCTGGGGCCAATGTACCTGAGGGACTGCCTCTCCCCCCCCCCCAACCCCAGAGATCCCTCCGCTCTGAGGACCAAGATCTGTTGGAAATTCCCAGTGTCAAGACCTTGCGTCTAACAGCAACCAGGCGCAGAGCCTTCACAGCAGTGGCACCATCACTCTGGAATACTCTGCCACCTGAAGTCCGTGCCTTGCGGGACTTACCAGCTTTCCGCAGGGCATGGAAGACATACCTGTTTCGACAGGCCTTTGAGCTTTGATATTGCTGTTTTTAAATTGTTTTCAAATTGTGTTAGATTTTAGCCATTCTTGTAAGCCGCTCTGAGCCTCAGGGGAGTGGTGGCATAGAAGTTTGAATAACAAATAAATAAATAAATAAAATACATAATAAAACCAATAATTGCATACTATTAAAAACATTAAATCAATTCAATTAAAATATGCTTAAATATAATATGACTTAGATGAAGGGCTAGAAGGCATGATCATCAAGTTTGCAGATGACACCAAATTGGGAGGGAGAGCCAAGACTCCAGAGGACAGGAGCAGGACTCAAAGGGATCTTGACAGATTAGAGAGATGAATGGCCAAAACTGACAAAATGAAGTTCAACAGGGACAAATGCAAGAGACTCCACTTGGGCAGGAAAAACAAAATGCAAAGATACAGAATGGGTGACGCCTGGCTCGACAGCAGTACGTGTGAAAAAGATCTTGGAGTCCTCGTGGGGAGGAAGGGGAACATGAGCCAACAATGTGATGTGGCAGCAAAAAAAGCCAATGGGATTTTGGCCTGCATCAAGAGGAGCCTAGTGTCTAGATCTAGGGAAGTCATGCTACCCCTCTATTCTGCTTTGGTTAGACCACATCTGGAATATTGTGTCCAGTTCTGGGCACCACAATTCAAGAGAGATATTGACAAGCTGGAATGTGTCCAGAGGAGGGCGACTCAAATGATCAAGGGTCTGGAGAACAAGCCCTATGAGGAGCGGCTTAGGGAACTGGGCATGTTTAGCCTGAAGAAGAGAAGGCTGAGAGGAGATATGATAGCCATGGATAAATATGTGAGAGGAAGCCACAGGGAAGAGGAGGAGGGAGCAAGCTTGTTTTCTGCTTCCCTGGAGACCAGGACGCAAGGGAACAATGGCTTCAAACTACAAGAGAGGAGATTCCATCTGAACATGAGGAAGAACTTCCTGACTGTGAGAGCCGTTCAGCAGTGGAACTCTCTGCCCCGGAGTGTGGTGGAGGCTCCTTCTTTGGAAGCTTTTAAGCAGAGGCTGGATGGCCATCTGTCAGGGGTGATTTGAATGCAATATTCCTGCTTCTTGGCAGAATGGGGTTGGACTGGATGAGGGCCCATGAGGTCTCTTCCAACTCTTGGATTCTATGATAATATCCATATGGCCTTATCTAGCCAAATTCTGTGATCGGAGACTCCATCAAGCTTGTCCATAGTCCATTGTCATAGCAATTGTCATCATTGTCATTGCCCTTGTCAGCATAGTTACCCAAAGGCCTCCACATCCATGCCCCCCCCCCCCGAGGTCCCAGCCCCCAGGTTGGAAACACTGCTCTAGAATAAGAGACCCCACTATTCTGAATCCCACCAATGAGAGAATTGGGCCAAACTTCCCACACAGAACCTCCATGACTGACACAAAATACTTTGTTTTCTGGAGGTCTTTGGTGACCCCTTTGACACCCCCCAGGGGTCCTGATCCCCAGGATGAAAAACAGTGCCTTAGGGCACTTTGAAGTCTAGAGACTCATCATGACCATACTCATGGTAACACACCCAAAAATGTGAGTTCCCCATGTGGTGGTGACCCCCAAACCATAATGTTATTTCTGTTGCTACTTCATAACCCTAATTTTGCTACTGTTATGAATCATCATGTCAATATCTGACATGCAGGATGTATTTTCATTCACTGGACCACATTTGGCACAAATACCTGATATGCCCAAATATGAATACTGGTGGGGTTGGTGAGGGGATTGATTTTGTCATTTGGGAGTTGTACTTGCTGGGATTTATAGTTCATCTACGACCAAAGAGCATTCTGAACTCCACCAATGATGGAATTGAACCAAACTTGGCACACAGAACTCCCATGACCAACAGCAAATACTGGAAGGATTTGTTGGGCATTGACCTTGAGTTTTGGAGTTGTATTTCTCCAGAGAGCACTGTGGACTCAAACAATGATGAATATGGACCAAACTTGTCACAAATTCTCAATATGCCCAGTTGTGAACACTACTGAAGTTTGGGGAAAAGTAGACCTGGACCTTTGGGAGTTGTAGTTGGTGGGCTTTCTAATTCACCTACAATCAAAGAGCAATCTGAATGCACCCCAAAATGGATCTGTACCAAACTTGGCACACTACCTACATGGCCAACACTGAATACTGGTGGGGTTGGGGGGAGGGGGCTGTTTTTGACTTCTGGGAGTTGTAGTTCACCAACACCAAAAAGGAAGAGAAGAGCAGGCAGACATATCTTCAGTCTTGTCTGCCAAAGGGGTTCCTAAGACCATCAAAAATCCGTTTTTTTTTCTGATGGTCTTTGGCGACCCCTCTGAAACCCCCTTGCGACCCCCCTAGGGGTCCCAACCCCTAGGTTGAGAAACACTGATCTATAGGTTTTTAGTAAAGTTCACGGCTCTTACTTAGCTGCTCCTTCCAGAACAAGCCAGTCCTCAAAGCGGTGGCATGACTACCGGGATCACTCTGTTGGGCAGTCATGCCTGAAGCTGGATCAAGGAATTCAGATCGTTATATTCCTAAATGTTTACAATCAAGGCAATAGTACTATTATCATATCATATTGTAGGATGTTGCAACTGTGCTACTATTGTTATGACTGAGGCCAGGTTGGGAAGCCCGAATGTAGCAACCACATTGAGCTTCTGCTGTCGGTTTCCATCCCTTTCCATTGAGAGAAATGCATGCTCACATACCGCAAGGACTACGAAAGCAGGAGGCAAGGATGAAGATGAACAGATGCTGCCATTACTGAATTGGGAATATGCGTTTTCCCTGCTTGCAATCACTGGACAAGTTCTGAATTGAGCATCTTGTTCCTCCGGGGACTTTTTATTGGCTGACAATGGAACCTCAGCAGACTGAAAGCAAAAACCAAGGTTACAACAACAGCTGTTATAGAACTCCAGTATGCTGATGACAATGTCGTCTGTGCGCATTCAGAAGAAGATCTACAAGCCACTCTAAACACCTTTGCAGAAGCATACGAGAAGCTTGGCCTGTCATTGAACATTGAGAAAACCAAAGTGCTCTTCCAGCAGTCGCCAGCCAATCCCTCTCCAATGCCAGTAATACAGCTTAATGGTGTCACACTAGAAAATGTTGACCATTTCCGCTACCTTGGCAGCCACCTCTCCACCAAAGTCAACATTGACGCCGAAATACAACACCGCCTGAGCTCTGCAAGTGCAGCATTTTCCAGAATGAAGCAGAGAGTGTTTGAGGACCGGGACATCCGTAGGGAGACAAAGGTGCTTGTCTATAAAGCTATTGTCCTCCCAACCCTGCTCTATGCCTGTGAGACATGGACTGTCTACAGACGTCACATGCAGCTCCTGGAACGTTTCCATCAGCGCTGCCTCCGGAAAATCCTGCAAATCTCCTGGGAAGACAAGCGGACAAACGTCAGTGTGCTGGAAGAAGCAAAGACCACCAGCATTGAAGCGATGGTCCTCCAACATCAACTCCGCTGGGCCGGCCACGTTGTCTGGATGCCTGACCACCGTCTCCCAAAGCAGTTGCTCTACTCCGAACTTAAGAACAGAAAACGGAACGTTGGTGGGCAGGAAAAGAGATTTAAAGATGGGCTCAAAGCCAACCTTAAAAACTCTGGCATAGACACTGAGAACTGGGAAGCCCTGGCCCTTGAGCGCTCCAGCTGGAGGTCAGCTGTGACCAGCAGTGCTGCAGAATTTGAGGAGGCACGAGTGGAGGGTGAAAGAGAGAAACGTTCCAGGAGGAAGGCGCGTCAAGCCAACCCTGACCGGGACCGCCTTCCACCTGGAAACCAATGCCCTCACTGCGGAAGAAGATGCAGAGCAAGAATAGGGCTCCACAGCCACATACGGACCCACAAGGAAATCCATAATGGAAGACCATCTTACTCGTCCAACGAGGGATCGCCTAAGTAAGTAAGTAAGTAAGTCGGTTTCCATCCCTTTCCATTGAGAGAAATGCATGCTCACATACCGCAAGGACTACAAAAGCAGGAGGCAAGGATGAAGATGAACAGATGCTGCCATTACTGAATTGGGAATATGCGTTTTCCCTGCTTGCAATCACTGGACAAGTTCTGAATTGAGCATCTTGTTCCTCCGGGGACTTTTTATTGGCTGACAATGGAAAATGAGATTCAGGGGCTGAAAGGACAATTCCCCGGCCCCTGGGCACGCCAAGCCCGCTTCTTGAGAGCCATATTCGCATCAATTCTTTGGCACTGATTGCCGTTGGAAGCATTCATTTCTTAATTGACAACGCTGGTTTCCTGTTTTCCTTCAAAGGCACAGGCCAGTGAATCTACCCTCGGCAACACTGGAGCCTTGGATCGAGCATATTTGGGGGTTGTTGGGGCTCAGCAACCAGATGCTGGGAGCGCTGGGGATTCCAATTCAGAGAATGAAGAAGATGATGGGCTCTTTCCTGAGTCTGTGTCTCCTCAGGTTGAAATGCAGGCCACAGATCACAGAGATAGGCCAGGGCCAGAAGAGAGAATCATAGAATCATAGAATCATAGAATCCTAGAGTTGGAAGAGACCTCATGGGCCATCCAGTCCAACCCCATTCTGCCAAGAAGCAGGAATATTGCATTCAAATCACCCCTGACAGATGGCCATCCAGCCTCTGCTGAAAAGCTTCCAATGAAGGAGCCTCCACCACACTCCGGGGCAGAGAGTTCCACTACTGAATGGCTCTCACAGTCATGGGCCATCCAGTCCAGCCCCATTCTGCCAAGAAGCAGGAATGTTGCAGTCAAATCACCCCTGACAGATGGCCATCCAGCTTCTGCTTAAAAGCTTCCAAAGAAGGAGCCTCCACCACACTCCGGGGCAGAGAGTTCCACTGCTGAACGGCTCTCACAGTCAGGAAGTTCTTCCTCGTGTTCAGGTGGAATCTCCTCTCTTGTAGTTTGAAGCCATTGTTCCATTGCGTCCTAGTCTCCAAGGAAGCAGGAAGGAAGCTTGCTCCCTCCTCCTCCCTGTAGCTTCCTCTCACATATTTGTACATGGCTATCATATCTCCTCTCAGCCTTCTCTTCTTCAGGCTAAACAAGAAGAGGATGTTTTTCCTGAGAATCAGTTGGCCGGGCCTTCCCAGCCTTCAGAGATTGGGATAAGAGACTAGTCTCCGCTCAGAGATATGCCAAGAAAGGTTAATGAGGAGGTCAGAAGGAATTTGCGAGAAGCAGTCCTTGAGTTCCAGGTGCAAAAAAGATGATCTCATGTTTCTCGGGTCAGGTTTGAGCTTAAATCAGGGTCTGCTTCCCTGGGCTCTTCAGAGCAGCCAACTTCGTTCAACACTCTTGTTCAGGACCAGCTCTGAACTTTCTTCAAAGTTCAAAGTAAACCCTGGATTTGCTGCTCCTCTGACATAGAAGCCACAAAAGAGATTATCTCATGTTTGTTGGATCAAGTTTAAGCTTAAATTGTGTTCTGCTTCCCTGGGCTTTCAGAGCAGCCAACTTCGTTCAACAATCTTGTTTAGAACCAGCTCTCAAGTTTGCCTTTGCATTTTATTTATTTATTTATTTATTATTTTCGGTTGGTCATGGGAGTTCTGTGTGCCAAGTTTGGTCCAATTCCAAAGTTGGTGGAGTTCAGAATCTTCTTTGATTGTAGGTGAAGTATAAATCCCAGCAAATACAATTCTCAAATGTCAAGGTCTATTTTCTCCAAACTCCACTAGTGTTCACATTTGGGCCTTATCGGGGATTTGTACCAAATTTCGTCCAGTGAATGAAAATGCATCCTGCATCTCAGGTATTTACATGACGATTCATCACAGGAGCAACATTACAGTTGTGAAGCAGCAACACAAATAATGTTGTGGTTGCGGGTCACCACAACACGAGGAACTGTGTTAAGAGGTCACATCATTAGGAAGGTGGGGAAACCCTGCCTTGAGGGATGATGTTCCACGGGGAAGGGGAAGAAGGCATGTGTGCCCGGAGGACTGTGTGGGTGTGTTTGTGTGTTCCTTTTTTGCCAGGCAGTTTAATGAATCTGAATTGTAAAATACGGCTGGTGGAGTGTGTCTTTTCAACAGGGGGGAAAAGGAGGTTTTTTCTTTCCCGGCGTCAGCAGAATTCCAACTTTTTTTGCTGATTGCACTCTAAAAGCCTCACTTTTCCTCGGCTCCCCGAGGTAATTAGCAAACAGACTAGTGATTTTTAAATATATCTTTCTGCCTGAGTGCCGAAAGGACACTCTCTTGGCTCAAACGCCGGCTGTGCCGTGAAAAGCAGGGGCTGCCAGGAGAGAGAGAGAGCCTCACCAAAGGAGAACAGATGCTGCTCAGGAGAAGTGAAGGGGAAGAAGGAAGGAAGGAGGGATCTCAGCCATTCCTTTGCAGCTCCATTCCCCTCTCCTGGGTGAGCTCCTCAGCGGATGGAAATTGACTGGGGAACGGCTGCCTTCAAACAGCTGCCAATCTCCATAAGAACATGAAGGGAGGCTCCATTTCTCCTTCCACAGCTTTGATGCTCTTTTTACTCCTGGGAGGAGAACCTCATTTGGGGCAGATGGTGGCTTTAGCCTATAAAGCCCTAAACCAGTGTTTCTCAACCTGGGGGTCACGACACCTGAAGGGGTCACGAGGGGGTGTCAGAGGGGTCGCCAAATACCATAAGAAAACACAGTATTTTCTGATGGTCATGGGGATTCCATGTGGGAAATTTGAGCCAGTTCTATCGTTGGTGGAGTTCAGAATGTTCTTTGATTGTAATGAACTATAAATCCCAGCAACTACAACTCCCAAATGTCAAGATCTATTTTCCCCAGACTCCACCAGTGTGTTATGTCTCAGAATAAGATTCACCTTGCTCTCTACAACAAACCAGCCAGAGTTGTGAGGTATATAGTTTATTGTGAGGTTTTCAAACAAAAGGCAGTTCATAAGCAGTGAAAAGATCAATAGTACAGGTTATAATCCAATATAATCCATATTGCCCAAAGCAGGAGACTTGAAGCACAGGTTCAGTGTAAAGTCCATGAAATAGCATGAAATAGCATGAAGCATGAAGCAGCCTTTCCGAAGGCCTGGAGCTGGAGCTAGCCTTAAAACAACGTTGGAACTGACACCCGAAAATCACCAGAGCAGAGCCTATATTCACTAAACATCAAAACAATCAGCTTTCCCACCAAACTGATGATCTCAACACTTGGCTGCAATCTGTGGGCTCCGTCTCAACACCTGGGCACCTTGACCCTGGTTCCCAGCGTCTGCCTTATCAGCCGCATTTCTTTCCTGTGAGAACAGCGGCCTCTCTACAGATACAGGCTGTGACTGAGAAAACTGAAAGCCAACATCTTCAGCTGCACTCTCACTCTCATCCCCATCATGCTGTTGTTGTTGAACCACAACACAGTGTTCACATTTGGGCATATTGAGTATTTGTGCCAAGTTTGGTCCAGATCCACCATTGCATGAGTCCACGGTGCTCTCTAGATATAGGTGAAGTACAACTCCCAAACTCAAGGTCAATGCCCATAAATCTTTCCAGTGTTTTCCATTGGTCACGGGAGCCAAGTTTGGTTCAAATCCATCGCTGGTGGACTTCAGAATGCTCTTTGATTATAAGTGAACTATAAATCCTATGCAGACTGTGGCCAGGAAATCAGAAGACACTTCCTTCTTGGGAGGAGAGCAATATCCAGTCTTGATAAAAGAGTGAAGAGTAGAGACATCAGACTGGCAACCAAGATCCATTGCCTAGTCCAAGCCATGGTCTTCCCTGTAGTCACCTACGGATGTGAGAGCTGGACCTTCGGGAAGGCTGAGCCAAGGAAGAGAGATGCCTTTGAGCTGTGGTGTTGGAGGAAAGTGCTGAGAGTGCCTTGGACTGCGAGAAGATCCAACCAGTCCATCCTCCAGGAAAGAAAGCCCGGCTGCTCACTGGAGGGAAGGAGACTAGAGACAAAGCGGAAGTCCTTTGAATGCCACATCATGAGGAGACAGGAAAGCCTAGAGAAGGGAATGATGCTGGGGAAAGTGGAAGGAAAAAGGAAGAGGGGCCGACCAAGGGCAAGACGGATGGATGGCACCCTTGAAGTGACCGGACTGACCTTGAAGGAGCTGGGGGTGGTGACGGCCGACAGGGAGCGCTGGCGTGGGCTGGTTCATGAGGTCACGAAGAGTCGGAGACGACTGAACGAATGAACAACAACAACATAAATCCCAGCAACTGCAACTCCCAAATTACAAAGTTAATCCTCCCTTAACCCCACTAGCATTTACATGTGGGTGCATTGGGTATTTGTGCCCAGTTTGGTCCAGTGAATGAAAATGCATCCTGCAGATCAGATATTTACATTATGATTTATAACAGTAGGAAAATGACTGTTATGAAGTAGCAACGAAAACAATGTTATGGTTGGGGGTCACCACCACATGGGGGACTGGATTCAGGGGTCACGGCATTAGGAAGGTTGAGAACCACTGCCCTAAATGGTTCTGGCCCAATTTACCTGTCCGAACGCATCTCCCCTTATGAACCATCATGACAAGTATGTCTAGCGGGGATGGGAGACAGGACCGTCTCTGTGGTGGCTCCTCAGCTATGGAACACCCTCCCTAAGGAGATTAGATCGGCACCCTCACTCTTAACATTTCAGAGACAAGTTTAGACATGGGTGTGATCCTGGATTCATCGTTGAGCCTGGAACCCCAGGTTTCGGCGATCACCGGGAGATCATTTGCACAATTAAAGCTTGTGCGCCAGCTGCATCCGTACCTTGGGAAGTCTGACTTGGCCACGGTAGTCCACGCTCTGGTTACATCCCATATACACTACTGCAATGCTCTCTACGTGGGGTTGCCTTTGAAGACTGTCTAGAAGCTTCAACTGGTCCAACGGTCAGCAGACAGGTTACTAACAGGATCATAGAATCCTAGAATCCTAGAGTTGGAAGAGACCTCCTGGGCCCTCATCCAGTCCAACCCCATTCTGCTAAGAAGCAGGAATATTGCATTCAAAGCACCCCTGACAGATGGCCATCCAACCTCTGTTTAAAAGCCTCCAAAGAAGGAGCCTCCACCACACACCAGGGCAGAGAGTTCCACTGCTGAACGGCTCTCACAGTCAGGAAGTTCTTCCTCGTGTTCAGATGGAATCTCCTTTCTTGTAGTTTGAAGCCATTGTTCCCTTGCGTCCTAGTCTCCAGGGAAGAAGAAAGGAAGCTTGCTCCCTCCTCCTCCCTGTGACTTCAAGAAATAGTTTCCTAAGATCTACAGAGACACTCATTATGACACCACCTGACATCCGCCGGGAAGTAGCAGCCAATAGTGAAAGGACCAAGGAAGAGACATCTGCAGCTCATCCCTTGTTTGGGTATCAGCCAGCACGTCAATGACTTAAATCTAGAAATAGTTTCCTAAGATCTACAGAGACACTTGCCAGAACACCCCAGCAAGCGAGAGTCCAAAAGTGGCAGGCTCAAACCCAGAACCTCAATGGCTGATACCAAATGAGAGACTCCATCTTGGGTACACAGAAGACGGGGCGACTTGGAAGGCATTGAACAGACTGCGCTCTGGCACCACGAGATGCAGAGCCAACCTCAAGAAATGGGGCCACAAAGAGAAGTCCACGACATGCGAGTGTGGAGAGGAGCAAACCAAAGACCACCGGCTGCAATGCAACCTGAGCCCTGCCACATGATGCACCCGGGAGGACCTTCTTGCGGCAACACCAGAGGCACTCCAAAGGGCCGGATTCTGCAGGAAATTACCTAGACTTGCATTGAAGGACCTAGAACGCTAATTGCCTCAAGCTACACAAAATAAATATGAAAGTGTGTGTGTGTCACTGTGGTCAAAGCATACAGATGGGATTCAGCAGGAAACCACAAAGAAGGATTTAAAAACCAAGTATTTCTACTTGTTTAAAAGGGCTTTTTTGTGGTTTGCCGCTGATATTTTGTGGCAAGCTGGGGAAACCCCTTCAAAAGAAATGTTGCTTGATGGAAATGATAACTTTTTCAGAATTTGCTGGGCAGGCATGCACAGCGGCAGTGTGTTTATTTGCTCTCCATGGGTTCCAATTTGACCAAGTTGCCCGATCCGAGAAGGACTTTATGTCCTTTGTTTTTCATGTCAGGAGCGACTTGAGAAACTGCAAGTCACTTCTGGTGTGAGAGAATTGGCCGTCTGCAAGGACGTTGCTCAGGGGATGTTGCCCGGATGTTTTGATATTTTACCATCCTTGTGGGAGGCTTCTATCATGTCCCCACATGGAGAGCTGGAGCTGACAGAGGGAGCTTATCCGCGCTTTCCTCAAATTCGAACCTTTGATCTGCCGGTCTTCATATCATTTTGTGGTTAAAAAATACGATTGAGCTCAGCTACTAATTGTTGGAATTAGCAACCTTTTCAAAGATTTGTTTGTATATAATTGGGATTGCTTTATTGTATATGTGTGCATTGGAATGCAGCTTTCCTTCACTCTAGGTTGTGGGAGGGGCTACAGGCCATGTGATCAGATCTGGGACTATTCAGGATCATAGAATCATAGAATCATAAAATCCTAGAATCCTAGAGTTGGAAGAGACCTCCTGGGCCATCATTCAGTCCAACCCCATTCTGCCAAGAAGCAGGAATATTGTATTCAAAGCACCCCTGACAGATGGCCATCCAGGCTCTGTTTCAAAGCTTCCAAAGAAGGAGCCTCCACCACACTCCGGGGTAGAGAGTTCCACTGCTGAACATAGAATCAAAGAGTTGGAAGAGACCTCATGGGCCATCCAGTCCAACCCCATTCTGCCAAGAAGCAGGAATGTTGCATTCAAATCACCCCTGACAGATGGCCATCCAGCCTCTGTTTAAAAGCTTCCAAAGTAGGAGCCTCCACCACACGCCAGGGCAGAGAGTTCCACTGCTGAACATAGAATCAAAGAGCTGGAAGAGACCTCATGGGCCATCCAGTCCAACCCCATTCTGCCAAGAAGCAGGAATGTTGCATTCAAATCACCCCTGACAGATGGCCATCCAGCCTCTGTTTCAAAGCTTCCAAAGAAGGAGCCTCCACCACACGCTGGGGCAGAGAGTTCCACTGCTGAACATAGAATCAAAGAGTTGGAAGAGACCTCATGGGCAATCCAGTCCAACCCCATTCTGCCAAGAAGCAGGAATATTGCATTCAAAGCACCCCTGACAGATGGCCATCCAGCCTCTGCTTAAAAGCTTCCAAAGAAGGAGCCTCCACCACATGCCGGGGCGGAGAGTTCCACTGCTGAACATAGAATCAAAGAGCTGGAAGAGACCTCATGGGCCATCCAGTCCAACCCCATTCTGCCAAGAAGCAGGAATATTGCATTCAAATCACCCCTGACAGATGGCCATCCAGCCTCTGTTTAAAAGCTTCCAAAGAAGGAGCCTCCACCACACGCCAGGGCAGAGAGTTCCACTGCTGAACATAGAATCAAAGAGTTGGAAGAGACCTCCTGGGCCATCCAGTCCAACCCTATTCTGCCAAGAAGCAGGAATATTGCATTCAAATCACCCCTGACAGATGGCCATCCAGCCTCTGTTTAAAAGCTTCCAAAGAAGAAGCCTCCACCACACCCCGGGGCAGAGAGTTCCACTGCTGAACAGACTCAGACTCTAGTTTAAAAAGGCAAAAGCCATGAGACCTTCAATGTAGAAAAGCTACAGTTTAGAAGTCATTCAAAACAGTACAGTTTAGACTCCACTGTAGAAATAGAATTCTTTAGGAAGACAGATACTTGGGCTGAGAGGTGCGCTCAGGGGCGGCTCATCCATTACGCGAAGTAAGCAGTCGCAGAACACTTTTTTTTTTGCTAGGGGTGCAGAGGCACCTCTGTAAATGCCCCTCGACCACCACTTGAGGAGCGCCCCCCCCCCCAGCTCACAACAGCCCTAGCAGTCCGGGGGGAGCCTTGGCTTTCTTGCCTCACTGCCGGGCGATCCTCTTCCCAAAGGGGCCGGGCCCTAGAGCCTTGCCTAGCCCCTCTCGTTCCTGCTCCACCTGGCCACCAGGTGCGCGAGCAGAGCTGGCGCTCAATTGTTCTCCGCGTTCAATCCCTTCCCCATGACCTTTCCCCTTTCCTGATCCCCTGGCGCTCCACCCACCTCCTCTCCTCTCCCCAATCCACAGGTGGGCCAAGGGGCGGACCCGCTGCGCCTGGCCCGCTTCAGGTCTGGAGGCGTGTCTGAAGACCCCAGCGTGTGCATCAAAAGTCGCCTCTTCTCCTGACTTTCTCCTCAGCCATTGGGACCAAGAGAGAGAGAGAGAGAAAGCCCCTCCGGCTGGAGGTATCTCCCACCTCCGCTCCCTCCTTTGTTTTTGCATCTACCTTCAGGAAAGCTGGGCATCTCCACCTCTCTCTCTCTCTCTCTCTCTCTCTCTCTTGGTCCCAATGGCTGAGGAGAAAGTCTTCAGGCACACCTCCGGACCTAAAGCGGGCCAGGCAAGGGAACAAGTGTGGCAACTGTAGTTACTGGAATGTATAGCTCACCTACAATCAAAGAGCATTCTGAACTCCACCAATGATGCAATTGAACCAAATATGGCACACAGAACTCCCACGACAAACAGAAAATATATATCAATGATTGGTTGGGGGGGGGGGGGGGGCGCCAAAATATTGTTTGCTTACCGTTGAAAATTACCTAGGCCTGCCTCTGGGTGCGGTATATAAATGTAGTAAATAAATAAACAAACAAACAAACAAATTAGACTCTTAGACCAAAGAGATGCTTTAGACGAGTGCTTCTCAACCTTCCTAATACAGCGACCCCTTCATACAGTCCCTCATGTTGTGGTGACACCCCCCCCCCCCCAACCATAAAATAATTTTTGTTGCTACTTCATAACTAATTTTGTCATTTGGGATTTGTAGTTGCTGAGATTCACTTCTGCCTCGAGCCTGGGAAGCGTTTTAAACCAGAGTGGATGAATTTCCTCCCTCTCTTCTCCCCTCACTTCTGTCTCGAGCTTGGGAAGCCATTTTAAACCAGAGTGGATGAATTTCCTCCCTCTCTTCTCCCCTCACTTCTGTCTCGAGCTTGGGAAGCCATTTTAAACCAGAGTGGATGAATTTCCTCCCTCTCTTCTCCCCTCACTTCTGTCTCGAGCTTGGGAAGCCATTTTAAACCAGAGTGGATGAATTTCCTCCCTCTCTTCTCCCCTCACTTCTGTCTCGAGCCTGGGAAGCCATTTTAAACCAGAGTGGATGAATTTCCTCCCTCTCTTCTCCCCTCACTTCTGTCTCGAGCTTGGGAAACCATTTTAAACCAGAGTAGATGAATTTCCTTCCTCTCTTCTCCCCTCACTTCTGTCTCGAGCTTGGGAAGCCATTTTAAACCAGAGTGGATGAATTTCCTCCCTCTCTTCTCCCCTCACTTCTGTCTCGAGCCTGGGAAGCCATTTTAAACCAGAGTGGATGAATTTCCTCCCTCTCTTCTCCCCTCACTTCTGTCTCGAGCTTGGGAAGCCATTTTAAACCAGAGTGGATGAATTTCCTCCCTCTCTTCTCCCCTCACTTCTGTCTCGAGCCTGGGAAGCCATTTTAAACCAGAGTGGATGAATTTCCTCCCTCTCTTCTCCCCTCACTTCTGTCTCGAGCTTGGGAAACCATTTTAAACCAGAGTAGATGAATTTCCTTCCTCTCTTCTCCCCTCACTTCTGTCTCGAGCTTGGGAAGCCATTTTAAACCAGAGTAGATGAATTTCCTCCCTCTCTTCTCCCCTCACTTCTGCCTTGAGCCTGGGAAGCCATTTTAAACCAGAGTGGATGAATTTCCTCCCTCTCTTCTCCCCTCACTTCTGTCTCGAGCTTGGGAAACCATTTTAAACCAGAGTGGATGAATTTCCTCCCTCTCAGCTGGAGGGCCACAGTCTGATGATGCCTGCATTACATATACTATGCTGGCTCTCTCTGGATAGCTTGCCTAAAGAGGAATCATGGCTGATTAGATCTTTTTGACTTCTGCTGATCTGTAACAGTTTCCACCTGCAGGGACGTTGCAAATCCACCTCCGGAGCAAGTCACTCGAGGGGAGCTTCCTCAAGACAGAAAGCCATTTCCTTCTCGCTGGCAAAACCCCATCTCTCGCCACCTCCCCATCTCTGGGATGCAGCACCCTTCAGGCTCTACCTCTTGCAGAAATGATGTATTTCTGCACTCGATCGGTCTAATTACTTCTCGTGTAATTCATATTTCTGAACCAGAAAGGGGAAGTTGACACAGCTCCCTCGGTTTCCATAGCTGCCACTTTTGCTCCGGCTGGGGATTGATGCGTGACAGAGCTGACAACTTGAGGCTGGAAGGGTCATAACAGCGCACTTTTTACTGGAATTCATTCAACTCAGGGAAAGGAAGAGACAAACAACTTGAGAGAGAAGCAACTTTCCAAAAAAACAGAGAGAAAGCCCAAATATCATCTTCCCTATAAACGTCCCACACTCCTCAGGGAAGATCTTTTATTGGCTGCATTGTGCTTTTACAACAATTCTTTGTGAGGATTCATCCATCAGAGAAATAGAAGTTTCAATGCTTTCAGACTAGAACCATCTCCTCCTCTTGGAAATGTCTCCAGCCATGTCCCAGGTACGTGGTCAATCCATTACTGGAAAGATTTGAGAGCTATGTATTATCGAAGGCTTTCATGGCCAGAACCCACCCAAATACCTGGGTGTCACTCTGGACCGTGCTCTGACCTACAAGAAGCACTGCCTGAACACCAAGGAAAAAGTGGGCGCTAGAAACAATATCATACGAAAGCTGACTGGCACAACCTGGGGATCACAACCAGACACAGTTGAGACATCTGCCCTTGCGCTATGCTACTCTGCTGCTGAGTACGCATGCCCAGTGTGGAACACATCTCACCACACTCAAACAGTGGATGTGGCTCTTAATGAGACATGCCGCATTATCACGGGGTGCCTGCGCCCTACACCACTGGAGAAATTACACTGCTTAGCCGGTATTGCACCACCTGACATCCGCCGGGAAGGAGCAGCCAATAGTGAAAGGACCAAGGCAGTGACATCTCCAGCTCATCCCCTGTTTGGGTATCAGCCAGCACGTCAATGACTTAAATCAAGAAATAGTTTTCTAAGATCTACAGAGACACTCGCTGGAACACCCCAGCAAGCGAGAGTCCAAAAGTGGCAGGCCCAAACCCAGCACCTCAATCCATAGGTGATACCAGATGAGAGACTCCCTCCTGGGCACACAGAGGACTGGGCGACCTGGAAGGCGCTGAACAGACTGCGCTCGGGCACCACGAGATGCAGAGCCAACATCAAGAAATGGGGCCACAAAGTGGAATAATCCACGAAATGCGAGTGTGGAGAGGAGCAAACCACTGACCACCTGCTGCAATGCACCCTGAGCCCTGCCACATGCATCATGGAGGACCTTCTTGTGGCAACACCAGAGGCACTCCAAGGGGCCAGAGACTGCTCAAAGGACATTTAACCAACTCCCAAACTTGCAAATTCTGTTTTGTCTGTTTGTTAAAAAATGTTTAAAATGTAATACAATTGTCTGGTTGCTAATGACACGATAAATAAATAAATATGGCCAGAAACACTGCTTTGTTGTAGGTTTTTTGGGCTGTATGGCCATGTTCTAGAAGCATTCTCTCCTAACATTTCACCTTCGGAGTAGAGCAACTGCTTTGGGAGATGGTGGTTGGGCATCCGGACAACGTGGCCGGTCCAGCGGAGTTGATGGCGGAGGAGCATCGCTTCAATGCTGGTGGTCTTTGCTTCTTCCAGCACGCTGACATTTGTCAGCCTGTCTTCCCAAGAGATTTGCAGGATTTTCCGGAGGCAGCGTTGATGGAATCGTTCCAGGAGTTGCATGTGACGTCTGTAGACAGTCTATGTTTTGCAGGCATTTAGCAGGGTTGGGAGGGGAACAGCTTTATAGACAAGCACCTTGGTCTCCCTACGGATGTCCCGGTCTTCAAACACTCTCTACTTCATTTGGAAAAATGCTGCACTTGCAGAGCTCAGGCGGGATTGTATTTCAGTGTCAATGTTGATGTCTGTAGACAGTCCATGTTTCTCAGGCATATAGCAGGGTTGGGAGGACAATGGCTTTATAGACAAGCACCTTGATCTCCCTATTGATGTCCCAGTCCTCAAACACTCTCTGCTTTGTTCGGAAAAAAGCTGCACTTGCAGAGCTCAGGTGGTATTGTATGTCAGTGTCAATGTTGATGTCTGTAGACAGTCCACGTTTCGCAGGCATATCACAGGGTTGGGAGGACAATGGCTTTATAAACAAGCACCTTGGTATCCCTATGGATGTCCCGGTCCTCAAACACTCTCTGCTTCATTCGGAAAAAAGCTGCACTTGCAGAGCTCAGGTGGTATTGTATGTCAGTGTCAATGTTGATGTCTGTAGACAGTCCACGTTTCGCAGGCATATCACAGGGTTGGGAGGACAATGGCTTTATAGACAAGCACCTTGGTATCCCTATGGATGTCCCGGTCCTCAAACACTCTCTGCTTCATTCGGAAAAAAGCTGCACTTGCAGAGCTCAGGTGGTATTGTATGTCAGTGTCAATGTTGATGTCTGTAGACAGTCCAAGTTTCGCAGGCATATCACAGGGTTGGGAGGACAA
Organism: Anolis sagrei; assembly: GCF_037176765.1. NCBI lineage: Eukaryota > Metazoa > Chordata > Lepidosauria > Squamata > Anolidae > Anolis > Anolis sagrei. The sequence goes on along the minus strand of NC_090034.1, from coordinate 1,300,390 downwards.
TGGCTTTATAAACAAGCACCTTGGTATCCCTATGGATGTCCCGGTCCTCAAACACTCTCTGCTTCATTCGGAAAAAAGCTGCACTTGCAGAGCTCAGGTGGTATTGTATGTCAGTGTCAATGTTGATGTCTGTAGACAGTCCACGTTTCGCAGGCATATCACAGGGTTGGGAGGACAATGGCTTTATAGACAAGCACCTTGGTATCCCTATGGACGTCCCGGTCCTCAAACACTCTCTGCTTCATTCGGAAAAAAGCTGCACTTGCAGAGCTCAGGTGGTATTGTATGTCAGTGTCAATGTTGATGTCTGTAGACAGTCCACGTTTCGCAGGCATATCACAGGGTTGGGAGGACAATGGCTTTATAGACAAGCACCTTGGTATCCCTATGGATGTCCCGGTCCTCAAACACTCTCTGCTTCATTCGGAAAAAAGCTGCACTTGCAGAGCTCAGGTGGTATTGTATGTCAGTGTCAATGTTGATGTCTGTAGACAGTCCACGTTTCGCAGGCATATCACAGGGTTGGGAGGACAATGGCTTTATAAACAAGCACCTTGGTATCCCTATGGATGTCCCGGTCCTCAAACACTCTCTGCTTCATTCGGAAAAAAGCTGCACTTGCAGAGCTCAGGTGGTATTGTATGTCAGTGTCAATGTTGATGTCTGTAGACAGTCCAAGTTTCGCAGGCATATAGCAGGGTTGGGAGGACAATAGCTTTATAAACAAGCACCTTGGTATCCCTACGGATGTCCCGGTCCTCAAATACTCTCTGCTTCATTTGGAAAAAAGCTGTTGTTCTGTTCTGGCCTCCTGCTTGTGTTTCAATCCAACCTCCTGGTTGCCTTTTCTTCTCTAGCCTTGTCCACAATGTGTTCTTGGCTCAGCTCAGACTGGAGCCCACCTCTCCATTCAAACTCCTTCGTGCCATGGACACATGGCACCAGAAGTAATGCCACATCGTCCCAACTTGATGTTTTCCTGTACCTGGTGTAACTTGAATCACTCATTAACATGAGTTGGAATGTGTCCGAAGGAGCATTCCCCACATGGCAAAAAGTCTGGAAGCCAAGCTTGAGGAAGGACAACTCAGGAACGGAGACATATTTGGCCTGGAGAAGATGGAGAGTCAGGGTGACAGCCGTCTCCAAAAATCCAAAGAATTGTCACGTAGACGGAAGGAGCTTGCTTTCTGCTGCTCCAGAGGCTAAGACCAGAAGCAGTGGGTTCAAGTTACAAGAAAGGAATCATTTAAATGCCAGATAAGCATTACAAAGTCCTTCTTGGCATCAATAACTATTTAATGGTGTAAAGATAGTGAAGACACCTGCCCTTGCGCTATGCTACTCTGCTGCTGAGTCTGCACGCCCAGTGTGGAACACATCTCACCACGCTCAAACAGTGGATGTGGCTCTGAATGAGACATGCCGCATTATCATGGGGTCCCCTCGCCCTACACCACGGGAGAAATTACACTGCTTAGCTGGTATTGCACCACCTGACATCCGCTGGGAAGTAGCAGCCAATAGTGGAAGGACCAAAGCAGAGACATCTCCAGCTCATCCTTTGTTTGGGTATCAGCCAGCACGCCAACGACTTAAATCAAGACATAGTTTTCTTAGATCTACAGAGACACTTGTTGGAACATCCCAGCAAGCGAGAGTCCAAAAGTGGCAGGTTCAAACCCAGAAACTCAATCAATGGCTGATACCAAATGAGAGACTCCCCCCTGGGCACTCAGAAGACTGGGAGACTTGGAAGGTGCTGAACAGACTGCGCTCTGGCTCCACGAGATGCAGAGCCAACCTCAAGAAATGGGGCCACAAAGTGGAATCCACAACATGCGAGTGGGGAGAAGAGCAAACCACTGACCACCTGTTGCAATGCAGCCTGAGCCCTGCCACATGCACCATGGAGGACCTTCTTGCGGCAACACCAGAGGCACTCCAAGGGGACAAATACTGGTCAAAGGACATTTAATCAACCACCAAGCTTGCAAACTTCGTGTTTTGTTTGTTTGTTTGTTTGTTAAAACATGCAATACAACTGTTTGGTTTGCTCCTGACACGATAAATAAATAGTGTAAAAGATACGTGCACCAGCTATGACCGTACCTCGTGAAGTCGGATCTGGCCATGGTGGTCCACGCCTTAGTCAGCTCAAGCCAGAGAAGGCAGTTTTAAACCAGAGAAGGAAAGAATTTACTCCGTTTGCTTTTCTCCGCTTCTGGTCCCTGGCCTCAGCTAGAGCCAGAGAAACCACTTTTAAACCAGAGAGGGAAAGAATTTACTCCGTTTGCTTTTCTCCGCTTCTGGTCCCTGGCCTCAGCTAGAGCCAGAGAAACCACTTTTAAACCAGAGAGGGAAAGAATTTACTCCGTTTGCTTTTCTCCGCTTCTGGTCCCTGGCCTCAGCTAGAGCCAGAGAAACCACTTTTAAACCAGAGAGGGAAAGAATTTACTCCGTTTGCTTTTCTCCGCTTCTGGTCCCTGGTCGCGGCTCAAGCCAGAGAAGCCACTTTAAACCAGAGAGGGAAGGATTTTCCTGGCCTCGGCTCGAGCCAGAGAAACCAGTTTTAAACCAGAGAGGGAAAGAATTTACTCCGCTTGCTTTTCCCCACTTCTGATCCCTGGTCTCGGCTCAAGCCAGAGAAGCCACTTTAAACCAGAGAGGGAAGGAATTTCCTGGCCTTGGCTTGAGCCAGAGAAGCCAGTTTTAAACCAGAGAAGGTAAGAATTTACTCCATTTGTTTTTCCCGCTTCTGGTCCCTGGCCTCGGCTCAAGCCAGAGAAGCCAGTTTTAAACCAGAGAAGGAAAGAATTTACTCTGCTTGCTTTTCCTGCTTCTGGTCCCTGGCCTCAGCTCAAGCCAGAGAAGCCAGTTGTAAACCAGAGATGGAAAGAATTTACTCCAGTTGTTTTTCCAGCTTCTGGTCCCTGGCCTCAGCTCAAGCCAGAGAAGCCAGTTTTAAACCAGAAAAGGAAGGAATTTCCTGGCCTCAGCTCAAGCCAGAGAAACCTGTTTCAAACCAGAGATGGAAAAATTTTACTCCAATTGCTTTTCCAGCTTCTGGTCCCTGGCCTTGGCTCAAGCCAGAGAAGCCAGTTTTAAACCAGAGAAGGAAAAAAATTACTCTGCTTGCTTTTCCCGCTTCTGGTCCCTGGCCTCAGCCCAAGCCAGAGAAGCCAGTTTTAAACCAGAGAAGGAAAGAATTTACTCTGCTTGCTTTTCCTGCTTCTGGTCCCTGGCCTCAGCCCAAGCCAGAGAAGCCAGTTTTAAACCAGAGAAGGAAAGAATTTACTTTTCTTGCTTTTCCTGTTTCTGGTGCCTGACCTCAGCTCAAGCCAGAGAAACCTGTTTCAACCAGAGATGGAAAGAATTTACTCCATTTGCTTTTCCCCGTTTCTGGAGTAAAACAACTACTTTCAAAGTAAAGACCACCCAATGAAATAGGAAACAATACTTTCAAACCATTAACAAAAGGATTCAGAAGTCTTGGAAGTTTCAAAAAGTTTTGAACATTTTTTCCTGTGAAAATTGGAATTGACTTTAGAATCGAACCACCAGCGCCTCCTACATCCAAAATGAGTTTTGAACCTTTATTTTTTTGATCAAATAATCCTAGAACCAGTTGCTGGGTGATAAGCCAAAGTAGGCAAATTCCCTTGAATCAATGGGTCAACTCTCATTGAGGCTACCAATAAAATCCTGCAGCTCACTCAGCATTATTTCCTTCAGCCTGGGATCACTTTCATAATATTTGTCTGGGAAGAGCCTTGTAAGAAAGCAAAGAGCGAAATTGCCCGGTGACCCTTCCGCCTGACAACCTCGGGTGCTCATCTCAATTGCATCCGATTGAGCACTCCGCATTCTTTTAAATATTTTATCCCCCGACTGAACACGGGCGAAAGGCAGCGCTAACAAGAAATGACAAGTGAAATAACTACATTTCCGGACCTGACAACGCTCTTCATTTTTAATTTGACTGGGGTCGTGGATTGACGTGGAGGTGTCCCACTGGCAGGAGATGAAAGGCGGCTCAGCCAGGCTTTGACTGCACGGCGGATCCAGCATTGATCACGGCATTTGTTTTCAGATAGGGAAGAAATGTTTTATCAAATATAGACAAAGTGAGGATAAGGAGACCGAAAAGGAATGGCTGATCCACACACCAGGCTTGGCTTTCCCATCCGGGTTGCAGGGGAAGCCTCACACTAATTGACACTGAAATAAATGAGGGAATTCAGGTCAGCAGGTCAGCGTAAGTGAAGGCAGTGGTATGTCAACCCCTGGTGTCTCCTGCTCCTCCTTGTATTGTTGCTGTTCGCAAGAGTAGATGTACATTTATTATTCCGCCTCCTCTCCTGGAATGATTCCCTATTATTTTACTTGTGCTGAAGGCAAACATGACACAATGGAATACACACCTGAATGGACCACCAAAGGCACAACATGCACACATCTTCATGCCAATCACATCTACATGCCAGTGTGCATTAGAGTTGTATGCAGAATTCATTTCCTCTGTTTCCTCTGTTGGTACCTTCAGTACTTCGGGAGCTCATAACGGTAAGGGCCCTCTCAGACGAAAAACCCACCTGACAGGAAAGCAAGCTTTCCTGTCAGGGAAATCATGGGAAATCATGTGGAATAGTAGAATGACGCTTCCTTCTTGGGAGGAGAGCAATGTCCAATCTTGATAAAATAGTAAAGAGTAGAGACATCAGACTGGCAACCAAGATCCATTGCCTAGTCCAAGCCATGGTCTTCCCTGGAGTCACCTACGGATGTGAGAGCTGGACCTTAGGGAAGGCAGAGCGGAGGAAGATCGACGCTTTTGAGCTGTGGTGCTGGAGGAAAGTGCTGAGAGTGCCTTGGACTGCGAGAAGATCCAACCAGTCCATCCTCCAGGAAAGAAAGCCCGGCTGCTCACTGGAAGGAAGGAGACTAGAGACAACGTTGAAGTCCTTTGGTCACATCATGAGGAGACAGGAAAGCCTAGAGAAGGGAATGATGCTGGGGAAAGTGGAAGGCAAAAGGAAGAGGGGTCGACCAAGGGCAAGGTGGATGGATGGCATCCTCGAAGTGACTGGACTGACCTTGAAGGAGCTGGGGGTGGTGATGGCTGACAGGGAGCTCTGGAGTGGGCTGGTCTATGAGGTCACAAAGAGTCGGAAAAAGGAAGACGGTCCGACCAAGGGCAAGATGGATGGATGGCATCCTTGAAGTGACTGGACTGACCTTGAAGGAGCTGGGGGTGGTGGCGGCTGACAGGGAGCTCTGGCGTGGGCTGGTCCATGAGGTCACGAAGAGTCAGAAAAAGGAAGAGGGGCCGACCAAGGGCAAGAGGGATGGATGGCATCCTCGAAGTGACTGGACTGACCTTGAAGGAGCTGGGGGTGGTGATGGCTGACAGGGAGCTCTGGAGTGGGCTGGTCCATGAGGTCACAAAGAGTCGGAAAAAGGAAGAGGGTCCGACCAAGGGCAAGATGGATGGATGGCATCCTTGAAGTGACTGGACTGACCTTGAAGGAGCTGGGGGTGGGGACAGCCGACAGGGAGCTCTGGAGTGGGCTGGTCCATGAGGTCACGAAGAGTCGGAGACGACTGAACGAATGAACAACAACAAGTAGAATGAACTATACGTACGCGTTTGATCTTAAAGAGAACTGGATCAAAATGTTCTACCAATGGTATATGACTCCACACAAAATAGCAAAATTTCACAATAATGTGAATGACAGGTGCTGGAAATGTAGAAAGCGGCTTCTTGCCAAAATGGAACTGTAGAGGAGAGTCTACTGAACAAGCCAGTAGCTGCCGCATACCAGGACTGCCATCTGTTGAGGAGTTACGAAGATCCTTTCAATGCTAAGGTTTCCTATCAAAATGGAACTGTAGAGGAGAGTCTACTGAACAAGCCAGTAGCTGCCGCATACCAGGACTGCCATCTGTTGAGGAGTTACGAAGATCCTTTCAATGCTAAGGTTTCCTATCAAAATGGAACTGTAGAGGAGAGTCTACTGAACAAGCCAGTAGCTGCCGCATACCAGGACTGCCATCTGTTGAGGAGTTACGAAGATCCTTTCAATGCTAAGGTTTCCTATCAAAATGGAACTGTAGAGGAGAGTCTACCGCATACCAGGACTGCCATCTGTTGAGGAGTTACGAAGATCCTTTCAATGCTAAGGTTTCCTATCAAAATGGAACTGTAGAGGAGAGTCTACTGAACAAGCCAGTAGCTGCCGCATACCAGGACTGCCATCTGTTGAGGAGTTACAAAGATCCTTTCAATGCCAAGGTTTCCTATCAAAATGGAACTGTAGAGGAGAGTCTACTGAACAAGCCAGTAGCTGCCGCATACCAGGACTGCCATCTGTTGAGGAGTTACGAACATCCTTTCAATGCCAAGGTTTCCTATCAAAATGGAACTGTAGAGGAGAGTCTACTGAACAAGCCAGTAGCTGCCGCATACCAGGACTGCCATCTGTTGAGGAGTTACGAAGATCCTTTCAATGCCAAGGTTTCCTATCAAAATGGAACTGTAGAGGAGAGTCTACTGAACAAGCCAGTAGCTGCCGCATACCAGGACTGCCATCTGTTGAGGAGTTACGAAGATCCTTTCAATGCCAAGGTTTCCTATCAAAATGGAACTGTAGAGGAGAGTCTACTGAACAAGCCAGTAGCTGCCGCATACCAGGACTGCCATCTGTTGAGGAGTTACAAAGATCCTTTCAATGCCAAGGTTTCCTATCAAAATGGAACTGTAGAGGAGAGTCTACTGAACAAGCCAGTAGCTGCCGCATACCAGGACTGCCATCTGTTGAGGAGTTACGAACATCCTTTCAATGCCAAGGTTTCCTATCAAAATGGAACTGTAGAGGAGAGTCTACTGAACAAGCCAGTAGCTGCTGCATACCAGGACTGCCATCTGTTGAGGAGTTACGAAGATCCTTTCAATGCCAAGGTTTCCTATCAAAATGGAACTGTAGAGGAGAGTCTACTGAACAAGCCAGTAGCTGCCGCATACCAGGACTGCCATCTGTTGAGGAGTTACGAAGATCCTTTCAATGCCAAGGTTTCCTATCAAAATGGAACTGTAGAGGAGAGTCTACTGAACAAGCCAGTAGCTGCCGCATACCAGGACTGCCATCTGTTGAGGAGTTACGAAGATCCTTTCAATGCCAAGGTTTCCTATCAAAATGGAACTGTAGAGGAGAGTCTACTGAACAAGCCAGTAGCTGCCGCATACCAGGACTGCCATCTGTTGAGGAGTTACAAAGATCCTTTCAATGCCAAGGTTTCCTATCAAAATGGAACTGTAGAGGAGAGTCTACTGAACAAGCCAGTAGCTGCCGCATACCAGGACTGCCATCTGTTGAGGAGTTACGAACATCCTTTCAATGCCAAGGTTTCCTATCAAAATGGAACTGTAGAGGAGAGTCTACTGAACAAGCCAGTAGCTGCTGCATACCAGGACTGCCATCTGTTGAGGAGTTACGAAGATCCTTTCAATGCTAAAGTTTCCTATCAAAATGGAACTGTAGAGGAGAGTCTACTGAACAAGCCAGTAGCTGCTGCATACCAGGACTGCCATCTGTTGAGGAGTTACGAAGATCCTTTCAATGCCAAGGTTTCCTATCAAAATGGAACTGTAGAGGAGAGTCTACTGAACAAGCCAGTAGCTGCCGCATACCAGGACTGCCATCTGTTGAGGAGTTACGAAGATCCTTTCAATGCCAAGGTTTCCTATCAAAATGGAACTGTAGAGGAGAGTCTACTGAACAAGCCAGTAGCTGCTGCATACCAGGACTGCCATCTGTTGAGGAGTTACGAAGGTGGAGGCATTACTTTTCATTCAACCCTCCTATGTGAGTATATGGTTGACATGATGTAGTTGTTGATCTTTTTTTTTCCTCCTGCAAGACAAGCAAGCTATAAATTAATGAAATAAAGAAGAAAACCGAGAGCCGCCATCTGCCCGCCGTTCTCGCGGTGCCACTTGAGTGTTGTGCTCTTCCCACTGTGTTGTTAGAAAGCAGAGCTCGCCGGGTGTTTTCCGTCGTCTCAGCCCACCCTTGGTCTCGCAGAACGGAAAGTGTTGCTTGAAAACAATCCTCTCCCTTCCGGAGCTTCCTCTCCATCAGTACGGATGTTGTTTACCGCGCAAGCAGAACGACGACGACATGGAATGATGCCCTGCAGGGAGCAAAAGTGGTGTAAACAGCAGCCTGGCACAGATAGGAATGCTCCTCCCGCCAAGCAACGACATAAAAGAGATTTCTGGTCTGCGGAGGGAAAACATTAAAGAGACACGGGGAGGAATTATTAGGAGACCCAGAGACGAGATCCGGCAGGTACACCAAGAGGGAGTTAATTCACGCATGGGGTGATACCTGCCCAAAGCAACACACAGACACTCAGTCCCCTCCAAATCTCTCTCTTTCTTCATCTCTGTGAAAATGACGAGGCTTTTGAAATCGTATGAGGAATCTTAATAGGATTTTAAAATGGAGAGACTGAAGTCCTTATCGCACCGCATTGTTGTCACACTGTTCTTCCACTGGAGCTGTCAGGGCAACAACCTCTGGATTCTTAGCAGTCGAGGAGGACACTTGGGATTCTCACCCAGTGGAAAACTTTACTTAGGAGATCGCTTGCTGTCCGAGGATGATGGTCCTCCAAGAGTAGTGTCCTGGTGGTGCGTCCGTATGTGGCTGTGGAGCCCTATTCTTGAGTCGCATCTTCTCCCGCAGTGAGGGCATCGGATTCCAGACGGAAGGCGGTCTCGGTCGGGGTTGACTTGACATGCCTTCCTCTTGGCACGTTTCTCTCTTTTGCCCTCCATTTGTGACTTCAAATTCTGCAGCACTGCTAGTCACAGTTGACCTCCAGCTGGAGCGCTCAAGGGCCAGAGTTTCCCAGTTCTCAGTATCTATGCCAGAGTTTTGAAGGTTGGCTTGGAGCCCATCTTTCTCCCGAGCTCTGAGGATTGTTACCTGGGAAGGAATCCCACTGGAGCATTGCAGCACACCCAAATACCTGGGAGTCACTCAGGATCGTGCCCTGACCTACAAGAAGAACTGCCTGAACATCGAACAAAAAGTGGGTGCTAGAAACAATATCATACGAAAGCTGACTGGCACAACCTGGGGATCACAACCAGACACAGTGAAGACATCTGCCCTTGTGCTATGCTACTCTGCTGCTGAGTATGCATGCCCAGTGTGGAACACATCTCACCACACTAAAACAGTGGATGTGGCTCTGAATGAGACATGTCACATTATCACAGGGTGTCTGTGCCCTACACCACTGGAGAAATTACACTGCTTAGCCGGTATTGCACCACCTGACATCCACCAGGAAGTAGCAGCCTGTAATGTAAGGACCAAGGCAGAGACATCTCCAGCTCATCCCCTGTTTGGGTATCAGCCAGCACGTCAAAGACTTAAATCAAGAAATAGTTTTCTAAGATATACACTTGCTGGAACACCTCAGCAAGTGAGAGTCCAAAAGTGGCAGGCTCAAACCTAGAACCTCAACCAATGGCTGATCCCAAATGAGAGCCTCCCCCCTGGACACACAGAGGACAGGGCAACTTGGAAGGCGCTGAACAGACTGCGCTCGGGCACCACGAGATGCAGAGCCAACCTCAAGAAATGGGGCCACAAAGTGGAGTCCACGACATGCGAGTGCGGAGAAGAAGAGCCAACCACAGACCACCTGCTGCCATGCAACCTGAGCCCTGCCACATGCACCATGGAGGACCTTCTTGCGGCAACACCAGAGGCACTCCAAGGGGCCAGATACTGGTCAAAGGACATTTAATCAACTACCAAGCTTGCAAACTTTGTGTCTTTTGTATGTTTGTTTGTTTGTTCTGTCAAAAATGTAATACAACTGTTCGGTTGCCTGACACAATAAATAAAGCCCATCTTTCAATCCCTTTTCCTGCCCACCAACATTCTGTTTTCCGTTCTTGACGTAGGAGTACAGAAACTTCTTTGGGAGACGGTGGTCGGGCATCCGGACAACATAGCCAGTCCAGCGGAGCTGATGGCGGAGGACCATCGCTTCAATGCTGGTGGTCTTTGCTTCTTCCAGCACGATGATGTTTGTCCGCTTGCCTTCCCAAGAGATTTGCAGGATTTTCCAGAGGCAGCGCTGATGGAATCGTCCCAGGAGTTGCATGTGACATCTGTAGACTGTCCACGTCTCGCAAGCGTATAGCAGGGTTGGGAGGACAATAGCCTTATAGACAAGCCCCTTGATCTCCCTCTGGATGTCCCGGTCCTCAAACACTCTCTGTTTCCTTAAGAAAAATGCTGCACTTGCAGAGCTCAGGCGGTGTTGTATTTCAGTGTCAATGTTGACGTCTGTAGACAGTCCACATCTTGTAGGCGTATAGCAGGGTTGGGAGGACAATAGCTTTATAAACAAGCCCCTTGGTCTCCCTACGGATGTCCCGGTCCTCAAACACTCTCTGCTTCATTCGGAAGAATGCTGCACACACAGAGCTCAGGCGGTGTTGCATTTTGGTGTCAATGTTGACTTTGGTGGAGAGGTGGCTGCCAAGGGAGCGGAAATTGTCAGCATTTTCTAATGTTACACCATTAAGCTGTATTTCTGGCATTGCAGAGGGATTGGCTGGTGACTTTGGTTTTCTCATTGGAGGGAAGGTTAGTAGAGGCCAAGATGAAGTCCTTTCACCACATCATGAGAAGAAAGGAAAGCTTAGAGAAGACAACGATGCTGGGGAAAATGGAAGGAAGAAGAGAGGGGGCCGACTAAGGGCAAGATGGATGGATCAAATCCTTGAAGTGACTGGTTTGACCTTGAAGGAGATGGGGGTGGTGATGGCCGACAGGGAGCTCTGGCGTGGGCTGGTCCAGGAGGTCACCTAGAGAAGACAATGATGCTGGGGAAAATGGAAGGAAAAAGGAAGAGGGGCCGACCAAAGACAAGGTGGGTTGATGGCATCCTTTAAGTGACTGGCTTGACCTTGAAGGAGCTGGGGATGGTGATGGCTGACAGGGAGCTCTGGCATGGGCTGGTCCATGAGGTCACCTAGAGAAGACAATAATGCTGGCGAAAAGGGAAGGAAAAAGGAAGAATGGCCGACTAAGGGCAAGGTGGGTTGATGGCATCCTTGAAGTGACTGGATTGACCTTGAAGGAGCTGGGGGTGGTGACGGCTGATAGGGAGCTCTGGTGTGGGCTGGTCCAGGAGGTCATGAAGAGTCGGAAATGACTGAATGAATGAACAACAACATCAAGTCCACCCATAGTCTTACGCATTTTTTAATGGGAGCATTCATAAAAACAAATACAAAGACTGTATTGTCGAAGGCTTTCATGGCTGGAATCACTAGGTTCTTGTGGGTTTTTTCGGGCTATATGGCCATGTTCCAGAGGCATTTTCTCCTGACGTTTCGCCTGCATCTATGGCAAGCATCCTCAGAGGTAGTGAGGTCTGTTGGAATTAGGAAAATGGGTTTATATATCTGTGGAATGACAGGGGTGGGGCAAAGAGCTCTTCTCTGCTGGAGCTAGGTGTGAATGTTTCAACTGACCACCTTCATTAGCATTTGAAGACCTGGCTGAGCCTGGGGGAATCTTTTGTTGAGAGGTGTTAAGACTGTTTTTAAAAATACAAAGACTGTTTTTCCCCCTCAATAAATGGCATAACAAATGATCAAACTGATATTAATACCTACCAACCAAAAACTAACTCTGTCTTTTGGAAATAACCCGGGTGTCGCCAGTACCCGAGCTACTCGTATAGGGCTGGGTAACCACGGAAAAAAATTGTTTCTAAACTTGATTCGTTTTTAGGGGTTTTTTTGCATTTCGTTTTTTAAAAGAATTCCGAATATTTTCTTTTAAAATGTTCGAAATATACGAAATTACGAAACAATTACGAAACAATTACGAAACAATTGCGGAACAATTACGAAACAATTACAAAACAATTACAAAACAATTACAAAACAATTACGAAATAAATTGGGGAAAAATTTGTTTCGATTTTTAATTACTCCTGCATGGCTCAATATCGGATCGTAAGCTAATTTAAATACGAATTAATAACGAATTACGAAATTAACGAACGAAACCGCCCAGCCCTATACTCGTAGTATATTACAACTGGAAAGATCCACAAAGGCCTTCTCGTGCAGCCTCCTGCCAGGCAGGAATACACAACGTCTGTGTAATGAAGGCTATGCCTGCCTTTCCTCCGGCTCCCAAACAGATCAGCCGAGGACTTAGTTCCTCTCTGACCTCCTAATTCAGAAAAGCAAAGCCCTGGCAGGGAGAAAGAAGATCCTCGGTTAGACTTGCCTTTCCCTCTCCCTTCTGCCATGATCTGGTCTCTCGCAGCAGGAGAGGCAAAGTGAGCAGCTTGGGTTGTCTGCACGGCCCAACTCTGGGGTGGAAGTTCAAGGAGAACGCAAGGGAAGTCACGACGGAAAGGCAACCGTCACCAGCCATTCTTTCGGGGCCTGCCATTCTGACAGATAAGGATTGACAGCACTGGAGAAATGAACTGCCAGGGAAGCGGAGAAGCCGGCGCAGAGAAAATGCAGAGGGCATTCGCCCAGGGACACAATGGAGGACTTTTTCGGAAACATGCGTCCTCTTCCCAAGGCTGGCGTGTGCTGCTCATTTGAAAGAGATACACCAGCGTCGCAACGGGCGGCTGCCTTTTCGGAAATGCGTACATTCAATCTGAAACAGGGAAAGGAGCGTGAAAGGAGTCAAAGGCACGGGACTTAGAATCATAGAATCAAAGAGTTGGAAGAGACCTCCTGGGCCATCATACAGTCCAACCCCATTCTGCCAAGAAGCAGGAATATTGCATTCAAATCACCCCTGACAAATGGCCATCCAGCCTCTGCTTAAAATTTTCCAAAGAAGGAGCCTCCGCCACACTCCAGGGCAGAGAGTTCCACTGCTGAATGGCTCTCACAGTCAGGAAGTTCTTCCTCATGTTCAGATCATAGAATCATAGAATCAAAGAGTTGGAAGAGACCTCCTGGGCCATCATCCAGACCAACCCCATTCTGCCAAGAAGCAGGAATATTGCATTCAAAGCACCCCTGACAGATGGCCAGCCAGCCTCTACTTAAAAGCTTCCAAAGAAGGAGCCTCCACCACACTCCGGGGCAGAGAGTTCCACTGCTGAACGGCTCTCACAGTCAGGAAGTTCTTCCTCATGTTCAGATCATAGAATCATAGAATCAAAGAGTTGGAAGAGACCTCCTGGGCCATCATCCAGTCCAACCCCATTCTGCCAAGAAGCAGGAATATTGCATTCAAATCACCCCTGACAAATGGCCATCCAGCCTCTGCTTAAAAGCTTCCAAAGAAGGAGCCTCCACCACACTCCGGGGCAGAGAGTTCCACTGCTGAACGGCTCTCACAGTCAGGAAGGTCTTTCTCATGTTCAGATGGAATCTCCTCTCTTGTAGTTTGAAGCCATTGTTCCATTGCGTCCTAGTCTCCAAGGAAGCAGAAAACAAGCTTGCTCCCTCCTCCTCCCTGTGGCTTCCTCTCACATATTTATACATGGCTATCATATCTCCTCTCAGCCTTCTCTTCTTCAGGCTAAACATGCCCAGTTCCCTAAGCCGCTCCTCATAGGGCTTGTTCTCCAGACCCTTGATCATTTTAGTCGCCCTCCTCTGGACACATTCCAGCTTGTCAACTTGCTTGAATAAAGGCCCTCTTTGCAATTCCAAGTCTTCTTCTTCGCCCTGTTTGCCTCGGGTCGCTTTGTCCGAGTTTGAATTATCTGTCTGCACAAAAGTATTTGCCCTCGGGGTTCTTTTGTATCCATTGGCAGAAAGACATTAATGGGAAACTATCCATCCCCATTCAAAATAAGTGGGTCTTGAAGGGGAAACTCAAGAGATGCTCTCAGAATGTATGTATAATGCATGAGTGGAGAGAGGCAATGATGCATACATAGGTGATGCCCAACTCTACTACTCTGTTTCACCTGATCAACATCTTTATTAATGACTGAGATGAAGGGCGAGAAGGCAGGATCATCAAGTTTGCAGACGACACCAAATTGGGAGGGAGAGCCAATAGTCCAGAGGACAGGAGCAAGATTCAAAGGGATCTTGACAGATGAGAGAGATGAATGGCCAAAACTAACACAATGAAGTTCAACAGGGACAAATGCAAGATACTCCACTTTGGCAGGAAAAACGAAATGCAAGGAGACAGAATGAGGGACGATGAGGCCTGGCTCAAGAGAAGTACGTGTGAAAAGATCTTGGAGTCCTCGTGGACAAGAAATTAAACATGAGCTAGGAATGTGATGTGGTGGCAAAAAAAGCCAATGGGATGTTGGTCTCAGGCATCAAGAGGAGCCTAATGTCCAGGGAAGTAATGCTCCCCATGCTCTATTCCGCTTTGGTTAGACCACTTGACCTGGAATATTGTGTCCAACTCTGGGCACCACAATTCAAGAGAGATATTGACAAGCTGGAATACTGTGTCCAGAGGAGGGCGACTAACATGATCAAGGGTCTGGAGAACAAGCCCTATGAGGAGCGGCTTAAGTAGCTGGGCATGTTTAGCCTGAAGAAGAGAAGGCTGAGAGGAGACATGATAGCCATGTATAAATATGTGAGAGGAAGCCACAGGGAGGAGGAGGGAGCAAGCTTCCTTTCTGCTTCCTTGGAGACTAGGACGCAAGGGAACAATGGCTTCAAACTACAAGAGAGGAGATTCCATCTGAACATGAGGAAGAACTTCCTGACTGTGAGAGCTGTTCAGCAGTGGAACTCTCTACCCCAGAGTGTGGTCCAGGCTCCTTCTTTGGAGGCTTTTAAACAGAGGCTGGATGGCCATCTATGGATTGCTTTGAATGCAATATTCCTGTTTCTTGGCAGAATGGGGTTGGACCTGATGGCTCAGGAGGTCTCTTCCAACTCTATCATTCTATTATTCTAGAGGCTGGATGGCCATCTGTCAGGGGTGCTTTGAATGCAATTTTTCTGCTTCTTGGCAGAATGGGGTTGGACTGGATTGCCCAGGAGGTCTCTTCCAACTCGATCATTCTATTATTCTAGAGGCTGGATGGCCATCTGTCAGGGGTGCTTTGAATGCAATATTCCTGCTTCTTGGCAGAATGGGGTTGGACTGGATGATGGACCATGAGGTCTCTTCCAACTCTATGATTCTATAACTTCCTTTCAGCAACCCGGAAGCAAATCTGTTTCTGCAAGATCCTTCACAGCTAAAGCCTAAAATATGTAACTGTTGCCAAAACTCCCAGGCTCAGCTAGTCCCTTGAGTATAGTCCAACCAATCAGCTTCGTGCTTTGCATTTCAGTTAGCACACACTCACCAACTGATTTTTACATTCTCCAACAGAGGGCAAATCCAAATTTGCCTCAATGTGATATATGTTATGCATGTTGGAGGGGCTGAGTCTGGTTTTGGGTCCTGTTATTGTTTTCCCTTTTCCTGAAAAAGCATGGCAGAGGTTGGCAAAAATGAGAGAAATCATTCAAACCACGTGAGGCTGCTCTTCTTCTCTCCTGAAAGGTCAATGAAGAAAGGAGGGCTTGCCAATGCTGCACTTCGCATGGTGACGTTTTGCTCCGTGGACTTTAATTAAAACTGCTGAATCCAAAGGCCGCGACTGAGAAATCATTATATCGGATGGCAGATATCAGTTCTCCTGCTCTGAACGCAGCCAAAAAAACCCCGAGCCAAAGCAAAAAAAATTAAAGCTGGCCGATCTCCAACCTTCCCTTCAGTGAACAATCAACACACACATGCAGTGTTGTGGAGTTGTGGGCCCGGAGCCAGGCATTTTGTGCTGAAGGGCTCTCAATGGGCATCAATACAATTCAGAAGAGCCAGGATAAGGAGCTTCGTGATGGGGAGTTATTTCGCCGTGTTGACTATTCATGAAGAGCCCTGGTCATTTTGGAGTGTTGGCCTTCATTGAGGGATGAAACACAAAAGGGAAGGAATGATGGAGAAATAGAGGGGGGGGGAGGGAGGAATGAGGAAAGGAAGGAAGGAAGGAATGAAAGGGTGGGAGGGAAGCAAAGAGGCAGGGAGAAAGAGGGAGGTAAGAATGGAAGGGAAGGATGGAAGGAGGAAGGAAAGAGAGAAGAAAGGAGGAACTGAATGGAGAGAGGGATGAAAAACAAAAGGGAAGGAAAGAAGGAGAGAGAGGGGGAAGGAGAAAGGGAAGAGGATAGGAAGGAAGGATGAAAGGGTGAAGGGAAAGCAAGGAAGGAGGGAGAAAGAGCGAGGTAAGGAAGGAAGAAGGAAAGAGAGAAGGAAGGAAGGGAAACAGAAAGAGGGAAGGAGGGAGGGAAGAGGAAAGGAAGGAAGGATGAAAGGGTGGAAGGGAATGATGGAGAAAGAGGAAGGTAAGGATCCAAGGGAAGGATGGAAGGAGGAAGGAAAGAGAGAAGGAAAGAAGGGAGGTAGGGAATTGATGGAGGGAGGAAGAACAAAAGGGAAGGAATGGAGAGAGAGAGGGAAGGAGGGAGGAAAGAGGGAAGGAAGGAAGGAAGGAAAGAGGAAAGGAAGGAAGGAAGAAAGAGGGAGGTAAGGAACGAAGGGAAGGATGCAATGAGGAAGGAAAGAGAGAAGGAAAGAAGGGAGGTAGGGAATTGATGGAGGGAGGAAGAACAAAAGGGAAGGAATGGAGAGAGAGAGGGAAGGAGGGAGGAAAGAGGGAAGGAAGGGAGGAAGGAAAGAGGAAAGGAAGGAAGGAAGAAAGAGGGAGGTAAGGAACGAAGGGAAGGATGCAAGGAGGAAGGAAAGAGAGAAGAAAAGAAGGGAGGAAGTGAGTGGAGGGAGGGAGGAAAGACAAAAGGGAAGGAATGAAGGAGAAAGAGAGAAAGGGAAGGAGAGAGGGAAGAGGAAAGGAAGGATGAAAGGGTGAAGGGAAAGCAAGGAAAGAGGGAAAAAGCGGGAGGTAAGGAAGGAAGGGAAGGATGGAAGGAGGAAGGAAAGAGAGAAGAAAGGAGGAACTGAATGGAGAGAAGGATGAAAAACAAAAGGGAAGGAATGAAGGAGAGAGAGCGGGAAGGAGAGAGGGAAGAGGATAGGAAGGAGGGATGAAAGGGTGAAGGGAAAGCAAGGAAGAAGGGAGAAAGAGGGTGGTAAGGAAGGAAGGAAGGAAGGAAGGATGGAAGGAAGGAAAGGAGAAAGAGGGAAGGAGGGAGGGAAGAGGGAAGGAAGGAAGGAAGGAAGGAAGGAAGGAAGGAAGGAAGGAAGGAAGGAAGGAAGGAAGGAAGGAAGGATGGCCATTTGTCAGGGGTGATTTGAATGCAATATTCCTGCTTCTTGGCAGGGGGTTGGACTGGATGGCCCAGGAGGTCTCTTCCAACTCTTTGATTCTAGGATTCTATGATTCTAAGGAAGAAAGGAAGGAAGGGAAAGAGAAAGAGGGAAAGAGGGAAGTAAGGGAGAATAGGATGGTGTGTGAGAGAGTGGGCCTGAGAAAAGAGCCCAAGGGGCCACATCCGGCCCGTGGGCCTGGGTCTGCCCATACTTGATGTAGCTGCACCACTGGCCATGCAGTGAAACACCACATTATCCAAAATCCACAAGCAACAATACTTTTCTTTCATCCCTTGGAGGTGGCTGAAATCAGCAATGACTTCCAAGGAAACTGAGGCTCCACCTTCACTGCTATATAATGCAATTCCATTACACAGTTTCACTGCACTGAGTTATGGCAGTGTAGATTCACATAATGCACTTCAATGCAGTCGAGCCGCATTATGGAACTTGTTTATATAGCAGTGTGCATGGACCCTGGAGGACCCCCCCCCCCAAAGTGTGCCATGCCATCCGCTGTGTTGCTTTCCTTTCCCAAACATGGCCTTGCTTCTCCCCGGAACAGTCAATTGACCTGTGGCCCCTTGATGACATTATTGCCACCGGTTTAGTCTCCGTTTATTCACGAACATCTGGTGGGCTGGAAACTCTGTTCTATTTTATTAGCTCTCAAATGGATGGCTAATGCAGCTTAATGGGGCAGGAACAAGCCATTAGTTCCCGATTACTCTCTTCTCCCTCTCGTCATCTCCCTGCCCCCATTTTAAAAAAATACTTTTGTAAACACATGAGATGTCCTGGTGGCTGAATTCTGACAGGTAGAATGGGGGACGATGAGGCCTTGCTCGAGAGCAGTGTGTGTGAAAAAGATCTTGGAGTCCTCGTGGGGAGGAAGTTGAACATGCGCCAACAATGTGATGTGGTGGCAAAAAAAGCCAATGGGATTTTGGCCTGCATCAAGAGGAGCATAGTGTCTAGATCCATGGAAGTCATGCTCCCCATGCCTTGGTTAGACCACACTTGGAATATTGTGTCCAATTCTGGGCACCACAGTTGAAGAGAGATATTGACAAGCTGGAATATGTCCAGAGGAGGGCGACTCAAATGATAAAAGGTCTGGAGAACAAGCCCTATGAGGAGCGGCTTAGGGAACTGGGCATGTTTAGCCTGAAGAAGAGAAGGCTGAGAGGAGACATGATAGCCATGTATAAATACGTGAGAGGAAGCCACAGGGAGGAGGAGGGAGCAAGCTTGTTTTCTGCTTCCTTGGAGACTAGGACGCAAGGGAACAATGGCTTCAAACTACAAGAAAGGAGATTCCACCTGAACATGAGGAAGAACTTCCTGACTGTGAGAGCCGTTCAGCAGTGGAACTCTCTGCCCCGGAGGGAGTGTGATGGAGACTCCTTCTTTGGAAGCTTTTAAGCAGAGGCTGGATGGCCATCTGTCAGGGGTGCTTTGAATGCAATATTCCTGCTTCTTGGCAGAATGGGGGTGGACTGGATGATGGCCCAGGAGGTCTCTTCCAACTCTATGATTCTATGATTCTAGGTACATCCAATTCTTTCTGCATCTCTCCCAGGCCTATGTTTTTCCATCCTGTTTTAGGAACATCACATAAAGGGCCCAACAGACTCTGAGCATCTACACTGTAATATTAATGCAGTTTGATACCATTTTAAATGCCAGGACTCGTTACCCTTCTCTGCCGAAGAGTGCTGGGGCCGCTAAAGCTCTCAGGCCGGTTTGTTTATTTCTTTTCTATTGTGCAATCGCATCCGCCATTAAGGAAGCGATTCGGAAATTTCAGAAATTTCGGAATGTTTTGAAACTTTTTTTCGTAAAAATTCAGAATTCCGAATCGTACCACTAGCGCCCCGTTCATCCAAAACGAGTTTTGAACCTTTTTTTGGATCAACCAAGCTTCCTATTTCCCCCTCTTTATAGAAGAACCCGCAATGTATCCTTAGATCATAACAAAATCCATAATTCTTAGAATCATAGAATAATAGAGTTGGAAGATGTCATGAATGACTTTTCAATAACTCTGAAGCATAGTTTCTTTTTATTGCAATTTCCAGTGTGAGAGGGTATATCAGATTACAGAAAAACATTTAGACAAAGAATGACATTGGACATACAGACATACAGATTCTATGCAACTACATTGGATTTACATTTACATTGGTCGACAAAAAACAAAACAAAAGGGAATTCACTCAACATTCACCCACATGCACATGCATTCATCCACATAGAATCCTAGAGTTGGAAGAGACCTCGTGGGCCATCATCCAGTCCAACCCCATTCTGCCAAGAAGCAGGAATATTGCATTCAAATCACCCCTGACAGATGGCCACCCAGCCTCTGCTTAAAAGCCTTCAAAGAAGGAGCCTCCACCACACTCCGGGGCAGAGAGTTCCACTGCTGAACGGCTCTCACAGTCAGGAAGTTCTTCCTCATGTTCAGGTGGAATCTCCTCTCTTGTAGTTTGAAGCCATGGCTCCATTGCGTACTAGTCTCTCTCCAGGGAAGCAGAAAACAAGCTTGCTCCCTCCTCCTCCCTGTGGCTTCCTCTCACATATTTATACAGGGCTATCATATCTCCTCTCAGTCTTCTCTTCTTCAGGCTAAACAAGCCCAGCTCCTTAAGCCGCTCCTCCTAGGGCTTGTTTTCCAGACCCTTTATCATTTTATTTGCCCTCCTCTGGACACATTCCAGCTTAGAGTCAATATCTCTCTTCAATTGTGGTGCCCAGAATTGGACTCAATATTCCAGGTGTGGTCTAACCAAAGCGGAATAGAGCATGCGGAGCAGGACTTCCTTAGATCTAGACACTAGGCTCCTCTTGATGCAGGCCAAAATCCCATTGGCTTTTTTTTTGCTGCCACATCACATTCCTGTCTCATGTTTAACTTGTTGTCCACGAGGACTCCAAGATCTTTTTCACACGTCCTGCTCTCGAGCCAGGCCTCCTCATCCCCCATTCTGTCTCTTTGCATTTCGTTTTTTCTGCCAAAGTGGAGTATCTTGCATTTGTCACTGTTGAACTTCATTGTGTGAGTTTTGGCCCTTCATCTCTCTAATCTGTCAACATCCCTTTGAATCCTGCTCCTTTCCTCTGGAGTATTGGCTCTCCCTCCCCATTTGGTCCCGTCTGCAAACTGGATGATCCTGCCTTCTAGCCCTTCATCTCAGTCATTGATGGAGATCCTGATCAGGACCGGGCCCAGGACGGAACCCTGCAGCACTCCACTTGTCACTTCTTTCCAGGATGAAGAGGAGGAAGCCTTGGGGAGAATCACCCTCTGGGTTCATCCACTTAACCAATTACAGATCCACCTCACTGTAGTTTTGCCTCGCCCACATTGGACTAGTTTCCTTGCCAGAAGGTCATGGGGGACCTTGTCCAAGAAGGCCTTCCTGAAATCCAGGTACGCTACATACACGGCATTCCCCGCATCAAAATGTTACCATATCATTTTCTCCCTCCTTGGAGAAACACCTCTTAGGCCAGACCCTGTTTTCCTGCAGCTTGCCAACACATAGTTCCAAAACTTCCATAATGCCAGAACTTCAAAATGCTGAGATACCAAAACTTGTTTCCCTAAGAACAATGCCAAGGACCAGATCTCTGTTTTCCCTACAGCAGAACCTGACTCCCTGCACAAAATCCAAGACTCCAAAAATTCACTTCTTCCTCTTCCCTTGAGAAAGAAGCCTCAAAGTGACCAGACTGCTCCTTTGCAGATCTGACACTCTCCGAATACACCATCGCTGTCCTTCCCATGGAGCAGAGCATGGCAGGTGAACCAGACTCCTCATGTCTGCCACACTTTGAGCATTATTAGACTGAGTCTTTTATAGGAATCTTCTGCTGATGTCATCCCAAAGTTGTAAATTAATGATAGACGTCTTCCTTACTGTATCCATCCCAGTTTCCTGGCCAGTTGTTGATCTTCTTGATTGGTGTTGACAATGGGATTTTGGCCTGCATCAATAGGAGCATAGTGTCTAGGTCCAGGGAAGTAATGCTACCCCTCTATTCTGCTTTGGTTAGACCACACTTGGAATATTGTGTCCAATTCTGGGCACCACAATTCAAGAGAGATATTGACAAGCTGGAATGTGTCCAGAGGAGGGCAATTAAAATGATCAAGGGTCTGGAGAACAAGCCCTATGAGGAGCAGCTTAAGGAGCTGGGCATGTTTAGCCTGAAGAAGAGAAGGATGAGAGGGGATATGATAGCCATGTATAAATATGTGAGAGGAAGCCACAGGGAGGAGGAGGGAGCAAGCTTGTTTTCTGCTTCCCTGGAGACTAGGACACAATGGAGGAATGGCTTCAAACTACAAGAGAGGAGATTCCATCTGAACATGAGGAAGAACTTCCTGACTGTGAGAGCCGTTCAGCAGTGGAACTCTCTGCCCCAGAGTGTGGTGGAGGCTCCTTCTTTGGAAGCTTTTAAACAGAGGCTGGATGGCCATCTGTCAGGGGTGATTTGAATGCAATATTCCTGCTTCTTGGCAGAATGGGGTTGGAATGAATGGCCCAGGAAGTCTCTTCCAACTCTTTGATTCTATGGTTCTATGATTCTACTATCTTTCCCTCTTTATAGAAGGACCTGAAATATATCCTAAGATCATAACAAAATCCATAATTCTTAAAATCATAGAATCATAGAGCTGGAGGAGGCCACATAGGCTACCTAGACCAACCTCCTGCCATTCAGGAGTAGCACCATCAAAGTCCCTTAAGCCTGCCCTAGACTTATACATGAAGTTGATGTATACATGAGTTTATATTGGGCTAAATCAGGGTAATTGTGGAAAAAGTGAATCCTGGGAAACTGTAGGTGCATCGACAACTGTAGAGTTAGGAGTAGACAATGAGAAGTAGCTGCCTCTCTCACGTTCCCACTCAATGTATCTCTGAGGACGATGGGACAAAGAGAAGGTCCTCCTCAAAAGCTCTTAACACATAGACAGGCTCTTACGAGGAGATTCACACAGGAAGGAAGGAGACTAGCCCCACTTTCTTGTTTCTGCTCAGTCCTTTCCTAGCATTCTCACCTAAAGCATTCTAGAAAATTCTGATTTACTCCCTCTAGTACACTCGGATGATCAACTTTGATCCAGATAAGCAACAAAGAACCAAAAGAGGATTTCATGATCAACATGCCATGATTGCCTTTTGTTCCATCCTTCCCTCTCCACCTCTGTTTCCATTCCTGGCTGCAAAATGGCCATTGCTTGAAAGAGAACATCCACTAATCCAAACTTCCTGAAGCATGCCAAAGCCATGCCAAGCACAACGTAGCTGTGGGCCTGGTGGAGTACGGCATGGGACAGATGTCGGCTTGAACTCCTTCCAAACCGAAAGAAAAAGCAGCATTTTTCTAAATAGTTAGTCCAAACAACTGGTTGGACACGGAGTATATTGCATCCATTAGGGTTCAGCAGAACATGGCATCAGATTGCTATTTGAGGCTTGTTGCTTTGACCATCTCAGCCTTGTGCAGACAGGGGCAAACATGGGCTCTCTCGGTGTTTTGGACTTCAACTCCCACCATTCCTAACAGACTCAGGCCCATTCCTTTTCCTCCTCAGTTGCTTAAGTGGGAAAGGGCCTGAGGATGTTAAAGATGGTGGGAGTTGAAGTCCAAAACACCTGGAGAGCCCAAGTTGGCCCATGCCTGTGCTATGAGTATGTCATCCATGTACTGAAGGATGTTGTCCACATACTGAAAGAGTTGTGGGAGTTGATGTCCAAAACACGTGGAGAGCCCAAGTTGGCCCATGCCTGTGCTATGAGTATGTTGTCCACATACTGAAGGAGTTGTGGGAGTTGAAGTCCAAAACACCTGGAGAGCCCAAGTTGGCCCATGCCTGTGCTATATGTTGTCCATGTACTGAAGGATATCATCCACATACTGAAAGAGTTATGAGAGTTGAAGTCCAAAACACCTGGAGATCCCAAGTTGGCCCATGCCTGTGCTATGAGTATGTCATCCATGTACTGAAGGATGTTGTCCACATACTGAAAGAGTTGTGGGAGTTGATGTCCAAAACACGTGGAGAGCCCAAGTTGGCCCATGCCTGTGCTATGAGTATGTTGTCCACATACTGAAGGAGTTGTGGGAGTTGAAGTCCAAAACACCTGGAGAGCCCAAGTTGGCCCATGCCTATGCTATATGTTGTCCATGTACTGAAGGATATCATCCACATACTGAAAGAGTTATGAGAGTTGAAGTCCAAAACACCTGGAGATCCCAAGTTGGCCCATGCCTGTGCTATGAGTATGTCATCCACGTACTGAGTGATGTCGTCCATGTACTGAGTGATGTCGTCCACGTACTGAGTGATGTCGTCCATGTACTGAAGGAATTGTGGGAGTTGAAGTCCAAAACACCTGGAGAGCCCAAGTTGGCCCATGCCTGTGCTATGAGTATGTCGTCCACGTACTGAAGGATGTCGTCCACATACTGAAGGAATTGTGGTGCTGGAGGAAAATTCAGAGGGTGCCTTGGACCATGAGAAGATCCAACCAGTCCATCCTCCAGGAAAGAAAGCCTGGCTGGTCATTGGAGGGAAGGATAGTCGAGGCCAAGATGAAGCCCTTTCACCACATCAGGAGAAGACAGGAAAGCTTAGAGAAGACAATGATGTTGGGGAAAGTGGAAGGAAAAAGGAAGAGGGGCCAACCAAGGGCAAGATGGATGGATGGCATCCCTGAAGTGACTGGACTGACCTTGAAGGAGCTGGAGGTGGTGACGGCTGACAGGGAGCTCTGGCATGGGCTGGTCCATGAGGTCACGAAGAGTCGGAAACAACTGAATGAATGAACAACAACAACAAACATACACTTGTAGTTCTAAAAGCAAGTGGGGGGAAACATTAATTGTATCCCAGGAAAAACACTTGGTTCATCAGACAACTCAGGTCTCGCTCCTGGGCTTGACTCAGGCCCAGCAAAAAACCCTCATCCTCATTCACAACAGACACAGACTGAGAAGAATCCTCATCCCCATTGACATTGGACACAATCAGAAGCTGAACTACAACAGGAGGCTGCTCACGAAAAGCAGGCAAGAAGCCAGGATCAGCTCCCACTTGCTTTCATGTTAAGTTGATTTTCATACCGGGAGGGGCCTTCCCATTACAGGTTCCCAAAGGTAACAAAAGTAATGAAAGAATGGATGTAACGAAGGAAAATGGATCCGCGCACAACTCTAATATTAAATGACACCATCAGAGGCTGCTCCTTAATATAGACATTGTGGAGATACATGCTGACATCACTCAGAGCTCCCTTCTACGATCTCTCCCAATTCTTTCGGTTTTGTCCTTGCAATTCCAAAGCCTGGGATAAGCAGCACAAGCTAGTACTTGAACCCTGTTGTGGTCCTCCTCTGCCATTTTGTAAGCCATACACCTGTAATTGGAGCCCCCGGTGGCACAGTGGATTAAAGCACTGAGCTGCTAAACTTGTTGACCAAAAGGTTGCAGGTTCGAATCCAGGGAGCGGCATAAGCTTCCGCTGTCAGTCCCAGCTTCTGCCAACCTAGCAGATCGAAAACATGCAAATGAGAGTAGATCAATAGGTACCACTCCGGGGGAAAGGTAACAGCGCTCCATGCAGTCATGCTGGCCACATGACCTTGGAGGTGTCTATGGACAACGCTGGCTCTTCGGCTTGGAAATGGAGATGAGCACCACACCTCAGAGTTAGACACAACTGGACTTAATGTCAAGGGAAACCTTTACCTTTACCTTACACCTGTAATTATAAAAACAAGTGGGAGGAAACATAAATTGTAAAAAAAGTAATAATAAAGGACTATTGGCCCACTTTTGATTCTAATATAATCTCGTGCGTTGTTCCTCTGTTATTGGGGAAGCATGTTCCTCTTGCTCAAGTAGCTCCCTCCCAGAAAAGAGGGATTCTCTCAAGCTCTGTATTCTCTTCATTGGAGGTGAAAGTAAAGGGAGGGAGAAGAAGTGGACCTGCCTGTCAAACCAGGGCAAGTCCATCGGGAGAGGAGTGGCACCCCGCCAGCTCCCCCTTCCAGCAGCTCTTCTGCCGAAGCACAGATGCCGGGTTGCTCCCCTTCCTTGCCTAATGTGGATTCTTGTTCAGCTACATAATTCTGACCTTCCTTTGTCAGACAAGCGCTGGCCTTGCCAAGTAATGCTGCAGATTAATTAAATGGCCCATTTATTTATTATTTTAAGCCTACATTTGCTCAGGATTCAGCGTGTGCCTCCCCCCCCCCCCAATACACACCCACTCCTATTACGCATCCTCTCCAAAAGCCTTCCTGTGGGTTGTCAGGTTTTGAATAAGACTGGCCCTCTGCTTCTTGTTCAATTTCACCTAATATTGTGTTGTTGTAGGTTTTCTGGGCTCCCTGGCCATGTTCCGGAAGCATTCTCTCCTGACGTTTCACCCACATCTATGGCAGGCATCCTCAGAGGTTGTGAGGTCTGTTTGTAAACTAGGAAAATGGGGTTTATATATCTGTGGAATAATGTCCAGGGTGGGAGAAAGAACTCTTGTCTGTTGGAGGCAAGTGTGAATGTTTCAATAGACCATCTTGATTAGCATTTGATGGCCTGACAGTTTTTAGGTGTGGCTTGTTACTGCCTATGGAAATCCTTTGTTGAGAGGACAAGAGGGATCCTCTCACCTCTGCAGGAGTCTACTGGGGAGATTTTCTTTATATGGCCTCCAGGAAGGTCTATGTCGCACTGGGACCCTGGTGCTTATCAAACACTTGAAATTGAGTGACAGAGGGATAGCTGCCAATTGGCTGAGAAAGGCAGTATACAAATACAGTAAATAAATAAATAAATAAATAAATAAATAAATAAATAAATAGTATGTGTTAAGGGGAGTGTTGCAATCCAGAGCAGGAAACGAGGCCCTAAGATAACCACCCACCACACTTGACTGTGAAAAAACAATCCTTTTTTATTGAAGAAAAATGGTTACAAAATAAAGGAAAAATGCAAAGTCAAAAGCCACAGCAAAATCAGCAAACATGAATGTCCATGAACAAGATCAAAACCCAAAGCCACACTGTAAAATACTGGAACCTGTTAGCAATCCACTAACCGTACTTGGTGTCCTAGAAATCTTTCAAGACGATGGCCAGGGAAACCGGGAGAACTGCCAAGGTCTTCATCAATCTAAAACGATGCCTGAACTGAGAAAGTCAGCCCGGCGGAAGGCACTTAAAGCCGGGGAATTGGTTTCGTGAAACGCCTCCCTGCTTTGAAGCCTTTGTTTGTATTTCTTGTAATCTGGAAGACCTTCGCAAGATGAGTGATTGACTCCTGTCTTGCCAGATCTGGCCCCTTCTATTCTCATTAAGGTTCCCAGGTGCAGAAGGGAGTGAAAGGTCATGGCTTCCCTCTGAAACATTCTCATGAACACTGGTACTTTCATTTTCCAAATCTACAGAAGTTTCTTCCTCACTAATTTCAGGAGCATCGTCACTAATTTCAGGATCATTGATATCAAGAAGTACATTTTCATTAGCATCAGGAAGTACATTTTCATTAGCATCAGGAGGTACAAACAGAGAATCAGGTTCAAACTCAGGCTGAACCCCAACAGGGAGGTTGTGATAGACAGGCATATGGAATGGCTGGATTGGGAACAGAGACTGAGACCGAGAGAGAGAGAGACCAGAGAGCAGCAATGATAGTAAAAAATTTAACAAAGAGAGGTAAGAGAAAGAGCAGAGGAAAAGAAAATGAGCTTTATGAGAAAACTAAGTCTGGATCTGCACTGCTCTATATCCCAGGATCTGATCCCTAGCTGTCATTTACCCGCAAAAGAGAATCCCCACCTGGAAACAGAGACATCAGCAGAATTTCCAGGCAATCCGGGTGTGAATCCTGAACGCCTCTTTTCTCAGCCAATCAAGGAAGGGATCAAGAGTTTTGAATAGCTGGCAAACTATATAAGACACCTCTCCTTCTCTGTATGCACCGGGACTGTGGCACAGCTGGCTGGGAGTCAGCTGCACTAAGATCACTACTGACTGAAAGGTCGTGAGTTTGAAGCCAGCCCGGGTGAGAGTGAGCTTCTGACCAAAATTGTGTAGCTTGTTGTTGACATTTGCAGCCCAAAAGACAGTTACATCTGTCAAGTAGGGAAAATTAGATACCATTTTGTGGGGAGGCTAAATTCACTGATTTACGAGGCCATAAAAAATCTCCAGGAAGTATGCAAGCATGCAAAGAATGAGGAAGCGACAGCTCCCCTGGTGGCCAGAAACTAGAAAGTTAATAACCTCTGAGTGTCTGTCTATATATGTTGTGTGTCTATGGCATTGAATGTTTGCCATGTATATGTACATTGTAATCCGTCCTGAGTCCCCTCCGGGGTGGGAAGGGCGGAATATAAATACTGCAAATGAAGGATTAAATAAATAAATATGTTCATGCTTGTACTTGCATGCCTTTTGGACAAATTGAATTAAACACCTGTGTCTTGTCTTCAACCTGGTGAATTGTTTTTCCATCCTGGTCCATTTGGTTTAATGTATGCTTGCCAGGCACATATCCTCTTATCCGCAGTCCTACCTTAACCACTACAATAGGGCAGTGTAGAACGGGCAAAAGGGTACACTTACTACCATACTCACTCGAGTCTAATATGTCATCGAATCTAATGTGAAACTCAATTTTCAAAACCCTGAAACCCAAAAAAGTATTTCCTGCCAATTGTAATGTGCAGCGGCACAAAAGTCAACATTGACATCGAAATACAACACCGCCTGAGCTCTGCAAGTGCAGTTTTTTTTCCTAATGATGCAGAGAGTGGACTGGGACATCTGTAGGGATACCATGGTGCTTGTTTGTAAAGCTATTGTCCTCCCAACCCTGCTTTACGCCTGTGAACCGTGGACTGTCTAAGATGTCACATGCAACTCCTGGAACGATTCCATCAGCGCCGCCTCCAAAAAATCCTGCAAATCTCTTGGGAAATGTCAGCATGCTGGAAGAAGCAAAGACCATCGGCATTGAAGCAATGGTCCTCCATCATCAACTCCGCTGACCCGTACACATTGTCTGAATACCTGACTACTGTCTCCCAAAGCAGTTGCTCCGAACTCAAGAACGGAAAATGTAATGTTGGAGGACAGGAAAAGAGACTGAAAGATGGGCTCAAAGCCAACCTTAAAAACTCTATCATAGACACTGAGAACTGGGAAGCCCTGGCCCTTGAGTGCTCCAGCTGGAGGTCAGCTGTGACCAGTAGTGCTGTAGAATTTATAGAGGCATGAATGGAGGGTGAAAAAGAGTAACGTGTCAATTCCTGTACTATGAGTATGTCGTCCACATACTGAAGGAGTTGTGAGAGTTGAAGTCCAAAACACCTGAAGAGCCCACATTGAGCGCGCCAAGAGGAAGGCGTGTCAAGCCAAGCCTGACTGGGACCACCTTCCATCTGGAAACCGCTGTCCTCACTGCGGGAGAAGATGCAGGTCAAGAATAGGGTTCCACAGTCACCTACGGACACATCGCCAGGACACCGGTCTTGGAAGACAATCCTACTCGGACGACAAGGGATTGCCTAAGTAAGTAAGTAAGTGGGTTGTTGTAGGTTTTTTGGGCTATATGGCCATAGTCTAAAGGCATTCTCTCCTGACGTTTCGCCTGCATCTATGGCAAGCATCCTCAGAGGTAGTGAGGTCTGTTGGAACTAGGAAAATGGGTTTATATATCTGTGGAATGACCAGGGTGGGACAAAGAACCCTTGTCTGTTGGAGTTAGGTGTGAATGTTTCAGCTGACCACTTTGATTAGCATTTGATGGCTTGGCAGTTGTTTGGTGTGGCTTGTTAGTGCCTGGGGCAATCTTTTGTTGAGAGGTGATTAGCTGTTCCTGATTGTTTTCCCTCTGTTGTTGTTCTGTTGTAATTTTAGTTTTTTTTAATACTGGTAGCCAGATTTTGTTCATTTTCATGGTTTCCTCCTTTCTGTTGAAATTGTCCACATGCTTCTTGTGGATTTCAATGGCTTCTCTGTGTCGTCTGACATGGTGGTTGTGAGAGTGGTCCTGCATTTCTGGACAGCAACAACAAGCCACACCAAAAAACTGCCAGGCCATCAAATGCTAATCAAGGTGGTCAGTTGAAACATTCACCCCTAGCTCCAACAGACAAGAGTCCTTTGTCCCACCCTGGTCATTCCACAGATATATAAATCCCTTTTTCCCAGTTCCAACAGACCTCACTACCTCTGAGGATGCTTGCCATAGATGCAGGCGAAACGTCAGAAGAGAATTCCTCTAGAACATGGCCATATAGCCCGAAAAAACCTACAACAACCCAGTGATTCCAGCCATGAAAGTCTTCGACAATACATTGGAAGACAATCTTACTCGGTCAACGCCTAAGTTGCCTAAGTAAGTAAGTAAGTATTGCATTTGGGTTAACTTTTCCAAAACCTTTGTTGTTCATGGTCCCTTTATCCTCCTGGTTGCTTTTTCTCGTACTATCCGTGACATCAAATATCTATAAAATCTAGGTTCTTGTGGGTTTTTTTGGGCTATAGAGCCATGTTCTAGAGGCATTTCTCCTGACGTTTCGCCTGCATCTATGGCAAGCTTCCTCAGAGGTAGTGAGGTCTGTTGGAACTAGGAAAAATGGGTTTATATATCTGTGGAATGGCTGGGGTGGGGCAAGGAGCTCTTCCCTGCTGCAGTTAGGTGTGAATGTTTGGCTGATCACCTTCATTAGCATTTGAAGGCCTGCCTGAGCCTGGGAAAATCTGTTGCTGGGAGGTGTTAATCTGTGCCTGGTTGTTTCCTCTCTGTTGTTTAGCTGTTATAATTTTAGAGTTTTTTAATACTGGTAGCCAGATTTTGTTCATTTTCATGGTTTCCTCCTTTCTGTTGAAATTGTCCACATGCTTCTTGTGGATTTCAATGGCTTCTCTGTGTAGTCTGACATGGTGGTTGTTGGTGTGGTCCAGCATTTCTGTGTTCTCAAATAGTATGCTGTGTCCAGGCTGGTTCATCAGGTGCTCTGCTATGGCTGACTTCTCTGGTTGAAGGAGTCTGCAGTGCCTTTCATGTTCCTTGATGCGTGTCTGGGCAATGCTGCTGCGTTTGGTGGTCCCTATGGAGACTTGTCCACAGCTGCATGGGATACAATGGTAGACTCCTGCAGAGGTGAGAGGATCCCTCTTGTCCTTTGCTGAATGTAGCATTTGTTGGATTTTCTTGGTGGGTTTGTAGATTGTTTGTATGTTGTGTTTCCTCATCAGCTTCCCTCTGCGGTCAGTGGTTCCCTTGATGTCTGGCAGGAACACTTTTCCTCTGGGTGGATCTTCATCTTGACTCTCGTGGCTTGTTCTTGGTCTTGCAGCTCTTCTGATGTCTGAGGTGGAGTCTCCATTGGCCTGGAGAGCCCAGTTGAGGTGGTTCAGTTCATCTTGCGAACCCCACCTCTGAGGATGCTTGCCATAGATGCAGGCGAAACGTCAGGAGAAATGCCTCTAGAACATGGCTCTATAGCCCGAAAAAACCCACAAGAACCTAGTGATTCCAGCCATGAAAGCCTTCGACAATACATCTATAAAATCATCTGGGTAAATCATAATATCCAAACAAACTGTCGGGTGTCAATGGAAAACAAGCCTGAGGGCAATGGAGGCAATAAAGCAAAACAGCGCCAAGAAGAATCAGCCGCCAGAGAGAGAGAATTACCTGAACAGTAGCATGCCAGCAGAAAAGCCTCCGCCAGCTGAGTTCTGTTCTGCCCCACGTGCTAAACGCAAAGAGAAGATGGCAATTAGGAAAACTTCAGCGTAGCTCTAGCTGTGGGTCATGTAAGCTAGGCAGGGGGATATTTTGCAGTGGGATTGAACATCTTCCGCATCCCCTATGGCTCGCTCTTGCTACGGCTGTAACTAATGCAGTTCTGGCCCATTATTTCTCCATAAACTCCCCAAATTAATTGTAAGCCATGGCATCCAAGAATGGCTCCCAGCAAGTCATCGTGGGAAGAGCTTCTCCAACGAGTCAACCTGGCACCACTTTCATTATCTTATTCTCATCCATGCCTCCTCCAAGCTGGGAGGCGTTTAGGCTTAACTTGATAGAAACCATGCCACTCTCCATTGTCGGGGAACATAAAGTTCTCCAGGCCAGCTTGGTGGGTTATCTTCTGGAATACAGGAGGCATAAAACTGGAAGAAGAAGCAGAAGAATGGCTGCGCTGCAGGAAGGATTTCCAAAGCCATGGGGTTCCTTTTGTATAGTTCCTGAAGTTTTGGACCTCTTGCCTTCTGGCAGCTCATGTGATGTATTATTTCCTGATAAATAAGATTTAATATTCTTGGTAGACACTGATTATCTAGATCCGGCACAGTCTGGCTTTAGGCCGGGGCATGGTACCGAGACAGCCTTGGTCGCCTTAGTGGATGATCTGCGCCGGGAGCTCGACAGGGGGAGTGTGTCCCTGTTGGTGCTGCTTGACCTCTCAGCGGCCTTCGATACCGTCGACCACGGTATCCTTCTGGGACGCCTCGCGGGAATGGGCCTTGGAGGGACTGTTTTGCAGTGGCTCCGGTCATTCCTGGAGGGTCGGTCTCAGAAGGTGTTGTTGGGGGACACCTGTTCAACCCCACAACCATTGTCTTGTGGGGTTCCTCAGGGCTCAATATTGTCTCCTATGTTGTTTAACATCTACATGAAGCCGCTGGGCGAGATCATCCGGAGTTTCGGGGTACGGTGTCATCTGTATGCGGATGACGTCCAACTCTGTCACTCCTTCCCACCTGCTACTAAGGAGGCTGTTCAGGTCCTGAACCGGTGCCTGGCCGCTGTGACGGTCTGGATGAGGGCGAACAAATTGAAATTGAATCTAGACAAGACAGAGGTCCTCCTGGTCAGTCGCAAGGCCGAACAGGGCAGAGGGTTACAGCCTGTGTTGGATGGGGCCGCACTCCCCCTGAAGACGCAGGTTCGCAGCTTGGGAGTGACCCTGGACTTATCGCTGAGCCTGGAACCCCAGGTTTCGGCGGTGACCAGGGGAGCATTTGCACAGCTAAAGCTTGTGCGCCAGCTGCGCCCGTACCTTGGGAGGGCTGACTTGGCCACGGTAGTACACGCTTTGGTTACATCCCGCCTAGACTACTGCAACGCTCTCTATGTGGGGTTGCCTTTGAAGACAGCTCGGAAGCTCCAACTAGTCCAACGCTCGGCAGCCATGATTTTAACAGGAGCGGAGCACAGGGAGCATACAACCCCCCTGTTGCGGCAACTCCACTGGCTACCAATCTGCTACCGGGCTGAATTCAAAGTGCTGGCATTGGCCTTTAAAGCCCTAAACGGTTCCGGCCCAAGCTACCTATCCGACCGCATCTCTGCCTATGAACCCACCAGGACTTTGAGATCTTCCGGGGAGGCCCTGCTCTCAATCCCGCCTGCTTCTCAAGCTCGGCTGGCGGGGACGAGAGAGAGGGCCTTCTCGGTGGTGGCTCCTCGGCTGTGGAACGCCCTTCCTACGGACATTAGACTAGCACCATCTCTAATGGTATTCCACAAAAAGGTGAAGACCTGGATGTTTGTGCAGGCGTTTGAGTAATTTAGTGCAATCTGGTAATGGAACATAGGAATGGAACAATGGACGATGAATTTTGGATCACGTTTGGATGATGAGAAGATTGGGTACGGTTGTTGTTTTTTGTAATAATTGTGCATTGTAATTGCTTATTGGTAATTTATGGATAATGTGTTAAGTCAATTGTTATATGTTGTATGGAACCACTGCTGTTTCTACTGTTTTTACTGTTTGTGAACCGCCGTGAGTCGCCTTCGGGCTTGAGATACAGCCGTATAGAAGCAAAGTAAATAAATAAATAAATAATAGATATAGAGACACAGAGTTGGGACGGGTCCCATAGGCCACCACCAAGCCCAACTTCCTGTTCAATGCAAGATCTCCAGCA
The DNA here is from genome assembly GCF_037176765.1 of Anolis sagrei. Classification (NCBI taxonomy): domain Eukaryota; kingdom Metazoa; phylum Chordata; class Lepidosauria; order Squamata; family Anolidae; genus Anolis; species Anolis sagrei. The sequence continues at coordinate 1,267,088 of NC_090034.1, read as the reverse complement.
TGAATATCCCTAGAAGACAGTTATCCGGTCTCTTTTGAAAGCCTCTAGAACAGTGTTTCTCAACCTTTCTCAGTCCTACCAATGATGCATCTAGAACAGTGTTTCTCAACCTTTCTCAACCCTAGCAATGATGCATCTAGAACAGTGTTTCTCAACCTTTCTCAGTCCTACCAATGATGCATCTAGAACAGTGTTTCTCAACCTTTCTCAACCCTAGCAATGATGCATCTAGAACAGTGTTTCTTAACCTTTCTCAACCCTACCAATGATGCATCTACAACTGTGTTTCTCAACCTTTCTCAACCCCACCAATGATGCATCTAGAACAGTGTTTCTTAACCTTTCTCAACCCTACCAATTATGCATCTAGAACAGTGTTTCTCAAACTTTCTCAACCCTACCAACGATGCATCTACAACTGTGTTTTTCAACCTTTCTCAACCCCATCAATGATGCCTCTAGAACAGTGTTTTTCAATGTTTCTCAACCCCATCAATGATGCATCTAGAACAGTGTTTCTCAACCTTTCTCAGCCCTATCAATGATGCATCTAGAACAGTGTTTCTCAACCTTTCTCAGCCCTACCAATGATGCATCTAGAACAGTGTATCTCAACCTTTCTCAGCCCTACCAATGGTGCATCTAGAACAGTGTTTCTCAACCTTTCTCAACCCTAATAATGATGCATCTAGAACAGTGTTTCTCAACCTTTCTCAACCCTACCAATGATGCATCTGGAACAGTATTTCTCAACCTTTCTCAACCCTACCAATTATGCATCTAGAACAGTGTTTCACAACCTTTCTCATCTATGGAGTGCCATGGCTGCCTGGCACTCACCCCCTGCTGAGAAGTGGTGCAGAACCGGGAGGAAGGCTCCACATGGCCTGGCAATCTGGGGAACCTTTATTGCTTAGCCCTCACCCCCTGCCGAGCTCGGTCCAGATCCATTGGTGTTTGGGTTCACAGTGCTCTCTGGATGGAGGTCAACTACAACTTCAAATCAAGGTAAATTTCCCCTAAAGACCTTCAGTATTTTCTGCTGGCCATGGGATTCTGTGTGCCAAGTTAAGTCCAATACCATGTTTGGTGGAGCTTTACTAACTGCAGGAGGAACTGTAACTCCTACATGTCTGAACATATTTTCCCCAAACTTCTCCAGTATTTTCTATTGATAATGGGAGTTCTGTATGCCAAGTTTGGTTCAATTCCATTGTTGTTGGAGTTCGGAATGCTCTTTGATGGCAGGGGAACTATATATCCCAGTAACTGCAACTCCTAAAAGTCAAGATCTGTTTCCCTCAAATTCCACCAATGTTCAAATTTGGGCATATTGAGTATTTGTGCCAATTTGGGTCCAAATGCACAGTCGTTCACAGTGCTCTCCATTTGTAAGTGAATTACATCTGTAAACAGGGGCGGCTCATCCATTAAGCAAAGTAAGCGGTCGCAGTACACTTTTTTTTGCCAGGGGTGCAGTGGCACCTCTGTAAATGCCCCTTGCCCGCCACTTGAGGAGCGCCTCCTCGGCTCACAACAACCCTAGCAGTCCAGGGGGGAGCCTCGGCTTCCTTGCCTTGCTGCCGGGCGATCCTCTTCCCAAAGGGGCCGGGCCCTAGAGCCTCGCCTAGCCCCTCTCGTTCCTGCTCCACCCGGCCACTGGATGCGCACGCATAACTGGTGCTCAATCGTTCTCCACGTTCGATCCCTTCCCCATGACCGGCTCCCTTTCTCGAGTCCCCGGTGCTCCACCCACCTCGTGCTCCTCTCCTTTCCCCAATCGCAGGTGGGCCAAGGGGCAGAGCCGCCACACCGCACTTGCTCCCTTGCCTGGCCTGCTTCGGGTCCAAAGACGTGTCTGAAGACCCCGGCATGCACACCAAAAGTCGCCTCTTCTCCTGACTTTCTCCTCAGCAATTGGGACCAAGAAAGAGAGAGAGAGAGAGAGCCCCTCTGGCTGGAGGTATCTCCCACCTCCGCTCCCTCCTTTGTTTTTGCGCCTACCTTCAGGAAAGGTGGGCATCTCCACCAAAAGTCGCCTCTTCTCCTGACTTCCTCTTCAGCCATTGGGACCGAGAGAGAGAGAGAGAGAGAGAGAGCCCCTCCGGCTGGAGGTATCTCCCACCTCCGCTCCCTCCTTTGTTTTTGCGTCTACCTTCAGGAAAGGTGGACATCTCCGCCTCTCTCTCTCTCTCTCGCCAAAATACTCTTTGCTTACCATTGAAAATTACCTAGGGCCGCCTCTGCCTGTAAATCATTGTCCCAGCCCCCTCCAGTATTTTCTGTTGATCATTGGGGTTCTGTGTGCCAAGTTTGTTTGTTCCAGGTCTATAATTTGTGGGGGTCTCAGTGGTCTGTGGAAGTCAGAGCTGAATCGGTTGAAGGTACTGCAAATCCCATCATCCATCGTCCATACTCCCCGAGCATATTGTCTTTATAATCAATCACTATGCTGTAATTATGTTCAATTTCTAACAAGGAAAATATTAGGGCTGGGTGGTTTCGTTTCGTTAATTCGTAATTCGTTAATAATTCGTTAATTTTTTCAATTACAAAATGATAACGAACCATTCTGGAGCAATTTTTTTAAAAAACGAATTTTTAAATAGTTTTGTAAATGCTTCGTATTTCGTTATTGTATTCGTTTCGTTATTGTTTTGAGGTCGTTTTGTTATTATTTCCGCATGTCTGGGGCAAGTTTTATGGTTGTTTTTTGTTTAATTAGTGAAAAAAAATTATAATATCACACCAACAGTCAACAACAGAGGGAGAGGGAAGCTTCAGAAGGTTTTGGAGGTTTTTTAGCGTATTTCGCGGTCGTGTCCGCCATTAACGAATCGATTCGTTATTGTTTCGGAAATCGATTCGTTAATGTTTTGTAATTTTTTTCGCATTTACGAAATTTTGTAACTATCGAACTTTTTAAAAGGAAAATTTTGTAATTATTTTAAATAACGAAACGCAAAAAACCCCAAAAAATGAATCGATTTTAGAAACAAATTTTTCCGTTGTTACCCAGGCCTAGAAAATATATCCTGCATATCACATGTTTCCGTTATGATTCATAAGAATAGCAAAATTACCGTTATGAAAGAGCAACGAAAATATGGTTGGGGGTCACCACAACATGAGGAACTTCATTGAGGGGTCACGGCATTAGAAAGGTTGAGAACCACTGCCTTAGCAAGGTTTGCAATGACCAAACAGAGACATCCAATAGTAGGACAGAGCCATACATCACCAACTGGGGTGCCAGCCAGAATATTGCTGCAATTTTCTTTTATGCATCCTGTCTTTCCTCGAAAGAGAGCCAAGACATTTGGACCTATTCTCCCAACTTCCTTGCCTTGCGTTCTCCCGTAGTCTCATCCCACACTGGCACTGAATTTCCATTTTTGTTCAGACTCTTGCTGAATGAGAAGAAGAAAGGGAGAGAGTTGTTAGAGGCTGCCTCTCTCTTAATGAATGAGCCTTAAAACTGGGAGAAGAAAGCGGGAGTCGACTGCTTCGTCTTGACTCCGGGCAACCGGCACCTCATTCATCAATGGGTTCATCATCGAGGCATAATTCTCCTGCTCTGAAATATGCAGATGCAATGGATTCTCTCTCGTCAGCACTGCCTTGCCCTGGGCTGCCTCGGGGTGCAATTAGTCACGTTAACCATGTTCTTCCTGCGCGTGATGCTCTGGCCTCTTCCAGAAGCCCATCGCTCTTGTCTTCTCCAATGAACTTTGGTTCTCCGCAAGGGAGACTTGTCTAATCAGGGCGATACTGATGAGATGGCGCTTAACTAAATATTTTCTAATTGCTGGAGTAACAGGCATAGTAAGGAGAACTCAAAGTCGGTGGAGAACAAGTCTTTCCCCGAAGACACGGTACAGTGTTCCCTCACTTATCACGGGTGTTACTATTTATTTATTTATATTTATTTAGGACTTTTGTATCCCGTTCTTCTCTACCTCCGTGGAGGGACTCATGTTGAGATTAACTTCACAATTCAGCAGCAGATCAGTTGCACAACTTCAGCGCTTTCCAGTAGCTTCTTCCTGCACAGTATTTTCAGTCAACTGCTCCCACAAACTGCAGTCACTCTGGAACCTTTTACAAACACTTGAGCACATGGCTGGCCATTGTCAGTTTTATCATTGTCTTTCCCCCAATCTAGATGATATTACAAACTTACTACAGCACACAGTTATATCTTGTCTTAGCAGACAGGTTCTTTTAATCAATTACATAGAGACTTCGATGAACAACATCACAGCACAAGGAGAAATATACACTGTACACGACTTCCTTATATACAATTCTATACAATTACACATAGCAATCTCTGATTGGTTCCCAATTCATTGACTCAACCCAAACCCAGGATTGCATCATTCACAATCACCTGGACTAGGCCAGAACACATTCCCCAAATGAAGTTCTATATACAGTTAATGCATGACTCAGCATTTCCAATAGAAGCCTATTAGCAGTGCATGACTCAGCTATATTACATCACAATACATTGTAAAACCTGACAATCTATCTATAATGATACATAACTGCAAGTTAAAAATTTACATTTCACCACAGCCACCCATTTATTTGTCTCACCAAGTAAGAATTTAGAGGGAAATCTGGAATTCAGTCCATTTTAAGCTACTGATTGAGCAATTCTCCCACTTTTGAATTGTATTGTCCTACATCTTTTTGTTCCTTGGGTGTCCATGTGAAGACTCTCCTTCCAGAAATTCAGGGGCAGAAAATATACACTAACTGTCTTGGCCAGCTTTCACAGAAAACCTTAAACATGTAACTGTTGCCAGAACTCCCAGGCTCAGCTAGCTTCTCAGGAATACACCAACCAATCAGCTTTGTGCTTTGCATTTTTCGGTTAACACACTCACCAACTGATTTTGCATGCTCCAACAAGCCATGTCTAAATCATTAAGACTTCCTTGCATGTCAGTTGGTACCCAAATTGATGTTTTGTGTAATTGTGGCATACAACGGAGGAACGGTTGTCTAGCAGCTAGATGATCAATATACAACGAAATTAGCATTTTCACAGAATGAGACAAGGGACTTCTTGGCTTCATAACTACTTGCTTTCACCAGTGTTTAGTTCTTAATTTGGCCACCCATTAATTTGTCTCACCAAGGAAGGATTCAGAGGGAAATTTGGAATTCTGTCCATTTTAAGCCATTGATTGAGCCACTCTCCCACTTATGTATTGTCCTACATCTTTTTCCCCCGTCTCTCTTACATAAATTACGATTGTTTTCCTCCTGCACGAGAGATCAAACTCTTTCCCAAAGCTGTTGGCGACATTTCCCCCCTTCTTCCTTTTCTCAGTGGCTACATCCATTGTTTTAATCCACAAGGAATTCTTCATTGTTGTCGAGGACGGAGAGAAAAGCTATTGTTGAGATGCAAATGAAAACGTTGAAAGCATGGTCGCTTTCCAAAAAAATAGATATAATGATGATGATCGGAGAGGGCCAGTGAGCAAGAGGAAACTGAGCTGGGTAATGCGCCTCACCCTTCTTGACCCACAGCATCTGTTCATTGTTGGAAAGCTCTAAATGGAGATGCCAAACTATTACCCATCTCGGAAAATGAAAACCCTGCTCTGCTTCAAATGGTCTCTTTTATGTTGCAGACAATAATATTTCCATGCATTCTGTTGCTTTTCCCCACTAGGTATCGATGTATTTCCTTTAATGCCATGTTCCAGGATCTTCCTTTCAGGGATGCTTCTAGAACATTCCCTCGGCAGCCACCTCTCCACAAAAGTCAACATTGATACAGAAATACAACACCACCTGAGCTCTGCAAGTGCAGCATTTTTCCAAGTGAAGCACAGAGTGTTTGAGGACTGGGACATCCATAGGAAGACCAAGGGCTTGTTGATAAAGCTATTGTCCTCCCAACCCTGCTTTACGCCTGAGAAACGTGGACTGTCTACAGATGTTACATGCAACTCCTGGAACGATTCCATCAATGTTGCTTCCAAAAAATCCTGCAAATCTCTGGGGAAGACAAGCGACAAATGTCAGCATGCTGGAAGACATCTGTAGGGAGAGCAAGGGGCTTGTTTATACAGCTATTGTCCTCCCAACCCTGCTTTACACCTGTGAAACATGGACTGTCTAAAGATGTCACATGCAACTCCTGGAATGATTCCATCAGTGTTTCCTCCAAAAAATCCTGCAAATCTCTTGGGAAGACAAGCGGACAAAATGTCAGGGTGCTGGAACACATCTGTAGGGATACCAAGGAGCTTGCTTATAAAGCTATTGTCCTCCCAACCCTGCTTTACGCCTGAGAAACGTGGACTGTCTACAGATGTCACATGCAACTCCTGGAATGATTCCATCATTGCTTCCTCCAAAAAATCCTGCAAATCTCTTGGGAAGACAGGCAGACAAATGTCAGCGTGCTGGAAGAAGAAACAAAGACCACCAGCATTGAAGTGATGCTCCTCCGCCATCAACTCTGCTGGATTGGCCACGTTGTCCAGATGCCTAACCACCGTCGCCCAAAGCAGTTGCTCTACTCTGAACTCAATAATGGAAAATGGAATGTTAGGGGACAGGAAAAGAGATTTAAAGATGGGCTCAAAGACAACCTTAAAAACTCTGACATAGACACTGAGAACTGGGAAGCCCTGGTCCTTGAGCACTCTAGCTGGAGGTCAGCTGTGACCAGCAGTGCTGTAGAATTTGAAGATGCACGAATGGAGGGCAAAAGAGAGAAATGTGCCAAGAGGAAGCTGGGTCAAGCCAACCCCAACCAGGACTGCCTTCTGTGTGGAAACCGATGCCCTCACTGCGGGTCAAGAATAGGGCTCCACGGTCACCTACAGACAACAACAGCCCTTCAAGTATTCTTGCATTAAAATCCCCGGCTGTTTATCTATCTCTCCAACCAGCGTGCTGTGCCATCTTTCATGCTTTGGCCAACCTCTTCATCTCCCCGGCTCTCATTTTCCGTCTCTTCTTTAGACATTCAATACACAATGGGGGCCATATTGTGTGCTGAATGATTGCTGGGCTGTTTCTGAGAGTGATTCCCTTCTTAGTCATAACTCCCATCCTTTCCTATTTCTATAAACCCAACAGATTTCTCCGAGTGATACCTCTTCGCTTCATGAATCATATCATGGGTGTTTTAGAGAAGCCTGTCCCCACTAAAAAGAAGGATTTGCTATCAGTAATCTTTCCACAAAAGCATCTTGCTGCCTCGGTGGTTCGAAATTGGTCCCGTGCATCCTTGTCGCGTTTTGCTTCGACTGTAAAACGGGGTTGGAAAGTCAAGATCTGACATAATATTTGAACAGGCAAAAAAGGGAAGGCATCTTTCAATTAAAGAGATATTGAAGAGAGATATTGACTCTAAGCTGGAATGTGTCCAGAGGAGGGCGACTCAAATGATCAAGGGCCTGGAGAACAAGCCCTATGAGGAGTGGCTTAAGGAACTGGGCATGTTTATCCTGAAGAAGAGAAGGCTGAGAGGAGACAGGATGAGAGCCATGTATAAATATGTGAGAGTTGACAAGCTGGAATGTGTCCAGAGGAGGGTGACTAAAATGATCAAGGGTTTGGAAAACAAGCCCTATGAGGAGCGGCTTAAGGAGCTGCTGGGCATGTTGAGCCTGAAGAAGAGAAGGCTGAGAGGAGACATGATAGCCATGATGTATAAATATGTGAGAGGAAGCCACAGGGAGGAGGAGGGAGCAAGCTTCCTTTCTGCTTCCTTGGAGACTAGGACGCAATGGAACAATGGCTTCAAACTACAAGAGAGGAGATTCCACCTGAACATGAGGAAGAACTTCCTGACTGTGAAGGCCGTTCAGCAGTGGAACTCTCTGCCCCAGGGTGTGGTGGAGGCTCCTTCTTTGGAAGCTTTTAAACAGAACCGGTGCTTGGCTGCTGTGTCGGACCGGATGAGGGCGAACAAATTGAAACTGAATCCAGACAAGACAGAGGTCCTCCTGGTCAGTCGCAAGGCCGAACAGGGCATAGGGTCACAGCCTGTGTTGGATGGGGTCGCACTTCCCCTGAAGGCGCAGGTTCGCAGCTTGGGTGTGACCCTGGACTCATCGCTGAGCCTGGAAGCCCAGGTTTCGGCGGTGACCAGGGGAGCATTTGCACAGTTAAAACTTGTGCGCCAACTGCGCCCGTACCTTGGGAAGTCTGACTTGGCCACGGTAGTCCACGCTCTGGTTACATCCCGTTTAGACTACTGCAACGCTCTCTACGTGGGGTTGCCTTTGAAGACGGCTCGGAAGCTCCAACTAGTCCAACGCTCAGCAGCTATGTTACTAACAGGAGCGGAGCGCAGGGAGCATACCACTCCTCTGCTGCACCAGCTCCACTGGCTGCCGATCTGCTACCGGGCTCAATTCAAAGTGCTGGCGTTGGCCTTTAAAGCCCTAAACGGTTCTGGCCCAAGCTACCTATCCGAACGTATCTCTGCCTATGAACCCACCAGGACTCTAAGATCTTCTGGGGAGGCCCTGCTCTCGATCCCGCCTGCGTCACAAGCACGGCTGGCGGGGACGAGGGACAGGGCCTTCTCTGTGGTGGCCCCTCGGCTGTGGAACGCCCTTCCCATGGACATTAGATCAGCCCCTTCGTTAATGGTGTTTCGTAGAAAACGAAAAACCTGGCTGTTTGAACAGGCGTTCGGATAAACAGTGCAATGTACACGATGAATATAGGATATAGGAATATAGGAACGGAACTATGGACGACGAATTTGGATCACAATTTGTTAATGTGTTGGTATTGATGTGTTATTACCATGTTGTATACTATGTTGTTAATGGTTTTTTTTAATTTTGTATGTTGTTGGACTGTCTTTTTGCTCTTGTTGTGAACCGCGTTGAGTCGCCTACGGGCTGAGAAACTGCGGTATACAAGCAAAGTAAATAAATAAATAAATAAATAAATAAATGATGATGATGATTATGATTATTATTACTATTATTATTATTACTATTATTATTACTAGCTGTACCTGCCACGCATTGCTATAGCCAACCTCCCTCCCTCTTTCTCTTCTTTCTCTCCTTCCTTCCCTTCTTCTTCCCTTCTTTGCGCCTTTTTCTTTCCTTCCTCTTTCTCCCCTTTCTTCCTTCTCTATCTATTCTTGGACTGCAACTCCCAGCAGTCCTCCTGATTGATCTACCTACCTATCTATCCCTATCTAATCTATCTACCTGGAGGATTGCTGGGAGTTGCAGTCCAGGAATAGGAAATGGGAAATCTGCAGGGATTGGGATGCTCTCAAAGAAATCCAAGGAGAAGAAAGCTTGCGTCTTGGAAGCACTGCATTTGGATCCTCCTCCTCTCGTAAAGGGCCTGGTCTAGAGGATGCTGGGAGCTGTAGTCCGGAAGAGAGTGTGGATATGCTTATATGTGTGTTGTTTGCTGGGGAGGGGTCGTTTTGGCATGCACTGTAGCACCTTTTTTGCTTTTTTGGCTTTTTCAGTCCTTTCTGCTGTGTTTTTCTGTGTTTTAATGAGTGATGGTCACTCGTTGGCCTGAGAGGTGTCTTGTGTCCAAATTTGATGTCAATTCGCCCAGTGGTTTTTGAGTTATGTTAATCTCACAAACTAACATTACACTTTTATTTATATAGAAGACTAGCTGTACCCGGCCATGCGTTGCTGTGGCCCTCAGAAAACAGTGGATTTGCAGACATGAAGCAATCTGGGCTAGGGAAGTCCTCCCACCAAAGGTTTCCTGCTGGCTAGTAGAAGTCGGGCTGTTAAGGTGCAAGGTGGTGTGGAAAATAAAGTAATGAGAAGCAGCCACTGAAGCTGCAAGGCTAGTTTTCAGTGATATTCATGCTGGCCAAAACACTCCAAAAAACCTCTTTGATGAAACAGAGGCTGGGTGGCCATCTGTTGGGGTGCTTTGAATGTGATTTTCCTGCTTCTTCACAGAATGGGGTTGGCCTGGATGGACCACCAGAGTCTCCCAACTCTAGGGCTCTCTGATTCTTTATCCTTCTCTTCCTTTCACCAGTTTCCCCCTTGCTTGCTTTCTTTGTTCCTTCCCTGCCTCTTCCCTTCCTTTCCTCTCTCGTCCTGCCTCCTTTCCCTTCCTTCCTCTTTCTTTCCTTCTACCTTCCCTTCCATTCATAATCTTCTCTTCTCTTCACCAATCCTTTTCTTCCTTTCTTCTCTCGTTTCCCTTTCTTTCCCCTCCTTCCTCCGGCACAGTTTGTAAGGGTTTTTTTTGGCGGAGATGAAAGGGGGGCTGTGGAGCCCAAGTAGGAGAGTTGCTGGCCTTCTCATGGTTTGCATCCTCCCTTCACCTGACTGGTGTGTGTTTGTGTGTGTGTGTGTGTGTGTGTGTGTGTGCGGCCACTCTTGCAGCCAGGCTTGCCTTGCAATCCTCTGGTCTTGGGGGAAGAGTTGCCTGGTAGCCACGTGGGCCTCATGGAGTCACTGTGGTGGCTCCAGCTGCTGCAGGGGCTTGCCTTGACAAGCCCCCACCCCTCTGTTGGGCCAGGCCTTCTCCTTCCCTCTTTCCTTTCCTCAATCCCTCCCTTCCCCAAAAGAAAAAGGACTCTGCCTTCCTGCATGGAAAGGGACTCCATGGCGAGGCTTCTCTTCCCTCACAATGGTTGGTGCTTCATTCTTCTCGCGCAATGGGAAGAGGGGCTTTTGCACATGCTCTGTAAGGCATTTTTCTTTTGGGGGAGTTTTGACATTACATTTTTATTTATATAGATTTATATAGAGTTTGGTCTAGGAGAGAGTGGGAAATGGTGGGAAAGGGAAACGCAATGGAAGTGGATAGCAACTTAATTGCCTGGGCTTTGTCCACAATGCCTTGTCCAAAGAAGATGGGCCAGTAGAGACTGGGAATTCCCAAAAATGTTCAGGAATTGGGGGCATGTTCCAAAAACCGAACCCCTTCTCCGCTTGGAGGAGAAATGCATTCTGGCCTCGCAGTTGCTCGGAGAGGTCTGCATTTCAAACGGGAACGGAACAATCGAGAGCAATCCAAGCTGCATCGAGTTTAGCCAAGGTTATTAATTGGAAGCAAGAAGACAAACGCTTCACTGTGGGCTTCTAATTAGCATGTAGCTCACTCTGAAATGTGCAAAGCGTGTGTTCAAAACAGCCAAATTAAAAGCAAAGGGAGTAAGAGAAAGAGGTTTGTTTGGGGAGCTGGATGGAGTCCCACCATTGTCTGGGCGGCCTCCGCAGTTGTGTCTCAAGCACAAATGACTAGGAAGCCTTCAAAGAACTTGCCATAAATGAGGTTTGCTGGGGGGGAAAGATAAGTGTGAACAAGCCGCATTCAGGGGGAAAACAACAACAGCAACAAAGGCGATGCATCTCCCCTAGCAACACAGCGCTTGCCAAGAGAAGGTCTACATGGATGGCTACGACAACATCCACAGAGAGAGTTCAAATGAGATGGGAGCTGGAAGCTCTTCTCCTTTGGAACAAAGCCATTCGCTCCTCTGGTCAGGGCAGATGGAAACATGGCCAGAATCACTGGGTTGCTGTTAGTTTTTGGGGCTGTCTGGCCATGTTCCAGAAACCTACAACAACCCAGTGATTCCGGCCATGAAAGCCTTCGACAACACAATGGTGGAAAGAAATTGTCACTTAAGGCAGCATGGTGATGGCCCCCAACAGACAAGAGTTCTTTCTCCCACTCTGGACATTATTCCACAGCGATGTATATAAACCCCACTTGCCTAGTTTCCAACAGACCTCACAACCTCTGAGGATGCCCATCATAGATGTGGGTGAAACGTCAGGAGAGAATGCTTCTCGAACATGGCCCAGAAAACTCACAGCAGCCCAATAAGCTATGTGTTGAAATATTATTTTCCACGCAGAAAATACTGTTTTGTGTGCAGAAAATAATATACCTCACAACCTCTGAGGATGCCTGTCAGATGTGGGTGAAATGTCAGGAGAGAATGCTTCTCGAACATGGCCAGGCAGCCCAGAAAACTCACAGCAACCCAATAAGCTATGTGTTGAAATATTATTTTCCACGCAGAAAATACTGTTTTGTATGCAGATAATAATATACCTCACAACCTCTGAGGATGCCTGTCAGATGTGGGTGAAATGTCAGGAGAGAATGCTTCTCAAACATGGCCAGGCAGCCCAGAAAACTCACAGCACTCCAATAAGATATGTGTTGAAATATTATTTTCCAAGCAGAAAATACTGTTTTGTGTGCAGAAAATAATATACCTCACAACCTCTAAGGATGCCTGTCAGATATGTGTGAAACGTCAGGAGAGAATGCTTCCCGAACATGGCCAGGCAGCCCAGAAAACTCACATCAGCCCAATAAGCTATGTGTTGAAATATTATTTTCCACGTAGAAAATACTGTTTTGTGTGCAGAAAATAATATACAGGGGCGCTTTTTTCTGTGTCAAATTTGCACGTAAATAATAATAATAATAATAATAATAATAATAATAATAATAATGTATATCAAAAAATATAAAGATTGCCAAAATTCCATAAATACACATATTCAAATGTATTTCTATAAAAGATACATATTAAAAAAAATTCTATAAATAAGGATAGGCAGGCAAAGAAAAACATTATTATTCACAAGGATAGGTGGGCAATGAATAACATCAGCATGATGATGATGATGATGATGATGATGATGATGATGATTACTATCACAACCTCTGAGGCTGCCTGTCAGATGTGGGTGAAACATCAGGAGAGAGTGCTTCCCGAACATGGCCATGCAGCCCAAAAAATTCACACCAACCCAGACATTTCACGGTATAGAAGAATTCATTATTGCATTTTCTAACGTGTCTAGATCTAGGGAAGTCATGCTCCCCATGCTCTATTCCACTTTGGTTAGACCACTTTTCCTGGAATATTGTGTCCAATTCTGGGCACCACCATTCAAGAGAGATATGGACTCTAAGCTGGAATGTGTCCAGAGGAAGAGGGCGACTCAAATGATCAAGGGTCTGGAGAACAAGCCCTATGAGGAGCGGCTTAAGGAGCAGGGCATGTTTAGCCTGAAGAAGAGAAGGCTGAGAGGAGATATGATAAGAGCCATGTATAAATATGTGAGAGGAAGCCACAGGGAGGAGGGGGCAGATCAAGGGTCTGGAGAACAAGCCCTATGAGGAGCGGCTTAAGGAGCTGGGCATGTTTAGCCTGAAGAAGAGAAGGCTGAGAAGAGATATGATAGCCATGTATAAATATGTGAGAGGAAGCCACAGGGAGGAGGGAGCAGATCAAGGGTCTGGAGAACAAGCCCTATGAGGAGCGGCTTAAGGAGCTGGGCATGTTTAGCCTGAAGAAGAGAAGGCTGAGAGGAGATATGATAGCCATGTATAAATATGTGAGAGGAAGCCACAGGGAGGAGGGAGCAGATCAAGGGTCTGGAGAACAAGCCCTATGAGGAGCGGCTTAAGGAGCTGGGCATGTTTAGCCTGGAGAAGAGAAGGCTGAGAGGAGATATGATAGCCATGTATAAATATGTGAGAGGAAGCCACAGGGAGGAGGAGGGAGCGAGCTTCCTTTCTGCTTCCCTGGAGAGAGACTAGGACGCAATGGAACAATGGCTTCAAACTACAAGAGAGGAGATTCCATCTGAGCATGAGGAAGAACTTCCTGACTGTGAGAGCCGTTCAGCAGTGGAACTCTCTGCCCCGGAGGGAGTGTGGTGGAGGCTCCTTCTTTGGAAGCTTTTAAACAGAGGCTGGATGGCCATCTGTCAGGGGTGATTTGAATGCAATATTCCTGCTTCTTGGCAGAATGGGGTTGGACTGGATGGCCCATGAGGTCTCTTCCAACTCTTGGATTCTATGATTCTATGATTCTCTCTTGGGAAATGATCCTGTTTGTTGCTTGAGTCTTTAATCTTCCCAAACTGTCATTTTAATAGCAATGACTACAATATATTTGCCGATTTTATAACCCCTCTCTCTCTTTCCCCCTTGAAACCCAAACACTTGCTTGAGCCTCTCCTTCACCTTCTCCTGAAATCTCTCTATATTCCTCTGTTTAAGTTTGCAAGGCATGGCGTGTTCTGCCACAAGTCATCTCACAAACACCAGCCAAACAGATGGGAAAATAATATTTTATTTAACGTACAGCATATGGTAATCTTTAAAAAAAAAACAACAACACCTAAGAGACTTTTTTTTGGTGGGATTCAAGGTTAGTCTGATTCATCCTGAACAAGAACTCTCAAAATGAGCTTTGTGGGTATTTTTTTCTTCAGGGCTGGAGGAGAAAGAAGAGTGCAAACAGATTTTTATGTTGCAAGCTATCTGCAATACACTGGACTAAACATCTAATTTGCATCTTAGGCGATCCCTCGTAGTCCGAGGATCATAGAATCATAGAATCATAGAATCCTAGAGTTGGAAGAGACCTCCTGGGCCATCATCCAGTCCACCTCCATTGCATTCAAATCACCCCTGACAGATGACCATCCAGCCTCTGTTTCAAAGCTTCCAAAGAAGGAGCCTCCACCACACTCCCTCCGGGGCAGAGAGTTCCACTGCTGAACATAGAATCATAGAATCCAAGAGTTGGAAGAGACCTCCGGGCCATCCAGTCCCACCCCATTCTGCCAAGAAGCAGGAATATTGCATTCAAATCACCCCTGACAGATGGCCATCCAGCCTCTGCTTAAAAGCTTCCAAAGAAGGAGCCTCCACCACACTCCCTCCGGGGCAGAGAGTTCCACTGCTGAACATAGAATCCTAGAATCCAAGAGTTGGAAGAGACCTCCTGGGCCATCCTCCAGTCCAACCCCATTCTGCCAAGAAGCAGGAATATTGCATTCAAATCACCCCTGACAGATGGCCATCCAGCCTCTGCTTAAAAGCTTCCAAAGAAGGAGCCTCCACCACACTCCCTCCGGGGCAGAGAGTTCCACTGCTGAACGGCTCTCACAGGGAGGGGCACTGTGTGTGGGGGGGGCGTGCTCCTCCTCCGTGGGCCAGATAAGTGCCCTTGGCGGGCTGGAAGTGGTCCGCGGGCTGTACTTTGAGGACCCCTGATCTATACCATCTCAAGTGGAAGCATCACTCCATAGGAATTTCTCTATGAAACTTAGAATCCTAGAATCCTAGAGTTGGAAGAGACCTGGTGGGCCATCATCCAGTCCAACCCCATTCTGCCAAGAAGCAGGAATACTGCATTCAAATCACCCCTGACAGATGGCCATCCAGCCTCTGTTCAAAAGCTTCCAAAGAAGGAGCCTCCACCACACTCTGGGGCAGAGAGTTCCACTGCTGAACGGCTCTCACAGTCAGGAAGTTCTTCCTCATGTTCAGGTGGAATCTCCTCTCTTGTAGTTTGAAGCCATGGCTCCCTTGCATCCCTAGTCTCCAGGGAAGCAGAAATCAAGTTCGCTCCCTCCTCCCTGTGGCTTCCTCTCACATATTTATACATGGCCATCATCATGTCTCCTCTCAGCCTTCTCTTCTGCAGGCTAAACATGCCCAGCTCCTTCAGCCGCTCCTCACAGGGCTTGTTCTCCAGACCCTTGATCTGCTCCGTCCTTCCTGTGGCTTCCTCTCACATATTTATACATGGCCCTCATCATATCTCCTCTCAGCCTTCTCTTCTTCAGGCTAAACATGCCCAGTTCCCTAAGCCGCTCCTCATAGGGCTTGTTCTCTTGACCCTTGATCATTTGAGTAGCCCTCTTTCTCTGGACACATTCCAGCTTGTCAATATCTCTCTTGAATGGTGGCGCCCAGAATTGGACACAATATTCCAGATGATGGTCCTCCAAGTGTAGTATCCTGGGAGTGGGTCCGTAGGTGACTGTGGAGCCCTATTCTTGACGACACCCAATTGGGAGGGAGAGCCAAGACTACAGAGGACAGGAGCAGGGAACCATTCTACGAGGGTTGAATGAAAAGTAATGCCTCCACCTTCGTTACTTGGGTTTGGATGGGAATATTTTAATAAATCAAAAACAGAAATAATACTTAGAACGTGCTCTTTAACGACTTAGAAAGTCATGCCAGACTAATCTGATCTCTTTTTTCGATAGAGTTACAAGCTGGGTAGATGCGGGGAATGCCGCCGTGGATGGAGCGTGTCTGGATTTCAGGAAGGCCTTCTTGGACAAGGTCCCCCATGACCTTCTGGCAAGGAAACTAGTCCCATGTGGGCGAGGCAAAACTACGGTGAGGTGGATCTGGAATTGGTTCAATGGACGAACCCAGAGGATGATTCTCCCCAAGGCTTCCTCCTCTTCATCCTGGAAGGAAGTGACGAGTGGAGTGCCACAAGCAGGGTTCCGTCCTGGGCCCGGTCCTGATCAGGATCTTCATTCATGACTGAGATGAAGGGCTAGAAGGCAGGGTCATCAAGTTTGCAGACGACACCAAATTGGGAGGGAGAGCCAATAGTCCAGAGGACAGGAGCAGGACTCAGAACGATCTTGACAGATTAGAGAGATGATGGGCCAAAACTAACAAAATGAAGTTCAACGGGGACAAATGCAAGAGACTCCACTTAGGCAGAAAAAAACAAAATGCAAAGAGACAGAATGGGGGATGATGAGGCCTGGCTCGAGAGCAGGACATGTGAAAACGATCTTGGAGTCCTCGTGAACTGCAAGGCAAACATGAGCCACCAATGTGATGTGGCGGCAAAAAAAGCCAATGGGATTTTGGCCTGCATCAAGAGGAGCCTAGTGTCTAGATCTAAGGAAGTCATGCTCCCCATGCTCTATTCTGCTTTGGTTAGACCACACCTGGAATATTGTGTCCAGTTCTGGGCACCACAACTCAAGAGAGATGTTGACTCAAAGCTGGAATGTGTCCAGAGGAGGGAGACTAAAATGATCCAGGGTCTGGAGAACAAGCCCTATGAGGAGTGGCTTAAGGAGCTGGCCATGTTTAGCCTGAAGAAGAGAAGGCTGAGAGGAGATATGATGAGAGCCATGTATAAATATGTGAGAGGAAGCCACAGGGAGGAGGGAGTGACCTTGGAGACTAGGACACAATGGAACAATGGCTTCAGACTACGAGAGAGGAGATTCCATCTGAACATGAGGAAGAACTTCCTGACTGTGAGAGCCGTTCAGCAGTGGAACTCTCTGCCCCAGAGGGAGTGTGGTGGAGGCTCCTTCTTTGGAAGCTTTTAAACAGAGGCTGGATGGCCATCTGTCAGGGGTGATTTGAATGCAACATTCCTGCTTCTTGGCAGAATGGGGTTGGACTGGATGGCCCAGGAGGTCTCTTCCAACTCTAGGATTCTAGGATTCTATGTTTCTATGAGCTCTCCAAGGTCCTGATTTCTCTCCTTTTGATATGTTTGGGTGGCTTTTCCAACCTTTTTGGCAAGGATTCACTGCCTGCTTGCTATCTTGGCCTTTAGATTTGCCTGCCCTGGACATCATTCCATACACATACACACACACACGCACACACATACATATATTTACGTCACTTCTATTCTGCCCGTATCAGTCTGAAGGCGACTCAGGGCGGCGTACAAATCAGCAACAATTAGATGCAAAGAAATTCACATCACAATACATTTAGAAACCATTAAAGCAATAAATAATAAAAATTATTAAAACTATATCTTCTTGTTCAATTCCTCAACCGTCCAATCATTTTAGCCATTCCTAGTTCATATTCCAATTTGAGTTTTCAAGTCATGCTGAAGTTCCAAACGCTTGCTCAAAGAACCAGGTTTTCACTCTTTTTTGAACGGCCTAATATCCCTAGGCAGTAGGCCTGGGTAACAACGCAAAAATTTGTTTCTAAAATCGATTTGTATTTGGGGTTGTTTTTTTGTTTTTGTTTCGATATTTAAAATAATTACAAAATTTTCCCTTAAAAAAGTTCGGTATTTACGAAATTTCGTTATTATTAACGAATCAATTCGTTAAAATGGCGGACACGGTTGCGCAACATGAAAATATTAGTTTTAAATAATAGTTTTAATAATAATAGTGTTTAATAATAGTTTTAGTCCGCCCCCTCTCTATCCCTCCCTCCCTCTCCCTCCCTCCCACCCACTGGCGGGGGAGGCGATCGGGGGAGACAGCAACCGGAGCGTCGTCGGCCTTGCGGGGGTCTTTCCCAGGGCAGCGGATACCAGGACCCCGCCGAGCGGGCACGCCGGACCACCCCTGCGCCGGCCGAGCATGTGTGGGGTGTGCATGCCCAGGTGAGCCGGGAAAAGGGGGAAGAAGGGGGCGGGGGGAGCCAGGGGAGCGAGGGGAGGAAGCCAGGCCGGGAAGGGAGCTTGCTCGCTCAGTCTCTCTCTCTCGCCTGCCTTCCCTTCTCCTTGCCCCTGCTCGGGAGCTGAAATAATAACGAAACAATTACAAAACAATTACAAAATAGCTTTAAAAATACGTTTCGTTTTTTAGTTGCTCCTGGATGGTTTGTTATCGCTTCGTATTCAAGAAAAATAACGAATTATTAACGAATTACGAAATTAACGAACGAAACCGCCCAGCCCTACTAAGCAGGGAGTTCCACAGCCGAGGGGTGTAAAGAACTCCTTACCTTAAGCAGCTAGAATGTGGGCCTGGCAAAGCCCTGGCGGCCATCTTAGGATAGCGAAACAAGGAGACACCATCTTAGTTAAGGGTTTTCTAGAGGGGGCGTGTCCTAATCCAGGAAGCAGAGATTAGACAGCCAGGATTGGTTAGAAAATAAGGGGCAGAGCCTAGCATTCAAAAAGAAAAAATGTACCTTTTGAACTGAGGCTTGAGATGGCAGTTGGAAATTGTCCATTGGGGAAGTTTTTTAGTTGGTGATAACAGTTGGTTGGTGTTAGATAGGAGAGCTGGGTTAATCTTTTGTGGTATTCAAGAGCTAGAGAAATTAGCTAGGAATACAAATAGTGGAATAAGACCTTGTTTGTGGTCTGTCCTTTGTCCCTGAGGAAGGCTTGGCCAAAGGCTATTGGCTAGGTTCCAGAAAGGGGGAATTTTGTTTGGAATTATTATCAGCAATTAATTTCCTGAGATAATCTCCTGTTTTGTTAACAACAAGATTAACAAAACAGGAGATTATCTCAGGAAATTTATTGCTGATAATTTTTGTTTTGTTAACAACAAGATTGGCAGAGACATCTCCAGCTCATCCCTTGTTTGGGTATCAGCCAGCACGTCAACGACTTAAATCTAGAAATAGTTTTCTAAGATCTACAGAGACACTCACTGGAACACCTCAGCAAGCGAGAGTCCAAAAGTGGCAGGCCCAAACCCAGAACCTCAACCAATGGCTGATACCCAATGAGAGACTCCCCCCTGGGCACACAGAGGACTGGGCGACCTGGAAGGCACTGAACAGACTGCGCTCTGGCACCACGAGATGCAGAGCCAACCTTCAGAAATGGGGCTACAAAGTGGAATCCTCGGCATGCGAGTGCGGAGAGGAGCAAACCACTGACCACCTGCTGCAATGCACCCTGAGCCCTGCCACATGCACAAGGGAGGACCTTCTTGCGGCAACCCCAGAGGCACTCCAAGTGGCCAGATACTGGTCAAAGGACATTTAATCAACTCTCATACTCACAAATTCTGTAATCTGCTTGTTTGCTTTGTTTCTGTTAGAAATATAATATAATTTGACTGGTTGTTCTGACACGACAAATAAATAACAACAAGATTTGAACCCAGAACCCATCTAAGAATTGTACATCAAAAGTAACCAGAAGCTTATGTACCAGTAACTTACTGAAACCACTACGCATTTGTACCAGAAGAAGTTTAAGCCTGTTAAATAAACGTTTTGTTATTGTTAACACTTTATAACAGCCTCGGTGTGAACGTCATTGTGATTTAAACCCTCTAAAGAAAACAAGCATTACTGTAACACAAAAGGGTGTTACTAAGTTTACTCTCCACATACAACTCAGTCTGAATACCAAACAAAAAGGTGGCAGTGAAAACAATTGAAGAAACAGTTTCAAGATCTCCCAGTTGCCTCTTTCACTATTTTAAAATCCCCTGTTCCTTTCCCTGCTACGTTAGTTATTATTGATGGCAATCAGCTGGTATAATTTCCCCCAGGTTCCTTATAATTGGTGAAGAAGTGGAGAGGGAATTATTTCTATATCTTGCCCTGTCTGATAAATTCAAATTATTTAAAATCTTCTCTCTACTACTTGGTCGTTCCAGCACATCCTTATAAGCCATTCAGCAGTGGAACTCTCTGCCCCGGAGTCTGGTGGAGGCTCCTTCTTTGGAAGCTTTGAAACAGAGGCTGGATGGCCATCTGTCAGGGGTGATTTGAATGCAATATTCCTGCTTCTTGGCAGAATGGGGTTGGACTGGATGGCCCATGAAGTCTCTTCCAACTCTTTGATTCTAGGATTCTATAAGAGGCCACCACAAAGAAGGCCTTGTCTCTCGTCCCCGCCAGACATGCATTTGGATAGATAAGCTATATATTCCACTTGCCTAGTTTCCAACCAACCTCACAACCTCTGAAGATGCCTGTCATAGATGTGGGTGAAATGTCAGGAGAGAATGCTTCTGGAACATGGCTATGCAGCCTGGAAAACCCACAGCAACTCAGTGATTCTGGCCATGAAAGCCTTGGACAACACAAACGGTGTGGAGCTCCGAGACTTTCTCTGAGCTGGAGGAAAAATTCTAAAACCTATTTATTCCTTCCTTCGAGAAGCAACTTAGCGAAGCATTATATCTATAGAGGAAAGTGATGAGCTGGCTTAGCTTTGTATGACTTTGGAGTTCATTTCCTTGAAATGATACGAAACAAGAGCCCCAAAATAAACGTGTGATTCAGTGAGGAATCCATCTCCTGGAGCAGAAATGGCTCTCGCGGCATCCTTTTCTTGGGCGCTGTCTACCTGCAATCCGTCTCCAACGATCGCATCCTTTGTCGCGCGACGCTTCGCCTTCCTTACACTTCTGTGCTTTGCACCGCTGCTCCGGAAATGTATAAATATACCTTCAAATGACACAATAACGCGGCAATCACTCTCCAGCGCTGTCTCCAAAACGATCCCATTGTATCTTTCCCTATTCAGCCTCCAAAATAGCGAGCGTTTCTCTTCTTATTTTCAGTCCGCAAGCCGAGCTAAGTTGCCTGTAATGCCGGCCTATTTTCAACAAGAACCTAAAGCAAAAAAGTGATTTTGGGGAAAGGTGTGTTTTTCTCGCCTCCTTCTTGTACTTCTTCAGTGGGGAGGAGAACACAAAGGAGAAGAGGACAAGAAACCACGCTGGAGAGCCTTGCTCATCCCTAAGGAGAGTGTTTCGAACCCAAAGCAACTGAGCCATCGTGAAGCGGAGTGGCATCAATGATTGGATGCAGGGGCGGCTCAACCATTACGCAAAGTAAGTAGTCGCGGTAGAGTTGGTTTTGCCCAGGGGCGCTCTTGAGGCGCTCTTGGGGGAAAACAGACCTTGACATATGCAAGTTGTAGTTACTGGGATTTATAGTTCACCTACAATCCAAGAGTATTCTGAACTCCATCAACAATAGAATTGAACCAAACTTGGCACACAGAACTCTCATGACCAACAGAAAATACTCGAAGGGTTTGGTGGGCATTGACCTTGAGTTTTGGAGTTTATTTATTTATTTATTTATTTATGCGCTTGTATACCGCTAATATCTCAGCCTAAGTCGGCGACTCATTGCGGTTTACAACAACTAAAAAGTTAAAAACAATTAAAAACAGTATTCAATTTAAAACATGAAACACATATACAATACAAATTATTGGGCCACCAATAATAATCCCATGCATCTCGTAACTAAAATCGCAATCCAAAATTCGTCGTCCATGATTACCAGCCTTTAGTCATCAGAATTCGTTGCAACGGATTAACCGAATGCTTGTTTAAACATCCATGTCTTCAGTCTCTTCCGAAACACCATCAGCGAGGAGGCTGATCGTACCTCTATAGGGAGGGTGTTCCAAAGCCGAGGGGCCACCACAGAGAAGGCCCTGTCTCTCGTTCCCGCCAGCCGCACTTGTGAAGCCGGCGGGATAGAGAGCAGGGTCTCCCCAGAAGATCTTAGGGTCCTGGTGGGCTGATAGGCTGAGATACGTTCGGATAGATAAGTTGGGCCAGAACCGTTTAGGGTTGTAGTTCACCTCCATCCAGAGAACACTGTGGACTCAAACAATGATGGATCTGGATCAAACTTGAGGGGAATACTCAATATGTCCAAATGTGAACACCGGTGGAGTTTTGGGGAAATAGACCTTGACATTTAGGAGTTGTACTTACTAGGATGTATAGTTCACCTGCAATAAAAGAGCATTCCGAATCCCACCAATGATGGAATTGGGCCAAACTTCCCACACAGAACCTCCATGGCCAACAGAAAATACTGTGTTTTCTGGTGGTCTTGGGTGACCCTTCTGACACCCCTCTGGTGAACCCCCGGGTCTCGACTTTCCAGGTTCAGAAATGCTGCCCTAAGGCCATCCAGTCCAACTCCCTTCACCAGGGCAAGAAAACATAATCAAAGCCCTCCTGACAAAGGGCCATCCGGCCATTCACACACACTAACACACACACACACACACACACACACACACATGTATATGACAGCTGCAGTATCATAGATTTGAAAGGGACCCCTAAAGAAGGACAAGGATATATTGCCTGTTCCAGAGGAGGCAAACCAGACACTCTCCACATCAACACTGACAAAGAAACAGCAAGAAATACTGTTTACTCACAAGCAGAAAGGAATCACATATATTGTTGTTGTTGTTCATTCGTTCAGTCGTCTCCGACTCTTCGTGACCTCATGGACCAGCCCACGCCAGAGCTCCCTGTCGGCCGTTACCACCCCCAGCTCCCTCAAGGTCAGTCCAGTCACTTCAAGGATGCCATCCATCCATCTTGCCCTTGGTCGGCCCCTCTTCCTTTTGCCTTCCACTTTCCCCAGCATAATTGTCTTCTCTAGGCTTTCCTGTCTCCTCCTGATGTGGCCAAAGTACTTCAACTTTGTCTCTCGTCTCCTTCCCTCCAATGAGCAGCCGGGCTTTATTTCCTGGAGGATGGACTGGTTGGATCTTCTCGCAGTCCAAGGCACTCTCAGCACTTTCCTCCAACACCACAGCTCAAAAGCCTCTCTCTTCCTTCGCTCAGCCTTCCCGAAGGTCCAGCTCTCACCTCCGTAGGTGACTACAGGGAAGACCATGGCTTGGATTAGGCAATGGATCTTGGTTGCCAGTCTGATGTCTCTACTCTTCACTCTTTTATCGAGACTGGACATTGCTCTCCTCCCAAGAAGGACGCGTCTTCTGATTTTCTGGCCACAGTCTGCGTCTGCAGTAATCTTTGCACCTAGAAATACAAACCCTGTCACGGCCTCCACGTTTTCTCCCTCTATTTCCCAGTTGTCAATCATTCTTGTTGCCATAATCTTGGTTTTTTTGACGTTTAGCTGCAGCCCGGCTTTTGCGCTTTCTTCTTTCACCTTGATGAGAAGGCTCCTCGGCTCCTCCTCGCTTTCGGCCATCAGAGTGGTGTCATCTGCATATCTGAGGTTGTTCATGTTTCTTCCAGCCATTTTCACCCCAGCTTTGCATTCATCCAGCCCCGCACATCCTCGCATGATGTGTTCTGCATACAAGTTAAAAAGGTTGGGTGAGAGGAAACCAACAATTTCTAATTATTTTATTTTCCAGATCAACAGACTGGGCCACAGCAACGCGTGGCAGGGGACCGCTAGTAGAATCATAGAATCCTAGAGACCTCCTGGGCCATCCTCCAGTCCACCCCCATTCTGCCAAGAAGCAGGAATATTGCATTCAAAGCACCCCTGACAGATGGCCATCCAGACTCTGTTTCAAAACCTCCAAAGAAGGAGCCTCCACCACACTCCCTCCGGGGCAGAGAGTTCCACTGCTGAACAGCTCTCACAGCCAGGAAGTTCTTCCTCGTGTTCAAATGGAATCTCCACTCTTGTAGTTTGAAGCCATGGCTCCATTTCATGTGAATGTAGCAATGGGCCACCTTGTTGAGAGGTTTTTATCTGTCTTGGATTGTTTCTTGTCTGGGTGGAAGAAAGACCTCTGGTGTGTTTAAGGTAGGTGTGAATGTAGCAATGGACCACCTTGATTAGTGATTAATGCTCTTGCACTTTTCAAGGTCTCGCTTCTTACTGCCTGGAGGAATCCTTTGTTGAAAGGTTTTTATCTGTCTTGGATTGTTTCTTGTCTGGGTGGAAGAAAGACCTCTGGTGTGTTTAAGGTAGGTGTGAATGTAGCAATGGACCACCTTGATTAGTGATTAATGCTCTTGCACTTTTCAAGGTCTCGCTTCTTACTGCCTGGAGGAATCCTTTGTTGAAAGGTTTTTATCTGTCTCGGATTGTTTCTTGTCTGGGTGGGAGAAAGACCTCTGGTGTGTTTGAAGTAGGTGTGAATGTACCAATGGGCCACCTTGATTAGCGTTTAATGCCCTTGCACTTTTCAAGGTCTGGCTTCTTACTGCCAGAGGGAATCCTTTGTCGAGAAGTGATTATCTGTCTCCGATTGTTTCTTATCTGGGTGGGAGAAAGGTAGGTGTGAATGTAGCAATGGGCCACCTTGATTAGCATTTAATGCCCAAGCAGTTTTCTAGGTGTAGTTTCTTACTGCCTGGGGGAATCCTTTGTTGAGAGGTTATTATCTGTCTCGGATTGTTTCTAGTCTGGATGGGAGAAAGACCTCTGGTATTTTTGAGGTAGGTATGAATGTACCAACGGGCCACCTTGATTAGCATTTAATGCCCAAGCAGTTTTTAAGGTCTGGCTTCTTACTGCCTGGGGGAATCCTTTGTCGAGACGTGATTAGCTGTCTCCGATTGTTTCTTGTCTGGGCGGAAGAAAGGTAGGTGTGAATATAGCAATGGGCCACCTTGATTAGCATTTAATGCCCAAGCAGTTTTCTAGGTGTAGTTTCTTACTGCCTGGGGGAATCCTTTGTTGAGAGGTTATTATCTGTCTCGGATTGTTTCTAGTCTGGATGGGAGAAAGACCTCTGGTATTTTTGAGGTAGGTATGAATGTACCAACGGGCCACCTTGATTAGCATTTAATGCCCAAGCAGTTTTTAAGGTCTGGCTTCTTACTGCCTGGGGGAATCCTTTGTCGAGACGTGATTAGCTGTCTCCGATTGTTTCTTGTCTGGGCGGAAGAAAGGTAGGTGTGAATATAGCAATGGGCCACCTTGATTAGCATTTAATGCCCAAGCAGTTTTCTAGGTGTAGTTTCTTACTGCCTGGGGGAATCCTTTGTTGAGAGGTTATTATCTGTCTCGGATTGTTTCTAGTCTGGATGGGAGAAAGACCTCTGGTATTTTTGAGGTAGGTATGAATGTACCAACGGGCCACCTTGATTAGCATTTAATGCCCTTGCAGTTTTTAAGGTCTGGCTTCTTACTGCCTGGGGGAATCCTTTGTCGAGACGTGATTAGCTGTCTCCGATTGTTTCTTGTCTGGGCGGAAGAAAGGTAGGTGTGAATATAGCAATGGGCCACCTTGATTAGCATTTAATGCCCAAGCAGTTTTCTAGGTGTAGTTTCTTACTGCCTGGGGGAATCCTTTGTTGAGAGGTTATTATCTGTCTCGGATTGTTTCTAGTCTGGATGGGAGAAAGACCTCTGGTGTTTTTGAGGTAGGTGTGAATGTAGCAATGAACCATCTTGATTAGCATTTAATGCCTTTGCAGTTTTCAAGGTGTGGCTTCTTACTGCCTGGGGGAATCCTTTGTCGAGAAGTGATTAGCTGTCTCCAATTGTTTCTTGTCTGGGTGGGAGAAAGGTAAGTGTGAATGCAGTAATGGGCCACCTTGATTAGCATTTAATACCCTTGCACTTTTCAAAATCTGGCTTCTTACTGCCTGGGGGAATCTTTTGTCGAGAGGTGATTAGCTGTCCCCGATTGTTTCTTGTGTGGTTGGGAAAAAGGTAGGTGTGAATGTAGCAATGGGCCACCTTGATTAGCATTTAATGCCCTTGCACTTTTCAAGGTCTGGCTTCTTACTGCCTGGGGGAATCCTTTGTCGAGAAGTGATTATCTGTCCCCGATTGTTTCTTGTCTGGGTGGGAGAAAGGTAGGTGTGAATGTAGCAATGGGCCACCTTGATTAGTATTTAATGCCCTTGCACTTTTCAAAATCTGGCTTCTTACTGCCTGGAGGAATCCTTTGTTGAAAGGTTATTAGTTGTCCCTGATTGTTTCTTGTCTGAGTGGGAGAAAGAACTCTGGCGTGTTCGAGGTAGGTGTGAATGTAGCAATGGGCCACCTTGATTAGCATGTAATGCCCTTGCAGTTTTCAAGGTGTGGCTTTTTACTGCCTGGAGGAATCCTTTGTAGCCCTCAATTGTTTCTTGTCTGGGTGGGAGAAAGGTAGGTGTGAATGTGGCAATGGGCCACCTTGATTAGTATTTAATGCCCTTGCACTTTTCAAGATCTGGCTTCTTATTGCCTGGGGGAATCCTTTGTTGAGAAGTGATTAGCTGTCTCTGATTGTTTCTTGTCTGGGTGGGAGAAAGGTAGGTGTGAATGTATCAATGGGCCATCTTGATTAGCATTTAATGCCTTTGCACTTTTCAAGGTCTGGTTTCTTACTGCCTGGGGGAATCCTTTGTTGACAGGTGATTAGTTGTCCCTGGTTGTTTTTTGTCTGGAGTTCCCTTGTTTTTGAGTGTTGTTCTTTATTTACTGTTATGATTTTGTTCATTCTCGTGGAACTTCCTCTGCCTGAAATTCCCCCATCAGCACCCAAGCGCGGAATCTCTAGTTTAAAGATACTCATGATCGGAAGTGCCTTTTGCTAGATCTGTTTTAATAAAGCTGTAGCTCAACTTCAGGCGAAGGGTAGGAAACATGGCGTTTAGATGGAATGGGTTTTTCTGCTTGTCAAACTAATGAGTTTAATTAATTCACGGAGAAGACAGAAAGTAGAAGGAGCCTTGAAAAATGGTCAGTGTTTACGCTTCCTTCGATCGTTTCCCGAACGAGCCAATGCCGTGGAGCTTCACATTGAGGCGTCCTTTGTGTCATACGCGGAGAAAGGGCAAAGCAGCCCTGTGCCTGAACTATACATCCTTTTGAAAAATCGAGCTGGTGATTTTTGTGCTCCTTTATAGATTTGCAAGAGTTGGAGAGAGCAGTGTTTACATGAATTGAATATAAAATCAATTCAATCTTAATTACATCTAAACTCTGCTGAGTGCTTCCATTTGGATACCCTTTAATCGGTGAGCTGTGCTGAAGTGAAAGGGTTTGCATTGGGTTGCTGTGAGTTTTCTGGCCTGCCTGGCTCTGTTCCAGAAGCATTCTCTCCTGACATTTCACCCACATCTATGATGGGCATCCTCAGAGCCAGCAGGAGAGCCAATGGCGGCTTGAGCCCTGTTTTGGCCGCTCAGCCAATGAGGGGGAAGGGAGACAGGCTACAGGGAAACCAATGAAGAAATGCCTACTTGTCAGGATTAGGGTGACCCAGTGTTTGCCAAACGACCCAACGGTAGCTTAAGCCCTCAAGCCAGATCAGAGTTATGGTTTTAGTCCTTTGAGTCATCATTTTTCGTCTAGCCCCATAGTCTTGGGATATGGAGTTCATAGATGAAGGTTGAGGTTGGTTTTGGCCGGTTGGGTTGCTGTGAGTTTTCCAGGCTTCCTGGCTCTGTTCTAGAAGCATTCTCTCCTGACATTTCACCCACATCTATGATGGGCATCCTCAGAGGCAACAGGAGAGCCAATGGCGGCCTGAGCCCTGCTTTGGCCGCTCAGCCAATGAGGTGGAAGGGAGGCAGGCAACAGGGAAACAAATGAAGAAATGCCTAGTTGTCAGGATTAGGGTGACCAGTGTTTTTCAAATGACTCAACGGTAGCTTATAGGCCTGGGTAACAACGCAAAAATTTGTTTCTAAAATCAATTTGTATTTGGGGGGGGGGGTTGCGTTTCGATATTTAAAATAATTACAAAATTTTCCTTTGAAAAAGTTCAGTATTTACGAAATTTCGTTAATTTCGTAAATTTCGTTTTTAGAATATTTTTTGAATTTTTTGAAGAATAAAAGAAAGATATTTTTCAGAAATATTTTAAAATGGAAAATTAACAATGCTTGCCCTGTTGTGGAGCGAACACAGCCACAGGACAGGGACAAACTCACACACACAGGCACACAAGGGTCTTTTCTTTTTTTAGAATATTTTTTGAATTTTTTGAAGAATAAAAGAAAGATATTTTTCAGAAATATTTGAAAATGGAAAAATAGGGCGAAAACAGGGCAAAGGCAAAGCCTCCCCGCTGCTCCCAGCCCAGGGAATGAATGAATGCAAGCAGTGAATGAATGCAAGCAATGAATGAATGCAAGCCAAGCCTCCCTCCCGAACCTCCCGTCTCCTCGCCTTCCCCAGTAATGAGCAATGCGGCCACGCGGAGCCGCTTTTAAAGGGCAGCCCACCCAATCACAATCAGCCACGGTGCACCCAGCATCCTCCATCCCTGAAACGTCATTTCCGAAACAGGCGGAAGCCCGTAAAAAAGATGGAGGATGCCGTTTCGATATTTAAAAACACTTCCGGGTTTGAAAATATGTTTTGTAATCGTTTTGTAATTGTTAAAAATAACGAATATTTAACGAATTACAAAATTAATGAACGAAACCGCCCAGGCCTAGTAGCTTAAGCCCTCAAGTCAGATGAGAGTTATTGTTTTAGTCCTTTGAATCATCATTTTTCGTCTTGGGATATGGAGTTCATAGATGAAGTTTGAGGTTGGTTTTGGCCGGTTGGGTTGCTGTGAGTTTTCCGGGCTGCCCGGCTCTGTTCCAGAAGCATTCTCTCCTGATATTTCACCCCCATCTATGATGGGCATCCTCAGAGCCAGCAGGAGAGCCAATGGCGGCTTGAGCCCTGCTTTGGCCGCTCAGTCAATGAGGTGGAAGGAAGGCAGGCAACAGGGAAACAAATGAAGAAATGCCTAGTTGTCAGGATTAGGGTGACCAGTGTTTGCCAAACAACCCAACGGTAGCGTAAGCCCTCAAGCCAGATCAGAGTTATTGTTTTAGTGCTTTGAATCATCATTTTTTGGCTAGCCCCATCGTCTTGGGATATGGAGTTCATAGATGAAGTTTGAGGTTGGTTTTGGCCGGTTGGGTTGCTGTGAGTTTTCTGGTCTTCCTGGCTCTGTTCCAGAAGCATTCTCTCCTGACATTTCACCCACATCTATGATGGGCATCCTCAGAGCCAGCAGGAGAGACAATGGCGGCCTGAGCCCTGCTTTGGCCGCTCAGCCAATGAGGAGGAAGGGAGGCAGGTAACAGGGAAACAAATGAAGAAATGCCTAGTTGTCAGGATTAGAGTGACCAGTGTTTGCCAAACGACCCATCGGTAGCGTAAGCCCTCAAGCCAGATCAGAGTTATTGTTTTAGTCCTTTGAATCATCATTTTTCGGCTAGCCCCATAGTCTTGGGATATGGAGTTCAAAGATGAAGTTTGAGGTTGGTTTTGGCCGGTTGGTTGCTGTGAGTTTTCCAGGCTTCCTGGCTCTGTTCCAGAAGCATTCTCTCCTGACATTTCACCCACATCTATGATGGGCATCCTCAGAGCCAGCAGGAGAGCCAATGGCGGCCTGAGCCCTGCTTTGGCCGCTCAGCCAGTGAGGGGGAAGGAAGGCGGGCAACAGGGAAACAAATGAAGAAATGCCTACTTGTCAGGATTAGGGTGACCCAGTGTTTGCCAAATGACCCATCGGTAGCTTAAGCCCTCAAGCCAGATCAGAGTTATTGTTTTAGTCCTTTGAATCATCATTTTTCGTCTAGCCCCATAGTCTTGGGATATGGAGTTCAAAGATGAAGTTTGAGGTTGGTTTTGGCCGGTTGGGTTGCTGTGAGTTTTCCGGGCTGCCTGGCACTGTTCCAGAAGCATTCTCTCCTGACATTTCACCCACATCTATGATGGGCATCCTCAGAGCCAGCAGGAGAGACAATGGCGGCCTGAGCCCTGCTTTGGCCGCTCAGCCAATGAGGAGGAAGGGAGGCAGGTAACAGGGAAACAAATGAAGAAATGCCTAGTTGTCAGGATTAGAGTGACCAGTGTTTGCCAAACGACCCATCGGTAGCGTAAGCCCTCAAGCCAGATCAGAGTTATTGTTTTAGTCCTTTGAATCATCATTTTTCGGCTAGCCCCATAGTCTTGGGATATGGAGTTCAAAGATGAAGTTTGAGGTTGGTTTTGGCCGGTTGGTTGCTGTGAGTTTTCCAGGCTTCCTGGCTCTGTTCCAGAAGCATTCTCTCCTGACATTTCACCCACATCTATGATGGGCATCCTCAGAGCCAGCAGGAGAGCCAATGGCGGCCTGAGCCCTGCTTTGGCCGCTCAGCCAGTGAGGGGGAAGGAAGGCGGGCAACAGGGAAACAAATGAAGAAATGCCTACTTGTCAGGATTAGGGTGACCCAGTGTTTGCCAAATGACCCATCGGTAGCTTAAGCCCTCAAGCCAGATCAGAGTTATTGTTTTAGTCCTTTGAATCATCATTTTTCGTCTAGCCCCATAGTCTTGGGATATGGAGTTCAAAGATGAAGTTTGAGGTTGGTTTTGGCCGGTTGGGTTGCTGTGAGTTTTCCGGGCTGCCTGGCACTGTTCCAGAAGCATTCTCTCCTGACATTTCACCCACATCTATGATGGGCATCCTCAGAGCCAGCAAGAGAGCCAATGGCGGCCTGAGGCAATGGCAGCAAGACTTGGCTCCTCCTCCTCCTCTGCTCTAACCAATCCCAGGGGACTTCCAACTCCTCCCATCTCCTACCTATTCTCCCTCGGGATGGCTGCTTTACTGGCAGACACTCTCAAAATGGAGGTTTGCCATACTGTCTTCCCAGGCTTCTACTCTGGTCTATTAGGTAAGAGTCATTACAACTGATCACCCTAATCCTGAAAACTAAACATTTCTTCCTTTGTTTCCCTGTTGCCCGCCTCCCTTCCCCCTCATTGGCTGAGCGGCCAAAGCAGGGCTCAGGCTTCCATTGGTTCTCCTGCTGGCTTGCTGACATCACAGACAATCATAACAAAGCCAGCTTGGGGAAGGGAGGGTTGGTGGGCATGGGAACT
Organism: Anolis sagrei; assembly: GCF_037176765.1. NCBI lineage: Eukaryota > Metazoa > Chordata > Lepidosauria > Squamata > Anolidae > Anolis > Anolis sagrei. The sequence goes on along the minus strand of NC_090034.1, from coordinate 1,236,029 downwards.
TTTGAATCTGAAGGCTATAAATATTGTATCTCTCTGCCCCGTGGGCATGTCGATTTTGTTGGCAGGCTACTGCAATCGTCATCCTTTCCAGCTGGAATGAAAAAAACAACCTTGCTGGCTTTCTCTTCAACTTGGTGACATTTATTCTGGAATACTGGCTTCTTTTCTCACCAGGCAACCCACAATGGCTTGGATCTCACTATCCACAACCACTCTAAATTGCTCGACAACATATGCATGGGGATTTCATATATTCATCTCATTCAACTGCTTGGGAAACCTTGCAAGTTCCAGCTATTGAAAAAGTCCTTCAAGGCAGTTATCACATCACATCATTATTGAGGAGCAAAATGAGCTTGCAGGCATTGTTAGGTGGACTTTACATTACACACAAGTATCATCATTTGCCTCCTTTCTTTCTATAACACACAGATGTACAAGCATGCACACACCTCCGAAGCCTAGTAGAGTACAACTTGGTTTCTGGTACTTTTATGTCAGGGATGAAATGCGACATCAGCCCAAACGATACAATTTCATTTCCCCCACAAAACAGGCTTGTTCTGCGCAGTCGGGAAAGGGCGAGCGGGAACGGAGCTCGGAAAGGATCCTTTCCCTGAATTAAAATTAGAAATCGGTGTTGCAACCTAAAAGGGGAAAAAGATTATATTATGTTGACCTTGCTCTCTCTGCTCCGCTGCAAATCACAGGAAATGTCTGTCATGACACCAGCAAGTTGCTCTTCGTAGAGCCAAGACTTGAAAGCGCCTTGATACGCAAAGGGGAACGGGAGAGAGGACAACATAGGTTGAACTGGCCGGAGGGAAATAACACCCCAGATGAGATCCATTCACAGCTTCTGTCAGAAGGCCAATCCTATCTCATAGCAAAACATGGCCAAGCCTGATCTTAGCTTCCGTTTAAAAAGTTGAATAGCCTGATTCCGCCTTTTGATGTCCAAGTGGAAATTATTCTGGTCCCAAATGTTGTGAGGCTGCTACTCTGAGCAGCCTCACCCAACATAGCAAATGGGAAGGAATGCTGGAAGTTGCAATGCAATGATAATCATTAAAGCCTTGGGCAAACTCACAAGGTGTCTGTCTGCCATCTATATAAATAAAAATGTAATGTATTGTTGAAGGCTTTAAAGGCTGGAATCACTGGGTTGTTGTAGGTTTTTTCGGGCTTTATGGCCATGGTCTAGAGGCATTCTCTCCTGACGTTTCATTTGCATCTATGGCAAGCATCCTCAGAGATTGTGAGGTCTGTTGAAACTAGGAAAAGGGGTTTATATATCTGTGGAATGACCAGGGTGAGACAATGAACTCTTGTCTGCTGGAGCTAGGTGGGAATGGCTTGTTGTAGGATTTTTCGGGCTGTATGGCCATGTTCTAGAGGCATTCTCTCCTGACGTTTCGCCTGCATTTATGGCAAGCATCCTCAGAGGTCGTGAGGTCTGTTGGAACTAGGAAAAAGCGTTTATATATCTGTGGAATGACCAGGGTGAGACAATGAACTCTTGTCTGCTGGAGCTAGGTGTGAATGTTTCAACTGACCACCTTGATTAGCATACAATGGCTTGACAGTGCCTAGAACAAACTTTTGTTGAGAGGTGATCATCTCTCAACAAAAGTTTGCTCTAGGCACTGTCAAGGTGGTCAATCAAGGTGGTTGGTTGAAACATTCACACCTAGGCACTGTCAAGTTGGTTGGTCAAGGTGATCATCTCTCAACAAAAGTTTGCTCTAGGCACTGTCAAGGTGGTCAATCAAGGTGGTCGGTTGAAACATTCACACCTAGGCACTGTCTAGTTGGTTGGTCAAGGTGGTCAGTTGAAACACTCACACCTAGCTCCAGAAGACAAGAGTCCTTTGTCCCACCCTGGTCATTATTCCACAGATATATAAACCCCTTTTCCTAGTTCCAACAGACCTCACTACCTCTGAGGATGCTTGCCATAGATGCAGGCAAAATGTCAGGAGAGAATGCCTCTAGACCAGGCATGGGGAACCTTCGGCTCTCCAGGTGTGGTGGACTTCAACTCCCGCAGTTGAAGTCCACCACACCTGGAGAGCTGAAGGTTCCTGACCCCTGCTCTAGACCATGGCCAGCTTTTCCCGTTGTTTCTCTGCAGTCCTGCTGTCATCTGTGATTGCAACATCGACAATCCATACTTTGGTTTTTAACACGATTGTGAGGTCAGGAGTATTATGCTCCAAAACTCTCTCTGTTTGAATCCGGAAGTCCCAGAGGAGTTTGAAGTGTTCATTCTCTGTAACATTTTCCGGTTTGTGATCCCACCAGTTCTTTGTCGCAGGCAGATGGTGGGATTTGTGGCACAAGTTCCAATGAATCATCTGAGCAAGGGTGTTGTGCCTCTGCTTGGAGTCTCTCCACAATCTTCTTGCAGCAGCTCAGGATGGGATCTATTGTTTCACCTGCTTACTTGCAGAGACTACACTTGGGATCTGTCACTGACTTTTCAATTCTGGCTCTGATGGCCTTGGGTCTAATGGCTTGTTTTTGGGCTGCCAGAATCAGGCCCTCCCTTGCCTCATTTTTCAGAGTCCCATTTGTGAGGCACAGCCATGTTTTTTCCTTGTCAATTTGGCTCTCCATGGAGAGAGAACCTTCTTTGGCCAGTTTTCTCTTCTGCTCTGTATTGTCTTTTTACGGTATTCCCTCTTTGTCTTTTGCACTTGAAGTAGTTTTCTACTCTTGACTTCCCTCAATGTTATTATTATTGTTGTTGTTGTTGTTGTTGTTGTTGTTATATAATCATTATTATTAATATATTATTATTATTATTATTTTGCCAAGAAGCAGGAAAATCACATTCAAAGCACCCCCAACAGATGGCCATCCAGCCTCTGCTTCAAAGCCTCCAAAGAAGGAGCCTCCACCACACTCCAAGGCAGAGAGTTCCACTGTTGAACAGCTCTCACAGTCAGGAAGTTCCTCCTCATGTTCAGATGGAATCTCCTTTCTTTCCTGCAGTTTGAAGCCGTTGTTCCCTTGCGTCCTAGTCTCCAGGGAAGCAAAAGGAAGCTTGCTGCCTCCTCCTTATGACTTCCCCTGACATATTTATACATGGCCCTCATCATGTCTTGAGCCAGAAGTTCTTTGTTTCAATAGGGTTCTCTATTAATACCTACAGCTTCACAAACTGGAACGGATCTGCAAGAAATACCACATATAGAGTAAGCCGCACTCATCTGGCTGCCATCATCTTTCCGAGTCTTCTTCGTTTTCCTCCTGTCAGGAGGGCAATTTTTTTCTAACGGATGATTGGAAAAGGTCAAACCATTCTGTCGGCCTTTTAAAAAACCCAAGATGGAAAAGCAAAGCGGTTGAGGATTTGGCGGGGCCATTTAGAAGCACCGGGCCTGCCGTTGATCTCCATGGCCTTGTTGTCTTATTATTCCTCTCCATTGCTCTCTAATGCCCAGCGTTGCCATCGCAACTGGGATGTGACGTTGTCACCGTCGTGGTTGGGACTTCATTTGGAATTGTCACAGGCATCCTTTGTTTTTGGCTACCAAGTTTCACCCTTAGGGATACCTGGTTGAGTAGATGGTTCAATAGTTCGATAGATAGATAGATAGATAGATAGATAGATAGATAGATGATAGATAGATAGATAGATAGATAGATAGATAGATAGATAGATAGAGCTAGCAATGGACTGGGAATGGGAATGAACAAACGTAGACTCATTTGTCACCATTCCTTTGAAACAAAATAAGAATAACGTCCCAAAAAGTTTATTCTTTCTGTTTTCATTCCACCTGCGGGCATATTCTACTAAAATATATTGCAACACATGCATCCCATGAATGAATTTATTTATTTACTAGCTGTACCCGCCACGCATTGCTGTGGCCAATCTTCCCTCCCTCTTTCTCTCTTTCTTTCCTCCCCCCCCTCCCTTTCCTTCCCTCTTTCCTTCCTCCCCCCCCCCCTTTTTTTCTTTCCCTTCTCCTTTCTCTCTTTTCTTCCTTCTCTACCTCCTTCCTTCCTTCCTTCTTTTGCTCTTTGGTTATATCCTTCCTTCTCTCTTTCTTTCCTTCCTTCCCTCCACCTTTCCTCCCCCCTTTTTTTTCTTTCCCTTCTCCTTTCTCTCTTTTCTTCCTTCTTTCCTTCCTTCCTTCTTTCCTTCTTTTGCTCTTTGGTTCCATCCTTCCTTCTCTCTTTCTTTCCTTCCTTCCCTCCCTCTTTCTCTCCTTCTTTCCCTCCTTCCTTCCTTCCTTCCTTCCTTCCTTCCTTCCCTTTTCTTCTCTCTCTCCTTCCTTCCTTCTCTACCCCCTTCCTTCCTTCCTTCCTTCCTTCCTTCCTTCCTTCCTTCCTTCCTTCCTTCCTTCCTTCCCTTTTTCTTTTTCTTTTTCTTTTCCTTTCTCTCCTTTCTTCTCTATCTCTTTCCTTCCTTTGCTTTTTTGCTTCCATCCTTCCTTCTTTCTTTCCTCCTTCCCTTCCCTCCCTCTTTATCTCCTTCTTTCCCTCCTTCCTTCGCTCTCTCTTTACTTCCTTCCCTTATTTTCTTTCCTTCCTTCCTTCCTTCTCTACCTCTTTCCTTCCTTCCCCCCTTATTCTTTCCCTTCCTCTATCTCTCCTTTCTTCCTTCTCTACTTCCTTCCTTCCCTCTTTGCTTCTTTCTTTCTTTCTTTCTTTCTTTCTTTCTTTCTTTCTTTCTTTCTCCCCTTCCCTCCCTGTTCCTTCCCTATTTTCTGCATTGGCATTTAGCTTTTTGTCATTTAGCTTTTTGAGGAATATTTGGGTGGGGGGGGGGGGGGGGGGGTGTGTTATGAGAAATAGTCACTTGTTGGTCTGTTATGAGTACTGTGTCCAAATTTTGTGTTGATTTGTCTAGAGGTTTTTGAGATATGTTAATCTCACAAACAAACATTACATTTTAATTTCTATAGCTTTATTTATTATTTACTATATTTATAAACCACCTCTCTCAGCCCGCAGGTGACTCAGAGTGGTTTAAAGTCAGCACCAAAACCATAAAATACAATTAAAAACATTAATATAAATACAAAACCAAGCAAAATCAATCTGGGTGGGGGAAAGAACTCTGGTGTGTTTGTGGAAGGTGTGAATGTAGCAATGGGCCACCTTGATTGGCATTTAGTATCAAAGCAGTTCTCAAGGTCTGGCTTCTTACTGCCTGGGGGAATCCTTTGTTGAGCGGTGATTAGCTGTCCCTGATTGTTTCTTGTCTGGATGGGAGAAAGACCTCTGGTGGGTTTGTGGTAGGTGTGAATGTAGCAATGGGTCACCTTGATTAACATTTAATGCTCTTGCAGTTTTCAAGCTGTGGCTTCTTATTGCCTGGGGGAATCCTTTGTTGAGCGGTGATTAGCTGTCCCTGATTGTTTCTTGTCTGGATGGGAGAAAGACCTCTGGTGTGTTTGTGGAAGGTGTGAATGTAGCAATGGGCCACCTTGATTGGCATTTAGTATCAAAGCAGTTCTCAAGGTCTGGCTTCTTACCGCTTGGGGAAATCCTTTGTTGAGCGGTGATTAGCTGTCCCTGATTGTTTCTTGTCTGGATGGGAGAAAGACCTCTGGTGGGTTTGTGGTAGTTGTGAATGTATCAATGGACCACCTTGATTAGCATTATATGCTCTTTCAGTTTTCAAGCTGTGACTTCTTACCGCTTGGGGGAATCCTTTGTTGAGAGTTGATTAGCTGTCCCCGATTGTTTCTTGTCTGGGTGGGAGAAAGAACTCTAGTGCTTAAGGTAGGTGTGAATGTTACAATGGGCCACCTTGATTAGCACTTAATGCCCTTGCAGTTTTCAAGGTCTGGCTTCTTACTGCCTGGCGGAATTCTTTGTTGAGCGGTGATTAGCTGTCCCTGATTGTTTCTTGTCTGGATGGGAGAAAGACCTCTGGTGTGTTTGTGGAAGGTGTGAATGTAGCAATGGGCCACCTTGATTAGCATTTAATGCCCTTGCAGTTTTCAAGGTCTGGCTTCTTACTGCCTGGCGGAATTCTTTGTTGAGAGTTGATTAGCTGTCCCCGATTGTTTCTTGTCTGGGTGGGAGAAAGAACTCTAATGCTTAAGGTAGGTGTGAATGTTACAATGGGCCACCTTGATTAGCACTTAATGCCCTTGCAGTTTTCAAGGTCTGGCTTCTTACTGCCTGGCGGAATTCTTTGTTGAGAGAAGATTAACTGTTCCTGGTTGTTTCTTGTCTATGCAAATGCTCCCTTGGTCACCGCCGAAACCTGTGGTTCCATGCTCAGCGATGAATCCAGGATCGCACCCAAGCCGCGAACCTGCGTCTTCGGCGGAGTGCGACCCCACCCAACACAGTCTGTAACCCTATGCCCTGTTTGGCCTTGCGACTGACCAGGAGGACCTCTGTCTTGTCTGGATTCCATTTCAATTTGTTTGTCCTCATCCAGACCATCGCAGTGGCCAAGCACTGGTTCAGGACCTGAACAGCCTCCTTACTAGCGGGTGGAAAGGAGTGACAGAGTTGGATGTCATCTGCGTACAGGTAACACCACACCCCAAAACTCCGGATGACCTCCCCCAGCAGCTTCATGTAGATGTTGAACAACATGGGAGACAGTATTGAGCCCTGAGGCAATGGTTGTGGGGTTGAACATGTGTCTCCCCAATAATACCCTTTGGGAACAACCCTGTCAAACAGTACGTCCAAGGCCCATTTCTGTGAGGCATCCCAGAAGGATACCGTGGTTGAAGGAAGTGCCACCGAGATGATTTTATTGCAATTCAGCTGAAAAGGATGCAAAGCAGCAATATTTCACCAAGTTAAGCATACAGTGTACAAAAATAAAGGCCTTTTTATACATAAAACAGAGCTGCCAGGTTTGAATCTCCCATTCCCCGCCCTGCTGCCGGCTCGATGATGATTGGCTGGCGCTCTTCAGCTGGGAGGAGGTTTGACCTCCTCCTGAGTGCCTGGGCCAATCGCTGGGCTTCTGCCGCCTCGGCTTCCTGACGAATCAGGAGAGAAGGAAGGTGAGACAAAAGGGAAACAATGGATTCTTGAAAGGATCATGGAAGTACGAAATGTCCAAGCGGCTAATGAGTCTTGGGGGGGGGGGGGGTGAGCCAGCCTTTGCTATTGTCTTTGAGTAGTTGCAATAAACGTTGATGGCTGGCAAACCTGCCATAATCCAGATTTTTCCAGTGCTGAGAGACAGGAACAATGAGGGAATTTTGGCTGTGGTTTCAGTGGATAAAATTTGAATCAGTAACAGATTAGGACAAAATGTGGCTTTCCAAAGGCTTCCTTTGTCCTATTGAGATATGATCATAAATGCCAAGTGACCGCTTTCTCTGGGGGTCCAACTCCGAGGCCAGAAGTCACAATCCTTTGTTATTGTCCATGCAAATAGTGTCTTTTGATAAGGGTCTTTTACAACTGAGGATTTCCTTCTTTCCAGGGTCACGCAGGGGTGGCTGCCTTGTATTTTTATACATTTTTCAATAAAGGGGAAATTGGGCGAAAGGGTCAGGAAAAGGTCAGATACACAGGGAGGAATATAGAAATATAGAAATCATGTTATAGAAAACATACCCACTTATCCTTCCCACCGGAGTCCCATAGAAGTTCAAGGGAGGGGGTTTCTCAGTAATAAATGCGCTACCTTCTGCTATATATGAAACCTAGGGCATATTAAATGTACACACTATCTAACATGGGAAGGGTCCTTGTTGTTATTAGTGTCTTGGCAAACTGACTAAGGCTTAGCAAAACTATAAGTTAATATCTTTTATTGGGGGGGGGGGGGTCATGTTCGACTTCAGTGTCAAACTGCATTCATTCTTCAGTGCAGATGAACCCTAAGAATATTATGCAGTCCTTTATCTATCTTTATGGAAAGGAAAGTAGTTTCCTCTTTCGGCTCAAGATCTACAGGATAGGCCTAAGTGCCTCTAATGTCCCTTCAGGGCTTCTGAAAACGCAAGGAAATAATATGTGGGAGTTTTATCAAGAGTCCTTAATGCATTCAAAACATTTGGAAACATATCGAAGATTACACATGTCATTTCATAATGCAGCCGCCAACTATAGACATCTCTCCTGTCTCTTATCTTGAATGAATATATTAAGTTGGGATCGTTATTGAAATGCACACTACAAGCAATATTTATTCTTCGTATTATTATTACGGAACCCAACCCAACGCCTTTGAACGTCGACAGCAAATTTGCAAAGCGACTCACTTTTATCCTGAGTGATAAAAGCAACCCAGGTTCACTTCCCTGGAAACCGAGAGACGACGTTCACAGACAAATAGAAAAACAAAGCAACTCTAAACAGGCTTAGAGTCTCGTAAATTCCTCTGTCTCCACAAATCTGCAGCAAGGGACTCTTACGTTGCTGTTGTGACCCCCCAATCATAAAATTATTATTTTTGTTGCTATTTCATCACTGTAATTTTGCTACTGTGCTGGTACAGCTGTACCAGGAGCTCCAATTCTCAGCCCACTTCATAGAAAAAATCAGCAATCTCAAGCTAAATACAAACGACAAACTGATCAGCTTTGATGTGGTATCTCTATTGACCATGGTCCCGGTAGCAGACACCATGGCACTCATCAACCAGAGGTTCCCAGAAGACATCACGGCTCTGTTTCACCATTGCCTCACCACCAGTTACTTTCAGTGGGACAATGAATTCTACGAACAGAAAGATGGAGTAGCTATGGGGAGCCCTCTCAGCCCGGTCATAGCTAACTTCTACATGGAACACTTTGAAGAACAAGCCCTGGAGACAGCAACCAAAAAGCCCACAATATGGTTCCGATATGTGGATGACACCGTCACCATTTGGAGCCATGGAGAAGAAGAACTCAACAGGTTCCTGGATCATCTCAACAGCATCCACCCAAACATATGGTTCAGAGATGTGGATGGCACCTTCACCATTTGGAGCCATGGAGAAGAAGAACTCAACAGGTTCCTGGACCATCTCAACAGCATCCACCCAAACATATGGTTCAGAGATGTGGATGGCACCTTCACCATTTGGAGCCATGGAGAAGAAGAACTCAACAGGTTCCTGGACCATCTCAACAGCATCCACCCAAACATATGGTTCAGATATGTGGATGACACCGTCACCATTTGGAGCCATGGAGAAGAAGAACTCAACAGGTTCCTGGATCATCTCAACAGCATCCACCCAAACATATGGTTCAGAGATGTGGATGACACCTTCACCATTTGGAGCCACGGAGAAGAAGAACTCAACAGGTTCCTGGACCATCTCAACAGCATCCACCCAAACATATGGTTCAGATATGTGGATGACACCGTCACCATTTGGAGCCATGGAGAAGAAGAACTCAACAGGTTCCTGGATCATCTCAACAGCATCCACCCAAACATATGGTTCAGAGATGTGGATGGCACCTTCACCATTTGGAGCCATGGAGAAGAAGAACTCAACAGGTTCCTGGACCATCTCAACAGCATCCACCCAAACATATGGTTCAGAGATGTGGATGGCACCTTCACCATTTGGAGCCATGGAGAAGAAGAACTCAACAGGTTCCTGGACCATCTCAACAGCATCCACCCAAACATCCAGTTCACCATGGAAAAAGAAAATGCCTTTTCTAGATGTCCTAGTCATCCGCAAACCAGATCAACAATTGGGTCACACCGTTTACAGAAAACCCACACACACAGATAGATATCTACATAAAAACTCCAACCATCACCCAAGTCAAAAAAGAAGCACCATTAAAGCCTTGGCAGACCGTGCAAAAAGAATCTGCGAAGCCCACCTCCTCCAAGATGGACTGAACCACCTCAACTGGGCTCTACAGGCCAATGGAGACTCCACCTCGGACATCAGAAGAGCCGCAAGACCAAGAACAAGCCACGAGAGTCAAGATGAAGATCCACCCAGAGGAAAAGTGTTCCTGCCAGACATCAAGGGAACCACTGACCGCATAGGGAAGCTGATGAGGAAACACAACATACAAACTATCTCCAGACCCACCAAGAAAATCCAACAAATGCTCCGTTCAGCAAAGGACAAGAGGGATCCTCTCACCTCTGCAGGAGTCTACCATTGTGTACCATGCACCTGTGGACAAGAAGTCTCCAGAGGGACCACCAAACGCAGCGTTGCCCAGACACGAATGGAGGAACATGAAAGGCACTGCAGACTAACTCAACCAGAGAAGTCAGCCATAGCAGAGCACCTGATGAACCAGCCTGGACACAGCAGATTATTTGAGAACACAGAAATGCTGGACCACACCAACAACCACCATGTCAGACTACACAGAGAAGCCATTGAAATCCACAAGAAGCAGGTGGACAATTTCAACAGAAAGGAAGAGACCATGAAAATGAACAACGTCTGGCTACCAGTATTAAAAAACTCAAAAATTACAACAGCTAAACAACAGAGAGGAAAAAACCAGGCACAGATTAACACCTCTCAGCAACAGATTTTCCCAGGCTCAGGCAGGCCTTCAAATGCTAATGAAGGTGATCAGCTAAACATTCACACCTAACTGCCACCTTCTTTGGAAGCTTTTAAGCAGAGGCTGGATGGCCATCTGTCAGGGGTGATTTGAATGCAATATTCCTGCTTCCTGGCAGGGGGTTGGACTGGATGGCCCATGAGGTCTCTTCCAACTCTTTGATTCTATGATTCTATGATTCTATGCAGCAGGGAAGAGCTCCTTGCCCCACCCCAGCCATTCCACAGATATATAAACCCATTTTTCCTACTTCCAACAGACCTTCTCAACCTCTGAGGATGCTTGCCATAGATGCAGGCGAAACGTCAGGAGAAATGCCTCTAGAACATGGCTCTATAGCCCGAAAAAAACCCACAAGAACCTAGTGATTCCAGCCATGAAAGCCTTCGACAATACATTTAATGTTTGTTGCAGTCCTAAGTTTCAGGGACTCTGCAGATAGGTGTCTTCTTTTGGCTGCAATCATAGGGCAAGCCACCTGTCAATTATTGTTAGGTTCCCTGGTCCCGCCCCCTTTCTGAGTTTTAGTGGGAATAGGAGCCATTTTGAGTTCAGTTCTCACAGAGAAGCCTTTCACACAGGGCATAAAACGAAGAGCTCCTGTAGAAAGCTTCGCCTTCTACGGCTTGGCCGGGGAGATATACAGCCTACAGCCTACAGCTTGGCCGAGGAGAAAAGGCTCAACAGCTTGGCCAGGGTTTTACAGCCCAAAGCTTGGCCAAGGATCATACAACCTTACAGCTCCTCTGCTGAGGGACTTCAGTCGGCCACTATTTATTTATTTATCGTGTCATCAGCAACTATTGTATTACAATTCTAACAGAGCAAAACAAACACAGAGATTAAAAAGAAAAAGAAAAAGAAAGAAAGAAGAAAAAAAACCACACAGATTTTGCAAATTTGGTATTTGGTTAAATGTCCTTTGACCAGTCTCTGGCCACTTGAAGTGCCTCTGGGGTTGCCGCAAGAAGGTCCTCCATCGTGCATGTGGCAGGGCTCAGGTTGCATTGCAGCAGGTGGTCAGTGGTTTGCTCTTCTCCACACTCGCATGCCGAGGATTCCACCCTGTAGCCCCATTTCTTAAGATTGGCTCTTCATCTCGTGGTGCCAGAGCGCAGTCTGTTCAGCGCCTTCCAAGTCGCCCAGTCTTCTTCCGTGTGTCCAGGGGGGAGTCTCTCATTTGGTATCAGCCATGAATTGAGGTGCTGGGTTTGGGCCTGCCACTTTTGAACTCTCGCTTGCTGGGATGTTCCAGCGAGTGTCTCTGTAGAAAACTATGTGTCCAATTCTGGGCCCACAATTCAAGAGAGATATTGACAAGCTGGAATGTGTCCAGAGGAGGGCGACTAAAATGATCAAGGGTCTGGAGAACAAGCCCTATGAGGAGCGGCTTAGGGAACTGGGCATGTTTAGCCTGAAGAAGAGAAGGCTGAGAGGAGACATGATAGCCATGTATCAATATGTGAGAGGAAGCCACAGGGAGGAGGGAGCAAGCTTGTTTTGTGCTTCCTTGGAGACTAGGACACGGAACAATGGCTTCAAACTACAAGAAAGGAGATTCCATCTGAACATTAGGAAGAACTTCCTGACTGTGAGAGCTGTTCAGCAGTGGAACTCTCTGCCCCGGAGTGTGGTGGAGGCTCCTTCTTTGGAAGCTTTTAAGCAGAGGCTGGATGGCCATTGCCCAATCAGGGGTGATTTGAATGCAATATTCCTGCTTCTTGGCAGAATGGGGTTGGACTGGATGGCCCAGGAGGTCTCTTCCAACTCTTTGATTCTATGATTCTATGTCTTGATTTAAGTCGTTGACGTGCTGGCTGATACCCAAACAGGGGATGAGCTGGAGATGTCTCTGCCTTGGTCCTTTCACTATTGGCTGCTCCTTCCCGGCGGATGTCAGGTGGTGCAATACTGGCTAAGCAGTGTAATTTCTCCAGTGGTGTGGGGCGCAGACACCCCGTGATAATGCGGCATGTCTCATTAAGAGCCACATCCACTGTTTTAGTGTGATGAGATGTGTTCCACACTGGGCATGCAGACTCAGCAGCAGAGTAGCATAGCGCAAGGGCAGATGTCTTCACTGTGTCTGGTTGTGATCCCCAGGTTGTGCCAGTCAGCTTTCGTATGATGTTGTTTCTAGCGCCCACTTTTTGTTTGATGTTCAGGCAGTGCTTCTTGTAGGTCAGAGCACGGTCCAGAGTGACTCCCAGGGATTTGGGTGCACTGCAAGTCGGCCACTGAAACCTGAACTCCTTTTCCCCTGGAAGTCTACAAATCTATGCTTGGTAAGGGTCACTTGTGGAAGCCAGACGCAGTTGGTACCGGGTGCAGGGGCTCCACGCCAACGGAGGCAAAGACAGACTGCCCAGATTAGAAGTTAAGGATTTCCCCATTAGTTAATGCACAGTTTATGAAGATAGTGCCTGTTCCCTGTGGACAAGATTGAGAGAGAGCCAATAGACTGTTAAGAAAGCTTGAAAGTACCTGCTTGTTTTCATCTATAAAGAACTTTGTTGGACTTACTTTAAGCCTCTCTAAAGAGTCTGTTTAGCAATCTAAAGACTCTGTTTTAAGGAAATCCAAGGGCCTTTAATCTGAGGCAGCCCTGCGTCCCGTTGGGCACACGGAATGTATGTTCTGTCTACAGTCATATGCACAGGCCCAGCGCGCGACAGCACAGCTACCATTATGAATCATAATGTAAATATCTGATCTGCAGGATGTATTTTCATTCACTGGACCACATTTGGCACAAATACCTGATACGCCCAAATTTGAACACTGGTGGGGTTGGGGGGCAGGATTGATTTTGTCATTTGGGAGTTGTAGTTGCTGGGATTTGTAGTTAACCTACAATCAAAGAGCATTCTGAACTCCACCAACAATGGAATTGATCCAAACTTGGCACATAGAACTCCAAAGACCAGCAGCAAATACTGGAAGGGTTTGGTGGGCATTGACCTTGAGTTTGGAAACTGTAGTTCACCTGAGATTTGGGAGTTCTAGTTCACCTGAGATGCTGAGATTTATAGTTCACCTGCAATCAAAGAGCATTCTGAACTCCACCAACAATGGAATTGAACCAAACATCGCACACAGGACTCCCATGACCCACAAAAATTACTGGAAGGGTTTGGTGAGCATTGACCTTGAGTTTTGGAGTTGTAGTTCATCTACATCCAGAGAGCCCCGTGGACTCAAACAATGATAGAATCTGGACCAAATTTGGCATGAATACTCAATATGCCTAAATGTGAATACTGGTGGAATTTGGGGAAAATAGACCTTGATATTTGGGAGTTGTAGTTGCTGGGATTTATAGTTCACCTACAATCAAAGAGCATTTTGAACCCTACCAAAGATAGAATTGAACCAAACTTGGCACACAGAACTCCAAAGACCAACAGCAAATACTGGAAGGGTTTGGTGGGCATTGATCTTGAGTTTTGGAGTTGTAGTTCACCTCCATCCAGAGAGTACTATGGACTCAAACAATGAAGAATCTGGCCCAAACTTGGCACGAATACTCAGTATGCCCAAATGTGAACACTGGTGGAGTTTGGGGGAAATGGACCCTGAGATTTAGGAGTTGTCGTTGCTGGGATTTATAGTTTATAGAAAATATAGGAAGGGTTTGGTGGCCATTGACCTCAAACAATGATAGATCTGGACCAAACTTGGCATGAATACTCAATATGTGCAAATGTGAACACTGGTGGAGTTTGGGGGAAATAGACCTTGACATTTGGGAGTTGCTGGGATTTATAGTTCACCTACAATCAATGAGCATTTGAACCCCACCAATGATAGAAGTGGGCCAAACTTCCCACACAGAACCCCCATGCCTTGAAGGGACTCACTGGCAAGAGTCTCCCTTTAGCCTCGCATGTACTCCCTCGCCCACATATGTGCACCATGCTGCCATGCAATGAGCACACATGCTCTCCCTTCCCTTTGGCTGAGAGGCCAGCCAATCACAGTAGAGGAGGGCTTCTGGTGGGAAGATTCACCATCTGTTTCCAAAAATGATGAGAAGGACAGGTGGAGAGATCTTCAGCCTTCTCTACCAAAGGGGTTCCTCAGACCATCAGAAATATGTGTCTTCTGATGGTCTTTGGCAACCATCTCAAACACCTTCACAACCTCCCCATTGGTCCCAACCTCCAGGTTGAGAAAGTCTTTGGTCCTCACCAAACTACAATTCCCGGGCTTCCACAGCATTGAGCTTTCTCTTCTGAAGGAACGGTAGGACTTCATCTGTGGGAGCCAAGCGCCCGAAGACACTGCGCATTACATGTTACATTGTAAGAGATACGAAATTCCAAGGGATAAATACGTGGTAAGATGCTTGTTGCCTGCAGCTAATTTTAATGATAGGGATAAAATTATATACTTGCTGTCAAGTCCAATTAAATCAGTCCTGGTTAATGTATCTAGATTTGCAGTGAAAGCAAAGCGGTCCGACTCGGAATTGACGAGGAGAATAAATTAGATTAATTTTCCTTACGAAAAAAAATTGCAGAGATGGCCATTATATTTGCAATCGTTGTGTATTACATTGCACATTGTGCTTTGTAAATGGTCATATCATATGTTTATAGATAGTGTAGGGATTTTCAAATTGTATTGAAAATCCCCCATGACCTTCTGGCAAGAAAACTCGTCCAATGTGGGTGAGGCAAAACTACGGTTGGGTGGATCTGTAATTGGTTAAGCAAATGAACCCAGAAGGTGCTTCTCCCCAAGACTTCCTCCTCTTCATCCTGGAAAGAAGTGATGAGTGGAGCGCCACAAGGAAAGTGTGGGGATGATTATGTGCTTTCTGAGTTGTTACCAGAGAGTTCCCATGATAGCAAATATGAAAACAGCTCTGCACCTGGCCCAGCTGCAGAATTTAATGAGCAAATAGATAAACAGGAGGAGATCAGTCAAAACAGGAGAGCCAAACAATGGCTTCGGCGTGCTGCCAGGCTCCAAGAGAAAAAGATAAGAAATTCTCAGCTAAAGCAAAACCAATTTCTGAGTTCTAGAGACATAGCTAACGAGGAGATAAAAGTCCCAAGTACAGGATATGTAGTCAGACGAAGCATCGTTTGGAATCAAGTCAAGTTCGCATCCTTGTTCATGGAAGCTTTGCTTGGAAAAGTTATGTTTTAAGTGCTTTTGTTTCAAGGTTTTTGATCTATCGAGAACAGTACATGCGAAAAAGATCTTGGAGTCCTTGTGGACAACAAGTTAAACATGAGCCAGGAATGTGATGTGGAGGCAAAAAAAGCCAATGGGATTTTGGCCTGCATCAAGAGGAGCCTAGTGTCTAGATCTAAGGAAGCAATGCTCCCCATGCTCTATGCTTTGGTTAGACCACACCTGGAATATTGTGTCCAATTCTGGGCACCACAATTCAAGAGAGATATTGACTCTAAGCTGAAATATGTCCAGGAGAGGGTGACTAAAATGATCAAGGGTCTGGAGAACAAGCCCTGTGAGGAGCAGCTTAAGGAGCTGGGCATGTTTAGCCTGAAGAAGAGAAGGCTGAGAGGAGACATGATAGCCATGTATAAGTATGTGAGAGGAAGCCACAGGGAGGAGGAGGGAGCAAGCTTGTTTTCTGCTTCCCTGGAGACTAGGATGCAATGGAGCCATGGCTTCAAACTACAAGAGAGGAGATTCCATCTGAACATGAGGAAGAACTTCCTGACTGTGAGAGCCGTTCAGCAGTGGAACTCTCTGCCCCGGAGTGTGGTGGAGGCTCCTTCTTTGGAAGCTTTGAAACAGGGACTGGATGGCCATCTGTCAGGGGTGATTTGAATGCAATATTCCTGCTTCTTGGCAGAATGGGGTTGGACTGGATGATGGCCCAGGAGGTCTCTTCCAACTCTCTGATTCTATGATTCTATGAAGTTCCAATGAATCATCTGAGCAATGGTGTCATGCCTCTGCTTGTAGTCTGTCTGTGCGATCTTCTTGCATTATTATTATTATTATTATTATTGTTGTTGTTGTTGTTGTTGTTATTGTTATTATTATTATTCCACCTGAACATTAGGAAGAACTTCCTGACTGTGAAAGCTCTTCACCAGTGGAACTCCCTCTCTGCCCCAGAGGGAGTGTGGTAGAGGTTCCTTCTCTGGAGGCTTTGAAGCAGAGGCTGGATGGCCATCTGTTGCGGTGCTTTGAATGTGATTTTCCTGCTTCTTGGCCAAATGGCATTGAACTGGATGGCCTACCAGGTCTCGTCCAACTCTAGGATTCTAGGATTGTATGATTGTTTGCCTGTTATTGGCCTTTCTTTAGGCTGTAACCTAGCTTGGTTGTTTAAAAATAAACGTGAATTGAATCCAGTTTCTAGGATACACCCACCCATTTAATTTTGACCTTGACCTTGGTTGAATGCACATTGCAGAGTTAATGCAGCTTGATGAGACCACTTGATTCCTTTGAATTGCCCAAGAATAGAAAGCGCAAAAGCCGGGTTGCAGCTAAACATCAAAAAAACCAAGATTATGGCAACAAGAATGATTGACAACTGGAAAATAGAGGGAGAAACCGTGGAGGCCGTGACAGACTTTGTATTTCTAGGGGCAAAGATGAGTGCAGATGCAGACTGTGGCCAGGAAATCAGAAGACGCTTCCTTCTTGGGAGGAGAGCAATATCCAGTCTCGATAAAATAGTGAAGAGCAGAGACATCAGACTGGCAACCAAGATCCATTGCCTAGTCCAAGCCATGGTCTTCCCTGTAGTCACCTACGGATGTGAGAGCTGGACCTTAGGGAAGGCTGAGCGAAGGAAGATCGATGCTTTTGAGCTGTGGTGTTGGAGGAAAGTGCTGAGAGTGCCTTGGACTGCGAGAAGATCCAACCAGTCCATCCTCCAGGAAATAAAGCCCAACTGCTCACTGGAGGGAAAGATACTAGAGACAAAGTTGAAGTACTTTGGCCACATCATGAGGAGACAGGAAAGCCTGGAGAAGACAATGATGCTGGGGAAAGTGGAAGGCAAAAGGAAGAGGGGCCGACCAAGGGCAAGATGGATGGATGGCATCCTTGAAGTGACTGGACTGACCTTGAGGGAGCTGGGGGTGGTAACGGCCGACAGGGAGCTCTGGCGTAGGCTGGTCCATGAGGTCACTAAGAGTCGGAGACGACTGCACGAATGAACAACAACACCAAGGGCTCAAACCCTAGTAGTCACCAGAGACTTTCAGTCCAATGCTCAAACACCGTGTTGGCTCTCTTCCCCGGTAACTATATTGAACTGCATTTCGCAGCCTGGTCATGATAACCAAAAGGAATGAGCAAATGGGGATGTTTCTTCTCTCACCTTCTTCACTTCTGCCCAGATGCTCCTCTTCTGAATGCATTGTGTTCCCCTTTTTTTCCTGCATCCATTTCCCCGATTATCTGCATATTTTGGCCCTCCTCCAAGCTATTAAGATGAATGAGCTTTTTAACTGGAATAGGCTAATGGAGCTATTAGCTCCAGATTATCATTGCTTCTGAAGTTCAGCATTGGCATGTGACAGATTGGGACACACCACAAGACTGCCGGGAAAAGACAAACTGTGGAAGAGGAGCAAACTGATGGTGGACAACATCGCCAGAGAGCGGGTTTCAGAGGGCATCATGGTCTCCAGATCTTGGATCATGTTTGTTACCCTCTTCCTCTGGACAGCCTCAGAAGAGAAGGTTGAGAAGAGACATGAGAACCATGTATAAATATCTGAAAGGTTGTCCTAAGGAAGAGGGAACAGGTTTGTTATCTGCTGCCCTGGAGACTAGGACACAGTGGAGTCATGGGTTCAGATGACAGGAAAGGAGAATCCACCTGAACATTAGGAAGAACCTCCTGACCATAAGAAGGGCTATTTAGTATTTAGCAGTCAGGGGAGGCTCAACCCATTACGCAAAGTAAGAGTTGGTTTTGCCCAGTGGCACTCTTGAGGTGCTCTTGGGGGAAAATAGACCTTGACATATGCGAGTTGTAGTTACTGGGATGTATAGTTCACCTACAATCAAAGAGCATTCTGAACTCCACCAATGATGGAATTGAACCAAATATGGCACACAGAACTCCAACGATGAACAGAAAATATATATCAGTGATTGGTTGGGGGGGGGGGGGCACCAAAATACTGTTTGCTTACCGTTGAAAATTACCTGGGGCCGCCTCTGTTAGCAGTGGAACTCTCTGCCTCCTTTCTTGGAGACTTTTAAACAGAGGCTGAATGACCATCTGTCGGGGGTGCTTTGATTGTGCTTTTCCTGCACGAAGGCAGAAGAGGGTCGGACTTGATGCCCCCTGAGGTCTCTTCCAACTCTATTGTTCCATAAGAAAAGGAAATCGGAAGTGTTGTAAGTCGGAAGCCACGTCCGAAGCATTATAAAATTCGGAAGTGTCTGAAATCATAAGAAAATCAGAAGTTTTGTAAGTCGGAAGCCATATCTGAAGCTTTATAAAATTCAGAAGTTTCGAAAATCATAAGTAAATCGGAAGTTTTGTAAGTTGGAAGCCACGCCCGAAACATCATAAAATTCGGAAGTGTCTGAAATCATAAGAAAATCAGAAGTTCTGTAAATCGGAAGCCATATGCTCCCTTCTTTGAGTCTCTGAAACCCAAGCTGAACAATGTTGTGCTCCTCCAGATCGTAAAGAATGGCTACCCATGGAGACTGGCTCGCTGTGCCTGTCGCTTGCATCTATATAAATAAAAATGTCATGTTCGTTTGTGGGATGAACAGAACACAAAAACCACTGGATGAATTGACACCCAATTTGGACACAAGACACCTAACAAACCAATGTATGTCCTCCACTCAAAAAAAATTGACTTTGCTATTTGGGAGCTGTAGTTGCTGTGATTTATAGAATGCTCTGTAATTGTAGAATGCTCTGTAATTGGAGGTGAACTATAAATCCCAGCAACTACAACTCCCAAATGTCAAGATTCCATTTTCCTCAAACTCCACATTTGGGCAGATTGAGTCTTTGTGTAGAGTTTGGTCCAGATCAATCATTGTTTGAGTCCACAGTGCTCTCTGGATGTAGGTGAACTACAACTCCAAAACCAAAGGACACTGCCCACCAAACCCTTCCAGTATTTTCTGTTGGTCATGGGAAAACTGTGTGCCAATTCCATTGTTGGTGGGATTCAGAATGCTCTCTGGTTGTAGGTGAACTACAAATCCCAGCAACTACATCTCCCAAATGTCAAGATTCCATTTTTCTCAAACTCCACCAGTGTTCACATTTGGGCATATTGAGTCTTCGTGTAGTGTTTGGTCCAGATCCATCATTGTTAGAGTCCACAGCAATCTCTGGATGTAGGTGAACTACAACTCCAAAACCAAAGGACACTGCCCACCAAACCCTTCCAGTATTTTCTGCTGGTCATGGGAAAACTGTGTGCCAAGTTTGGTTCAATTCCATCATTGGTGGGGTTCAGAATGCTCTTTGATTGGAGGTGAACTATAAATCCCAGTAACTACAACTCCCAAATGAGAAAATCAATTTTTTTGAGTGAAGGACATACATTGGGTTGATACCTAACAACCCAATGTATGTCCTTCACTAAAAACAATTGATTTTGTCATTTGGGAGTTGTAATTGCTGGGATTTATAGTTCACCTCCAATGAACTATAAATCCCAGCAATTCTTGTGTCCAAATTTGGTGTCAATTCTTCCAGTGGCTTTTGAGTTCTGTGAATCCCACAAACTAACATTACATTTTTATTTATATAGATATATGCTGATGATGATGACTTTGCTATGAGATGTGTGTTTGACTTTCCAAGAAGGAAACAACATACGAACGCACATTGCACATCCGTGTCTCTTGGGTGCTTGTAATAATTACACCAATTTGATACCTACTAAAGCAATAACCAATCTAGCAATCATTCCAGGAAATGACTGGAACTGAAGGCAGATCTTAATTGCGTTAGACTCTCGGATGCTCTTTCTTCGCACGACTGTGTTGATTCACCATCCATCAACAGAAGGGGAAAGGGATTTCTGAAGCATCATTATTGTGACAAAATACGGATGGCTCTCCCCCGTCTTCGAGGCACGAGAACTTCTAAATGGTTTCTATTAGATCCGATTCGTTTGGAAAGAAGACGCGAAAGACAGAAGGATGTGAAAAGTTCAGGCGTGTGTTTGTGCAAAGGAGAGGGCCTCGCTGTCAGTGCAAGAGCAAACAAAGCAAGCACCCAGCCTTCTCAGAACTCAGAATATCACACTGCTTGTCCCCAATGCTAAACTCTTCCTTGAGAATAATAGGCAAGCCTTCTGCCTCAATTTGCTTGCATTTCCGCTCAATCCTTTCTGAATTTTCGCCCCAACCTTGGTTTGTATCACACTGCAAGGTTTGGATTGACCTCCTGCATGGAACAGTCTCTGAACATCTGCTTATCTGACTTCTGGCTGAGACCAGATCCTCCCTCTTCTTCCCAGCTAGAGAACATGTTATCTCATTTCTGTCAAGGTTACAGTTTCATAGAATCTGGCCAACTCAGCTTTAATAATGTCTTGTCGTATTGCCATTGTTATTGTTTTTCTGCTTAACTGTTTTTATTTGCTAGATATTGTATTGTTGTATTGTGTTGGGCTTCGGCCTATTGTAAGCCGCATCGAATCCTTCGGGAGATGCTAGCGGGGTACAAATAAAGTTATTATAATAATAATAATCATCATCATCATCATCATCATCATCATCATCATCATCATCATCATAGAATCATAGAATCCTAGAGTTGGAAGAGTCCTCCTGGGCCATCACCAGTCCAACCCCATTCTGCCAAGAAGCAGGAATATTGCATTCAAATCACCCCTGACAGATGGCCATCCAGCCTCTATTTAAAAGCTTCCAAAGAAGGAGCCTCCACCACACTCCGGGGCAGAGAGTTCCACTGCTGAACGGCTCTCACAGTCAGGTAGTTCTTCCTCGTGCTCAGATGGAATCTCCTCTCTTGTAGTTTGAAGCCATTGTTCCATTGCGTCCTAGTCTCCAAGGAAGCAGAAAACAAGCTTGCTCCCTCCTCCTCCCTGTGGCTTCCTCTCACATATTTATACATGGCCCTCATCATGTCTCCTCGCAGCCTTCTCTTCTTCAGGCTAAACATGCCCAGCTCCTTAAGCCGCTCCTCATAGGGCTTGTTCTCCAAACCCTTGATCATTTTAGTCGCCTCCTCATGGCCTCAGCACTATGTTTTCTTAATACACTAAAGAGCAGAATAGAATCCATCTTGAAATACATCTTAATCCATCTTGAATTACATAGAAACACATTGAAAAACACATATGCATAACCAAATAATCCTGACAAGTTCCTGAATATTTTTCCAGAAAATACTACTTCTATTACTACTAAAAGGTAAAGGTTGTCCCCTGACATGCAGTCCAGTCGTGTCCGACTCTGGGACTCTGGTGCTCATCTCCATTTCTAAGCCGAAGAGCTGACATTGTCCATAGACACCTCCAAGGTCATGTGGCCGGCACGATTGCATGGAGCGCTGTTACCTTCCTGCTGGAGTAGTACCTATTGATCTACTCACATTTGCATATTTTCTAATTGCTAGGTTGGCAGTAGCTAGGGCTGACAGCAGAAGCTCACGCCGCTCCCCAGAATCGATCCTGTGACCTTTCGCTCAACAAGCTCAGCAGCTCAGCGCTTTAGCCCACTGCGCCACCGGAGGCTCCTACTCTTACTACTACTCCTCCTCCTCCTCCTCCTCCTCATCATCATCATTATCATCGGTAAAGGTAAAGGTTTCCCCCTGACGTTAAGTCCAGTTGTGTTTGACTCTGAGTGGTGGTACTTATCTCCATTTCTAAGCCAAAGAGCTGCCGTTATCCATAGACACCTCCAAGGTCATATGGCCACTGGCATGACTGCATGGAGCTCTGTTACCTTCCCACCAGAGCGGTACCTATTGATATACTCACATTTGCATGTTTTCTAACTACTAGGTTGGCAGAAGCTGGTGCTAACAGTGGAAGCTCACGCCACTCCCCGGAATCAAATCTGCGACCTTTCGGTCTCCAAGCTCAGCAGCTCAGCGCTTTAACCCACTGCGCCACCGGGGGCTCCTACTACTACTCCAAGATCGTTTTCACACGTACTGCTCTCGAGTAATGCATTGTCCCCCATTCTGTATCTTTGCATTTCGTTTTTTCTGCCTAAATGGAGTATCTTGCATTTATCCCTGTTGAACTTCATTTTGTTAGATTTGGCTCATCTCTCTAATCTGTCAAGTTCATTTTGAATACTTCTCCTGTCCTCCCCTCGCTTCTGTCTCGAGCCTGGGAAGTTTTTTAAACCAGAGTGGATGAATTTCCTCCCTCTCCTCTCCCCTCACTTCTGTCTCAAGCCTGAGAAGCATTTTGAACCAGAGTGGATGAATTTCTTCCCTCTCCTCTCTCCTCGCTTCTGTCTCAAGTCTGGAACGTGTTTTAAACCAGAGTGGATGAATTTCCTCCCTCTCTTCTCCCTTCGCTTCTGTCTCAAGCTCAGAGAGCGTTTTAAACCAGAGTGGATGAATTTCCTCCTTCTCTTCTCCCTTCGTTTCTGTCTTGAGCCTGGGAAACGTTTTAAACCAGAGTGGATGAATTTCCTCCCTTTGCCCCTCCCCCCTCCCCCCCCCCTTCTGGAGTAAAACAATTATGTTCAAAGTAAAGACCACCCAATGAAACAGGAAATAACACTTTTAAACCATTAAGGAAGGATTCGGAAGTCTCAGAAATTTCAAAAAGTTTTGAACACACTCAGGAAGTTCTTCTTAATGTTCAGGTGGAATCTCCTTTCTTGTAGTTTGAAGCCATTGTTCTGCTACAAGCAGTCTCTTCCCTATATTGTTGAAAGTTTTCATGACTGGAAGCACTGGATTGTCGTTGGTTTTTGGGCTGCATGGCCATGTTCTGGCAGCATTCTCTCCTGACATTTCACCTGCATCTGTGGCAAGCATCCTCGGAGGTTGTGAGACCCAAAAACCTCTGACGATGCCTGCCATAGATGCAGGTGAAATGTCAGGAGAGAATGCTTCCAGAGCATGGCCATACAGTCCGAAAACCGAAAAACCTACAACAACCTATTCCCTTCCCTCTCCTTTTCCAACCAGAGACACAGAGAGAAAGATATATATAGGGAGGGACTGAGAGAGGCACACTTCAAATTCAACAGTACCCTCAGCATAAACAATGCAGAACATTCTCCAGCTAAGCCATGTATTATTCCGAGCCAATTGCCTCAAGCCAAAATAACAATGCTGGTATTTCGGAGATGATAGCTTTTTCTCGGGTGCTAAAATATCAGTGCTGTTATGCAACTACACACACACAAAGACACACACCTTGTACTGTTTGGAATATGGGAGTCTTGATGAATCTTTTCCCAAGAACATCAAGACATCTGCCATCCTGATCCTTTTCGGCGGTGGAAGAGCAAATGTAGATTTTGCGCCGATCAATTCCTTTCCTAACAGTGCCTTTCTCCCCTCTGAGCATGTGTGAAAAGCAGAAGAAAAGGCATATCGTGGAGGTAAACATCACATTGGTGGAGAGTGTCTCACTGTTCTGATTCCTATGATAGCATTAAACAATGCAAGTGCAGGTCTTGGGCGAAGGAACACCCTCCTAAGCCCTACCCAAAACGCCTGCCAAAAAGTCAGTGCGCTAATTAAATTCCTTCCCCAAAATGACTCAAATCCTCCTTCCTTTGATCACGGCATGTTAGCAGTCACGGGCAACAATGGGGGCCCTCGAGGGATCTGTCATTGTTGGAAGAAGGTTCCTTTGGAAAATGTGTATTCCGTGAAGATTTCCCTGGACTTATTCAGAGCAAGACGCTTATGACATGCTACGGATTCCTTCTCCGAGTGAGGATCCCTCCAAGCAAAGGCTCCCTTGGTTTTGGAAGCGGACTCTTTTTCACCATCACGTTAAAATACTCACTGTGGTGGTCCAGAGACGGAGTGAATCCAACTTCAACTTCTATAATTTCAGTACTCTGATATAGAATCATAGAATCCTAGAGTCGGGAGAGACCTCCTGGGCCATCCAGTCCAACCCCTTTTTGCCAAGAAGATTCCTAGTCTCCAGGGTAGCAGAAAACAAGCTTCCTCCCTCCTCCCTATGACTTCCTCTCACATATTTATACATGGCTATCATGTCTCCTCTCAGCCTTCTCTTCTTCAGGCTGAGAGGAGACCTGATAGCCATGTATAAATACATAACTCTTCTTTGGTGATTTCTCCCTTTTTGCACTTCTTGTGCATGTCTCTTTTGAGTCTTAGCACAGTTAGAAGTTCTTCGGACCTCCTGGGCCATCCAGTCCAACCCCATTCTGCCAAGAAGCAGGAATATTGCATTCAAAGCATCCCTGACAGATGGCCATCCAGCCTCTGTTTAAAAGCTTCCAAAGAAGGAGCCTCCACCACACTCCGGGGCAGAGAGTTCCACTGCTGAATGGCTCTCACAGTCAGGAAGTTCTTCCTCATGTTCAGGTGGAATCTCCTCTCTTGTAGTGTGAAGCCGTTGTTCCCTTGCATCCTAGTCTCCAGGGCAGCAGGAAACAAGCTTTCTCCCTCCTCCCTGTGGCTTCCTCTCACATATTTATACATGGCCCTCATCATATCTCCTCTCAGCCTTCTCTTCTTCAGGCTACACATGCCCAGCTCTTTAAGCCGCTCTTCATAGGGCTTGTTCTCCAGACCCTTCATCATTTTAGTCACCAATGGGGATGAGGGTTTTGCTGAGCCTGAGTCAAACCCAGGAGAGTTTGATGAACGGAGTGTTTCTCTTGCAGATGCACAAATTCCTGGGAATGGACCACAGCAGTCTTTCTTTGAGCATGAACTAGACTTTTGTAAACAGGCTCTACGAAGGTCAATTCATCTGCAGGAGAAGAGAGATTTAAGAAATCTGGTTGTAAGGGCAAGTGAAATGCTTTCCTTTCGTTTCAGGGGCCAGGAAAGGCTTTATATTGATACCAGGAAAAGTTTCACTCCACTCTCGTCAACATTGATACTTCTTGACAGTCTTGTTTCTCCAAGTGGATTTTAGTTTCATGTTTCAAGTTTTGCCAAGCTCCTCTTCTGTTCATTGGGTTTCCATGCTGCCTTGTTCTATGGATTCTGTATCTTGGATCTTGTGTTTTTACCATGTTACCTAGAGGTTTATGGACTGACTTTTATCTTGGAACAACGTTACTTTGATCTATACCAGTCATGGGTGATCTTTTTTGCCTTGGGGCAGCACTGCGAACCCAGTGGGGAGGCCTGGCCTTTGTTTTTACAAACCTTTTACCTTTTGATGTATTGTCGAAGGCTTTCATGGCTGGAATAACTAGGTTCTTGTGGGTTTTTTCGGGCTATAGAGCCATGTTCTAGAGGCATTTCTCCTGACGTTTCGCCTGCATCTATGGCAAGCATCCTCAGAGGCAGTGAGGTCCGTTGGAACTAGACAAAAGGGTTTATATCTGTGGAATGGCTGGGGTGGGGCAAGGAGCTCTTCCCTGCTGCAGTTAGGTGTGAATGTTTCAGCTGATCACCTTCATTAGCATTTGAAGGCCTGCCTGAGCCTGGGAAAATCTCTTGCTGGGAGGTGTTAATCTGTGCCTGGTTTTTTCCTCTCTGCTGTTTTGCTGTTGTAATTTTAGAGTTTTTTAATACTGGTAGCCAGATTTTGTTCATTTTCATGGTTTCTTCCTTTCTGTTGAAATTGTCCACATGCTTCTTGTGGATTTCAATGGCTTCTCTGTGTAGCCTGACATGGTGGTTGTGAGAGTGGTCCAGCATTTCTGTCTTCTCAAATAATCTGCTGTGTCCAGGTTGGTTCCTCAGATGCTCTGCTATGGCTGACTTCTCTGGTTGAAGGAGTCTGCAGTGCCTTCCATGTTCCTTGATGCGCGCCTGGGCAATGCTGCTGAGTTTGGTGGTCCCTCTGGAGACTTCTTGTCCACAGCTGCCTGGTATGTGGTAGACTCCTGCAGAAGTGAGAGGATCCCTCTTGTCCTTTGCTGAACGTAGCATTTGTTGGATTTTCTTGGTGGGTTTGTAGATTGTTTGTATGTTGTGTTTCCTCCTCAGCTTCCCTCTGCGGTCAGTGGTTCCCTTGATGTCTGGCAGGAACACTTTTCCTCTGGGTGGATCTTCATCTTGACTCTCGTGGCTTGTTCTCGGTTGTCTTGCAGCTCTTCTGATGTCTGAGGTGGAGTCTCCCTTGGCCTGGAGAGCCCAGTTGAGGTGGTTCAGTCCATCTTGGAGGAAGAGGTGGGCTTCGCAGGTTCTTTTTGCACGGTCTGCCAAGGCTTGAATGGGGCTTCTTTTTTGACTTGGGTGATAGTTGGAGTTTTTATGTAGATATCTATCTGTGTGTGAGAGTTTTCTGTTTTCCCAGGCTCAGGCAGGCCTTCAAATGCTAATGAAGGTGATCAGTCAAACATTCACACCTAACTGCAGCAGGGAAGAGCTCCTTGCCCCACCCCAGCCATTCCACAGATATATAAACCCATTGTCCTAATTCCAACAGACCTCACTACCTCTGAGGATGCTTGCCATAGATGCAGGCGAAACGTCAGGAGAAATGCCTCTAGAACATGGCCATATAGCCCCCCAAAAAACCCACAAGAACCTTTTACCTTTTGTTTTTAATAAACTATAAAGACTTCTGGCTGTGTGTGGTTTGGTGTCTTCAGCAAGGTGAATCTACTCTGAGGTACAACACCCAGGATGCTGACGCCTGAAATAAAAACACACAGGCTTCTTCCATGATGGCTTCAGAAAACTTGTTCATCGTTGGAAGAAATGTATCCAATTGTCTGGTGACTGTGTGGAAAAGTGAATAGTGGTAGTTAAAGAGCACATTCTAAGGATTATTTCTGCGTTTGATTTATTAAAATATTCCCGGTAATGAAAAAAGATCTGCGGGGACATCATTATGCTTCTGATGAAGACGTTGAGAGAACTGTGAGACGTTGGTTGCAGAAACAGTGTCAACTTCTTCCGTGACGGCTTCAGAAAACTTGTTCACCGTTGGCAGAAATGTATCCAATTGTCTGGTGATTATGTGGAAAAGTGAATAGTGTTGTTGAAGGCTGTCATGGCCCGAATCACTGAGTTGTTGTAGGTTTTTTCGGGCTATATGGCCATGTTCTAGAGGCAGTCTCTCCTGATGTTTTGCCTGCATCTATGGCAAGCATCCTCAGAGGTAGGGAGGTCTGTTGGAACTAGGAAAATTGGTTTATTTATCTGTGGAAAGACCAGGGTGGGACAAAGAACTGCTGGAGCTAGGTGGGAATGTTTCAACTGACCACCTTGATTTGCATATAGTGGCCTGACAGTGCCTGGGGCAAACTTTTGTTGAGAGTTGATTAGATGTCCTTGTTTGTTTCCTCTCTGTTGTTGTGCTGTTGTAATTTTAAAGTGAATAGGGGTAGTTAAAGAGCACATTCTAAGGATTATTTCTACATTTGATTTATTAAAATATTCCCATCCAAACCCAAGTAACGAAGGTGGAGGCATTAGAATCATAGAATCAAAGAGTTGGAAGAGACCTCATGGGCCATCCAGTCCAACCCCATTCTGCCAAGAAGCAGGACTATTGCATTCAAATCACCCCTGACAGATGGCCATCCAGCCTCTGCTTAAAAGCTTCCAAAGAAGGAGCCTCCACCACACTCCGGGGCAGAGAGTTCCACTGCTGAACGGCTCTCACAGTCAGGAAGTTCTTCCTCATGTTCAGATGGAATCTCCTCTCTTGTAGTTTGAAGCCATTGTTCTATTGCATCCGAATCTCCAAGGAAGCAGAAAACAAGCTTGCTCCCTCCTCCTCCCTGTGGCTTCCTCTCACATATTTATACATGGCTATCATATCTCCTCTCAGCCTTCTCTTCTTCAGGCTAAACATGCCCAGCTCCTTAAGCCGCTCCTCATAGGGCTTGTTCTCCAGACCCTTGATCATTTTAGTCGCCCTCCTCTGGACACATTCCAGCTTATCTCTCTTGAATTGTGGTGCCCAGAATTGGACACAATATTCCAGATGTGGTCTAACCAAAGCAGAATAGAGCATGGGGAGCATGACTTCCTTAGATCTAGACACTAGGCTCCTCTTGATGCAGGCCAAAATCCCATTGGCTTTTTTTGCCGCCACATCACATTGTTGGCTCATGTTTAACTTGTTGTCCACGAGGACTCCAAGATCTTTGATATGATAGCCATTACTTTTCATTCAACCCTCCTATATCTTTCACTAAACTGCTTGCTGATTTTACTACATTGGTGTGGTGTTCCTGTTCTGGCATCCCAATTTGCACTGCGAAACAGAAAGAAATGCTTTTCTTGACTTAAGCCATCAGGAATGTGTGACCCACCCTTTGAAAACATCTTAAGGACACCAAGGGTCAACAAAGACCTTCCAAAAAAGTGATACACAATATGATTTCTTTTCTTTATAAACTCAACCTTTCTCCGTACACGTGGAAATGTCTCCTTGGAGATGCTTCACGCCCAAGAAAATCCGTTCCAAAATAGAAGGCAAAGCAGAAGTTGGTTTTGGCTTTGCATTCTGTTTGGAAATATATTCATGTGTGTTGTGTCGCTAAGCGAACGAGAGAGAACGGCTCGCTTTTAATGAGGTCCACCACCATTCCGTGGGGACCACACGGTTTGCGACTAGGTACCGTAAAGGAGAGCGTGGCTTTGCTTTCCACTTTCTTTCCACCACATGTGATCCCATAACCCTTTATCGGAGCCCTCGTCTTGTCTCCAAGGCTATCTGTGACTGGCTGTCAGCTTTCCCGTGTCCTTCCCTGGAATCCGGAACGGCAGATCTGTCTCACAGTCGTGCCAATCTATGGCAGCTCCACCAACGTTAATAGTCTTTCCTGTGGTGTAAAAGAGATAAGGATCAGGACGACCGTTCCCTCCTGCCAGTCATACTTTAGGCTTATCTCCCGGCATAAAATACCACATCGCTTTGCGATCGCAGCTCATTAAAGCTTATGGAGGGAAAAGGTCTGGATTTGCAGCGGAGCCATCTCCTCGCCTTCCGTCCTTTTGTCCTTCCTCTGTTGAGGCTGAAAGATCTCCCACAATGCCTTAGTTCATTGGCACATTTCTGCACTTTTGGGGTTTGATTAGAGAGTTTCCAAAATAATCATCTACTTTGAATACTGACGGGGCTTGAGGGTGATTGGCCCATGATTTTTGGGAATTGTAGTTCACCAACATCTAATGGGAGCATTTTCTAATGCAGTGGTTTATTTATTTATTTATTTATTATTCCAACTTCTATGCCGCCACTCCCTTCCCTGGGGCTCGGAGCGGCTTACAAGAATAGCTAAAATCTAACAAAGTTTAAGAGCAATTTAAAACAATTTAAAAACAACAGTATCAAACATTAAAAGCCTGTCGAAACAGGTATGTCTTAC
The DNA here is from genome assembly GCF_037176765.1 of Anolis sagrei. Taxonomy (NCBI): domain Eukaryota; kingdom Metazoa; phylum Chordata; class Lepidosauria; order Squamata; family Anolidae; genus Anolis; species Anolis sagrei. Next base: position 1,206,114 of record NC_090034.1, on the reverse strand, counting down.
ATGCCCTGCGGAAAGCTGGTAAGTCCCGCAGGGCACGAACTTCAGGTGGCAGAGCATTCCAGACTGATGGCGCCACTGCTGTGAAGGCTCTGCGTCTGGTTGCCGTTAGATGCAGGGTCTTGACACTGGGGACTTCCAATAGATCTTGGTCCTCAGAACGGAGGGATCTCTGGGGTTGGGAGGGGGTGAGACGATCCCTCAGATACATTGGCTCCAGACCATGCAAGGCCTTAAAGGTGAGTACCATCCCTTTGAAAGTGATCCGGTGCTCAATGGGTAACCAGTGCAGCTGTAGTAAGATTGGTGTTATGTGGCATCTCATCGGAATTCCCGCAAGAAGCCGAGCAGCTGCGTTTTGTACCAACTTGAGCTTCCGAATCACCGACAGAGGGAGGCCAATGTAGAGGGCGTTACAGTAGTCCAGCCTTGAGATGACCGTGGCCTGGATCACCGTAGCCAGGTCGTCCCTGGACAGGGAGGGGGCCAGCCGTCTAGCCTGCCGCAGGTGGAAGAAAGAAGGCGGTTCTGCTCACGGCGGAGACCTGGGCCTCCATCCTCAGCAGAGGGTCCAAAAGGACTCCCAGACTCTTGACCAACGAGGACGGGCGTAGCGCCTCGCCATCCAGGGTGGGCAGATGGATGTCCCCACTGCCCGGTTGACCCAGCCATAGGATCTCCGTCTTTGCTGGATTCACCCTCAACCTGCTGGCACGCAGCCATCCAGTCACGGCCTCGAGGCACTGATGGAAGGAATCGGGTACAGAGTCCGGCCGGCCTTCCATCTTCAGCACCAGCTGAGTGTCATCGGCATACTGATAACACTCAAGCCCAAAACCTCGAACCAGCTGAGCAAGTGGTCGCATATAGATGTTAAACAACAGAGGGGAGAGAATGGCCCTGAGGAACCCCACAAGAGAGAGAGAGGGGACCTCTCAGAGACCAGGCCTCCCTCTCCACTCGCTGTCCACGGTTGTGAAGAAAGGAGGACAGCCAGTTTAAAGCTGCCCCCCGATTCCAGCAACAGCAAGGCGGTGGGTCAGGAGATTGTGGTCGACTGTGTCAAATGCTGCTGTGGTTCTCAACCTTCCTAATTCTGCAACCCCTTAACACAGTTCCTCATGTTGTGATGACCCGCAACCATAACATTATTGTCATTGCTACTTCATAACTGTAATTTTGCTACTGTGATGAATCATAATATGATATGCAGGATGTATTTTAATTTCCTGGACAAAATTTGGCACAAATACCCGATACGTCCAAATTAGAATATTGGTGGTGTTGTGATGGTGTCATGACTCAGAGCCCAAAGATTGTCCAACACAGCTAGTAAGGGGTTAACAAAGTCTTTAATAGGTCTTTGACAAAGCTAACAGCACTTAAACTGCAGTACGGATTAGCAACACAAAAGCCTTCAAGCAGGTAAACAAACGGGGAGGAAAAACCGGGATATCCCAGAACTCAGCTTCTCAAAAAGGAAAACAGGAGCAAAACTGGCAATGGCAATAGCGTAGTCAAACAGTCCTAGGTCAAACACGGAGAGAGGCAGCAAACGAAGTCCAGAAGGCAAATGGCATGGTCCAGAAACGTTCCATAGTCAGGGGCAAGACGAGGTCACTCACGTAATCCAATCCAGAGTCGAGGCACACAAAGACACGATAGCTGTATTCCCAGGACCCAAACGGAGATAAGGCAGCACAAAACACCCGATACAACGCTTTGTCCTCTGCAAAACTACCCATCCCAAAGCCCTCATTTTATCAGCAGTGGCTATCACTGGATTGGCTCTCATCACTTACACCTGGATCATTATCCTCAGCTGTGACCTCATTACCTCGCCAGAGCTGCCAACATTGATCTTGTCCAGAATCCTCCCAAGAAGTACCTGCCTGCCATGTATCCTGAAACCCCTCGAATTCATCACTAGACGTGGGCTGTGTGCATATTTCCTGAATTTCCCTAACCAGAGTCCAGTCCAGCCCCTCTTCCATATCCCCATTATTGGATCCCTGTTCATCCGAACTGCAATTGTCAGCTACGTCTTTAAGACGTTTGCTCTTTACTTCTTCATCACTGTCAGTCTCACTGGCAAAACGTTTAACTCCCCTGTAATCCAGTTCCTCTAAGTCTTCGGGTCCAAACCCTGCAAAGTCCTCAGAATTGCTGGGCGCCATGATAACATCCCGAATGCGTTTCAGCTGATGCTGTTCCTCCTGCAACTCTGCATCGCTCCTTCTCCTCCTACACCCACTAGTAGGTTCACTGCCAGGACGCTGAGATACAACAGATGGTGTTGTAGTAGAGTCTGTTAGCAACACTGCAACTGGTAGTAAGGGTGTCAGAAGAGGGAAAAGGAGTGCCCAAGAGTTAGATGAGGAACTGAAATGGCAGGGAGAAGGTTTCAGGAAAAGAGACAAAGAGAGGTCCGGAGGTCTCAAAAAAGCACGGAGTTTATTTCCAGCTGGGACCCTGGAGTGGACTTGTGTCCCAAAAGCAAACCAGAGCCCCGATCAAGGGTCTGACTGTCTTTTATAGTTTTCAGAATCAAGCAAACAAAGAACATACGTCTACATACATTGACCTCATTCCTACATCATCTTAGCATCAAATTCTATCTTCTAACAGGCAAAAGGCATGTCTGTGTTTCTAAAGAACAAGCATCCATCAATCAACCTGTCAAGAGGTGCTCCTTACTTAGTACCAGCCTGTGGCTTCTCGGACTTATCTCTCTCTCCTGGAATGTTCTCCCTCCCTCTTGCTGTGCCTGGACACAGCTTGCTTCAGCATTCTCTCTAATACAGAGAGAGAGCCTGATTTTTCTATATATTTCAGTGCTTATAAAGTACATACAATTTATACATAAATCAATATCTATTTTTCCAATATCTCCTCATCAGAACCACAGAGGAAGAGGATCCGGGAGATCCTCTTCATCACCCACTTCATCACTTCATCCTCTTCATCACCCACTGATGAAGATTCCTTCGAAGGGTTTTCTGAGAGTGACATGAGTGAGGAGGAGGAAGGAGCGACAGAGGAAGAGGATTCGGGACATACTTACTGCTCCCACAGAGGAGGAGGATTTCATGGATTTCTCTGGAGATGATGGGTCTGGGAGTGATGGGGATGAGGATGAATCACTGGATTGGACTAAGGTGCAAGAGGTTCGGGATGTGTGTACTCAACCAATGTCTAGTGTGACATGTTTGCGGGATTTCCTGGTGGTTATTTATCGTGTCAGGCAACCAGACAATTGTATTACATTTCTAACAGAACAAAATGAACAAACAGACAAAACATACAGTTTGCAAACTTGGTAATTGATTAAATGTCCTTTGACCAGTATCTGGCCCTTTGGAGTGCCTCTGGTGTTAACTATAAGAAGGTCCTCCATTGTGCTCAAGTTGCATTGCAGCAGGTGGTCAGTGGTTTCATAGAATCCTAGAATCCTAGAGTTGGAAGAGACCTCCTGGGCCATCATCCAGTCCAACCCCATCCTGCCAAGAAGCAGGAATATTGCATTCAAATCACCCCTGACAGATGGCCATCCAGCCTCTGCTTAAAAGCTTCCAAAGAAGGAGCCTCCACCACACTCTGGGGCAGAGAGTTCCACTGCTGAACGGCTCTCACAGTCTGGAAGTTCTTCCTCATGTTCAGGTGGAATCTCCTCTCTTGGAGTTTGAAGCCATTGTTCCATTGCGTCTTAGTCTCCAAGGAAGCAGAAAACAAGCTTGCTCCCTCCTCCTCCCTGTGGCTTCCTCTCACATATTGATACATGGCTATCATATCTCCTCTCAGCCTTCTCTTCTTCAGGTTAAACATGCTCCTCATAGGGATTGTTCTCCAGACCCCTGATCTGCTCCCTCCTCCCTGTGGCTTCCTCTCACATATTTACACATGGCCTTCATCATGTCTCCTCTCATCCTTCTCTTCTTCAGGCTAAACATGCCCAGTTCCTTAAGCTGCTCCCCATAGGGCTTGTTCTCCAGACCCTTGATCATTTTAGAACACGAGGAAGAACTTCCTGACTGTGAGAGCCGTTCAGCAGTGGAACTCTCTGCCCCGGAGTGTGGTGGAGGCTCCTTCTTTGGAAGCTTTTAAGCAGAGGCTGGATGGCCATCTGTCAGGGGTGATTTGAATGCAATATTCCTGCTTCTTGGCAGAATGGGGTTGGACTGGATGGCCCAGGAGGTCTCTTCCAACTCTAGGATTCTATGATTCTATGAAGAGAGGAGATTCCACCTGAACATAAGGAAGAACTTCCTGACTGTGAGAGCCGTTCAGCAGTGGAACTCTCTGCCCCGGAGGGAGTGTGGTGGAGGCTCCTTCTTTGGAAGCTTTTAAGCAGAGGCTGGATGGCCATCTGTCAGGGGTGATTTGAAGGCAATATTCCTGCTTCTTGGCAGAATGGGGTTGGACTGGATGGCCCAGGAGGTCTCTTCCAACTCTAGGATTCTATGATTCTATGAAGAGAGGAGATTCCACCTGAACATAAGGAAGAACTTCCTGACTGTGAGAGCCGTTCAGCAGTGGAACTCTCTGCCCCGGAGGGAGTGTGGTGGAGGCTCCTTCTTTGGAAGCTTTTAAGCAGAGGCTGGATGGCCATCTGTCAGGGGTGATTTGAATGCAATATTCCTGCTTCTTGGCAGAATGGGGTTGGACTGGATGGCCCAGGAGGTCTCTTCCAACTCTAGGATTCTATGATTCTATGAAGAGAGGAGATTCCACCTGAACATAAGGAAGAACTTCCTGACTGTGAGAGCCGTTCAGCAGTGGAACTCTCTGCCCCGGAGGGAGTGTGGTGGAGGCTCCTTCTTTGGAAGCTTTTAAGCAGAGGCTGGATGGCCATCTGTCAGGGGTGATTTGAATGCAATATTCCTGCTTCTTGGCAGAATGGGGTTGGACTGGATGGCCCAGGAGGTCTCTTCCAACTCTAGGATTCTATGATTCTATGAAGAGAGGAGATTCCACCTGAACATAAGGAAGAACTTCCTGACTGTGAGAGCCGTTCAGCAGTGGAACTCTCTGCCCCGGAGGGAGTGTGGTGGAGGCTCCTTCTTTGGAAGCTTTTAAGCAGAGGCTGGATGGCCATCTGTCAGGGGTGATTTGAAGGCAATATTCCTGCTTCTTGGCAGAATGGGGTTGGACTGGATGGCCCAGGAGGTCTCTTCCAACTCTTGGATTCTAGGATTCTAAACCTTCTACACCCGCTCTTTTTTTCTTCTGTTTTAGATTAGAAAAGAAACATTCTTTTTCTCCCTCTTTTCTTTTTTTGACATGATGGAAAACGAAACCGCGATGGAAGACGAAGATGTCAGATGTTAATAATGTCCCTGTTCGATATCCACCCTGGTACAACTCCCCATTCCTCAGACATTTGCAATAAATATTATATGAAAAATATGAAATAATAGGCATGTTTTCGGAGGTGGGAGATCTGGTTCACATCAGGATATTGCTGAGTTACGCTAAACTTAAAGAGAAGATTAAATACAAGTTGTAAGTATACATATCTATTAGGGGTGTGCAAATGTCTGTACTTTTTCAAATCCAATTCATTAAATTTGCGCATACTAATTAGTTTAGGAGCCCCATGGTGGTGCAGTGGGTTAAAGTGCTGAGCTGCTGAACTTGCTGACCAAAAGGTCACAGGATCGAATTTGGGGAGCAGGGTGAGCTCCTACTGTTAGCCCCAGCTTCTGCCAACCTAGCAGTTTGAAAACATGCAAATGTGAGTAGATCAATAGGTACCGCTCCGGCAGGAAGGTAATGGTGCTCCACACAGTCATGACCTTGGAGGTGTCTGTGGACAACACCGGCTCTTTGGCTTAGAGATGGAGATGAGCACCAGAGTCCCAGAGTTGGACATGACTAGACTTAATGTCAGGGGAAAACCTTTACCGTTACCTAATTGATTTAGAATTTAAGTATCGAAACACTCCCCAATCATTTTAGTTAAGATTCTGTCACATTCGGATTCCTCCCAAGGTCAGTTTAATTTTCAGGTTAAGCATTAAGCAACTTTGGTAAAGCCAAGAGAAGATCAATGTATTGTCAAAAGCTTTCATGGCCAGAATCACTGGGTTGTTGTAGGTTTTTTCAGGCTGTATGGCCATGTTCTAGAGGCATTCTCTCCTGACGTTTTGCCTGCATCTCTGGCAAGCATCCTCAGAGGTAGTGAGGAAACTAGGAAAAAGGGTTTATATATCTGTGGAATAATGTCCAGGGTGGGACAAAGAGCTCTTGTCTGTTGGAGCTAGGTGGGAATGTTTCAACTGACCACCTTGATTAGCATTTGATGGCCTGGCAGTGCCTGGGGGGAATCTTTTGTTGAGAGGTGATTAGATGTGCCTGGTTGTTTCCTCTCTGTTGTTTTGCTGTTGTAATTTTAGAGTTTGTTAATACTGGTAGCCAGATTTTGTTCATTTTCATGGTTTCCTCCTTTCTGTTGAAATTGTCCACCTGCTTCTTGTTGATTTCAGTGGCTTCTCTGTGTAGTCTGACATGGTGGTTGTGAGAGTGGTCCAACATTTCAGTGTTGTCAAATAATATGCTGTGTCCAGGTTGGTTCCTCAGGTGCTCTGACTTCTCTGGTTGACTTAGTCTGCCATGCCTTTCATGTCCCTTGATTCGTGTTTGGGCACTGCATGTGGTGGTCCCTTTGGAGACTTCTTGTCCACAGCTGCATGGTACATGGTAGACTCCTACAGAGGTGAGAGGATCCCTCTTGTCCTTTGCTGAACGAAGCATTCGTTGGATTTTCTTGGTGGGTCTGGAGATAGTTTGTATGTTGTGTTTCCTCCTCAGCTTCCCTCTGCGGTCAGTGGTTCCCTTGATGTCTGGCAGGAACACTTTCCCTCTGGGTGGACCTTCGTCTTGACTCTCATGGCTTCTTCTCGGTGGTCTTGCAGCTCTTCTGATGTCTGAGGTGGAGTCTCCATTGGCCTGGAGAGCCCAGTTGAGGTGGTTCAGTTCATCTTGAAGGAGGTGGGCTGCGCAGATTCTTTCTGCACGGTCTGCCAAGGCTTGAATGGGGCTTCTTTCTTGACTTGGGTGATGGTTGGAGTTTTTCTGTAGATCTCTACCTGTGTGTGTGGGTTTTCTGTAGACGGTGTGACCCAATTGTTGATCTGGTTTGCGGATGACTAGGACATCTAGAAAAGGCAGTCTTCCTTCCTTTTCTTTTGGATGTTTGGGTGGATGCTGTTGAGATGGTCCAGGAACCTGTTGAGTTCTTCTTCTCCATGGCTCCAAATGGTGAAGGTGTCATCCACATCCAAATGTATCCCATTGTCTGATGATTATGTGGGAAAGTGAACAGTATTAGTTAAAGAGCCAGCTGCACCCGTACCTTGGGAAGTCTGACTTGGCCACGGTGGTCCACGCTTTGGTTACATCCCGTTTAGATTACTGCAATGCTCTCTACATGGGGTTGCCTCTGAAGACTGCCCGGAAGCTCCAACTAGTCCAACGTGCGGCAGCTAGACTACTAACGGGTGCTGGGTACAGGGACCATACTACTCCTCTGTTGCGCCAGCTCCACTGGCTGCCAATTAGCTTCCGAGCACAATTCAAAGTGCTGGTCTTAACCTATAAAGCCCTAAACGACTCCGGGCCAATTTACCTGTCTGAACGTATCCTCCCCTATGAACCATCAAGATTGCTAAGATCGTCTGGAGGGGCCCTGCTCTCGATCCCACCGGCCTCACAGGCGCGGCTGGTGGGGACGAGAGACAGGGCCTTCTCGGTGGTGGCCCCTTGACTCTGGAACTCCCTTCCACTGGAGATCAGAACTGCCCCTTCGATCTTAATGTTCAGGAAACAGGTGAAAACTTGGCTTTGGGGATCGGCATTCGACGAATGAGCCATGATCCTGTGATATGGATAGAGGACGACAAATAATGATTTTTGATGACGACTGACCACTGTAATCATATGACTGTTGTGCCCTCGCGCCTGGGGGCTATTATTCTCAATAAAGGAGGGATGGACATGACACCTTTCCCCCAAGGGATTGCTTCTTGCCCTCCTATAGGAAACTGGAACTCCCAAAAACCCAAAACGCTGTAAATAGCTCAAAATAAGATTTATTGATCACAAAGTCATTTCTTCAAAGCAATGAGCTGGAAAACTTTAGAGGGGTGAAGGAAAACATACGTTACAGTCTCAATTAGTCCTGGGTCCAAGGGGTTTGAAGCTGAGAAGCCTCACCAAGTTTCCTCTTTTCTTCAATGGCTGTGAATGCCGGAGCAAACCACAACCCCAGTTCAGATGGCCTATGTTTTGAGGACTCAGGATCTTCCTTTGGTGTCAAAAGAACCGGCTTGAAGGCACCTGGGTCTCCTCAATAATTGTCCAGGATGATCTGGACATAAAGCATGAGTCCCAGTGTTAAAAAACCTCAGAACTGATACTAAAAGGTAACTTAAATCAGGGTCCTTTAGAGTCAGGTCTCTTACTCACGTCCATATGGTAGGAACTCTGATGGTAGAATGAAGAAGAAAAAGGAAGAGGTGGAGCCAAACAGTACTGATTGACAGCTACAAGCAACCAATCCATACAACTATACATAAGCAGGGTAAAAAGGGCAGGATTAAGCATGATACAACAGTTTAAATCTTACAACTAACAGTTCTATACATAGGTGGCGCCACTCGTGCCGTCACAACTGTATTTTGCTATTTTAATGTTTTAGTGTGATTTAGAATATGATGTATTAATGACTGTCTGTAATATTGGTGTTGGAAACCAGCCTGAGACTCTTGAATGGAGGTGAGAAGACCGGTATACAAAACTGCTAAATAAAACTGTTTTTGATTTATTAAAATATTAAAATATTCCCATCCAAACTCAAGTAACGAAGGTGAAGGCATTACTTTTCACTCTATCCTCATAGAATGGTTCCCGAATATTCTTCTGGAGAGCAGAAGCAGCCTTGGTGACCAAACCAGAAGCATGATGGCTCCATTCTGGGCACCCATATGAGACCGGATCGTGCGAGAGTACGATTTCCGTGCCACTTGCAGAGGGTGAAAGGCAGCCTGCCGCGGAGTTTATGGCAGAGAGCAGCAGCAGCAGCATCCCCAACTTTGCTTTGAGAGGGAACGAGAGGCACGCCGAACTCTCTCATTCCCTTTTAGTGCTCCATATTGTATTGTATCTTATTTTTAAAGAAAGCCTGCGGGCATCGCTCTGCGTTCTAACGACAAGACGGAGCGCTCAGCAGATGCTTTGTCAAAACAGAACAAAGCGATCATCTGTTGCCACGCAACCAAATAAAAATGATCCATTTTTAATAGTTCAGGCTGCGGAATTTGGCTGCCAGGCAGGTTCTGGAAGTTTCCCAGGGAGCAGAGGAAGGTCAAGGCCTTTGAGCAGAGACGAGCCTCCTCTCTCTCTTCAAAAAGCACTTTCCCCCCAATAGGTAGTCTGCAGACAGACCCGTTGGAAGTCAATACAGGATTTCCAGCAATATCACCCTAGTGACATAAATACTAGGGCTGGGTAACCACGGAAAAATTTGTTTCTAAACTTGATTCAAAACGATCTTGACAGATTAGAGAGATGGGCCAAAACTAACAAAATGAAGTTCAACAGTGACAAATGCAAGATACTCCACTTTGGCAGAAAAAACGAAATGCAAAGATACAGAATGGGGGACAATGCCTGGCTCGAGAGCAGTACGTGTGAAAAAGATCTTGGAGTCCTCGTGGACAACAAGTTAAACATGAGCCAACAATGTGATGTGGCGGCAAAAAAAGCCAATGGGATTTTGGCCTGCATCAAGAGGAGCCTAGTGTCTAGATCTAGGGAAGTCATGCTCTCCATGCTCCATTCCGCCTTGGTTAGACCACACCTGGAATATTGTGTCCAATTCTGGGCACCACAATTCAAGAGAGATATTGACAAGCTGGAATGTGTCCAGAGGAGGGCGACTAAAATGATCAAGGGTCTGGAGAACAAGCCCTATGAGGAGCGGCTTAGGGAACTGGGCATGTTTAGCCTGAAGAAGAGAAGGCTGAGAGGAGACATGATGATAGCCATGTATAAATATGTGAGAGGAAGCCACAGGGAGGAGGAGGAGGGCGCAAGCTTGTGTTCTGCTTCCCTGGAGACTAGGACTCAATGGAACAATGGCTTCAAACTACAAGAGAGGAGATTCCATCTGAACACGAGGAAGAACTTCCTGACTGTGAGAGCCGTTCAGCAGTGGAACTCTCTGCCCCAGAGCGTGGTGGAGGCTCCTTCTTTGGAAGCTTTTAAACAGAGGCTGGATGGCCATCTGTCAGGGGTGATTTGAATGCAATATTCCTGCTTCTTGGCAGAATGGGGTTGGACTGGATGGCCCATGAGGTCTCTTCCAACTCTTTGATTCTATGATTCTATGATTCTAAACACAGGATTTCCAGCAATATCACCCTAGTAACATAAATACATCTTTCCCTGGATTATCCCACCGTCTTAACCTTCCCAAACTTCTACCCTCAAGACTTTAGTTCTAGTAAGATACAACCAACATTGCATCACCTTCAAAGCAACCCCCAACAGATGGCCATCCAGCCTCTGCTTCAAAGCCTCCAAAGGAAGAGCCTCCACCACTCTTCAGGGCAGAGAGTTCCAAAGACCTCTAGAATCCTAGAGTTGGAAGAGACCTGGGGGGCCATCATCCAACCCCATTCTGCCAGGAAGCAGGAAAATCACTTCCGAAGCCCCCCAGACAGATGGCCATCCAGCCATCCACCACATTCCAGGGCAGAGAGTTCCACTGCTGAGCACCTCTCACAGTCAGGAAGTTCTTAGAACCTAGAATCTTAGAGTTGGAAGAGACCTGGTGGGCCATCCAATCCAACCCCATTCTGCCAGAAAGCAGGAAAATCACTTCCAAAGCCCCCCAGATAGATGGCCATCCAGCCATCCACCACACTCCATGGCAGAGAGTTCCACTGCTGAACACCTCTCACAGTCAGGAAGTTCTTAGAACCTAGAATCTTAGAGTTGGAAGAGACCTGGTGGGCCATCCAATCCAACCCCATTCTGCCAGAAAGCAGGAAAATCACTTCCAAAGCCCCCCAGATAGATGGCCATCCAGCCATCCACCACACTCCATGGCAGAGAGTTCCACTGCTGAACACCTCTCACAGTCAGGAAGTTCTTAGAACCTAGAATCTTAGAGTTGGAAGAGACCTGGTGGGCCATCCAATCCAACCCCATTCTGCCAGAAAGCAGGAAAATCACTTCCAAAGCCCCCCAGATAGATGGCCATCCAGCCATCCACCACACTCCATGGCAGAGAGTTCCACTGCTGAACACCTCTCACAGTCAGGAAGTTCTTAGACCCTAGAATCTTAGAGTTGGAAGAGACCTGGTGGGCCATCATCCAACCCCATTCTGCCAAGAAGCAGGAAAATCACTTCCAAAGTCCCCCAGAAAGATGACCACCCAGCCATCCAGCCATCCACCACACTCCAGGGCAGAGAGTTCCACTGCTGAGCACCTCTCACAGACAGGAAGTTCTTAGAACCTAGAATCTTAGAGTTGGAAGAGATCTGTTGGGCCATCCAGTCCAACCCCATTCTGCCAAGAAGCAGGAAAATCACTTCCAAAGCCCCCCAGATAGATGGCCATCCAGCCATCCACCACACTCCATGGCAGAGAGTTCCACTGCTAAGCACCTCTCACAGACAGGAAGTTCTTAGAACCTAGAATCTTAGAGTTGGAAGAGACCTGGTGGGCCATCCAATCCAACCCCATTCTGCCAGGAAGCAGGAAAATCACTTCCAAAGCCCCCCAGACAGATGACCACCCAGCCATCCAGCCATCCACCACACTCCAGGGCAGAGAGTTCCACTGCTGAGCACCTCTCACAGTCAGGAAGTTCTTAGAACCTAGAATCTTAGAGTTGGAAGAGACCTGGTGGGCCATCCAATCCAACCCCATTCTGCCAGGAAGCAGGAAAATCACTTCCAAAGCCCCCCAGACAGATGACCACCCAGCCATCCAGCCATCCACCACACTCCAGGGCAGAGAGTTCCACTGCTGAGCACCTCTCACAGTCAGGAAGTTCTTAGAACCTAGAATCTTAGAGTTGGAAGAGACCTGGTGGGCCATCCAATCCAACCCCATTCTGCCAGGAAGCAGGAAAATCACTTCCAAAGCCCCCCAGACAGATGGCCATCCAGCCATCCAGCCATCCACCACACTCCAGGGTAGAGTTCCACTGCTGAACACCTCTCAAAGTCAGGATGTTCTTAGATCCTAGAATCCTAGAGTTGGAAAAGACCTGGTGGGTCATCATCCAGTCCAACCCCATTCTGCCAAGAAGCAGGAAAATCACCTTCAAAGCACCCCGAACAGATGACTATTCAGCCTCTGCTTCAAAGCCTCCAAAAGAGGAGCCTTGACCACACTCCGGGGCAGAGAGTTCCACTGCTGAACACCTCTCAAAGTCAGGAAGTTCTAAGATCCTAGAATCTTAGAGTTGGAAGAGATCTGGTGGGCCATCATCCAGTCCAACCCCATTCTGCCAAGAAGCAGGAAAATCACCTTCAAAGCCCCCTGACAGATGGCCATCCAGCCTCTGCTTCAAAGCCTCCAAAGGAAGAGCTTCCACCACACTCTGGGGCAGAGAGTTCCACTGCTGAACACCTCTCACAGTCAGGAAGTTCTTAGATTCTAGAATCCTAGAGTTGGAAGATCCATCTAGTCCAACCCCCATTCTGCCAAGAAGTAGGAAAATCACTTTCAAAGCACCCCCCAACAGATGGTCATCCAGCCTCTGCTTCCAAGCCTCCAAAGGAGGAGCCTCCACCACACTCCAGGGCAGAGAGTTCCACTGCTGAACAGCTCTCACAGTCAGAAAGTTCTTAGATCCTAGAATCCTAGAGTTGGAAGAGACCTGGAGGGCCATCTAGCCCAACCCCATTCTGCCAAGAAGCAGGACAATTGCATTCAAAGCACCCCTGACAGATGGCCATCCAGTCTCTGCTTCAAAGCCTCCAAAGAAGGAACCTCCACCACACTCCCTCTGGGGCAGGGAGAGATGATTCTTCCTCCCCCATTTTCTCTTCCCATAGATAGGACGGAGAAGAGCTGAGAGGCTGTTACCACAACTCTATCTGATCATTTCCGCAGGTATTTCTAAAACTCTGCCTACCATTTTATATCCAGAACACAATTCCAATGCACTTTACAGTCCAATAAAAATTAAAATGACAGTGAAGTCATTATAAATTGCTCCGATAAAAATCCCAAGTCAACACAAACAAGGAAAGTCTGCAGCCACCCCACTCGCATACAAAGCAGTCTGCAGGAACAAACCAGAGGAAAGCTGCGTGTATCTGTGTTGAGGCCACAACCCACAACTACAGTAAATACAGACAGTCCCAGGTCTAGCTGAATAGTCCACCAAGATGCTAAACAGTCAAAAGAATATGCAAAAGGGGGATCTACATATATTGAGAGCATTTACCAGTAATATCCATGAGGCAAGGTTGAGTCCACAATTCCAAAGCCGATGTCTGAAGTGTGATGAAGTGTAAATTTTTATCTACAGTTATGTATTGTTATAGAGAAGTGTTTGTAAGGGTAAGTATATGGTATTGCATGGTGTTGGGAGATGGTAGCCAGCTTAGCTTGCTTTGAGCTGAATTGCTATGGAGATAGGGGTGGAACCAGCTGCCACTTGGCAGAGCAGCCATTTTGAAGCAGTCAGTCTGTGGTCGGTGAACTGCAGAAGTGGCTGGTTCTACTGTGGGTGGAGAACCAGTGAGGTATCCTGTAGTTAAAGAACTACAGAGGAAGGCTGATTCTTTGGTATTAAGAATCAGGAAGGTTTTGGCTTTGAGCCAATATAGTTTAGATAAGTCGAGTGACTTATTTATATTAAAAGTAACGGTTGTCGAAAAAGAGGGAAAGCCCTAATTAGCATCTTTATTGTAACAGAAACCGTCATAAAGGAAAGATAAGTGTGTGCCTGAAACAATCTGTTAAAAAAAGAAATATTTTTTAAAGGAATTAAGTTTGAGACCTGTTTGTCAGAAGAATTAGACCTCCTAAGAGTTATTTAAGAACTAAAGAGTTATTTCCTATTTCCAACAGACCTCACTGCCTCTGAGGATGCTTGCCATAGATGCAGGTGAAACGTCAGGAGAAATGCCTCTAGAACATGGACATATAGCCCGAAAAAACCTACAAGAACCTATTTAAGAACTGTTATGAATGTAACAGATCTGTACCTCTAAGAGAAAGGAAACCTTGAAACCATCAAGCTTCTGTACCTCAATAAACTTGTTACAGTTTCTTTTTAAAGTCAAGCCTATGTTACCATTCCTTTCCAAGTAAAGTCACACTACATATTGAAAAAAGACCAAAACAACATTACAAGCTATTGGTTGTGTTATCAATATAATAAGCTCTCACAAAGAGGGGGCTCCTTAAACATCCTTACAATTTGGTGGCATCATTAAAAATTAGTGGCCAAACCTTTACAATTAGTAGCAGTAATATACGGGCTCCTTCACACGAGGAGGAGACATCAAGGGTCCAGGGTCCTGGCTCAAGCACAGATATTGCCACCAGCAATCAAGTAACAAACTCTAGTCTGTTCAATCCTGCTTTCCCAGGTGTTACAGGTTGTTGGCTCTCTTCTCAGCTAGCCTCAATGATCTTCACAGCTGAGACCTGTCTTTCCGTAACTCCGCCAATGCAGGAACCGTTAACTCCACCTCAGCCTGCTCAGTAGAAGTCTCTTGCATTTGGTCAGCAGGTTTACAATTGTTCAGTGTGGAATCTAACACTCTGAGACTGGATCTACACTGCCATGTAATCTAAATTGTTTTTTTTTTTAATTTTCTTTGGAAGACGCCTGTGCGTGAGTTTTTTTAATGTGTGGAGGTCAGTGCACACTGATCAACACACAGTCTTCACAGAGTGAGGTTCCACTGGTGGTGTAGTTTAACACAGTGACCATGGCTTCTCAATCTGTTGCAGCCTTCTTCCACCTTCATAGCCATTGTAACATGTACCATGTAGGGCTGGGCAATTCGTTTCGTTAATTCGTAATTCGTTAAAAAATTCGTTAATTTTTGAATTACAAAACGATTACAAAACTTATTTTTAAACCTGGAAGTGTTTTTAAATATCGAAACGGCAGGCGCCAAAAAATTTTGTATTTCCGTCCATTTCGGAAATACGTAAGATGGCTGCCTGGCTTGCTGGGAGCTCTCCTCTCTCGGCGCCGGCTGAGCAAGCGAGCGAGAGGGCGAGCGAGAGGGCGAGCGGCGAGCGAGAGGGCGAGGGCGAGCAGCGAGCGAGAGGGCGAGCGAGAGGGCGACCGGCGAGCGAGAGGGTGAGGGCGAGCGGCGAGCGAGAGGGCGAGCGAGAGGGCGAGGGCGAGCGGCGAGCGAGAGGGCGAGTGAGAGGGCGAGCGGCGAGCGAGAGGGCGAGCTGCGAGCGAGTGGCGAGCGAGAGGGCCCGCCAGAGTGAGTGCCTGCCTTCCCTCAATAATAATTTCTCCTCCCTATTCTACTAAATTAATAATTAAATTTAAAAAATATTTAAAAAATATTGGAAAAAAAAGGGCGCCATCTTTACAAAATGTTTTGTAAATATTTACGAAATTTCGTAAATACCGAACTTTTTTTTTTGGAAAGTTTTGTAATTATTTTAAATATCGAAACAAAAAAACACCCCAATTACAAATCGATTTTAGAAACAAATTTTTGCGTTGTTACCCAGGCCTAGTACCATGTTATCCTCCGCCTGCTCCGCCGTTGAGGTCTTTGGACACCAAAATACAACACTGCCTGAGCTCTGCGAGTGCAGCATTCTTCCGAATGAAGCAGAGAGTGTTTGAGGACTGGGACATCCATAGGGATACCAAGGTGCTTGTCTATAAAGCTATTGTCCTCCCAACCCTGCTCTACGCCTGCGAAACGTGGACTGTCTATTGGCATCACATGCAACTCCCGGAACAATTCCATCAGCGCTGCCTCCGGAAAATCCTGCAAATCTCTTGGGAAGACAGGCGGGGAAACGTCAGCGTGCTGGAAGAAGCAAAGACCACCAGCATCAAAGCAATGATCCGTCATCAACTCCGCTAGACTGGCCATGTTGTCCGGATGCCCGACCACCGTCTACCAAAGCAGTTGCTCTACTCCAAACTCAAGAACGGAAAACGGAATGTTGGTGGACCAGAAAAGAAATTTAAAGATGGGCTCAAAGCCAACCTTAAAAACTCTGGCATAGACACTGGGAGAGAACTGGGAAGCCCTGGCCCTTGCGCGCTCCAGCTGGAGGTCAGCTGTGACCAGCAGTGCTGCAGAATTTGAAGAGGCACGAATGGGTTATCATTCCAGTCCAACCCCATTCTGCCAAGAAGCAGGGAAATCGCCTCCAAAGCCCCCTGACAGATGGCCATCCAACCTCTTCATCTTGTCTAACCTCCTTTTTTCCCATTCGTGTTGTGGGAATACCATTTTTCTCAAAGCTCCGAGGAAAGCGCCATTCAATGACACTGATTTTCACAGATCAAACGCCATCCCTTAATAATCAGCTTGCGCCAGCTGTCAATTCTGGGCTTCTAGCCTAATAAGGACTAGCCAGCCATGCAGCTCTCCCCGCTCCATGTATGTAAACAGAATCTGAACATAGTCCAGCAATGGCTATGAGGGAACTCATGCTCTGAATGCGGATTCTTATGCGGTCCAAGTGGCACGACCCATCCGATTGTTCCTCACCGTTCGGGATAAGACTAGAACCACAAAGACCTCATTCAAATTCTCTCTTTGCCACGAAATTCCCACTAATCCTCCAAACATGGCTGCTCTTAAGATAGCATGAGTTTGGGTTTGGCAGGTAAACCTTTATTTATTTTGGCAAGAACTAAGAAGTTCAGAAGTTATAGTTTCTTCCCCAAATAGGCAAGATTATGAGAATGATGAGCATTCATAGAATCCTAGAATCCCAAAGTTGGAAGAGACCTCGTGGGCCATCATCCAATCCAACCCCATTCTGCCAAGAAGCAGGAAAATTGCATTCAAAGCACCCCCAACAGATGGCCACCCAACCTCCAAAGAAGGAGCCTCCACCACACTCCAGGGCAGAGAGTTCCATTGCTGAACAGCTCTCACAGTGATAGAATCATAGAATCCTAGAGTTGGAAGAGATCTGGTGGGTCATCATCCAGTCCAACCCCATTCTCCCAAGAAGCAGGAAAATTGCATTCAAATCACCCCTGACAGATGGCCATCCAGCCTCATAGAATCCTAGAGTTGGAAGAGACCTCCTGGGCCCTCATCCAGTCCAACCCCATTTTGCCAAGAAGCAGGGATATTGCATTCAAAGCACCCCCAACAGATGGCCATCCAGCCTCCAAAGAAGGACCCTTCACCACACTCCGGAGCAGAGAGTTCCACTGCTGAACAGCTCTCACAGTCAGGAAGTTCTTCCTCATGTTCAGGTGGATTCTCCTTGCTTGTAGTTGGCACCCATAAGCATGCAAGCCAAGGCATCCAGTCTAACCCCATTTTGCATCCAAACAGGATCTTGTAAAGTTGCAGGAATGCACAAGTAAAACACTCATGAAAGATGCCCATCCAACCTCTGTTCAAAGACCTCCAAAGGAGGGGAGTTCATCAACCTCCACATTCCATTAGAGCTGAAAGAGGTCACCAAAGATAATCTAGTCCAACCCCCATCTTATGTAGAATCCTAGAGTTGGAAGAGATCTGGTGGGCCATCATCCAGTCCAACCCCATTCTGCCAAGAAGCAGGGAAATCGCATTCAAAGCACCCCTGACAGATGGCCATCCAGCCTCTGCTTCAAAGCCTCCATAGAAGGAACCTCCACCACACTCCAGGGCAGAGAGTTCCACTGCTGAACAGCTCTCACAGTCAGGAAGTTCTTAGATCCTAGAATCTAAGAGACCTGGAGGCATCATCCAGTCCAACCCCATTCTGTCACGAAACAGGACAATTGCATTGAAAGCACCCCCAACAGATGGCCATCCAACCTGTTTTAAAGCCTCCATAGAAGGAGCCTCCACCACACTCCAGGGCAGAGAGTTCCACTGCAGAACAGCTCTCACGGTCAGGAAGTTCTTAGATCCTAGAATCCTAGAGTAGGAAGAGACCTGGTGGGCCATCCAGTCCAACCCCATTCTGTCAAGAAGTAGGACAATTGTATTCAAAGCACTCCAGCAGCATGAAAAAGAATGAGGAAGTACCTCCTTGGTGTCACAAGTGGATGATGAAGCAACAGCTCCCCCGGTGGCCGGAATTCAAAGCATACCCTCATGAAGCTGGGAAGATAAATAGCCTCTGTGTGTCTGTCTATATATGTTGTGTGTCTATTTACCATAAAAAATCTCCAGCAGCATGGAAAGGAATGAGGAAGTACTTCCTTGGTGTCACAAGTGGATGATGAAGCAACACCTCCCCCGGTGGCCGGAATTCGAAGCATACCCTCATGAAGCTGGAATGTTAAATAGCCTCTGTGTGTCTGTCTATATATGTTGTGCATCTATTTACCATAAAAATCTCCAGCAGCATGGAAAAGAATGAGGAAGTACTTCCTTGGTGTCACAAGTGGATGATGAAGCAACAGCTCCCCCGGTGGCCGGAATTCGAAGCATACCCTCATGAAGCTGGAATGTTAAATAGCCTCTGTGTGTCTGTCTATATATGTTGTGTGTCTATTTACTATAAAAATCTCCAGCAGCATGGAAAAGAATGAGGAAGTACCTCCTTGGTGTCACAAGTGGATGATGAAGCAACAGCTCCCCCGGTGGCCAAAATTTGAAGCATACCCTCATGAAGCTGGAAAGTTAAATAGCCTCTGTGTGTCTGTCTATATATGTTGTGTGTCTATGGCACTGAATGTTTGCCATGTATATGTGCATTGTGATCCGCCCTGAGTCCCCTGCGGTGTGAGAAGAAGGGTGAAATATAAACACTGTAAACAAACAAACAAGTCAATTGATTCCATCTACAAGAGGACATCGGATCTCCATCAGAATTCTCCAGTCCAAAACACAGCAGTTTGAATGGTGTTTCCATCTGCTGGGAATGGTTGACGTTAAGCAGTTCTGCCAACACAAACACTGTGAATATTTAACTGGATTTAACCTGAACACCTGTCGTTTTGGAGGATTTTCGACGCTTCCCACCCATTGATGAGCGTGGAATCCTTGCACGTGTGCCTGGAAACTTCCTCTCTCCCCCAGCCTCCATTTCTGGCAGGTTTGAGAAGCCGGGAGGTGCCAAGGAGCCAATTCTCTTTGGGGAGAAAGGGTGGCTCCCGCTAAAGCAGGAAGCATTGGGAATGCACAGTGGATGGGAGGACAAAGAGGAGCATAGGAAGGCTGACAACTAGGGATGCGTGAAATTCTGTTGTCGATTCGGATTTTGGATAATTTTGGTCATCCGGTAGCTGAACCACTGAAAACAAAACAAAATGAACCACGGTTGCGCAATGGGTTAAAGTCTTGTGCTGAAGGATGGCAGTTCAAATCCGCGAGGTGGGGTGAGCTCCCGTCTGTCAGCTCCAGCTCCTGCCGACCTAACTATATGAAAACATGCAAATGTAAGTAGATAAATAGGTAACTGCTTCAGCAGGAAAAGGCAAAGAGATGCTCCAAGGATTTGGTGGCCACAAAACCAGGAGGTGACAACGCTTTATACTGAACTCTAATTTTGTAGATCCGGTAGCTGAACCATCGAAAACAAACTGGGAACAAGCCACGGTGGCGCAAAGGGATAAAGTCTTCTGCTGCTGAACTGCTGAACTGAAGGTTGGCAGTTCGAATCTTCAAGCCAGGGTGAGCTCCTGTCTGTCAGCTCCAACTCCTGCCAACCTAAACATGCAAATATAATATAGATCAATATTTATTTATTTATTTATTTATTTGCTTTATTTCTATACCGCATTTTTCAGCCCTTAACAGGCGACTCAATGCGGTTTACATGGTACAATTATCAAACAGTGTCAGTGCAATTAAAACATAATGCAACAAACAGGATCAACAGCATCAATCCACAACAGTTAACAATCAAACAAGACAGATCAACAAAACAGACATAACATAACGCCTCAGTACTGCTTCAGCAGGAAAAGGCAAAGAGATGCTCCAAGCAATCTTGGTGGCCACACAACCAGGAGGTGACAACAATTTATATATTTATATATAATTTTGTAGATACAGTAGCTGGACCATCGAAAACAAACTGGGAACAAGCCATGGTGGTGCAATGGGATAAAGTCTTGTGCTGCTGACTGCTGAACTGAAGGTTGGCAGTTCAAATCTTCACAAGAAGTGGAAAAAGGGAGAAATCACCAAAGAAGAATTCAAACAAATAGCCAACACCTGTAGGGAAAAGGTCCGCAAAGCTAAAGCACAAAATGAGCTCAGGCTTGCCAGGGACATTAAAAACAATAAAAATGGATTCTTTTCTTATGTCAGTAGAAAAAGGAAAAACAAGGAGGCGATAGGACCTCTTTGAGGAGAAGATGGGGCAATGCCTTCTTAATGCATTCTTTGCCTTCTTTGCCTCAGTCTTCTCACAAGAAGAAAGTCATCTTCAACCTCAGCAAGGTGGAGTGGGTGAGGGATTAGAGGACATCCAACCCCAAATTGGGAAACAAGTCGTCCAGGAATACCTGGCCGCTCTCAATGAGTCCAAGTCCCCTTTCAGGGCCAGATCAACTCCACCCAAGAGTACTGAAGGAACGAGCGGAAGTCATTTCAGAACCATTGGCAACCATCTTTGAGAGTTCTTGGAGAACGGGAGAACTCTCAAAGATGATTGGAACTCTCTGCCCTGGAGTGTGGTGGAGGCTCCTTCTTTGGAAGCTTTTAAACAGGGGCTGGATGGCCATCTGTCAAGGGTGCTTTGAATGCAATATTCCTGCTTCTTGGCAGAATGGGGTTGGACTGGATGATGGCCCAGGAGGTCTCTTCCAACTCTTTGATTCTATGATTCTATAACTTCCTGACTGTGAGAGCCGTTCAGCAGTGGAACTCTCTGCCCCGGAGGGAGTGTGGTGGAGGCTCCTTCTTTGGAAGCTTTTAAACAGAGGCTGGATGGCCATCTGTCAGGGGTGATTTGAATGCAATATTCCTGCTTCTTGGCAGAGGGTTGGACTGGATGGCCTATGAGGTCTCTTCCAACGCTTTGATTCTATGATTCTATGACAGGGTGAGCTTCTGTCTGCCAGCTCCAGCTCCTGCCAACCTAAACGTGCAAATGTAAGTAGATCAATAGGGGAGAGGGACGGTGACGCAATGGGCTAAATTCTTGAGCTGCTGATCTGCTGACCTGAAAGTTGACAGTTTGAATCCGCAAGATGGAGTAAGCTCCCATCTGTCAGCTGCAGTTCCTGCCCACCTAGCAGTTCGAAAACATGCAAACGTGAGTAGATAAATAGGTACCGCTTTGGCAGGAAAAAGCAAATAGATACTCCAAGCAATCTTGGTGGCCACACAACCAGGAGGTGACAACGCACGCTCCTCATCTTGAACATGGAGAACGCCAGAGATAATGCACTGCCTCCAGACGCCGGAAATGAAAGGAGAAGCCTCTGCCTTTGTTTGTGTTTGTGTGTCTCATTGTATGTGACTGTAAAGGTGTCAAATGTTTGCCTAGGTATGTAAATGCTGTAATGCGTTCTGAGTCCTTGAGGGGAGAAGGGCGGAACATAAATAAAGTGGAGAGGTACACACAAACACAGCTTTCGACGACCAAATGTACTTCTTCTGCTGTCGCCAAGGGCCTGTTGTGTTGGCAACACAACTGCCTTTCCCCAGGAACAATGTTATTTCCTCTCCTTCTCTCTCTTTCTCTCTATGCAGATATATATATATACATTTTGCCCAGGCAACTAAGTGCTTGTTAAGCAAATAGAATGGGGGTTTCATTGGCATTTTGCTTCTCCAAATCTCACGGGAGACGCAATTAAAGGAGCTTTTTTGTTCTGTCAGTTGCCACCATTATAGCCTTCCTCTGGCTAATTAGTAGTCTGATAGAACGCGGAATGCACAATCAGAGTTTTAGACCAGTTGGCGGGGAGGATGTTTCTCTCTCCGTTCCCTCTGCCCTCCCAAATCTCTCATTCTCCCCTTACGCATGGTTGCGATGCAGGATAAGAATATGGCCACTGCTGCCTTCAATCCTTCCACTTCTTGCATGAGAATCCACTCCCATTGCAACCCTGCAAAAATATTTATGCGAATGCAGCATTTTTCAGCCCTGTTATATGCCTGTGAAACGTGGACTGTCTACAGACATCAACATTGACACTGAAATACAACACCGCCTGAGCTCTGTGAGTGCAGCATTTTTCCGAATGAAGCACGCGTGTTTGAGGACCGGGACTTCTGTAGGGAGACCAAGGGGTTTGTAGATAAAGCTATTGTCCTCCCAGCCCTGTTATATGCCTGTGAAACGTGGACTGTCTACAGACATCAACATTGACACTGAAATACAACACCGCCTGAGCTCTGTGAGTGCAGCATTTTTCCGAATGAAGCAGAGAGTGTTTGAGGACCGGGACTTCCGTAGGGAAACCAAGGGGCTTGTTTATAAAGCCATTGTCCTCCCAACTCTGTTATATGCCTGTGAGACGTGGACTGTCTACAGACATCAACATTGACACTGAAATACAACACCGCCTGAGCTCTGTGAGTGCAGCTTTTTTCCGAATGAAGCAGAGAGTGTTTGAGGATCAGGACTTCCGTAGGGAGACCAAGAGGCTTGTTGATAAAGCTATTGTCCTCCCAACCCTGTTATATGCCTGTGAAACGTGGACTGTCTACAGACATCAATATTGACATTGAAATACAACACTGCCTGAGCTCCGCGAGCGCAGCTTTTTTCCAAATGAAGCAGAGAGTGGACATTTGTAGGGAGACCAAGGGACTTGTTTATAAAGCTATTGTCCTCCCAACCCTGCTATATGCCTGTAAAACGAGGACTGCCTGCAGACATCAACACTGACACTGAAATACAACACCGCCTGAGCTCTGCAAGTGCAGTTTTTTTCCCCAAATGAAGCACAGAGTGTTTGAGGACCGGGACTTCTGTAGGGAGACCAAGGGGCTTGTTGATAAAGCTATTGTCCTCCCAGCCCTGTTAAATGCCTGTGAAACATGGACTGTCTACAGACGTCAACATTGACACTGAAATACAACAGTGCCTGAGCTCTGTGAGTGCAGCATTTTTCTGAATGAAACTGAGTGTTTGAGGACCAGGACATTCAGAGGGAGACCAAGGTGCTTGGTTATAAAGCTATTGTCCTCCCAACTCTGTTATATGCCTGTGAGACGTGGACTGTCTACAGATATCAACATTGACACTGAAATACAACACCGCCTGAGCTCTGTGAGTGCAGCATTTTTCCGAATGAAGCAGAGAGTGTTTGAGGACTGGAACTTCCATAGGGAGACCAAGGTGCTTGTTTATGAAGCTATTGTCCTCCCAGTCCTGTTATATGCCTGTGAAATGTAGACTGTCTACAGACATCAATATTGACATTGAAATACAACACTGCCTGAGCTCTGAGAGTGCAGTATTTTTTCCAAATGAAGCAGAGAGTGTTTGAGGACTGGAACTTCCATAGGGAGACCCAGGGGCTTGTTGATAAAGCTATTGTCCTCCCAACCCTGTTATATGCCTGTGAAACGTGGACTGTCTACAGACATAAATATAGACACTGAACTACAACACTGCCTGAGCTCTGCAAGTGCAGCTTTTTTTCTGAATGAAGCTGAGAGTGTTTGTGGATTGGGACATCAGTAGGGAGACCAAGGTGCTTGTTTATAAAGCTATTATCCTCCCAACCCTGTTATAGGCCTGTGAAACGTGGACTGTCTACAGACATCAACATTGACACTGAAATACAACACTGCCTGAGCTCTGAGAGTGCAGTATTTTTTCCAAATGAAGCAGAGAGTGTTTGAGGACTGGGACATCCGTAGGGAGACCAAGGTGCTTGTTTATACAACTATTGTCCTCCCAACCCTGTTTTATGCCTGTGAAACGTGGACTGTCTACAGACATCAACATTGACACTGAAATACAATACCATCTGAGCTCTGCAAATGCAGCTTTTTTCTGAATGAAGCACAGAGAGTTTGAAGACCGGGACATCCGGATGGAGACCAAGATGCTTGTTTATAAAGCTATTGTCCTCCCAACCCTGTTATATGCCTGTGAAACGTGGACGGTCTACAGACATCAACACTGACACTGAAATACAACACTGCCTGAGCTCTGAGAGTGCAGTATTTTTTTCCAAATGAAGCAGAGAGTGTTTGAGGACCAGGACATCTGTAGGGAGACCAAGGGGCTTGTTTATAAAGCTATTGGCCTCCCAACCGTGCTATATGCCTGTGAAACATGGACTGTCTACAGACGTCACACTCAACTCCTGGAACAATTCCATCAAATCCGGAAAATCCTTCAAATCTCTTGAGAAGAAGATAAGCGGACAAATGTCAGCATGCTGGAAGAAGAAGCAAAGACCACCAGCATTGAAGCGATGCTCTTCCACCATCAACTCCGCTGGACCAGCCACGTTGTCCAGATGCCCGACCACCGTCTCCCAAAGCAGGTACTCTACTCCGAACTCAAGAACGGAAAATGGAATGTTGGAGGACAGGAAAAGAGATTGAAAGATGGGCTCAAAGCCAACCTTAAAAACTCTGGCATAAACACTGAGAACTGGGAAGCCCTGGCCCTTGAGCGCTCCAGCTGGAGGTCAGCTGTGACCAGCAGTGCTGCAGAATTTGAAGAGGCACGAGTGGAGGGTGAAAGAGAGAAACGTGCCAGGAGGAAGGCACATCAAGCCAACTCCAACTGGGACCCCACAAGGTCTCTTCCAACTCTAGAATTCTATGATTCTAGCATTCGAACTGCTGATCCGAGCACAAGGAGGACACAATTTCTAGACCTTCCCACCACCTATCATGGTCATGATGAAGATTGGGAAAGGATGGCCATCTGTCAGGGGTGATTTGAATGCAATATTCCTGCTACTTGGCAGAATGGGGTTGGACTGGATGGCCCACGAGGTCTCTTCCAACTCTTTGATTCTATGATTCTATGATTCTAAGAATGGAGATTCCATCTGAACATGAGGAAGAACTTCCTGACTGTGAGAGCCGTTCAGCAGTGGAACTCTCTGCCCCGGAGTGTGGTGGAGGCTCCTTCTTTGGAAGCTTTTAAATAGAGGCTGGATAGCCATCTGTCAGGGGTGATTTGAATGCAATATTCCTGCTACTTGGCAGAATGGGGTTGGACTGGATGGCCCATGAGGTCTCTTCCAACTCTTGGATTCTATGATTCTAGGGGGTCCTACTCATGATTGTGGTGGCCTCATTCATTGTCAAGAGAAGAGTGAGGACACTATCTTCTTGTGTTGCTGTTGTCGTCCCCATTTGTGCATCCATAATATCTAAGTAATATATGAGCCATTATTATTAGAGGATTATAATTACGCAACCAATATGAACAACACAAAACGGGTTTATTGAGATCTGTTTGATGTTTCTTGAGATTTATATTTCTTTGTTTTCCGAAATCTCCGCCATCTGAACTGATAATGAAACGGAAACAGATGGAGGGCCAGACGGATTTCCTTTCTCACTAAAGGGACATTCTGGGGGATCCATCTGAAGCACTTTCCATTTCTTCACCTGCAGTGTTTTCAGCTGATGGAAGAGACCAAGTTTCTATTGAGACTGGCTTCTAAAGACTTCTGCCCATGTCTTGCTGATGTGTCTTCATAGGCTGGACTGGACGTTGGATTGGATTTTGGTCCATGGTGGCTTTGTCCAGGTCATCAAAATATGAAGAATTGCACAACAGCAGAATAGAAAGTCCTCCAATCAAGCTTCAATAAGCAAAGGAGGCTTCTCCTGTTTCCCACAAGCCTTGAGACATGCTTGAGATGGAAACGACGAGGGTTGAATGAAAAGTAACACCTCCACCTTCATTACTTGGGTTTGGGTGGGAATATTTTAATAAATCAAATGCAGAAATAATACTTACAATGTACCACTATTCACTTTTCCACATAGAATCATAGAATCAAAGAGTTGGAAGAGACCTCCTGGGCCATCCAGTCCAACCCTAATCTGCCAAGAAGCAGGAATATTGCATTCAAATCACCCCTGACAGATGGCCATCCAGCCTCTGCTTAAAAGCTTCCAAAGAAGGAGCCTCCACCACACTCCGGGGCAGAGAGTTCCACTGCTGAACGGCTCTCACAGTCAGGAAGTTCTTCCTCATGTTCAGATGGAATCTCCTCTCTTGTAGTTTGAAGCCATTGCTCCATTGCGTCCTAATCTCCAGGGAAGCAGAAAACAAGCTTGCTCCCTCCTCCTCCCTGTGGCTTCCTCTCACATATTTATACATGGCTATCATGTCTCCTCTCAGCCTTCTCTTCTTCAGGATAAACATGCCCAGTTCCCTAAGCCGCTCCTCATAGGGCTTGTTCTCCAGACCCTTGATCTGCTCCCTCCTCCCTGTGGCTTCCTCTCACATATTTATACATGGCTGTCGTGTCTCCTCTCAGCCTTCTCTTCTTCAGGCTAAACATGCCCAGTTCCCTAAGCCGCTCCTCATAGGGCTTGTTCTCCAGACCCTTGATCATTTTAGTCGCCCTCCTCTGGACACATTCCAGCTTGTCAGTATCTCTCTTGAATTGTGGTGCCCAGAATTGGACACAATATTCCAGGTAAAGTGGTCTAACCAAAGCAGAATAGAGCATGGGGAGCATGACTTCCTTAGATCTAGACACTATGCTCCTATTGATGCAGGCCAAAATCCCATTGGCTTTTTTTCCATAATCACCAGACAACTGGATACATTTCTGCCAACGATGAACAAGTTTTCTGAAGCCATCACGGAAGACGTCGACACTCTGTTTCCGCAACCAGTGTCTCACATTTCTCTCAACGTCTTTATAAAAAAGCATAATGATGTCCCCACAGATTTTCTTTCATTATTGGGAACAGAATGGAGTCAGACGGTGCTAAACCTGGACTATATGGAGGATGCTGCACGGTGGTGAGATCCAGTCTCTGAAGTTTCAAGACTGTGCACTTTCATTTCAGGCGTCAGCATCCTGGGTACCCATCATGCACAGATCTTCCGATAGCCAAGCATAGCAATAATGTGACCCACACGTTCTTGTGAAATGCCGATTATGCTTGAAATTTCTCTCTGAGTGATATTGTGATCGTCCTGAATCAGTCAACTACCACTATTCACTTTTCCACATAATCACCAGACAATTGGATACATTTCTGCCAATGATGAACAAGTTTTCTGAAGCCATCATGGAAGACGTCATCACTCTGTTACCGCAACCAGCATCTCACAGTTCTCTCCACGTCTTCATCAGAAGCGTAATGATGTCCCCACAGATCTTCTTTCATTATCAGGAACAGATGGAAGTCAGATAGTGCTCAATCTGGACTGTATGGAGGATGCCGTACAGTGGTGAGATCCAGTCTCTGAAGGGTTCTGCGCAGGGTTCCATACTTTGCACTTTAACAACACAACCATTCAATGCCAAGGCTTCCTGCCAAAATGGAACTGTAGAGGAGAGTCTACTGAACAAGCCAGTACCTGCCATCCACCGGTACTGCCATCTGTTGAAACCATTCAAGTCTGTGCACTTTCATTTTAGGCATCAGCATCCTGGGTACCCATCATGCACAGATCTTCTGATAGGCAAACAGAGCAATAATGTAATCCACACGTTCTTGTGAAATGCCGATTAGGCTTGACATTTCTCTCTGAGTGATACGATGATCGTCCTGACTCAATCTGTCAACTTTTGCTTGTGAAACTCGGTGGTTGCTGTCACAGGACATCCAACTCTTTGCGTATGCAAGGGCGATACACCTCTCCCAGCGACCCAAGGAAAACACTCACACAAGGTTGTTGGGATAAACAATGGCCACAACTCCTGATAACAGGATCAAGGGTTGGCAGCCATACATGGGTCCTGGACCAGGATCGGGCCACCCACTGCTGTCCGATACCGCAAAACACGCCAGGGTGCTGCCGGCACAATACTGGGCCAACGTAAACTCAGCACCCCTGAGACCACCAGACTTCCCTTCTTCTGCTAAGGGGGGATACCAAGCCAGATCCAGGGCCAATGCCTCACACCAACAAGGAGTTGTGACGAGTAGCACAAAAACAAACAACCAGGACAAGCTAACAAAACAGAAGCTAATCGCAAACGAAAATGCAAATAGCATGCAGGATGGGTGGGGTGGATCTGCAGATGCAGGCACAGTGCCTGCTGGGGAGCTTGGGGCAGCCTAAATAAGCTGCCTGAGAGGAGGGAGAGGCCAGCTCCGGCCTCTCCAGCAGCAAGGAGTGGCCAGCTAGCCATTGGCTGGACGGTGGGAAACTTTCCCACCATCCGAGGGGGCTTCTGGGAGGAAGAATGGCAGCGGAGGACGCCCCTCACCGCAACTTCTCCAGCCCGGTAAGTCAGGCCATGCCTTTTGTTTGTCACACAAGTCAGATGTTCCCACCTCAACATCTTATGATGCACAGTACTCACATCAACACAATCACCATCAACAGCTTGCATTCTGTGATGAATCTCCTTTGGGTGACACCTCCTGCTGTCAAGAATTCAATGACTGCATGTTGCTTAAGTCGCATTAACTGACCATCTGTGCAGGGTTCCATACTTCGTATCTTAACAACACAACCGTTCAATGCTAAGGCTTCCCACCAAAATGGAACTGTAGAGGAGAGTCTACTGAACAAGCCAATACCTGCCACATACCAGTACTGTCATCTGTTGAGGAGTTACCAAGGTCCATTCAATGCTAAGGCTTCCCATCAAAATGGAACTGTAGAGAAGAGTCTATTGAACAGGCCAGTACCTGCTGCATACCAGTACTGCCATCTGTTGAGGAGTTACCAAGGTCCGTTCAATGCTAAGGCTTCCCACCAAAATGGAACTGTAGAGGAGAGTCTACTGAACAAGCCAGTACCTGCCGCATACCCATACTGCCATCTGTTGAGGAGTTACCAAGGTCCGTTCAATGCTAAGGCTTCCCACCAAAATGGAACTATAGAGGAGAGTCTACTGAACAAGCCAGTACCTGCCACATACCAGTACTGTCATCTGTTGAGGAGTTACCAAGGTCCGTTCAATGCTAAGTCTTCCCACCAAAATGGAACTGGAGAGGAGAGTCTACTGAACAAGCCCGTACCTGCCACATACCAGTACTGTCATCTGTTGAGGAGTTACGAAGGTCCGTTCAATGCTAAGGCTTCCCACCAAAATGGAACTGGAGAGGAGAGTCTACTGAACAAGCCAGTACCTGCCGCATACCAGTACTGCCATCAGTTGAGGAGTTACAAAAGTCTGTTCAATGCTAAGGCTCCCCATCAAAATGGAACTGTAGAGAAGAGTCTATTGAACAGGCCAGTACCTGCTGCATACCAGTACTGCCATCAGTTGAGGAGTTACGAAGGTCTGTTCAATGCTAAGGCTTCCTGCCAAGATGTAACTGTAGAGGAGAGTTTACTGAACAAGCCAGTACAGTACTGTCATCTGTTGAGGAGTTACGAAGGTCCATTCAATGCTAAGGCTTCCCACCAAAATGGAACTGTAGAGGAGAGTCTACTGAACAAGCCAGTACCTGCTGCATACCAGTACTGCCATCAGTTGAGGAGTTACGAAGGTCTGTTCAATGCTAAGGCTTCCCACCAAAATGGAACTGTAGAGAAGAGTCTATTGAACAGGCCAGTACCTGCCACATACCAGTACTGCCATCAGTTGAGGAGTTACGAAGGTCTGTTCAATGCTAAGGCTTCCCACCAAAATGGAACTGTAGAGGAGAGTTTACTGAACAAGCCAGTACCTACTGCATACCAGTACTGCCATCTGTTGAGGAGTTATGAAGGTCCATTCAATGCTAAGGCTTCCCACCAAAATGGAACTGTAGAGGAGAGTCTACTGAACAAGCCAGTACCTGCCGCATACCAGTACTGCCATCAGTTGAGGAGTTACGAAGGTCCGTTCAATGCTAAGGCTTCCCACCAAAATGGAACTGTAGAGGAGAGTCTGCTGAACAAGCCAGTACCTGCCACATACCAGTACTGCCATCTGTTGAGCAGTTACAAAGGTACATTCAAAGCTAAGGCTTCCCACCAAAAATGGAACTGTAGAGGGGAGTCTACTGAATAAGCCAGTACCTGCCGCATACCAGTACTGCCATCTGTTGAGGAGTTACCAAGGTCCGTTCAATGCTAAGACTTCCCACCAAAATGGAACTGTAGAGGAGAGTCTACTGAAAAAGCTAGTACCTACCGCATACCAGTACTGCCATCTGTTGAGGAGTTACAAAAGTCTGTTCAATGCTAAGGCTTCCCACCAAAATTGAACTGTAGAGAAGAGTCTACTGAACAAGCCAGTACCTGCCACATACCAGTACTGCCATCTGTTGAGGAGTTACCAAGGTCCATTCAAAGCTAAGGCTTCCCACCAAAAATGGAACTGTAGAGGAGAGTCTACTGAAGAAGCCAGTACCTGCCACATACCAGTACTGCCATCTGTTGAGGAGTTACCAAGGTCCGTTCAATACTAAGGCTTCCCACCAAAATGGAACTGTAGAGGAGAGTCTACTGAACAAGTACCTGCCACATACTAGTACTGCCATCTGTTGAGCAGTTACAAAGGTCCATTCAAAGCTAAGGCTTCCCACCAAAATGGAACTGTAGAGGAGAGTGTACTGAACAAGTCAGTACCTGCCACATACCAGTACTGCCATCTGTTGAGGAGTTATGAAGGTCCTTTCAATGCTAAGGCTTCCCACCAAAATGGAACTGTAGAGGAGAGTGTACTGAACAAGCCAGTACCTGCTGCATACCAGTACTGCCATCAGTTGAGGAGTTACGAAAGTCTGTTCAATGCTAAGGCTTCCCATCAAAATAGAAGTGTAGGAGAGAATCTGCTGAACAAGCCAGTACCTGCCGCATACCAGTACTGCCATCAGTTGAGGAGTTACGAAGGTCTGTTCAATGCTAAGGCTTCCTGCCAAGATGTAACTGTAGAGGAGAGTCTACTGAACAAGCCAGTACCTGCTGCATACCAGTACTGCCATCAGTTGAGGAATTACAAAAGTCTGTTCAATGCTAAGGCTTCCCACCAAAATTGAACTGTAGAGAAGAGTCTACTGAACAAGCCAGTACCTGCTGCATACCAGTACTGCCATCAGTTGAGGAGTTACGAAGGTCTGTTCAATGCTAAGGCTTCCTGCCAAAATGTAACTGTAGAGCAGAGTCTACTGAACAAGCCAGTACCTGCTGCATACCAGTACTGCCATCTGTAGAGGAGTTACAAAGGTCTGTTCAATGCTAAGGCTTCCCACCAAAATGTAACTGTAGAGGAGAGTTTACTGAACAAGCCAGTACCTGCTGCATACCAGTACTGCCATCTGTTGAGGAGTTACGAAGGTCCATTCAATACTAAGGCTTCCCACCAAAATGGAACTTTAGAGGAGAGTCTACTGAACAAGCCAGTACCTGCCACATACCAGTACTGCCATCTGTTGAGGAGTTACAAAGGTCTGTTCAATGCTAAGGCTTCCCACCAAAATGGAACTGTAGAGGAGAGTCTACTGAACAAGCCCGTACCTGCCGCATACCAGTACTGCCATCTGTTGAGGAGTTACAAAGGTCTGTTCAATGCTAAGGCTTCCCACCAAAATGGAACTGTAGAGGAGAGTCTACTGAACAAGCCAGTACCTGCTGCATACCAGTACTGCCATCTGTTGAGGAGTTACGAAGGTCTGTTCAATGCTAAGGCTTCCCACCAAAATGGAACTGGAGAGGAGAGTCTACTGAACAAGCCCGTACCTGCCACATACCAGTACTGTCATCTGTTGAGGAGTTACGAAGGTCTGTTCAATGCTAAGGCTTCCCACCAAAATGGAACTGTAGAGGAGAGTCTACTGAATAAGCCAGTACCTGCCGCATACCCATACTGCCATCTGTTGAGGAGTTACCAAGGTCCGTTCAATGCTAAGGCTTCCCACCAAAATGGAACTATAGAGGAGAGTCTACTGAACAAGCCAGTACCTGCCACATACCAGTACTGTCATCTGTTGAGGAGTTACCAAGGTCCGTTCAATGCTAAGGCTTCCCACCAAAATGGAACTTTAGAGGAGAGTCTACTGAACAAGCCAGTACCTGCCACATACCAGTACTGCCATCTGTTGAGGAGTTACAAAGGTCTGTTCAATGCTAAGGCTTCCCACCAAAATGGAACTGTAGAGGAGAGTCTACTGAACAAGCCAGTACCTGCCGCATACCAGTACTGCCATCTGTTGAGGAGTCACGAAGGTCCGTTCAATGCTAAGGCTTCCCACCAAAATGGAACTGTAGAGGAGAGTCTACTGAATAAGCCAGTACCTGCCGCATACCAGTACTGCCATCTGTTGAGGAGTTACCAAGGTCCGTTCAATGCTAAGTCTTCCCACCAAAATGGAACTGGAGAGGAGAGTCTACTGAACAAGCCCGTACCTGCCACATACCAGTACTGTCATCTGTTGAGGAGTTACGAAGGTCCGTTCAATGCTAAGGCTTCCCACCAAAATGGAACTGGAGAGGAGAGTCTACTGAACAAGCCAGTACCTGCCGCATACCAGTACTGCCATCAGTTGAGGAGTTACAAAAGTCTGTTCAATGCTAAGGCTCCCCATCAAAATGGAACTGTAGAGAAGAGTCTATTGAACAGGCCAGTACCTGCTGCATACCAGTACTGCCATCAGTTGAGGAGTTACGAAGGTCTGTTCAATGCTAAGGCTTCCTGCCAAGATGTAACTGTAGAGGAGAGTTTACTGAACAAGCCAGTACAGTACTGTCATCTGTTGAGGAGTTACGAAGGTCCATTCAATGCTAAGGCTTCCCACCAAAATGGAACTGTAGAGGAGAGTCTACTGAACAAGCCAGTACCTGCTGCATACCAGTACTGCCATCAGTTGAGGAGTTACGAAGGTCTGTTCAATGCTAAGGCTTCCCACCAAAATGGAACTGTAGAGAAGAGTCTATTGAACAGGCCAGTACCTGCCACATACCAGTACTGCCATCAGTTGAGGAGTTACGAAGGTCTGTTCAATGCTAAGGCTTCCCACCAAAATGGAACTGTAGAGGAGAGTCTACTGAACAAGCCAGTACCTACTGCATACCAGTACTGCCATCTGTTGAGGAGTTATGAAGGTCCATTCAATGCTAAGGCTTCCCACCAAAATGGAACTGTAGAGGAGAGTCTACTGAACAAGCCAGTACCTGCCGCATACCAGTACTGCCATCAGTTGAGGAGTTACGAAGGTCCGTTCAATGCTAAGGCTTCCCACCAAAATGGAACTGTAGAGGAGAGTCTGCTGAACAAGCCAGTACCTGCCACATACCAGTACTGCCATCTGTTGAGCAGTTACAAAGGTGCATTCAAAGCTAAGGCTTCCCACCAAAAATGGAACTGTAGAGGGGAGTCTACTGAATAAGCCAGTACCTGCCGCATACCAGTACTGCCATCTGTTGAGGAGTTACCAAGGTCCGTTCAATGCTAAGACTTCCCACCAAAATGGAACTGTAGAGGAGAGTCTACTGAAAAAGCTAGTACCTACCGCATACCAGTACTGCCATCTGTTGAGGAGTTACAAAAGTCTGTTCAATGCTAAGGCTTCCCACCAAAATTGAACTGTAGAGAAGAGTCTACTGAACAAGCCAGTACCTGTCGCATATCAGTACTGCCATCTGTTGAGGAGTTATGAAGGTCCATTCAATCCTAAGGCTTCCCACCAAAATGGAACTGTAGAGGAGAGCCTACTGAACAAGCCAGTACAGTACTGCCATCAGTTGAGGAGTTACAAAGGTCTGTTCAATGCTAAGGCTTCCCACCAAAATGGAACTGTAGAGGAGAGTCTACTGAAGAAGCCAGTACCTGCCACATACCAGTACTGCCATCTGTTGAGGAGTTACAAAAGTCTGTTCAATGCTAAGGCTTCCCACCAAAATTGAACTGTAGAGAAGAGTCTACTGAACAAGCCAGTACCTGTCGCATATCAGTACTGCCATCTGTTGAGGAGTTATGAAGGTCCATTCAATCCTAAGGCTTCCCACCAAAATGGAACTGTAGAGGAGAGCCTACTGAACAAGCCAGTACAGTACTGCCATCTGTTGAGGAGTTATGAAGGTCCATTCAATGCTAAGGCTTCCCACCAAAATGGAACTGTAGAGGAGAGTCTACTGAACAAGCCAGTACCTGCCACATACCAGTACTGCCATCAGTTGAGGAGTTACGAAGGTCTGTTCAATGCTAAGGCTTCCCACCAAAATGGAACTGTAGAGGAGAGACTACTGAACAAGCTGGTACCTACCGCATACCAGTACTGCCTGTTGAGGAGTTATGAAAATGGAGGCATTACTTTTCATTCAACCCATGCTGTGCACTAGATTTAATCATCCTTGCGGCTATAGGTGTTGGGAGACGTAGTGCAGCAATGGGCGTCATCCACTCCTGACCCAGAGGGAGCAATAACTGTGTGCCAGCCATGCGGGAAAGCAGAACTACGCAGGGAATGATGGGGCAAGTCATGCGTATCCAAATTAGGCTAAATGTCTCCAATTTAATTGTAATCCCGAATCAATGCAGCTGTATTCTCATCTCGAAGTGAGCGGGGCATTGATTTTGTGGAGTTTCTCCACTGAATAGAGGTCATTAGCAAGGTTGTCCTGGCCTTATCTGCCTCTTATTTATAGGCCTGTCAAGGTATCTCTTTGGCAATCTGTAATTAGTAGAGAGAGCATGTAATCGCGCACCGGCTTGGGTTCATCATCCTGCAAAACGCACCCTCCTCACTTGCACGGGGAAGAAGGAGAGGTGTTGGTTCTTCCCCCCACGACCTGATTAGCTTGGTACACATTTAAGGGCACGGGCTTCGCACCAGCTAAGTGCCTTCACTGGCAGATTGGCCGCATCGGGGATTGGGTTGGCTAAATAAATCTGGAGTTAATTGGCCAAAAAACGACTCACTGCAAAATATATCCCAACATCAGGAAGCAGCTTGGAAGCATCCAGGCTGTGTGTCAATTCCAGCGCATGCCAGGACGGCTAGGACTTTCCGAGAGGCGGGATATTGACCAAGCTCAACGCTGGTGTGTCCGTGTGTGTCTGCTGCCTTGATGGAGAACGGAGACTGCAGTCAAGGAATTGGAAGAAGGTGATAACTTGGAAGGTGTGCTGGTACATCTATACCAGGAACTTTGCATGCATTCCAAAGTTTCAGGGGTTCTGCAAAAGGTGGCTTCCTTTGGTTTGCAGTCATAGGGCAAGCCACCTGTCTATCATTGTTAAGTTTGGATCCGCCCCTTCTCGCAGGGACACGGGAGGAAAGGGAGCCATTTTTAGTTAGTCTTACAGAAGGAAACCAAGCTATAGGACGTGGAGTAGCTTCATCCGCAGAAAAGCTTCACTTCTTAAGAATTCCAGGGAATTCCAGGGAGAACAGTCTCAAAGCTCTGGCAGGGAACTTACAGCTTCTCAGCCTTACAGCATCTGAGGGAAACAGCCCTGAAAGTTCTTGAGAAATTCCGGAG
Organism: Anolis sagrei; assembly: GCF_037176765.1. NCBI lineage: Eukaryota > Metazoa > Chordata > Lepidosauria > Squamata > Anolidae > Anolis > Anolis sagrei. The sequence goes on along the minus strand of NC_090034.1, from coordinate 1,170,477 downwards.
GGAAAACAGCCTTACAGACCCAAAGAACTCCAGCTGGAGAATATCCAAGCCTTTGCTGGTAGGTCTACTCGGTGCCCAAGATGCAGTTTGGAATGGTAGTAGATCCCACATCAGTAAAGCTTAGATAATAGACAGCCTGGGAGAGGTTAAAAAAGGGTTTTCCTCTCAAAGTATAAAAGAACAATTAACGAAGACAGGTGCCTGTCCCTTGTGGACAAGATTAAGGAAACCTCCAGTTGATTTAAAGCCTTGAAGCATTTGTTTGACTCCCTATCTGTTTAATTTGTTCAGTAATAAAGGACTTTGTTTAACCTTTCAAGACATCTCAAGACCATTTCTTCAGGAAAATCCTTGAGGGCCTCTTTCATGGTGCCCTGGCTTCCTGCTGGGCACAAGGTGCACGTCCTATTTCAAAAGACAATTATTACAGGCCCAGTCATAGAATCCTAGAATCCTAGAGTTGGAAGAGACCTCCTGGGCCATCATCCAGTCCAGCCCCATTCTGCCAAGAAGCAGGAATATTGCATTCAAATCACCCCTGACAGATGGCCATCCAGCCTCTGTTTCAAAGCTTCCAAAGAAGGAGCCTCCACCACACAGAGAGTTCCACTGCTGAACGGCTCTCACAGTCAGTAAGTTCTTCCTCATGTTCAGATGGAATCTCCTCTCTTGTAGTTTGAAGCCATTGTTCCCTTGCGTCCTAGTCTCCAAGGAAGCAGAAAACAAGCATGCTCCCTCCTCCTCCCTGTGGCTTCCTCTCACATATTTATACATGGCTCTCATCATGTCTCCTCTCAGCCTTCTCTTCTTCAGGCTAAACATGCCCAGCTCCTTAAGCCACTCCTCATAGGGCTTGTTCTCCAGACCCTTGATCATTTGAGTTGCCCTCCTCTGGACACATTCCAGCTTAGAGTCTTGCCCACAGCTGCATGGTACACAATGGTAGACTCCTGCAGAAGTGAGAAGATCCCTCTTGTCCTTTGCTGAATGGAGCATTGGTTGGATTTTCTTAATGGGTCTGTAGATAATTTGTATGTTGTGTTTCCTCAGGAAGGAAGGCCAGATTTTCGTTCTCATTGTCCACTGGTGGTCCGCATCCCAGAGGTGAAGAACCACTGCTCTGACCCTTGTGCTACCCTACCCCTATCCTTTGGGCAGGGACTTTTGTGCTACCACAGAGCAGCAAAGCTTGTGAGCAGGTGATTTTTGCACGTGACATGGGGATAAACATACCAGCAGATGGGCATACACAGGTGTGACTAATTCTTTTGAACCGAAAAGGATGAATTAATCGGCGTTGCTGTGGTTTCTCTTTAATGATGCCGTCACGGTTCAAAAACAAAGCAAAGTATTGTCTAGCTGCGTATAATATTTTGAGATAATTCCTCCGTTCCAGGACAGCGGCTTGGCTGCTTTGCTCATTAATTCCCTGTCCACGGGGCACGTACAAACTCCTCTTGGAGGACTTCATTGAGGCCTCGGCCTTCTCTCTCAAGAATCAGGACGTATTGTTCCTGGCAAAGTTGCCACAGTTACTGTCTCAATGGAGACAACACATGCGCTCGCCTGTATTTACAGAATGTGCATGACAAGAAGAACACTCCTCCATGTGTTAGAATCATAGAGTTGGGAGAGACCTCCTGGGCCATCATCCAGTCCAACCCCATTCTGCCAAGAAGCAGGGAAATTGCATTGAAATCACCCCTGACAGATGGCCATCCAGCCCCTGTTTCAAAGCTTCCAAAGAAGGAGCCTCCACCACACAGAGAGTTCCACTGCTGAACGGCTCTCACAGTCAGTAAGTTCTTCCTCATGTTCAGATGGAATCTCCTCTCTTGTAGTTTGAAGCCATTGTTCCCTTGCGTCCTAGTCTCCAAGGAAGCAGAAAACAAGCATGCTCCCTCCTCCTCCCTGTGGCTTCCTCTCACATATTTATACATGGCTCTCATCATGTCTCCTCTCAGCCTTCTCTTCTTCAGGCTAAACATGCCCAGCTCCTTAAGCCACTCCTCATAGGGCTTGTTCTCCAGACCCTTGATCATTTGAGTTGCCCTCCTCTGGACACATTCCAGCTTAGAGTCTTGCCCACAGCTGCATGGTACACAATGGTAGACTCCTGCAGAAGTGAGAAGATCCCTCTTGTCCTTTGCTGAATGGAGCATTGGTTGGATTTTCTTAATGGGTCTGTAGATAATTTGTATGTTGTGTTTCCTCAGGAAGGAAGGCCAGATTTTCGTTCTCATTGTCCACTGGTGGTCCGCATCCCAGAGGTGAAGAACCACTGCTCTGACCCTTGTGCTACCCTACCCCTATCCTTTGGGCAGGGACTTTTGTGCTACCACAGAGCAGCAAAGCTTGTGAGCAGGTGATTTTTGCACGTGACATGGGGATAAACATACCAGCAGATGGGCATACACAGGTGTGACTAATTCTTTTGAACCGAAAAGGATGAATTAATCGGCGTTGCTGTGGTTTCTCTTTAATGATGCCGTCACGGTTCAAAAACAAAGCAAAGTATTGTCTAGCTGCGTATAATATTTTGAGATAATTCCTCCGTTCCAGGACAGCGGCTTGGCTGCTTTGCTCATTAATTCCCTGTCCACGGGGCACGTACAAACTCCTCTTGGAGGACTTCATTGAGGCCTCGGCCTTCTCTCTCAAGAAACAGGGCGTATTGTTCGTGGCAAAGTTGCCACAGTTACTGTCTCAATGGAGACAACACATGCGCTCGCCTGTATTTACAGAATGTGCATGACAAGAAGAACTCCCCTCCATGTGTTAGAATCCTAGAATCCTAGAGTTGGGAGAGACCTCATGGGCCATCCAGTCCAACCCCATTCTGCCAAGAAGCAGGAATATTGCATTCAAAGCACCCCAGACAGATGGCCATCCAGCCTCTCTTTAAAAGCTTCCAAAGAAGGAGCCTCCAACCACACTCCGGGGCAGAGAGTTCCACTGCTGAACGGCTCTCACAGTCAGGAAGTTACAGAATCATAGAATCCAAGAGTTGGAAGAGACCTCATGGGCCATCCAGTCCAACCCCATTCTGCCAAGAAGCAGGAATATTGCATTCAAAGCACCCCTGACAGATGGCCATCCAGCCTCTGTTTCAAAGCCTCCAAAGAAGGAGCCTCCACCACACTCCCTCCGGGGCAGAGAGTTCCACTGCTGAACGGCTCTCACAGTCAGGAAGTTCTTAAAATCCTAGAATCCTAGAGTTGGAAGAGACCTCCTGGGCCACCATCCAGTCCAACCCCATTCTGCCAAGAAGCAGGAATATTGCATTCAAATCACCCCTGACAGATGGACATCCAGACTCTGTTTAAAAGCCTCCAAAGAAGGAGCCTCCACCACACTCCAGAGCAGAGAGTTCCACTGCTGAACGGCTCTCACAGTCAGGAAGTTCTTCCCCATGTTCACATGGAATCTCCTTTCTTGGAGTTTGAAGCCATTGTTCCATTGCGCCCTCGTCTCCAGGGAAGCAGAAAGGAAGCTTGTTCTCTCCTCCCTAGGACTTTTCCTCACATATTTATACATGGCTATCATATCTCCTCTCAGCCTTCTCTTCTTCAGGCTAAATATGCCCAGCTCCTTAAGCCGCTCCTCATAGGGCTTGTTCTCCAGACCCTTGATCATTTTAGTTGCCCTCCTCTGGACACATTATTATTATTATTATTATTATTATTATTATTATTATTATTATTAACTTTATTTGTACCCCGCTAGCATCTCCCGGAGGACTCGATGCGGCTTACACAGGCCGAAGCCTCAAAACACAATACAGTAAAAACAACACAACAGTAGAAAACATAGCAAATCAATAAGTTAAGCAAGCAATAACGACAATAACAATACATCATGACACTTTAAAACTGGGCCGGCCAGCGCAATGGGGTACAGGGTTAAAAGTGCTAGAGTGGTAGGAGGAGCATGGGAATAAAATAGTACGGTGTGCAGTAATGTTAATTGTGCTAAAGTGCTTCTAGGACTTGGGTGGGGATTCCTAATCTGAGAAGGCACATCGGAACAGCCAAGTTTTTAGGTTCTTTCTGAAAGCTGCTAAAGTAGGGGCCTGGCGAAGATCTTTTGGAAGGGCATTCCAAAGTCGGGGGGCCACCACAGAAAAGGCCCTGTCCCGTGTCCCCACCAGGCGCGCTTGCGACGTGGATGGGATCAGAGCAGGGCCTCCCCAGATGACCGGAGCGAGCGTGTGGGTTCGTAGGTGGAGATGCGGTCACGCAGGTAGGGTGGTCCCAAACCGTTCAGGGCTTTGTAGGTGAGCACCTGCACCTTGAATTGGGCTCGGAAAATAAATGGCAGCCAGTGGAGCTCCTTAAACAGAAGGGTTGACCTCTCTCTGTAATGAGCCCCAGTTAGCATCCTGGCTGCTGCCCGCTGGACCAGTTGGAGTTTCCGAGCCGTCTTCAAGGGCAGCCCCACGTAGAGCGCATTGCAGTAATCCATTCTAGAGGTGACCAAGGCATGGACCACCCCGGCCAGATCAGCCTTCTCGAGGTACGGTCGCAGCTGGCGCACAAGTCTCAGTTGCGCAAAGGCCCTCCCGGATACCGCCGACACCTGAGCCTCAAGTGTAAGCGACGAGTCCAGGAGGACACCCAAACTGCGGACCTGTGGCTTTAGGGGGAGTGTAACATTCCAGCTTGTTCTTCTGGTCAAGAAGTCCAAGGTACTATATTATCTTGCGGGAGGGGAGAAGGTGCAGAATTCTGTTTCCAGAAGCCAGATCACCAAAATCAGACCAAGTTGAAGCTTAACCAGAACAGATCAAAGGCCAAAACTCGAGAACTCGACATGGGGAGTGTGTCCCTGTTGGTTCTTCTGGACCTCTCAGCAGCCTTTGACTGACCACTGTATCCTTCTGGGGTGCTTTGCAAGGATGGGCCTTGCGGGTCCAGTTCTGCAGTGGCTCCAGTCCTTCCTTCCTTGAAGGTGTTGTTGGGGGACACCTGCTCGGCCCCATGACCATTCTCCAGGGGCGTCCTGAAGGGCTCAGTATTGTCCCCCATGTTGTTTAACATCTACATGAAGCCAGTAGGTGAGATCATCCAGATAAGTATGTGATAAATCTATATATATATAAATGCTCATGTCGTAATGATTGGCTTAAAAACAAAAAAACTAATGAACGAAATCACACCAAACTTGGAAACAAAACATCTCACAACACAAGAAGTGACCATCACTCAAAAAATTATGATTTTGTCATTTGGGAGTTGTAGTTGCTGGGATTTAGAGTTCACCTACAATCAAAGAGCATTCTGAACTCCATCAATGATGGAATTGAACCAAACTTGGCACACAGGACTCCCATGACCAACAGAAAATACTGGAAAGGTTTGGTGGGCATTGACCTTGAGTTTGGGAGTTGTAGTTCACCTACATCCAGAGAGCACTGTGGACTCAAACAATGATGGATCTGGACCAAACTTGGCACAAATATTCCATATGCCCAAATATGAACACAGATGGAGTTTGGAAGAAATAGACTTTGACTTTTGAGAGTTGTAGTCACTGGGATTCACAGTTCACCTACAATCAAAGAGCATTCTGAACCCCACGAATGACAGAATCAGGGAAAACTTCCCACACAGAACCCCCACATCCAACAGAAAATACTTAAGGCCATCCAGTCCAACTCCCTTCACCAGGGCAAGAAAATGTCATCAAAGCCCTCCTGACAAAGAGCCATCCAGCTATAGTGACAGACAGACAGACAGATAGACAGACAGACAGACAGACAGACAGACAGACAGACAGACAGATAGATAGATAGATAGATTTGAGTCGCCATTTCGGCTGAGAAAGGCGGTATAGAAGTAAAGCAAATAAATAAATAAATAAAAGATAGATAGATAGATAGATAGATAGATAGATAGATAGATAGATAGATAGGATTCACAAACAGAGAGATATAGTATCATAGATTTGAAAGGGACCCTTAAAGAAGGACAATGATATGTTGCGTGTTCCAGGGTGGGCAAACCAGACACTGTCCACATCCACACTGACAAAGACACAGCAAGAAATACTGTTTACTAACAAGCATAATTATATATATTAGAAACCAACACTTTCTCATTACTTTATATCCCAGATCAACAGACTGGGCCACAGCAACATGTGGCAGGGGACAGCTAGTATACACATATACACAAATATATACACACAAAATATAGACTGGGCCACAACAACATGTGGCAGGGGACGGCTAGTAAATAAATAAAATAAAACTCTGAAGAATACATAAGCATCTGAACATGAGGAAGAACTTCCTGACTGTGAGAGCCGTTCAGCAGTGGAACTCTCTGCCCCAGGGGGAGTGTGGTGGAGGCTCCTTCTTTGGAAGCTTTGAAACAGGGGCTGGATGGCCATCTGTCGGGGGTGATTTGAATGCAATATTCCTGCTTCTTGGCAGAATGGGGTTGGACTGGATGGCCCAGGAGGTCTCTTCCAACTCTAGGATTCTACGATTCTATGGAAAGATCTGGAAAAAAAATCCTGATGGTCTTTTCCTTCTCTTGGGAGAGTGAGGCACATTCAAGAAAGGCCCCCGACCAAAGAGATGAGGGAAGACCCTCTTTGTGGTCAGGAAAGATCACTTCCCGATCACAGGCTGACAGGAAGGCCTTGCCACTTCCTTGGATGTGCGTGCCAGCCTTGGAGATCGCCCCAGGTTGCAAATGCGCATCGCTCTTGTGTTGCGACACAAACGCTGTCAACGCCGTTTGTAGTGTCACCAAAGAGCAAAGCGATGACCTGCTTGCTCAAATAGCCCACCCACAGACAAAAGGAGATCTGGAGGGGCTTCACCGGCCCCAATCATGTAACGGAGAATCCGAGCCTATTTAAGGTTGATCCACCCAACTCTCTTCCATCCTTTCTTCCTTAGAATCAGAGAATCCTAGAGTGGCCTAAACAGAGGCTGGATGGCTATCTGTCAGGGGTGATTTGAATGCAATATCCCTGCTTCTTGGCAGAATGGGGTTGGACTGGATGGTGGCCCAGGAGGTCTCTCCCAACTCTTGGATTCTAGGATTCTATGAGTTGGAAGAGACCTCATGGGCCATCCAGTCCAACCCCATTATGCCAAGAAGCAGGACAATCGCATTCAAAGCACTACCAACAGATGGCCATCCAGCCTCTGCTTTAAAGCCTCCAAAGAAGGAGCCTCCACCACACTCCGGGGCAGAGAGTTCCACTGCTGAACGGCTCTCACAGTCAGGAAGTTATAGAATCCTAGAATCCTAGAGTTGGGAGAGACCTCCTGGGCCATCCAGTCCAACCCCATTCTGCCAAGAAGCAGGAATATTGCATTCAAAGCACCCCTGACAGATGGCCATCCAGCCTCTGTTTCAAAGCTTCCAAAGAAGGAGCCTCCACCACACTCCACAAGGGGCAGAGAGTTCCACTGCTGAATGGCTCTCACAGTCAGGAAGTTCTTAGATTCTAGAATCCTAGCGTTGGAAGAGACCTGGTGAGCCATCATCCAGTCCAACTCCATTCTACCAAGAAACAGAACAATCACATTCAAAGCACCCCTGACAGATGGTCATCCAGCCTCTGTTTCAAAGCCTCCACCACACTCTGGGGCAGAGAGTTCCACCGTGAATGGCTCTCACAGTCAGGAAGTTCTTAGATCCTAGAATCCTAGAGTTGGTGGGCCATCATCCAATCCAACCCCATTCTGACAAGAAGCAGGACAATCGCATTCAAAGCACCCCTGACAGATGGCCACCCAGCCTCTGCTTAAAAGCCTCCATAGAAGGAGCTTCCACCACACTCCAGGGCAGAGAGTTCCACAGCTGAACAGCTCTCACAGTCAGGAAGTTCTTAGATCGTAGAATCCTAGAGTTGGAAGAGACCTCATGGGCCATCCAGTCCAACCCCATTCTGCCAAGAAGTAGGACAATCGCATTGAAAGTACCCCCGACAGATGGCCATCCAGCCTCTGCTTAAAAGCCTCCAAAGAAGGAGCCTCCACCACACTCCACAAGGGTCAGAGAGTTCCACTGCTGAACGGCTCTCACAGTCAGGAAGTTTTTCCTCGGGTTCAGATGGAATCTCCTTTCTTGTAGTTTGAAGCCATGGCTCCATTGCGTCTCCAGGGAAGCGGAAAGGAAGCTTGCTCCCCCCTCCCTGTGACACATACTTATACTTATCCATGGCCCTCATCGTGTCTCTTCTCTGCCTTCTCTTCGTCAGGCTAAATGTGCCCAGCTCTTTAAGCCACTCCTCATAGGACTTGTTCTGCAGCCCCTTGATCATTTGAGTCACCCTCCTCTGGACACATTCCAGAACAGCTCTCACAGTCAGGAAGTTCTTCCTAATGTTCAGATGGAATCTCCTTTCCTGTAGTTTGAAGCCATGGCTCCCTTGTGTTCTAGTCTCCAGGGAAGCAGAAGACTTCCTTCCTTCCTTCCTTCCTTCCTTCCTTCCTTCCTTCCTTCCTTCCTTCCTTCCTTCCTTCTTTCCTTCATGTTTGTGAGGAAAAGAAAGAAGTTGTATGCTGGGGTCAAGGTTGGCTTGACCTGCCTTCCCTCTTGGCACGTTTCTCTCTTCTGCCCTCCATTCATGCCTTATCAACTTCTAGAGCACTGCCGGTCACAGCTGACCTCCAGCTGGAGTGCTCAAGGGCCAGGGCTTCCCAGTTCTCAGTGTCTATGCCAGAGTTTGTAAGGTTGGCTTAGAGCCCATCTTTCAATCTCTTTTCCTGCCCACCAACATTCCGTTTTCCATTCTTGAGTTCAGAGTAGAGCAACTGCTTTGGGAGACGGTGGTCGGGCATCCGGACAACGTGGCCGGTCCAGCGGAGTTGATGGCTGAGGAGCATCGCTTCAGTGCTGGTGGTCTTTGCTTCTTCCAGCACACCGACATTTGTCTGCTTATCTTCCCAAGAGATTTGCAGGATTTTCCAGAGGCAGTGCTGATGGAATTGCAAGATGTGGACTGTCTGTAGACAGTTCACGTCTTGCAGGCGTATCGCAGGGTTAGAAGGACAATAGCTTTATAAACAAGCCCCTTGGTCTACCTACGGATGTCCTGGTCCTCAAACACTCTCTGCTTCATTTGGAAAAAAGCTGCACTTGCAGAGCTCAGGCGGTATTGTATTTCAGTGTCAATGTTGATGTCTGTAGACAGTCCACGTTTCACAGGCATATAACAGGGTTGGGAGGACAATAGCTTTATCTACAAGCACCTTGGTATCCCTATGGATGTCCCGGTCCTCAAACACTCTCTGCGTTATTCAGAAAAAAAGCTGCACTCACAGCGCTCAGGCGGTATTGTATTTCGGTGTCAATGTTGATGTCTGTAGACAGTCCACATTTCAGAGGCATATAACAGGGTTGGGAGGACAATAGTCTTGTAAAGAAGCACCTTGGTCTCCCTACGGATGTCCTGGTCCTCAAATACTCTCTGCTTCATTCAGAAAAAAGTTGCAGAGCTCAGGCGTTGTTGAATTTCAACATACTCTGTATGTATACTTCTTCTTATGGCGTCGTATGTTCTATATTCAATTTTACTCATAGTACCTTATATGTTAAGTTTTACTTTTCCTCTCAAGTACTCTCTAAGTTGGTTCCAGTTTGTTTGTTTTTCCTTACTCTGTTCTTTTAGTAAGTACAAAAGCCTATCCAAGTCCATAAAAAATTCCTTTATTTTCTTGAGCCAGTCCTCGCTGGTTGGGATTTCCTTGGTTTTCCATTTCTGTGCAATTAGTATTCTTGCAGCTGATTATAGGTATAATGTTACACCATTAAGATGTTTTTCTGGCATTGGAGAGGGATTGGCTGGTGACTGCTGGAAGGTTTTCTCAGTGCTTAATGACAACCCGAACTTTTCGTATGCTTCTGCGAAGATGTTTAGAGTGGCTTGAAGGTCTTCTTCTGAATGCGCATAGATGACATTGTCATCAGCATACTGGATTTCTATAATAGATGTTGTTTACAGAAGATTGTGTTTTGCAGTGAGATGGTGAAGGGAGGAGAAGCAGCACCTTTGCAGAACAGACAACAAGGGATAGCCTAAGAAAGTAAGTAAGTAAATATGAGATACTAGCTGTCCCCTGCCATGCGTTGCTGTGGCGCAGTCTGTTGATCTAGAAAATAAAGGGAATGAGAAAGTGTTGGTATCTAATATATGTAATTTCTTTCTGCTTGTGGGTAAACAGTATTCCTTGTTGTTTCTTTGTCAGTGTTGATGTGGAGATTGTCTGGTTTGACCACTCTGGAACATGCAACATATCATTGTCCTTCTTTAAGGGTCCCTTTCAAATCTATGGTACTATATCTCTCTGTGTGTGAATCATATCTATCTATCTATCTATCTATCTATCTCTATCTATCTATCTATCTATCTATCTATCTATCTATCTATCTATCTATCTATATCTATGGCTGGATGGCTCTTTGTCAGCAGGACTTTGTTTACGTTTTCTTGCTCTGATGAAGGGAGTTGGATTGGATGGTTTTAAATATTTTCTGTTGGTCATGGGGGTTCTGTGTGGGAAGTTCGCCCCAATTCTGTCATTCGTGGGGTTCAGAATGCCCTTTGATTGTAGGTGAACTGTGAATCCCAGTGACTACAACTCCCAAATGTCAAGGTCTGTTTGCCCCAAACTCCCATCTGTGTTCACATTTGGACGTATTGAGTGCTTGTGCCAAGTTTGGTCCAGATCCATCATTGTTTGTGTCCACAATGCTCTCTAGATCTCTACAACTCCCAGAAATCCCAGCCAGTTTACCAGCTGTTAGGATTTCTGGGAGTTGCAGGCCAAAAACATCTGGGGACACCAGGTTGAAAACCACTGCTCTAGATGTAGGTGAACTACAACTCCCAAACTCAAGGCCAATGCCCACTGAACCCTTCTAGTGTTTTCTGTTGGTCATGGGAGTTCTGTGTGCCAAATTTGAGTCAATTCCATCATTGATGGAGTTCAAAATGCTCTTTGATTATAGTTGAACTATAAATCCCAGCAACTACAACTCCCAAATGACAAAATCATAATGTTTTGAGTGATGGTCACTCCTTGTATTGTGAGACATTTTGTTGCCAAATTTGGTATGATTTCATTCATTGGTTCTTTTGTTTTTAAGGAACTCATTATGCACAGTACATTTATATATATATAGATTTACATTGTGATTCATAACAGTAACAAAATTACAGTTTTGAAGTGTGTGGGGGGGGGGGGGTCACCTAACCACTTCAAAAGGACCATGAAATTAGGAAGGTTGAGAAGCACTGATTTAGTGTTGACGTCTTCTAAGTTTACCCAAGCAGCTATAAAACGACAAAGACCGATGTCTCCGGAACGCACCCCCTTAGCAATTTTTGAAAGAGAAAGTTCTGAGACCACTTTGGATAGATGAGTTGTCAAGAAAGTTTGTGTGTTTCCACAGTTAAATAGAAAATGTGCCAGCAGCAGGAGCTCAAAAGTACTCCTGGTTGTGGTGGGACCAATTAAAGGATTGCTGAGGCCTGGAAGGATCTTCCGGGGGTGGTTCTTTTATTTATAACCCTGGCCAGAAAGAGTTGATGCCGCTCGTAGAATGACAGCGCTGCTCATTTTGCAGAATTGTGCACTTGCAGACGTAGATCTGGGCTGTTTGTCACCTGTCACAACCCAAATAGATTGGCTCCCTGCTTTCAGGTCTTGTAACCAAGCTGATCCAGAGACATTCCCCATCCATTAAGAGCCACCCAATCAACGATCCTTCGTTAGCCCAGTTGGTAAAATATTCCGGATCTCATGAAGATAAGCGGTGCCTCTTATTTTACACGGTTTCCAAATTGCTCAAATTGGTTTCCGTGTATGTTGCCCCTAGGAAAGACACAACAGAAATGCTACTAAGATATTTATTCATTCACTTATTGTTAAAATATTCATATTCCACCCTCTATCTGAAGAGGGTAGGGTATAAATATTTTAATAATAACTATCTAAGCTGCCTTTCTGCTCGGCTTTTCCTCTTCTAGGTTCCAGGCGCTTCATCAGACTGCAGCAGAATGTTCACCGGAGCTTCAGCAGAACTCTCCAAGGTGCTGAATCCTATTCCTCAATACTAGGTTCAACTGCTTGGATAGATCTTTCATGGGTAGGCAAAACCTGTAATAGACTCACTGACATAGAACCATCAGCTGCCATTGACTTGGACTATACCTGGCCGCTCTCAATGAGTCCAAGTCCCCTTTCAGGGCCAGATCAACTACACCCTAGACTATTGAAGGAACTAGCCATTTCGGAACCATTGGCAATAATCTCTGAGAGTTCTTGGAGAACGGGAGAAGTTCCAGCAGACTGGAGGAGGGCCAATGTGGTCCCAATCTTCAAGAAGGGAAACAAGGATGACCCAAACAACGACCAATGTCCGGTCAGCCTCACGTCGATACTTATTTATTTATTTATTTACTATTCTTGTATACCGCTGTATCTCAAGCCCGAGGGCGACTCACAGCGGTTTCCAAGCAGCAAAGACAGTAAAACAGCAATAATTCCTATACAATAACAGTTAAATTACACATTTCCCTTAATAACTAATCAGCAATCATCAATACACAGATATCACAAATCCCATCCCCGATCGCCTCATCATCCAAACGTGATCCAAATTCGTCGTCCATTGTTCCGTTCCTATGTTCACATTACCACAATTGCACTGAATTACTCAAACGCCTGCACAAACATCCAGGTCTTCAGCTTTCTACGGAATGTCATGAGAGATGGTGCCAGCCTCACATCTACAGGAAGGGCGTTCCACAGGTGTTCCGTCGATACCAGGCAAGATTCTGGAAAAGATGGTTAAGGAAGTGGTCTGCAAACACTTAGAAACAAATGTGCTCATTGCTAAGAGTCAACATGGATTTATCAAAAACAAGTCATGCCAGTCATGCCAGACTCATCAGATCTCTTTTTTTTATAGAGTTACAAGCTGGGTAGATGCAGGGCTTCCTGTGTTTAAAAATTAACTGCTTTGGGTGTTGCTTTGTTTGAGAGGCGGGGCTTCCTGTTCTGCTTCCTGGTTACCCTATATAAACCAGGGCCTGAAGTCAAGGGGCACTTGGGCTCCCACAGAAGTTGAGGAAGCAGAATCCATTTTGTTCCCTTCTGCTTCAAGATAAGCTTTGTCTTAGAGGGCACTAGAAATCTGAGTGAGTGTTTAAAATTAACTGCTTTGAGTGTTGCTTTGTTTGAGAGGCAGGGCTTCCTGTTCTGCTTCCTGGTTACCCTATATAAACCAGGGCCTGAAGTCAAGGGGCAGTTGGGCTCCCACAGAAGTTGAGGAAGCAGAATCCATTTTGTTCCCTTCTGCTTCAGGATAAGCTTTGTCTTAGAGGGCACTAGAAATCTGAGTGAGTGTTTAAAATTAACTGCTTTGAGTGTTGCTTTGTTTGAGAGGCGGGGCTTCCTGTGTTTAAAAATTAACTGCTTTGAGTGTTGCTTTGTTTGAGAGGCGGGGCTTCCTGTGTTTAAAAATTAACTGCTTTGGGTGTTGCTTTGTTTGAGAGGCGGGGCTTCCTGTTCTGCTTCCTGGTTACCCTATATAAACCAGGGTAGATGGATGTCGAGAGAGATGAAGGGCCAAAACTAACAAAATGAAGTTCAACAGTGACAAATGCAAGAGACTCCACTTAGGCAGAAAAAACAAAATGCAAAGAGACAGAATGGGGGACGATGAGGCCTGGCTCGAGAGCAGGACGTGTGGAAAAGATCTTAGAGTCCTCGTGGACAACAAGTTAAACATGAAATTTTCAACCCTCCCCGAAATTTTTTTCTGGCTACGGCCCTGGACACGCCCCCTCTAGAAAGCCCTTAACTAAGATGGCGCTTCCTTGTTTCCCTATTCTAAGATGGCCGCCAAGGCTTCGCCAGGCCCACATTCTAGCTGCTTAAGGTAAGGAGTTCTTTACAAGGGGCCAACCAAGGGCAAGATGAGTGGATTACATCCTTGAAGTGATTGGCTTGACTTTGAAGGAGAGGCAGGTGGCCACGGCCAATAGGGAACTGGTCCATGAGGTCACAAAGAGTTGGAAGTGACTGAACGAATCAACAACAACATAGATGGTTGAATATACGGACATCGATATGGAGCGCTGACTGTATTGTGCAGCTGGAGGCAATGCACCATGGTGTTTTAAAGAATGAATGTCTGTATGCATGTAGAAGGGCATAAGAAACAGACCTGAAGAAAACAACATGGAGTTCTCGCAAAGCATTATGTGGGACGGCCTTGGCAGTCGAAGCGAGGAGGCAGCAAGACAAGAATGAATGACAATGGACAATAAGGTGTGCAGCCGAGCATGTTAGGAGTACAGGACGCATGCAGGAGGTACCCCATAAATCATGAGGCCTGGAATACGAATGTCCTGAACTTTGTAGAGAACAAAGATTTGGGAGGACTTGAAAGAGAACAGGACAACTTGACTATTGAAATGAAGAAAAATTGATTTTGGCCTATAAATGTAGGGGACCCCTGACAATCTGCACGCTTCCTGATCCGCGGCAACGGGAACGTCCATACCTTCTCAGAGGAAAGCTGATCATCTTCGTCTGGAGAAGGCCTGTGTGTGCGTGAGTATGAATGAATGTGTGTGTGCACGAGAGCTCTCTTTGATGTGATTCGGATATGATTCTGTGATGATTGTATTTCAATAAATGTTACATGAATAGTGGCAAAACCAAATTTGGTCTCCAAAGTGTCTCATTGATCTAAACTACCTTACTATTCCTTACACACTCTGCACAAAAGAACAGGAACCTCTTTGGGTTCATAACAGTGTCTGTTGCTTACCTCACGCCAAGAGGGCTAATCCTGTTCAATGCGCACAATGCCTGTTCAATGCGCACAACGGAGCTTAACTGCATTAACCCAGCCAAGTCGCACCTGTCACAACATTGGAGCGGCCAACGCCTGCTTCCCCTTGCTCGAGCATCAGGGCTTGGCTGCGCACTTCCCACAGCCATGCCGCACGCAACACCCGATTATTGTCAAGCAGCAAAAGCCTCCCATTACGGCAGATCTATGCGTACAGCGAAGGCCCGAGATTCCGGCGGAGGGACAGTGTACAACGACGCCGTGCTGCTAATTCAGATCAAGCCGTAATGTTCCCGAAGAGCTCGCTCGGCGTTGCCGTCTCCGTCTCCTCTTGTCAACCGCCAGCTGCAGGCCTCCCTCCTCCCCTGCCATCCAGTGTTAGTTTTACATCCCCATACAGCATGTCGGCACTTCATCATGATTCCAAGGAATGACGGTCTGCTCCAGAGATGAGAGGATCCATCAGGCTTCTTCGCTAAAACAGGGCCAATTATGCTAATTCCCTCCCCTACCTTTGTTGGGCTCTTTGTGCTAACGGAAAGGAAGATTGATGGCAGGTGCATCAAACATATACAGAGAGAAGGAGATTTCCATTGCTAATGTGTCTCTGCAAAGTTTGTGTAGGCAAAGGGAAGAGCAAGGACGTCTTCATATTTCACTTGGGGAAAGGGAATGTTCTGCAACATCAGGAAATTTACGCCGCCTGGCTGTAATTTAATTTTAATTGAGGCATTCCGCTATATGGGAGGAGGAGAGCGCGGGATTCTGCCCGCAATACAAGGTGGAGATTTGACAGGTATTTTTCATATTTGAATACATTGCTGAATTATGAAGACATTCAGGATAACTTGGGCTGTGGCTACTAGGCTTGGTTGATCCAGCTCGTTAATTTCTAATCTCGTTAAGGAATCGTAAATAAAATACCTTTAGAAGCGATATTGAAGCGTTTTGGCAACCCGGAAGTGTTTTTGCCATATCAAAGCCGCGCCCGCCATCTTCCTTACGACTTCCGGCAGTGAATCGCAAATGCTGGGGGCATGGTATAATAACTGGGCAGATGGCAATACGATCAATCCCACCATCTAACACCAGTTATAATGACTCCTTTACGATATGGCACCAATCAATATAACTGAACAGGGGGCAAACAGATCCCACCTCACTGTCCTTCCTTTAAAATAAAAGACTTCACTGGCACCTAAATAACGTTTGAGGGGATGTCTCTCTGTTTAAACTTTCGCTGCCACCATAAACCTAAATGAACAGGAACCCTCTAGCTATTTAAAGATATTAAAATCACTTCTAGGACCACCACGTACTGTGTCTTTAAAGAGCTTCTTGGAAGGGAAAACAGGTGAGGTTGGTTTAAAAGGAAAAGGGACTAAATCTACAAATGTACACTGGACTCAGGCTTAAGTTTCAAAAATAATCAAGTAACGTTTATTGATAGAGGTACAGAAGAGAGGGAGCTGGGGGTGGTAACGGCCGACAGGGAGATCTGGCGTAGGCTGGTCCATGAGGTCACGAAGAGTCGGAGACGACTGAACGAATGAACAACAACAACAACAACAGAAGAGAATGAAAATGCAGTTGAATAAGCTTGGCTGTTACAGATAAAATGTTCTTGAAAAGCGTAGCGGTTGCATGAGAATGGTTCCTTCTTGGTTACAAATATAAACCCAGCTATTTCTTCCCTAAATAGCTGTAACCAGTTTGCCACAGCTCTCTTGGCTGCCAAACTTCAGGCAAACTGCCTATTCTAATCACAAACTCCTAAAACTGTAATCCTGCTCTAACTCTAACATTAACCAGACTCTGACTGCTAAAAACAGCTCCTTTCTTTCCCTCCAAACAGGCCAATTCCCCCCCCCCTTTAACAACCCAATCCTGGCTGTTTCCAGGCTGGCTCAGGCCTAGGCCACTCCCCCTCTCTGAACTGGAGTTTTCCCTAAACTAAGATGGCTCCTGCTGCCCTCTGCCAGGCCTTCTAAGCTGAAACTAACTAGCCTGTCTCTCCTAGGCCCTGCCACCCACGCTGGCAAGGTAAGGGATCTTCACACATGGCCTTCAGGAACAGCTGTTCTTACCCATGCTCACTAGGGCTGGGCAATTCGTTTCGTTAATTCGTAATTCGTTAAAAAATTCGTTAATTTTTGAATTACGAAACGATTACAAAACTTTTTTTTTAACCTGGAAGTGTTTTTAAATATCGAAACGGCAGGCGCCAAAAAATTTTGTATTTCCATCCATTTTGGAAATACGTAAGATGGCCGCCTGCCGATGCTTGCTGAGAGGGCGAGCTTTTACTTTTCCTTGGAAGGGAGAGGGGCGAGCGAGCGGCGAGCGAGAGGGGCGAGCGAGCGGCGAGCGAGAGGGCCCGCCAGAGTGAGTGCCTGCCTTCCCTCCTTAATAATAATTTTAATTTATCCTCCCTATTCTACTAAATTAATAATTAAATTTAAAAAATATTGAAAAAATATTGAAAAAAAAAGGGCGCCATCTTTACAAAATGTTTTGTAAATATTTAGGAAATTTCGTAAATACCGAACTTTTTTTTTGGAAAATTTTGTAATTATTTTAAATATCGAAACAAAAAAAAACCCCAATTACAAATCGATTTTAGAAACAAATTTTTGCGTTGTTACCCAGGCCTAATGCTCACCTCCTTCCTCTTTGCATCGGCGGCTTTGTGAGGTGGGCTTTGCGAGGTGGGCATGGCTACCTCCCTGGCGACAAGCGGCGATGCGGAAGAGCTGGGCATAGCCACGCCCACCTCGCAAAGCCACCGATGCAAAGAGGAAGGAGGTGGGCGTGGCCAAGCACAGCCCTCCTTGGAGGCCTCGCCCCCAGTGACCTCCGAGGAGTGCTGTGCTTGGCCCCGCCCACCTCTCCCTTGCATGGAAGCTTGCCAGGGAAGTAAAGGAAAGATGAGAGATTGTAAAAGTGTTAGTTTTAAAATCTCTCATCTTTCCTTTGCTTTCCTTTGCTTCAGAAGGGAGAGGTGGGTGTGAAGATCCCTTACCTTGCCAGCCTGGGTGGCAGGGCCTAGGAGAGGCAGGCTAGTTAGTTTCAGCTTAGAAGGCCTGGCAGAGGGCAGCAGGAGCCATCTTAGTTTAGGGAAAACTCCAGTTCAGAGAGTGGGAGTGGCCTAGGCCTGAGCCAGCCTGGAAACAGCCAGGATTGGTTTGTAAAAGGGAGGCGGAGTTGGACTGTTTGGAGGGAAAGAAAGGAGCTGTTTTAGTCAGAGGGAGTCTGGTTGATGTTAGAGTTAGAGCAGGATTACAGTTTTAGGAGTTCAAGTTTAGAATAGGCAGTTTGCCTGAAGTTTGCCAGCCAAGTGAGCTGTGGCAAACTTGGTACAGCTATTTAGGGAAGAAATAGCTGGGTTTTGTAGTAGAAACTGTAACAAAGACAGAACCATTCTCATGCAACCACTACGTTTTTCAAGAACATTTTATCTGTAACAGCCAAGCTTATTGAACTGCATTCACTTCATTCTGTACCTCTATCAATAAACGTTACTTGTTATTTTTGAAATTTAAAAGCCTGAGTCCAGTGTACATTTGTGGATTTAGTCCCTTTTCCTTTTAAAGCAACGTCATCTGTTTTCCTTCAAAGAAGCCTTTATATTTGGTTGTAGATGGTGGAATTGATCGTATTGCCATCTGCCCAGTTGTTATAATTGGTGGCAGCGGTGGGATTGATCGTATTTGCCATCTGCCCAGTTTGTTATAGTGGGCATGGCCAAGCACAGTGCTCCTTGGAGGTCGCTGGGGGTGAAGCCTCCAAGGAAGGCTGTGCTTGGCCACACCCACCTCTCCCTTCTGCATGACAGCATGGAAGCTTGCGGCAAGGGAAGGGAAGGAAGGGAAGGAAGGGAAACTGCGAGATTTTAATGGTTCTGGAGGGAGGGAGGGGCACCTTCTTGACAGATTAGAGAGATGATGGGCCAAAACTAACAAAATGAAGTTCAACAGTGACAAATGCAAGATACTCCACTTTGGCAGGAAAAACGAAATGCAAAGATACAGAATGGGGGACAATGAGGCCTGGCTCGAGAGCAGTACGTGTGAAAAAGATCTTGGAGTCCTCGTGGACAACAAGTTAAACATGAGCCAACAATGTGATGTGGTGGCAAAAAAAGCCAGTGGGATTTTGGCCTGCATCAAGAGGAGCCTAGTGTCTAGATCTAAGGAAGTCATGCTACCCATGCTCTATTCTGCTTTGGTTAGACCACATCTGGAATATTGTGTCCAATTCTGGGCACCACAATTCAAGAGAGATATTGACTCTAAGCTGGAATATTGTGTCCAGAGGAGAGCGACTAAAATGATAAAAGGTCTGGAGAACAAGCCCTATGAGGAGCGGCTTAAGGAGCTGGGCATGTTTAGCCTGAAGAAGAGAAGGCTGAGAGGGGATATGATAGCCATGTATAAATATGTGAGAGGAAGCCACAGGGAGGAGGGAGCAGATCAAGGGTCTGGAGAACAAGTCCTATGAGGAGCAGCTTAAGGAGCTGGGCATGTTTAGCCTGAAGAAGAGAAGGCTGAGAGGAGATATGATAGCCATGTATAAATATGTGAGAGGAAGTCACAGGGAGGAGGAGGGAGCAAGCTTGTTTTCTGCGTCCTTGGAGACTAGGACACAATGGAACAATGGCTTCAAACTACAAGAGAGGAGATTCCATCTGAACATGAGGAAGAACTTCCTGACTGTGAGAGCCATTCAGCAGTGGAACTCTCTGCCCCAGAGGGAGTGTGGTGGAGGCTCCTTCTTTGGAAGCTTTTAAACAGAGGCTGGATGGCCATTTGTAAGGGGTGATTTGAATGCAATATTCCTGTTTCTTGGCAGAATGGGGTTGGACTGGATGATGGCCCAGGAGGTCTCTTCCAACTCTAGGATTCTATGATTCTATGATTAACGAAACAAAGGAAGCGATTCGTATTTCCTGGTATTTCCGATCTTTCTTTAAAGAAAATTTCGGAAATAATTTCAAAATCGAACCGCCAGCGCCCCCCTAGATACACAACGAGTTTAGAACCATTTTTTTTTCTTGATCAACCAAGCCTAGTGGCTACACTTTAAAATAAATGCAATTGGATACCAGTCCGATGCAATTGGACTGGGCTGTGCAACTGGACTGGGCTGTGGCGCAGCTAGTTAGCAGCCAGCTGCATTCAATTGTAAACCATTGTAAACCTGGAATTTGTAGGTTGATGAGACATTTATTATTATTATTATTATTATTATTATTATTATGGGACCGGGTTGTGGTGCAGCTGGTTGGGAGTGAGCTACATTATAATCTTCGCCTTGAGTCACCGATAGGCTGACAAAGGCGGTATACAAATACAGTAAATAAATAAATAAATAAATAAATAAATATAATCACTACTGACTGAGAGGTCATGAGTTCGAAGCCCGATGGAAATGGAGGAAAAAGCTTTGGAAGGGCACAGAGACTTCCAGTTGCCTTAAAAACTTCAAAATCGCTTCAAAAAGCAAATCTTTCCGAATTTAATCCGAATTACGAATTACGAAGATTCCCACTGAACCTAAGATATCTATCTATCTATCTATCTATCTATCTGCATACATACATACATATACACACACACACATATATATTAGGGCTGGGCGGTTTCATTTCGTTAATTCGTAATTCGTTAATAATTCGTTAATTTTTTCAATTACAAAACAATAACGAACCATTCTGGAGCAATTATTTTAAAAAAACGAATTTTCAAAAACGTTTTGTAAATGCTTCGTATTTCGATATTGTATTCGTTTCGTTATTGTTCTGAGGTCGTTTCGTTATTATTTCCGCATGTCTGGGGCAAGTTTTTTGTTTAATTAGTGAAAAAAAATTATAATATCACACCAACAATCAAGAACAGAGGGAGAGGGAAGCTTCAGAAGGTTTTGGAGGTTTTTTAGCGTATTTCGCGGTCGCGTCCGCCATTAACGAATCAATTCGTTATTGTTTCGGAAATCGATTCGTTAATGTTTTGTAATTTTTTCACATTTACGAAATTTCGTAAATATCGAACTTTTTAAAAGGAAAATTTTGTAATTATTTTAAATATCGAAACAAAAAAACCCCCCAAATACAAATCGATTTTAGAAACAATTTTTTGCGTTGTTACCCAGGCCTAATATATATATATATATATATATATATATATATATATATATATATGTTGTTGTTCATTTGTTCAGTCGTCTCCGACTCTTCATGACCTCACCTCATGGACCAGTCCACGCCAGAGCTCCCTGTCGGCCGTCACCACCCCCAGCTCCTTCAAGGTCAGTCCAGTCACTTCAAGGATGCCATCCATCCATCTTGCCCTTGGTCGGCCCCTCTTCCTTTTTCCTTCCACTTTCCCCACCATCATTCCCTTCTCCAGGCTTTCCTGTTTCCTCATGATGTGTCCAAAGGACTTCGATACATATATATATATAGAATCATAGAATCAAAGAGTTGGAAGAGACCTCATGGGCCATCCAGTCCAACCCCCTGCCAAGAAGCAGGTATATGTGTGTGTGTGTGTGTATGGTCTTGGTCCTTTTTCCGTGCTTTGCATCATGGGAAGAGAACGCACACCTGATGATAATCTCCTCCCATTGCATTCATTGCAAAAGGAACAGGTTTGCCCCACCCCAGCCATTCCACAGATATATAAACCCATTGTCCTAATTCCAACAGACGAGTCACTACCTCTGAGGATGCTTGCCATAGATGCAGGCGAAACGTCAGGAGAGAATGCCTCTAGAACATGGCCCTATAGCCCGAAAAAACCCACAAGAACCTAGTGATTCCAGCCATGAAAGCCTTCGACAATACAAGGAACAGGTGCCTTCAGAGGTGCCAAAGGAGAAATGGAAACCCAGGAAATGCAGACCCGGCCCATACCTTTCGTGTCCCCGCCCGCAGCCGCTCCCTCCAGATCAAAGAACAGGGAGAGACATGGAGGCGGTCCCTCTCGGTTGTCCTCCTCGTGCCCTTTAGCTATTTATTGGGTCCATTTGTATCCCACTGATGCGTATGTGATGTGGCATTTCCAGGAGGGTCAAGGCAGGCCATTGGAGCCCATTCCCAGTCAGCGGCCAGAAGATCTGCCTGAAGGAGGGCTACAGTCCTCCATCTAGCGATTCGCTTAAAGGACACCTTTGACAATTACACAACTGGAAGCAAGGAGTTGAAAAACAAAGAATTCAAGAGGAGATGATGAAAGCGGCCTCTGCCAAGGGATCGATAGAGAGGAGGAGAGCGGGGGAGAGCGGGGACGGATGGGAATCTGAATAATTGAATGGAACTCCTGGCTTCCTTTATTGTTGGAGACACATTGCTTTGTCTGACGGTCCCTGGGGCCTTTGCGAGCGAACACGCTGTCACATAATGTTTTTCTGTTCCTCTGAGTTGCCTACAGAAACAAGAACTTGCTCAGCCTTGTTGTCATCAACACAGTCTTGGAAGTACCCAAAACTGAGGACTTGTCTCCTTGATGCAGCCGAGTCCTGGGAGGCTGAAGGACCGTGCCGTAATCTTGAGGAACAGCCACAAAAGGAGCAGAAGGGGAGAGTGGAAGGGGCAGAGGTGGAAGCCAAGGAAGCAACAAGGAGAAACAGCATCCCCTTACATCTCTTCCCTCTGACTGATGTCAGGCACCACCCCCCTCCCCCCCCTCAAAATTAAGGGACAAGGACTTATAGTTCTGCAAAGGGCAAGGGCACCAGACTACACAACAAGGGTTAAGTCTTGGCCACATTGCCAAGGCTTACTTACTTACTTACTTAGGCGATCCCCCGTTGGACGAGTAAGATGGTCTTCCATGATGGATTTCCTTGTGGGTCCGTATGTGGCTCTGCATCTTCTTCCGCAGTGAGGAGGGCATTGGTTTCCAGGTGGAAGGCGGTCTTGGTTGGGGTTGGCTTGTCACGCCTTCCTCCTGGCACGTTTCTCTCTTTCACCCTCCACTCGTGCCTCTTCAAATTCTGCAGCACTGCTGGTCACAGCTGACCTCCAGCTGGAGCGGTCAAGGGCCAGGGCTTCCCAGTTCTCAGTGTCTATGCCAGAGTTCTTAAGGTTGGCTTTGAGGCCATCTTTCAATCTCTTTTCCTGCCCACCAACGTTCCGTTTTCCGTTCTTAAGTTCGGAGTAGAGCAACTGCTTTGGGAGACGGTGGTCAGGCATCCGGACAACGTGGCCGGCCCAGCGGAGTTGATGTTGGAGGACCATCGCTTCAATGCTGGTGGTCTTTGCTTCTTCCAGCACGCTGACGTTTGTCCGCTTGTCTTCCCAGGAGATTTGCAGGATTTTCCGGAGGCAGCACTGATGGAATCGAACCAGGAGTTGCATGTGACATCTGTAGACAGTCCACGTCTCACAGGCATAGAGCAGGGTTGGGAGGACAATAGCTTTATTGACAAGCACCTTGGTCTCCCTACGGATGTCCCGGTCCGCAAACACTCTCTGCTTCATTCTGGAAAATGCTGCACTTGCAGAGCTCAGGCGGTGTTGAATTTCTGCGTCGATGTTGACTTTGGTGGAGAGGTGGCTGCCAAGGGAGCGGAAATGATCAACATTTTCTAATGTGACACCATTAAGCTGTATTACTGGCATTGGAGAGGGATTGGCTGGTGCCTGCTGAAACAGCACTTTGGTTTTCTCGATGTTCAATGACAGGCCGAGCTTCTCGTATGCTTCTGCGAAGGTGTTTAGAGTGGCTTGTAGATCTTCTTCTGAATGCGCACAGACGACATTGTCATCAGCATACTGGAGTTCTATAACAGATGTTGTTGTAACCTTGGTTTTGGCTTTCAGTCGGCTGAGGTTGAATAGCTTGCCATCTGTCCGATAGGTGACAGTCCATCGAGGGGGACAGATTGCCAAGGCACTGACAACAACAAGGACCCCACGAGGCTTTTTGGGAAATGGCTGGATCTTGGGACTTCTGCCCTTTTGTGAGAGTTGTAGTTCCCCAAGGGCTGAGCGATGGATTCTGTTATTGATTAACTCAGCGCCCATCTGCTGGCTTCTGCCTGAAACCATGACTCTCTGCTGCTTGGACTGGACTGTTTGCCACAACCCTGGCCATGAACTTTCTATCAATGCTTGATTTGAACTGCTTGCAACCTCTGCTTCCACACGCCCTTCCTAAGAGCATGGGATCTCCAGTTTGGGTTATAATAAAGATTGAATATTGAAACAAACCTTATGGGGTGGGATGGGGTTCCCCTTATGAACTATGTATAAAAGTGTATCGTATGAAATGTAATATGCTCCCCTGCCTTTCCTATTGACCTTTACCCCACAAAAAGGTGACCAGAAGTTGTTGCAATGCTCGGGGGGAAACTCTCTGCTTCCTCCGAAGCTCTTCCCTGATTGACTCATTGCATGAAACAATAACTGTTGATTCCCCCTTCCCGCCTTCTGAGCCTGTCTAGTGGGAAGAGGAAGTCAACAGAAACCTGGAAAAAAGAATTGATTAAATTCACAAAGGCAGCGTTGATCCCTTTCGAGGTCCGCTGTCTGACCCAATATTGTCTTTCCCCCAAAGCCATTTCAAACAGGAAGACTTTTGTTTACAAAGATCACACCTTGCCGGCCTGAGACAAAGGCTTGCTGGCAACTCCTAATCCCATCATTTCCCCCCTCCATTGTTCACGGCCGTACCGCCTCCTCTCTCCTGATTTGTCCATCTTGCGAGGCGAGCGGAGGGCGCTCATTGGCCCCCTAGAGGCGAAGAAACGCGCTGATTGGTCCAGAACAGGGGCGGGGCGCCCAGCCTCCTCCCAGCTGTTCCAGCCTCAGCCAATCAGCGTGAAGCCGGCCAGCAAGGGGCGTGCGGGAATTTTGAAAGTTTTCCTTTATATTTTTACTATAAATATGTCTGTATTCTTTGTACTGGCATGCTTGCAGTGGAATGATTCCTGCAATGCATCCGATATCAGCTGAATCGCAAATAATCTTCGGTCGCTAACTTCTTCCGCCTGGTGGGGTATTATTATCGTTATCTTTTATTATGGATTGGCAATTTTCCTGGCCTCACCAAGGTATCCAGGGCCCTTTTGATGCGGTCCTCGGGTCCTTCTCTCTTGAGGGGACCCTGCTAAAAGCAGCTCGATATCATGACTTTATGACACAGGTACTACTTACTACTTCTACTTAGGCGATCCCTCATTGTCTTCCAAGATCGGTGTCCTGGCGTGGGTCCGTTGGTGACTGTGGAGCCCTCTTCTTGACCTGCAAGTTCTCCTGCAGTGAGGACATTGGTTTCCAGGTGGAAAGCAGTCCCGGCCCGGGTTGGCTTGATGTGCCTTCCTCTTGGTACGTTTCTCTCTTTGTGCCCTCAATTTGTCCAAATTCTACAGCACTGGGGAGCCACCACCGAGAAGGCCTTGTCCCTTGTCCCCACCAAACATGTTTGAGATAGAGGCGGGGCCGAGAGCAGGGCCTCCCCGGAAGATCTTAAACTCCGAGGTGGGACGTAGAAGGAGATACATTCGGACAGGTACGCTGGACCAGAGCCGTATAAGATTTTATAGGTCAAAACCAGCACTTTGAATTGTACTCGGTTTGGATTGGCAGCCAGTGGAGCTGACACAACAGGAGGGTGGTATGCTCCCTGTATGATGCTCCATTGAGTAGTCTAGCTGCCTCCCTTTGGACTAATTGCAGTTTCCAAACAGTCTTCAAAGGCAACCCTACGTAGAGTGCGTTGCAGTAATCTATCCGGGATGTGACAAGAGCATGGACCACCGTGGCCAGATCAGGCTTCCCAAGGTCCGGGCACAGCTGGCACACATAAGATAGAGAGAGAGAGAGAGACTCATTAATGACAACATCGGAGTGCTGTCAGCAGAACTGTGTGGAATGCTATCACCTGCTGAGCTATAGAAACCCCCATTGTTCTGTCGCACGTTGGGCCTGTAAAAATTGTCTTTGGAATAGGACGTGCACTTTGTGCCCAGCGGGAAGCCAGGGCACCTTGAAAGAGAGGCCCTCAAGGATTTTCCTGTACAATAGTCTTAGAGGCTTGAAAGGTTTAGCAAAGTCCTTTACTAACGTCAGGAGAAATGCCTCTAGAACATGGCCCTATAGCCCGAAAAAACCCCACAAGAACCTAGTGATTCCAGCCATGAAAGCCTTCAACAATACAAAGTCCTATACTATTAAACAAATTAAACAAATACTTCATAGATCTTCAGTGAGTTAAACAAATGCTTCTTCACTTGTCTACAATGGACAGGCACCTTGCTTGGAGAACTATTTCTTTCTTTAACAAGGAAAACCCTTTTTTAACCTCTCCCGGGCTGCCTACTATCTAAGCTTTGCTGATGTGGGTTGTGCTACCAGATCCAAACTGCTTCTTGGGCACCGAGTAGACCTACCAGTCAAGGCTTGTAGATTCTCCAGCTGTTTTCTCCCGGATGCTGTAAGGCTGAGAAGCTGTAAGCTCTAGGCCTGGGCGGTTTCTTTCGTTAATTTTGTAATTCGTTAAATATTTGTTATTTTTAACAATTACAAAACGATTACAAAACTTATTTTCAAACCCGGAAGTGTTTTTAAATATCGAAACGGCATCCTCCATCTTTTTTACGAGCTTCTGCCCGTTTCGGAAATGACGTTTTAGGGATGGAGGATGCTGGGTGCGCCGGGAGCCAATCCGGCACTCCCAAGCACCGTGGCTCATTGTGATTGGGCGGGCTGCCCTTTAAAAGCGGCTCCGCGTGGCCGCATTGCTCATTGTGAAGGAGACGGGAGGTGCGGGAGGGAGGCTTGATGGTTGGCTCTTGGCTGCTTGCTTGCATTCATTCATTCATTCATTGCTGGGAGCAGCGGGGAGGCTTTGCCCTGTTTTCACCCCACAACAGGGCAGGGCAAGCATTTTGTTAATTTTCCATTTTTAAATATTTCTGATAAATATATTTCTTTTATTCTTAAAAAAATTCAAAAAATATTCTAAAAAAAGAAAAGACCCTTGTGTGCCTGTGTGTGTGAGTTTGTCCCTGTCCTGTGGCTGTGTTCGCTCCACAACAGGGCAAGCATTTTGTTAATTTTCCATTTTTAAATATTTCTGATAAATATATTTCTTTTATTTTATTTTTATTTTTATTTTTATTTTTATTTTTATTTTTATTTTTATTTTTATTTTTATTTTTATTTTTATTTTTATTTTTATTTTTATTTTTATTTTTATTTTATTTTTTATTTTTATTTTTTATTTTTTATTTTTTATTTTTTATTTTTATTTTTTTTATTTTAAAAAAAGTGATTTGCGCCATCTTAACGAATCGATTCGTTAATAATAACGAAATTTCATAAATACCGAACTTTTTAAAAGGAAAATTTTGTAATTCTTTTAAATAACGAAACGCAAAAAAAACCCCAAAAACGAATCGATTTTAGAAACAAATTTTTGCGTTGTTACCCAGGCCTAGTAAGCTCCCAGCCAAAGCTTTGGGACTTTCCCCCTGGAAATTCTGAAGAAATGAAGCTTTTCTGCAGGTGAAGCTGGTCCACGTCCTATAGCTTAGTTTCCTTCTGTAAGACAGAACTAAAAATGGCTCCCTCTACTCCCCAGATCCCTGGGGAAAGGGGCGGAGCCAAACACAACAATGACAGACAGGTGGCTAGCCCTATAACTGCAAACCAAGGGAAGTCACCTTTTTGCAAAACCTCAGAAACCTTGGAATGCATGCAAACATTAAACAGAAAGAAAATGAAGTTGTACCAGCACACCCATAATGTCACAGATTCTTCTCAGGCAAGGAATAATCAGATCCAATTTGCCATTTTATTCCTCTGAAAAATACCCTGCACCAGGGTGGTTCTGTTTCTCAAGTAGTCTTTCCTTCAAGTACTAGCCAGAGCTGACCCTGGAGAATCCCGTAACGATGAGAGAACTTCACAGATTCGCACCATATTGTGCTAAAGGTAGCATTGCCTGCAGAGGGAAAATCGGTCAGAAGCGAGTGCTGCTTTTAGCGGCTGCATTCCAAGAGAGATCTTTGCTTTATGCGGTTCGCCTCCTTAGGCAATCATTACTGGGGAAATTTATTTGCTTCAGCCGCGAGAACACAACTCTGCTTGGTCCCAATATGTTAGGCCGTGCTCGCCTTTCACAAAGCGCCGCAAAGAATATCAATATTTGGTTCTGTGTTTTTAAAGGAAAGCGAACAGAAGGCCCACGTGAAAGATTTGCAAGGGAGGTCTGCTCTCGACGGCTACACATCTCAATGCTTGGCCTAACAAATGGAAGGCACCGAAAGATACTTCCCGCCAATGAATACATTTTGGGAAGTGTGCCTATATCTCACAGGCACGGCCCCGCTGGAAGGCGCATGAATCAGAGCGGCGGGACAATGATTATCTCTGGTGGGACTTTCCCCTAACGACAATCTGTCTGCCTTTGCAATACACACTTCCACTGGGCAACCTCGTCTTCATTTGATTTCTACTCTTTTTCGGGGATTATTTTGGAAGGAATTGAACTGGCTGAAATATCAATCCTTCCCAGGAATTCATTTTGCTCCAAAACTTGTCATCTACCATTGCTTTATTAGTGGTGAAAGATGCAGCAGGTGGTCTATGTTGGAGGAAAACGCAACATTTCCTAAGGGTTTTGGCATCCTTTGGAAATAAATAATAAATAATAATAACAATTTATTTGTACCCCACTACCATCAAGACTTACAAGCTGGGTAGATGTGGGGAATGCCGTGGATGTACCATACCTGGATTTCAGGAAGGCCTTCTTTGACAAAGTCCCCCATGACCTTCTGGCAAACGAACTAGTCCAATGTGGGCGAGGCAAAACTACGGTGAGGTGGATCTGGAATTGGTTAAATGGACGAACCCAGAGGGTGATTCTCCCCAAGGCTTCCTCCTCTTCATCCTGGAAAGAAGTGACAAGTGGAGTGCCATCAGCAGGGTTCTGTCCTGGGCCTGGTCCTGCTCAGGATCTTCATCAATGACTTAGATGAAGGGCTAGAAGGCAGGATCACCAAGTTTGCAGACGACACCAAATTGGGAGGGAGAGCCAAGACTCCAGAGGACAGGAGCAGGATTCAAAACGATCTTGACAGATTAGAGAGATGATGGGCCAAAACTAACAAAATGAAGTTCAACAGGGACAAATGCAAGATACTCCACTTAGGCAGAAAAAAGTGAAATGCAAAGATACAGAATGGGGGACAATGCCTGGCTCGAGAGCAGTACATGTGAAAAAGATTTTGGAGTCCTCGTGGACAACAAGTTAAACATGAGCCAACAATGTGATGTGGTGGCAAAAAAAGCCAATGGGATTTTGGCCTGCGTCAATAGGAGCCTAGTGTCTGGATCCAGGGAAGTCATGCTCCCCATGCTCTCTTCCGCTTTGGTTAGACCACTTTACCTGGGATATTGTGTCCAATTCTGGGCACCACAACTCAAGAGAGATATTGACAAGCTGGAATGTGTCCAGAGGAGGGTGACCTGATCAAGGGTCTGGAGAACAAGCCCTATGAGGAGCGGCTTAAGGAGCTGGGCATGTTTAGCCTGAAGAAGAGAAGGCTGAGAGGAGATATGATAGCCATGGATAAATATGTGAGAGGAAGCCACAGGGAGGAGGAGGAGGGAGCAAACTTGTTTTCTGCTTCCCTGGAGACCAGGACACAATGGAACGATGGCTTCAAACTACAAGAGAGGAGATTCCATCTGAACATGAGGAAGAACTTCCTGACTGTGAGAGCCGTTCAGCAGTGGAACTCTCTGCCCCGGAGGGAGTGTGGTGGAGGCTCCTTCTTTGGAAGCTTTTAAGCAGAGGCTGGATGGCCATCTGTCAGGGGTGCTTTGAATGCAATATTCCTGCTTCTTGGCAGAATGGGGTTGGACTGGATGATGGCCCAGGAGGTCTCTTCCAACTCCTTGATTCTATGAAAAACCGCTGGACTAATTGCCATCAAATTTGGCCAGAAGACACCTACTAACCCTAGGAGTGACCATCACTAAAAAAAAAATGATTTTGCCATTTGTGAGTTGTAGTCGCTGGGATTTATAGTTAATCATAGAATCATAGAATCCTATCCCAGAAGCATTCTCTCCTGACGTTTCACCTGCATCTATGGCAGGCATCCTCATGCCCAGCTAACACCTCCCAACAAAGGATTCCCCCCAGGCTGGAAGCACCCAGGCTTTGAAGCTGCAAACCCATTTAGAATCATAGAATCCTAGACTTGGAAGAGACCTCATGGGCCATGCAGTCCAACCGTATTCTGCCAAGAAGCAGGAATATTGCATTAAAATCACCCCTGACAGACGGCCGTCCAGCCTCTGCTTAAAAGCCTCCAAAGAAGGAGCCTCCACCACACTCCCTCCGGGGCAGAGAGTTCCACTGCTGAACGGCTCTCACAGTCAGGAAGTTCTTCCTCATGTTCAGATGGAATCCCCTCTCTTGTAGTTTGATCTCCTTTCTTGTAGTTTGATTAACCTACAATCAAAGAGCATTCTGAACTCCACCAACAATGGAATTAAATCAAACTTGCCCTCCCCTACCCAGACTACAATTCCCCTTCCCAGACTACATTGTTAGACTTTACTCAAAATGCTGGTGCCATGGGAGCGTTCTGATGCTGAGCACTGCATTCTGGGAAATGTAGTTAAATGCTTTATGTAGTTTAAACGCATTATGTTTTTCTTGGCTTTAACAAAGTTGCTTAATGCATATACTGAAAACTAAACTGACCTTGAGTGGCATCCGAATGTTACAGAATCTTAACGAAAATGATTGGGGAGTGTTTCAATTCTTAAATTACACACACACACACATTTTCTGCATGTTTGTAATATTGATTTGCATGCATAGATTTAAAAAAAATGATCCTAAAAAGATATTAAAAACGAAATTATGCACACCCCGACTTCATAGAAGAATCCATTTGGAAAAAAATAGATATCCCTTGAAAATAAGCCCTGATACATCTTTTGGAGCAAAAACTAATATACAACCTTGTCTAATTTTGGGGGGAAAGGGGGTACCACCCTCAAGTTGACCACGTGTGTACATAGAACTATGGCATTAACGAGGCATATTGAACACCAAATCTTGATTCACCCTGAAACCTTTCTTGTTCCAGGATTTAGATGATGACAAAAGAACAAAATATTGGTGATTCAAGTGGTCAATATTCTTGCCCACGGATTCTTATAAAGATTGATCGATTGCCTATGAAATCAATCTCATCCAGGAAGAGCTTTGGAGGAGGAAATCGAATAAAATTACACACCAGAACAGTAAACAAAGGGGCTGAAACAGGATGAATGTGTACACACACGCACACCAGCAGTTCCCACACAATAGGGTGCGTCTCACTATTGATTTATGTAGCATTTCAATGGCTTGTGTAGTATTTTAATGGTGCATTTCATATTGCATTTAATAATATGGTTTTTATGTATCTATTTCATAATATATATCTAAGTCCAAAACACCATGAGGGCCCAAGATGACCCATGCCTGTGCTATGAGTATGTTGTCCACGTACTGAGGGAACAGTGGGAGTTGAAGTCCAAAACACCTGGAGGACCAAGTTGGCCCATGCCTGTACCATGAGTATGTCATCCATGTACTGAAGGATGTTGTCCACGTATTGAAGGAATAGTGGGAGTTGAAGTCCAAAACGCCTGGAGGGCCCAAGTTGGCCCATGCCTGTGCCATGAGTATGTCGTCCATGTACTGAAGGATGTTCTCCACATACTGAAGGAATAGTGGGAGTTGAAGTCCAAAACACTTTGAGGGCCCAAGTTGGCCCATGCGTGTGCCATGAGTATGTTGTCCAGGTACTGAAGGATGTTGTCCATGTACTGAATGAATAGCGGGAGTTGAAGTCCAAAATACCTTGAGGGCCCAAGTTGACCCATGCCTGTGCCATGAGTATGTCGTCCATGTACTGAATGAATAGCAGGAGTTGAAGTCCAAAACTCCTGGAGGGTCCAAGTTGGCCCATGTCGTCCATGTACTGAAGAATATTGTCCACGTACTGATGGAATAGTGGGAGTTGAAGTCCAAAACACCTTGAGGGCCCAAGTTGGCCCATGCCTGTACCATGAGTATGTCGTCCATATACTGAAGGATATTGTCCACATAATGAGGGAATAATGGGAGTTGAAGTCCAAAACACCTGGAGGGCCCAAGTTGGCCCATACCTGTACCACGAGTATGTCATCCATGTTCTGAAGGATGTTGTCCACGTACTGAGGGAATAATGGGAGTTGAAGTCCAAAACACCTGGAGGGCCCAAGTTGGACCATGCCTGTACCATGAGTATGTCGTCCACGTACAGAAGGATGTTGTCCATGTACTGAAGGAATAGTTTGAGTTGAAGTCCAAAACACCTTGAGGGCCCAAGTTGGCCCATGCCTGTACCACGAGTATGTCATCCATGTACTGAAGGATGTTCTCCACATACTGAAGGAATTGTGGGAGTTGAAGTCCAAAACACCTTGAGGGTCCAAGTTGGCCCATGCCTGTGCCATGGGTATGTCGTCCATGTACTGAAGGATGTTGTCCACGTAATGAGGGAATAATGGGAGTTGAAGTCCAAACCACCTTGAGGGCCCAAGTTGGCCCATGCCTGTGCCATGAGTATGTCGTCCATGTACTGAAGGATGTTGTCCACATACTGAAGGAATAGTGGGAGTTGAAGTCCAAAACACCTTGAAGGCCCAAGTTGGCCCATATCTGTGCCATGAGTATGTCGTCCATGTACTGAAGGATGTTGTCCACGTACTGAGGGAATAATGGGAGTTGAAGTCCAAAATGCCTGGAGGCCCCAAGTTGGCCCATGCCTATGCCATGACTATGTCGTCCATATACTAAAGGAATAGTGGGAGTTGAAGTCCAAAACTCCTGGAGGGTCCAAGTTGGCCCATGTCGTCCATGAACTGAAGAATATTGTCCACGTACTGACTGAATAGTGGGAGTTGAAGTCCAAAGGACCTGAGGGCCCGAGTTGGCCCATGCCTGTGCTATGAGTATGTCGTCCACGTACAGAAGGATGTTGTCCATGTACTGAAGGAATAGTTTGAGTTGAAGTCCAAAACACCTTGAGGGCCCAAGTTGGCCCATGCCTGTACCACGAGTATGTCATCCATGTACTGAAGGATGTTCTCCACATACTGAAGGAATTGTGGGAGTTGAAGTCCAAAACACCTTGAGGGTCCAAGTTGGCCCATGCCTGTGCCATGGGTATGTCGTCCATGTACTGAAGGATGTTGTCCACGTACTGAAGGAATTGTGGGAGTTGAAGTCCAAAACACCTGGAGGGCCCAAGTTGGCCCATGCCTGTGCCATGAGTATGTCGTCCATGTACTGAAGGATGTTGTCCACGTACTGAAGGAATAGTGGGAGTTGAAGTCCAAAACACCTGGAGGGCCCAAGTTGGCCCATATCTGTGCCATGAGTATGTCGTCCATGTACTGAAGGATGTTGTCCACGAATTGAAGGAATAGTGGGAGTTGAAGTCCAAAACACCTTGAGGGCCCAAGTTGGCCCATGCCTGTACTATGACTATGTCATCCATGTAGTGAAGGATGTTCTCCACATACTGAAGGAATTGTGGGAGTTGAAGTCCAAAACACCTTGAGGGTCCAAGTTGGCCCATGCCTGTGCCATGGGTATGTCGTCCATGTACTGAAGGATGTTGTCCACGTACTGAGGGAATAATGGGAGTTGAAGTCCAAAACACCTGGAGGGCCCAAGTTGGCCCATATCTGTGCCATGAGTATGTCATCCATGTACTGAAGGATGTTGTCCACGAATTGAAGGAATAGTGGGAGTTGAAGTCCAAAACACCTTGAGGGCCCAAGTTGGCCCATGCCTGTACTATGACTATGTCATCCATGTACTGAAGGATGTTCTCCACATACTGAAGGAATTGTGGGAGTTGAAGTCCAAAACACCTTGAGGGTCCAAGTTGGCCCATGCCTGTGCCATGGGTATGTCGTCCATGTACTGAAGGATGTTGTCCACGTACTGAGGGAATAATGGGAGTTGAAGTCCAAAACACCTGGAGGGCCCAAGTTGGCCCATATCTGTGCCATGAGTATGTCATCCATGTACTGAAGGATGTTGTCCACGAATTGAAGGAATAGTGGGAGTTGATTCCAAAACACTTTGAGGGCCCAAGTTGGCCCATGCCTGTACTATGACTATGTCATCCATGTACTGAAGGATGTTGTCCACGTACTGACATAATAGTGGGAGTTGAAGTCCAAAACACCCTGAGTGTGCAAGTTGGCCCATGCCTGTGCTGTAAGTATGTCATCCATGTACTGAAGGATGTTGTCCACGTACTGAATGAATAGCGGGTGTTGAAGTCCAAAATGCCTGGAGGGCCCAAGTTGGCCCATGCCTGTACCATGAGTATGTCGTCCATGTACTGAAGGATGTTGTCCACGTACTGAGGGAATAATGGGAGTTGAAGTCCAAAACACCTTGAGGGCCCAAGTTGGCCTATGCGTGTGCCATGAGTATGTTGTCCATGTACTGAAGTATGTTGTCCATATACTGACGGAATAGTGGGAGTTGAAGTCCAAAATACCTTGAGGGCCCAAGTTGGCCCATGCCTGTACCATGAGTATGTCATCCATGTACTGAAGGATGTTCTCCACGTACTGACTGAATAGTGGGAGTTGAAGTCCAAAATGCCTGGAGGGCCCAAGTTGGCCCATGCCTGTGCCATGAGTATGCCGTCCATGTACTGAAGGAATAGTGGGAGTTGAAGTCCAAAACTCCTGGAGGGTCCAAGTTGGCCCATGCCTGTGCCATGAGTATGTCGTCCATGTACTGAAGGAATAGTGGGAATTGAAGTCCAAAATGCCTGGAGGGTCCAAGTTGGCCCATGCATGTGCCATGAGTATGTCATCCATGTACTAAAGGATGTTGTCCACGTACTGACGGAACAGTGGGAGTTGAAGTCCAAAACACTTTGAGTTGGTCCATGTATGTGCCATGAGTATGTTGTCCACGTACTGAAGGAATAGTGGGAGTGCTGGAGTTCTGTTTTGGTCTACAGACCTCCGTTGTAGAGTGTCTACACTACACTTCAGCAAATGTTTCATCCTAGGCTACTGCACCTTCTCGGCATGTGGCCCCACACTTCTCTGTACGCGGCCGTGTGTCATCAAAAATGGCTACGCGTGTCAGTCTTGACACGCGTGTCATAGGTTCACCATCAGGGCTTTAGACCATGGCCATACAGCCTGAAAAAAACTACAACAACCCAGTGATTCCGGCCATGAAAGCCTTCGACAATACATAATAATAATAATAATAACTAGCGGTCCCCTGCCATGCATTGCTATGGCCCAGTCTGTTGATCTGGAAAATAAAGTAATGAGAAAGTGTTGGTTTCTAATATATGTTATTTCTTTCTGCTTGTGGGCAAACAGTATTTCTTGCTGTTTCTTTGTCAGTGTGGATGTGGAGAGTGTCTGGTTTGCCCACCCTGGAACATGAAACATATCATAGTCCTTCTTTAAGGTTCCCTTTCAAATCTATGATACTATATCTCTCTGTGTGTGAATCATATCTATCTATCTATCTATCTATCTATCTATCTATCTATCTATCTATCTCTATCTCTATCTATCTATCTATCTATCTATCTATCTATCTATGGCTGGATGGCTCTTTGTCAGGAGGACTTTGATTACGTTTTCTTGCCCTGGTGAAGGGAGTTGGATTGGATGGCCTTAAGTATTTTCTGATGGTCATGGGGGTTCAGTGTGGGAAGTTTGCCCCAATTCTGTCCGTGGGGTTCAGAATGCTCCTTGATTGTAGGTGAACTGTGAATCCCAGTGACTACAACTCCCAAATGTCAAGGTCTACTTCTGCCAAACTCCATCTGTGTTCATATTTGGGCGTATTGAGTGCTTGTGCCAAGTTTGGTCCAGATCCACCACTGTTTGAGTCCACAGTGCTCTCTGGATGTGGATGAACTACAACTCCCAAACTCAAGGTCAATGTCCACCCAACCCTTCCAGTATTTTCTGTTGGTCAGGGGAGTTCTGTGTGCCAAGTTTGGTTCAATTCCATCATTGGTGAAGTTTAGAATGCTCTTTTAATGTAGGTGAAGTATAAATCCCAGCAACTACAACTCCCAAATGACAAAATCATAATTTTTTGAGTGATGGTCACTCCTTGTGTTGTGAGATGTTTTGTTGCCAAGTTTGGTGTGATTTTGTTTATTAGTTCTTTTGTTTTTAAGGTACTCATTATGCACAGAGCATTTATATATATAGATATGTATGTACTACTAAAAACTAAAAAACTAAATGCAAAGATACAGAATGGGGGATGCCTGGTTCGAGAGCAGTACGTGTGAAAAAGGTCTTGGAGTCCTCGTGGACAACAAGTTAAACATGAGCCAACAATGTGATGTGGCGGCAAAAGAAGCCAATGGGATTTTGGCCTGCATCAAGAGGAGCCTAGTGTCTAGATCTAGGGAAGTAATGCTCCCCATGCTCTATTCTGCCTTGGTTAGACCACTTTACCTGGAAGACTGTGTCCAATTCTGGGCACCACAATTCAAGAGAGATATTGACAAGCTGGAATGTGTCCAGAGGAGGGTGACTAAAATGATCAAGGGTCTGGAGAACAAGCCCTATGAGGAGCGGCTTAAGGAGCTGGGCATGTTTAGCCTGAAGAAAAGAAGGCTGAGAGGAGATATGATGAGGGCCATGTGTAAATATGTGAGAGGAAGCCACAGGGAGGAGGAGGGAGCAAGCTTGTTTTCTGCTTTCCTGGAGACTAGGACGCAAGGGAACAATGGCTTCAAACTACAAGAGAGGAGATTCCACCTGAACACGAGGAAGAACTTCCTGACTGTGAGAGCCGTTCAGCAGTGGAACTCTCTGCCCCGGAGGGAGTGTGGTGGAGGCTCCTTCTTTGGAAGCTTTTAAACAGAGGCTGGATGGCCATTTGTCAGGGGTGATTTGAATGCAATATTCCTGCTTCTTGGCAGAATGGGGTTGGACTGGATGGCCCATGAGGTCTCTTCCAACTCTTTGATTCTATGATTCTATGATTCTATGAAACTACAAGAGAGGAGATTCCATCTGAACACGAGGAAGAACTTCCTGACTGTGAGAGCCGTTCAGCAGTGGAACTCTCTGCCCCAGAAGGAGTGTGGTGGAGGCTCCTTCTTTGGAGAGGCTGGATGGTCAAGGGTGATTTGAATGCAATATTCCTGCTTCTTGGCAGAATGGGGTTGGACTGGATGGCCCATGAGGTCTCTTCCAACTCTTTGATTCTAGGATTCTATGATTCTACGTGTCAGTCCTGACACGCGTGTCATAGGTTCACCATCAGGGCTCTAGACCATGGCCATACAGCCCGAAAAAACCTCCAACAACCCAGTGATTCCGGCCATGAAAGCCTTCGACAATACATAATAATAATAATAATAATAATAATAATAATAATAATAATAATATGTACTACTGGCAACAAAGATCCATTGCCTAGTCAAAGCCATGGTATTCCCCGTAGTAACCTACAGATGTGAGAGCTGGACCACAAGGAAGGCTGAGCCAAGGAAGAGCGATGCTTTTGAGCTGTGGTGTTGGAGGAAAGTTCTGAGAGTGCCTTGGACTGCGAGAAGATCCAACCAGTCCATCCTCCAGGAAATAAAGCCCGGCTGTTCATTGGAGGGAAGGAGACGAGAGGGAAAGTGGAAGTCCTTTGAATGCCACATCATGAGGAGACAGCAAAGCCTGGAGAAGACAATGATGCTGGGGAAGGTGGAAGGCAAAAGGAAGAGGGGCTGACCAAGAGCAAGATGGATGGATGGCATCCTTGAAGTGACTGGTCTGACCTTGAAGGAGCTGGGGGTGGTGATGGCTGACAGGGAGCTCTGGAGTGGGCTGGTCCATGAGGTCACCTACAGAAGACAATGATGCTGGGGAAAGTGGAAGGCAAAAGGAAGAGGGGCCGACCAAGGGCAAGGTGGATGGGTGGCATCCTTGAAGTGACTGGACTGACCTTGAAGGAGCTGGGGGTGGTGACGGCCGACAGGGAGCTCTGGCGTGGGCTGGTCCATGAGGTCAGCTAGAGAAGACAATGATGCTGGGGAAAGTGGAAGGCAAAAGGAAGAGGGGCCGACCAAGGGCAAGGTGGATGGATGGCATCCTTGAAGTGACTGGACTGACCTTGAAGGAGCTGGGGGTGGTGACGGCCGACAGGGAGCTCTGGTGTGGGCTGGTCCATGAGGTCACGAAGAGTCGGAGCCGACTGAACGAATGAACAACAACAACTACTACTACTACCATAGAAACCAAAATGTTTTGGGGAAAACTCGAAGTAGCTGAAGCTGGAAACCAGAGTTCACCGACGAGCTGCCGCCGCCTGATCATTATTCGCAGAAATTAAGAGGTCAAGTAATTGTTAATAATGAATGAATCCCAGAAAGTCACCATCTGTTTGCAAACAATCCATGAACAGATTTAGAAAGGGAGCCAAACTCATTGCATAAATTACAATTCATACCAGATTATTTCCCCGGCTCGGTTAATTAGCTCCCTGTTATTAAGAGATATGTTTCCTTTTTGTTTTTCGCTCCTTCCTTCCACTCGCAAATCCCTTGACATTTCCCAGCGTGCCCAATTAACAGTCGCCGGCTCGGTGGGTGGATAACCTTTTCCCATCAGGGCTGGACACCTCGGCTTATCGGCACTCCCCGCACAACACAACCCAAAGGTGCTTCTTTATCTGGACGCAGCAGCCCCCATCCCAGCCTCACGGGCCATTGCAACCGCTGACAGGCCGAACCAAGGTTGCCCAATGTGGATTAGGCCGCTGCCATAAATCTTCCCGATTTGAATACTTCCAGGGAGGGGTAGAAGCCTGGGGGCGGGTGGTCCGTTGGAGAGATTTATTTCAAACTGGACTCTATGCAAAAAAGGGTGGTTTTCATTTGCCTGACAATAAATCCTGTTGAAAGGTATTGAAAAGCAGGCAGGGAAAGGAGGTCATTGCGGAGGGTGATTTCGCTTGGTACTCCATACGCCATTGATTGCCTCCTCGTTATCTCTCCGGGCGCAGGACCTGCGGAAAAGGTTGCAGAGATAATGCACGCAGATGGGAGGATGGATGGATGGATGGACCAAAAATGTCTTCGAGGTGATGAACACCAATGTTGTGATTGAGCCCAGGACTTTGGCAACCGTGTTTAGGAGGGCACTTTTCTGTCTTTCAGAACCTGCTACCACCATATGCAGATTTTCAAAAATGCCCAGCAAAACTAACATTGGAAGACATTTCTACTAGGCCTGGGTATTCCTCTATATGAACTATACAACTCTATAGAACTCTATATGGTTCTGACCCAGCTTACTTGTCCAAACGCATCCACTCCTATGTCCCACCTCGAAACCTAAGATCATCCGGGGAGGCCCTGCTCTCGCTCCTGTCAACAGCACAAATGCACCTAGCAGGAACAAGAGATAGGTCTTCTTTTCCTCGGTTGGATCCTTAGGGGCAAGTGACCATGTGCTCCTGCAATTTGAGGTACAAAGGAAGGCCAAAACTAAGACAAGTCAAAACCGCATTTTGGACTTTAGGGAGGAAACGCTGAGCAGCATTCCGTGGACACAGATACTAAAAGACAAGGGAGTTACAGATGGATGGGAATTTCTCAAGAGTGAAATACTCAAGGCACAATTGCAAACTGTGCCAACAAAGAGAAAAAATAGGACAAGTGCAAAGAAGCCAGAATGGATGTCCAAAGAACTTCTAACTGTGCTAAGACACAAAAGAGACATGCACAAGAAGTGGAAAAAGGGAGAAATCGCCAAAGAAGAATTCAAACAAATAGCCAACACCTGTAGGGAAAAGGTCCGCAAGGCTAAAGCACAAAACGAGCTCAGGTTTGCCAGGGACATTAAAAACAATAAAAAGGGATTCTTTTCTTTTGTCAGTAGAAAAAGGAAAAATAAGGAGGTGATAGGGCCTCTTCGAGGAGAAGATGGGGCAATGCTGACAGGGGATAGGGAAAAGGCAGAACTACTTAATGCCTTCTTTGCCTCGGTCTTCACACAAAAAGAAAGTCATCTTCAACCTCAGCAAGATGGAGTGGGTGAGGGATTAGAGGACATCCAACCCCAAATTGGGAAAGAAGTCGTCCAGGAATACCTGGCCGCTCTCAATGAGTCCAAGTCCCCTTTCAGGGCCAGATCAACTCCACCCAAGAGTATTGAAGGAACGAGTGGAAGTCATTTCGGAACCATTGGCAATCATCTTTGAGAGTTCTTGGAGAACGGGAGAAGTTCCAGCAGATTGGAGGAGGGCCAATGTGGTCCCAATCTTCAAGAAGGGAAAAAAGGATGACCCAAACAATGACCAATGTCCGGTCAGCCTCACGTCGATACCAGGCAAGATTCTGGAAAAGATTGTCAAGGAAGTGGTCTGCAAACACTTAGAAACAAATGCGGTCATCGCTAAGAGTCAACATGGATTGATCAAAAACAAGTCATGCCAGACTCATCTGATCTCTTTTTTCGATAGAGTTACAAGCTGGGTAGATGCGGGGAATGATGCCGTGGATGGATCATCAAGTTTGCAGACGGGACCAAATGGGGAGGGAGAGCCAAGACTCCAGAGGACAGGAGCAGGATTCAAAACGATCTTGACAGATTAGAGAGATGAATGGCCAAAACTAACAAAATGAAGTTCAACAGGGACAAATGCAAGAGACTCCACTTTGGCAGGAAAAACGAAATGCAAAGATACAGAATGGGGGATGACGATGCCTGGCTCGAGAGCATGACGTGTGAAAAAGATCTTGGAGTCCTCGTGGACAACAAGTTAAGCATGAGCCAACAATGTGATGTGGCGGCAAAAAAAGCCAAAGGGATGTTGGCCTGCATCAAGAGGAGCCTAGTGCCTAGATCCAGGGAAGTCATGCTCCCCATGCTCTATTCCGCTTTGGTTAGACCACTTTACCTGGAATATTGTGTCCAATTCTGGGCACCACAATTCAAGAGAGATATTGACAATAGGGCTGGGCGGTTTCGTTTCGTTAATTCGTAATTCGTTAAAAATTCGTTATTCTTTTTGTTAACGAAGCGATAACGAACCATTCTGGAGCAACTTAAAAACGAAATGAATTTTTCAATTCATTTCGTAAATGCTTCGTATTTCATTATGTATTCGTTTCGTTATTGGTTTGAGGTCGTTTCGTTATTATTTCCGCATGTCTGGGGCAAGTTTTATAGTTGTTTTATGTTTAATTAGTGAAAAAAATTATAATATCACACCAACAGTCAACAACAGAGGGAGAGGGAAGCTTCAGAAGTTTTTTTAGCGTATTGCGCGATCGCGGCCGCCATTAACGAATCGATTCGTTATTGTTTCGTTATTGTTTTGTAATTTTTTTACCATTTACGAAATTTCGTAAATATCGAACTTTTTTAAAGGAAAATTTCGGAATTCTTTTAAATATCGAAACGCAAAAAACCCCAAAAAACAAATCGATTTTAGAAACAAATTTTTCTGTTGTTACCCAGGCCTAATTGACAAGCTGGAATGTGTCCAGAGGAGGGCGACTCAAATGTATTTCTGCAGCAGATAGGTACATTCATGGTGAAGTGGGGTTATGGATTCTCCCCCAACCCAACCTTTCTCTCATTTGTGTAAGTGTGAATATGTGGAATGTGAATCTGCGCCCTCCCCTCCAAGGCTCACCTGCATTAGTCTTGTGTCTCATCTGTTACCCGGCCAGGATTCCCTGTTCCTCCTCTCTGACGGGCCATTTAGGATGCTCTCATTTGTAGCGGAGAGCCGTGTTCAAGTTAATTTAGCCTCCTTTGGGTGCAAAAATATTGGGAATGCACATTCCCCAGCTTGAGTCTTGCATCTGCTCCATTTCACGCCATTTAGTTCGGCAGCCTGCCCATATGTGCAGTCTTGGGGGATGAGCCTTAACCATTATCCCAAATGTCGAGGGACTCCTCCCTCAATTGTTCATCCTTTTTTTAGAGAAAACCTTTATTGCATGATCTCAGGAATATGGAAGCAGAAGAAAAGGTGGGCTAGCCAAGGGCTAAGGGAGAGAAGGACAACTGGTGGCTTGCTTGACCCTTATATCTCCCTGCACAGTGATACCGAGACCTAAAAGCTTCATTAGTTCTGCGACTGTGCTCTTAACTCAAAGCTCTCTTATCTCAAACTGATTTTTCCCATTTGCAAACTTGGTGTTCTATTAAATGTCCTTTGAGCAGAATCTGGCCCCTTGGAGTGCCTCTGGTGTTGCCGCAAGAAGGTCTTCCATTGTGCATGTGGCAGGGCTCAGGTTGCATTGCAGCAGGTGGTCAGTGGTTTGCTCTTCTTGACACTCGCATGTTGTGGACTCCACCTGGTAGCCCCATTTCTTGAGGTTGGCTCTGCGTCTCATGGGGCCAGAGCACAGCCTGTTCAGTGCCTTCCAAGTCGCCCAGCCTTCTATGTGCCCAGGAGGGAGTCTCTCATTTGGTATCAGCCATGGATTGAGGTTCCGGGTTTGAGCCTGCCACTTTTGGACTCTCTCTTGCTGGGGTGTTCCAGCAAGTGGGGGACATGAGAGAAGCCTCCTCGCAGGACTGCAAGACATCCAGGCGTCCCCTAGGCAACATCTTCATAGACGGCTGATTATCTCGCCTCAGAAGCAACCAGAAACGACTTGCAGCAAGCAAGCAAAAAAACCAACAGACCTTTTCAGGACCAACCATGACAATAATCTCAATCAACACTGAAGGCATGTCAGCTGCCAAAGAACCACCGCTCTATGAACTGTGCCAAGATAAGAAATGCGATGTGCTGTTTGTCCAAGAAACACACAGGGATGAACGACAGAAACGAGCAAAGCTTCCAGGAATGGTCTTAGTAGTGGTGACTTGCTTGAGCCTTTATATCTCCCTGCACAATGATACCTGGACATAAAAGCTTCATTAGTGCTGTGGCTGAGTTCTTAACTGAAAGAGCTCTTATCTCAAAGTGAATTATCCCATTTGCAAACTTGCCATTCTATTAAATGTCCTTTGACCAGTATCTGGCCTCTTGGAGAGCCTCTGGTGTTGCTGCAAGAAGGTCCTCCCTTGTGCATGTGGAAGAAGGGCTCAGGGTGCATTGGAGCAGGTGGTCAGTGGTTTGCTCTCCTCCACTCTCAAACAATTGTATTTGAAATAACACAAAGTTTGCAAACTTGGCACGATATTAAATGTCCTTTGACCAGTATCTGTCCCCTTGGAGTGCCTCTGATGTTGCCGCAAGGAGGTCCTCCCTGGTGCATGTGGCAGGGCTCAGGGTGCATTGTAGTCGGTGGTCTGTGGTTTGCTCTCCTCCACACTCAAACAATTGTATTGTATTTGAAATAACACAAAGTTTGCAAGCTTGGTAGTTGATTAAATGTCCTTTGACCAGTATCTGGCTCCTTGGAGTGCCTCTGGTGTTGCCGCAAGGAGGTCCTCCCTTGTGCATCATGTGGCAGGGCTCAGGGTGCATTGCAGCAGGTGGTCAGTGGTTTGCTCTCCTCCACACTCAAACAATTGTATTTGAAATAACACAAAGTTTGCAAACTTGGCACGATATTAAATGTCCTTTGACCAGTATCTGTCCCCTTGGAGTGCCTCTGATGTTGCCGCAAGGAGGTCCTCCCTGGTGCATGTGGCAGGGCTCAGGTTGCATTGTAGTCGGTGGTCTGTGGTTTGCTCTCCTCCACACTCAAACAATTGTATTGTATTTGAAATAACACAAAGTTTGCAAGCTTGGTAGTTGATTAAATGTCCTTTGACCAGTATCTGGCTCCTTGGAGTGCCTCTGGTGTTGCCGCAAGGAGGTCCTCCCTTGTGCATCATGTGGCAGGGCTCAGGGTGCATTGCAGCAGGTGGTCAGTGGTTTGCTCTCCTCCACACTCAAACAATTGTATTTGAAATAACACAAAGTTTGCAAACTTGGCACGATATTAAATGTCCTTTGACCAGTATCTGTCCCCTTGGAGTGCCTCTGATGTTGCCGCAAGGAGGTCCTCCCTGGTGCATGTGGCAGGGCTCAGGTTGCATTGTAGTCGGTGGTCTGTGGTTTGCTCTCCTCCACACTCAAACAATTGTATTGTATTTGAAATAACACAAAGTTTGCAAGCTTGGTAGTTGATTAAATGTCCTTTGACCAGTATCTGGCTCCTTGGAGTGCCTCTGGTGTTGCCGCAAGGAGGTCCTCCCTTGTGCATCATGTGGCAGGGCTCAGGGTGCATTGCAGCAGGTGGTCAGTGGTTTGCTCTTCTCCACACTCACATGCCGTGGATTCCACTTTGTGGCCCTATTTCTGAAGGTTCGCTCTGCATCTTGTGGTGCAGAGCCTTTCTGTATATATTTCAGATTCCAATATTAATGTCAAAAATAGTAGTATGATTTTACATAGGATATGTGCTATATCAGTCCCCAGTCCATGGCGCTCCATGCAGTCATGCCGGCCACATGACCTTGGAGGTGTCTACGGACAACGCTGGCTCTTCGGCTTAGGAATGGAGATGAGCACCACCCCCCAGAGTCAGACATGACTGGACTTAATGTCAGGGGACTACCTTTACCTTTTTTTATGCGCTATATTAGAACAGTCAAGACAAAAATCACTTAAGTAAAAAATAAACATTAAATATTAAATAACCAGAAAAATAAAATAAGGTGTAAACACTTAACTAATCTGGGAACCTGCTATTGCAACACATCCAATGAAGTGGTTTAAAACCAGTATAAAAACAGATTAGGACTAAGTACGTTCGAGTCTACTTGGAATACACGAAGCTCATTCCAGAAGCATGT
Organism: Anolis sagrei; assembly: GCF_037176765.1. Classification (NCBI taxonomy): domain Eukaryota; kingdom Metazoa; phylum Chordata; class Lepidosauria; order Squamata; family Anolidae; genus Anolis; species Anolis sagrei. Next base: position 1,125,807 of record NC_090034.1, on the reverse strand, counting down.
TGAAAAACTGGTTTACAAAGCCATTGTCCTCCCAACCCTGCTCTATGCCTGCGAAACGTGGCCTGTGTAAAGACGTCACTGTCAACTTCTGGAACTATTCCATCAGCACTGCCTCTGGAAAATCCTGCAAATCTCTTGGGAAGAAAAGCAGACAAACGTCAGCATGCTGGAAGAAGAAAAGGCCACCAGCATTGAAGCGATGGTCCTCCAACATCAACTCCACTGGACTGGCCACGTCGTCCGGATGCCCGACCACTGTCTCCCAAAGAAGTTGCTCTATTCCTGTCAGGAGTCAATTTCTGACGGCATGAAGACATCACAAATTCCCTCCGTGACATCCTGACTGAATCATCTTGGCTGCCTCAGTTTCCTCTCTGTGACATTTTGAAGCCAGCAGAGGGTGGTGGAAACCTTGTATTGGAACTTGTGAAGCAACGAGGTCTAATAAGGGAACGGAGAAGAGGGGGAGATGGGCAGGAAAGGTGTCTAAAAGGAAGTGGTGGTGGGGAAAAGTCCGTAGTGTCTTTCTTTGCTGCAGAGATACAAGCAATATATTCATTTCAAAGCAAAACCGGCTTGTGAGTGATCATTTAATATTGCTATATAAAACCTACAGTCTTACAATTCTGAACTCAAAAATGGAAAATGGAATGTTGAAGGACAGGAAAAGAGATTGAAAGATGGGCTCAAAGCCAACCTTAAGAACTCTGGCAAAGACACTGAGAACTGGGAAGCACTGGCCCTTGAGCACTTCAGCTGGAGGAGAGCTGTGACCAGCAGTGACAAGTGGAGTGCTGCAGGGTTCCGTCCTGGGCCCGGTCCTGTTCAACATCTTTATTAATGACTTAGACGAAGGGCTAGAAGGCATGATCATCAAGTTTGCAGACGGGACCAAATTGGGAGGGATAGCCAATAGTCCAGAGGACAGGAGCAGGATTCAAAACGATCTTGACAGATTAGAGAGATGATGGGCCAAAACTAACAAAATGAAGTTCAACAGGGACAAATGCAAGATACTCCACTTTGGCAGAAAAAATGAAATGCAAAGATACAGAATGGGGGACAAGGCCTGGCTCGAGAGCAGTACGTGTGAAAAAGATCTTGGAGTCCTCGTGGACAACAAGTTAAACATGAGCCAACAATGTGATGTGGCGGCAAAAAAAGCCAATGGGATTTTGGCCTGCATCAATAGGAGCCTAGTGTCTAGATCTAAGGAAGTCCTGCTCCCCATGCTCTATTCTGCTTTGGTTAGACCACACCTGGAATATTGTGTCCAATTCTGGGCACCACAATTCAAGAGAGATATTGACTCTAAGCTGGAATGTGTCCAGAGGAGGGTGACTAAAATGATCAAGGGTCTGGAGAACAAGCCCTATGAGGAGCGGCTTAGGGAACTGGGCATGTTTAGCCTGAAGAAGAGAAGGATGAGAGGGGATATGATGATAGCCATGTATAAATATGCGAGAGGAAGCCACAGGGAGGAGGAGGAGGGAGCAAGCTTGTTTTCTGCTTCCCTGGAGACTAGGACGCAAGGGAACAATGGCTTCAAACTACAAGAGAGGAGATTCCATCTGAACATTAGGAAGAACTTCCTGACTGTGAGAGCCGTTCAGCAGTGGAACTCTCTGCCCCGGAGTGTGGTGGAGGCTCCTTCTTTGGAAGCTTTGAAGCAGAGGCTGGATGGCCATCTGTCAGGGGTGCTTTGAATGCAATATTCCTGCTTCTTGGCAGAATGGGGTTGGACTGGATGGCCCAGGAGGTCTCTTCCTGACTGTGAGAGCCGTTCAGCAGTGGAACTCTCTGCCCTGGAGTGTGGTGGAGGCTCCTTCTTTGTAAGCTTTGAAGCAGAGGCTGGATGGCCATCTGCCAGGGGTGGTTTGAATGCAATATTCCTGCTTCTTGGCAGAATGGGGTTGGACTGGATGGCCCAGGAGGTCTCTTCCAATTCTTTGATTCTATGATTCAATGATTCTATGATTCTATGCAGAATTCAAATAGGCACGAATGGAGAGTGAAAGAGAGAAACGTGCCAAGAGGAAGGCATGTCAAGCCAACCCCGACCAGGACCGCCTTCCATCTGGAAACCAATGCCCTCACTGTGGGAGAACACTGGCCCATCACTGGCCCGGCCCTGGTTTTTATTGCGTAATGGTGTAATGTTTTGTTATTGCTTATGTTTTTAATTTGCTTTGTATTGTATTCTTATTGTTTGCTGTTGTTGTGTTGAGGTCTTGGCCTTTGTAAGCCGCATCGAGTCCCTCAGGAGATGCTAGCGGGGTACAAATAAAGTTTAATAATAATAATAATAATTAAGAACATGCGGATCAAGAAGAGGGGCTCCGCAGTCACCTACGGACCCACTGCCAGAACACCGACCTTGGGGGACCATCATCCTCGGACTTCGAAGGAACGCCTAAGTAAGTAAGTAAATAAGTAAGTATATTGTATTGATGGGCATGGCCTCATGCAAGCCGCCCCGAGTCCCTTTGAGGAGATGGTGGCGAGGTATAAATAATAATACCAAATTGGGAGGGATAGCCAATAGTCCAGAGGACAGGAGCAGAATTCAAAACGATCTTGACAGATTAGAGAGATGAAGGGCCAAAACTAACAAAATGAAGTTCAACAGGGACAAATGCAAGAGACTCCACTTTGGCAGGAAAAATGAAATGCAAAGATACATAATGGGTGACGCCTGGCTCGAGAGCAGTACGTGTGAAAAAGATCTTGGAGTCCTCGTGGACTACAAGTTAAACATGAGCCAGGAATGTGATGTGGTGGCAAAAAAAGCAATGGGATTTTGGCCTGCATCAATAGGAGCCTAGTGTCTAGATCTAAGGAAGTCATGCTACCCATGCTCTATTCTGCTTTGGTTAGACCACATCTGGAATACTGTGTCCAATTCTGGGCACCACCATTCAAGAGAGGTATTGACAAGCTGGAAGGTGTCCAGAGGAGGGCGACTCAAGTGATAAAGGGTCTGGAGAACAAGCCCTATGAGGAGTGGCTTAGGGAACTGGGCATGTTTAGCCTGAAGAAGAGAAGGCTGAGAGGAGATATGATAGCCATGTATAAGTATGTGAGAGGAAGCCACAGGGAGGAGGAGGGAGCAAGCTTCCTTTCTGCTTCCCTGGAGACTAGGACGCAAGGGAACAATGGCTTCAAACTACAAGAGAGGAGATTCTATCTGAACATTAGGAAGAACTTCCTGACTGTGAGAGCCGTTCAGCAGTGGAACTCTCTGCCCCGGAGGGAGTGTGGTGGAGGCTCCTTCTTTGGAAGCTTTTAAGCAGAAGCTGCATGGCCATCTGTCGGGGGTGATTTGAATGCAGTGTTCCTGCTTCTTGGCAGGGGGTTGGACTGGATGGCCCATAGGGTCTCTTCCAACTCTTTGATTCTATCATTCTATGATTCTATGATTCTATCATTCTATGATTCTATAATAATAGTTATTATTATTATTATTATTATTATTATTATCATCATCATCATCATCATTAGATCCTTTCCAACAACACGTTCAGCTAGAGTTGTGCTATGCAATATTTGTGGCAGATCCGTTCCATAATCCACGTAACATTTTTGGACCGTCTCCCAGTAACTATAGAATATCCATCCTAGTCTTTGAGTTGGCCGGTGTCCTTAGGCAAGGAAGGAATGGTAAAACCCTGCGCTCGGCATCTTCTAAGCCCAGCGTGAATCCAGATTCCTGCCTCCCAGAATCGAAGGTCTCTGAGCAGAAGAGGCTTCTGGGCATGTCTTGAACCAGCTCAGACACTTTGCTTTTCGGTTACCCATTGGCTGCCTTTCATGACGCTCCCCCTCCCCTCACTTGTCTGTATTTGGAAACCCAAAAAATCTATCCTAACAGTTTTAACTTGGCTCTCGAAAAGTTGTAAACCACGATCAATATTAATATCGGTTCTTTTCATCAAAACGCAATGACAGCCCCAGGACTCGGCGCGGAAAGAGAGAGCACGTTGTTCAGCGCTGAATTTTGTAAATTAGGAATGGGACAAAATGGAAGGGAAGCGTTGCCGCGAAGAGCGGGGAATGGGAGGGAGGGGGGCGAGCCTTGGTTTCGTCCCTGAAGACAAAGCAGGTTCCATTTTTCATGTTAATTGCGTTTCCAGAATGCCACTGAGGATGCATCTGCACTGCAGAATTAATGTTGAATGGCCCAGGGTCACTGGAATCCTGGGGATTATAGTTTTACAAGACCTTTAGCCTTCTCTGCCAAAGTGTACTGTTGGAAGCCTCAACAGACTACAAATCCCAGGATGCCATAGCATTGAGAAATTCAAAGTGGTGTCAAACTGTTGCTGATTGGTGCTGGGGGAGAGAGACCCACAATGCTGAGTAAAACAGCAGCTGTAGCTTTACTTCTTTCCCCTGAGGAGACACATTACCTCAAGCACAGCATCCTGAGCAGCAGCTTTACTGGTGTTTGTAGGGGGTGAGAGAGACCCACAGACTATTGCTGGTTGGTGCTGGGGGAGAGTAAAACAGCAGCTGTAGCTTTACTTCTTCCCCCTGAGGAAACACAATAGCTCAAGCACAGCATCCTGAGCAGCAGCTTTACTGGTGTTTGTGCAGGGTGAGAGAGACCCACAAACTGTTGCTGGTTGGTGCTGGGGGAGAGTGACCCACAGTGCTGAGTAAAACAGCAGCCATAGCTTTACTTCTTCCTCCTGAGGAAACACAATACCTCAAGCACAGCATCCTGAGCAGCAGCTTTACTGGTGTTTGTGGGGGATGAGAGCGACCCACAGACTGTTGCTTGTTGGTGCTGGGGGGGAGAGACCCACAGTGCTGAATAAAACAGCAGCCGTAGCTTTACTTCTTCCACCTGAGGAAACACAATACCTCAAGCAGAGCATCCTGAGCAGTAGCTTTACTGATGTTTGTGGGGGGTGAGAGTGACCCACAGTGCTGAGTAAATCAGCAGCTGCAGCTTTACTTCTTTCCCCTGAGGAGACACAATTCTTAAAGAACAGCATCCAGAGAAGCAGCTTTACTGGTGTTTGTAGGGGGTGAGAGAAGCACACAGTCTATTGCTGGTTGGTGCTGGGGGAGAGAGACCCACAGTGCTGAGTAAAGCAGCAGCTGCAGCTTTACTTCTTCCCCCTGAGGAGATACAATACCTAAAGCAGAGCATCCTGAGCAGCAGCTTTACTGGTGTTTGTTGGGGGTGAGAGAGAACCACAGACTATTGCTGGTTGGTGCTAGGGGAGGGAGACCCACAGTGCTGAGTAAAACAGCAGCCGTAGCTTTACTTCTTCCACCTGAGGAAACACAATATCTCAAGCAGAGTATCCGGAGCTACTGCGTTACTGGTGTTTGTTAGCTCTACTTCTTCCTCCTGAAGAAACACAATACCTCAAGCAGAGCATCCTGAGCAGTAGCTTTACTGGTGTTTGTGGGGGGTGAGAGTGACCCACAGTGCTGAGTAAATCAGCAGCCGTAGCTTTACTTCTTCCTCCTGAGGAAACACAATACCTCAAGCAGAGCATCCTGGGCAGTAGTGTTACTGGTGTTTGTGGGGGGTGAGAGTGACCCACAGTGCTGAGTAAATCAGGAGCTGTAGCTTTACTTCTTCCCCCTGAGGAAACATTACTTAAAGCATAGCATCCTGAGCAGCAGCTTTACTGCTGTTTGTGGGGAGTGAGAGAGACCCACAGACTGTTGCTGGCTGGTGCTGGGGGAGGGAGACCCAGAGTGCTGGATCAAACAGCAGCTGCAGCTTTACTTCTTTCCCCTGAGGTGACACAATACTTAAAGACGAGCATCCTGAGAAGCACCTTTACTCCTGATTGTGGGGAGTGAGAGAGACCCACAGACTGTTGCTGGCTGGTGCTGGGGGAGGGAGACCCACAGTGCTGGATCAAACAGCAGCTGCAGCTTTACTTCTTCCACCTGAGAACACCCAAGACCTCCAGCAAAGAGTCCTGCTCCTCACTTCACTGAGGAGACTTTTATTTATTTATTTACTAGCCATCTCCTGTCAGGCATTGCTGTGGCCCAGTCCGGCGATCTGGAAAATAAAATACCGTATATACCCGAGTACAAGCCAACCTGAATATAAGCTGAGAGACCTAATTTTACCAAAACAACTGGGAAAATGCATTAACTCGAGTATAAGCCGAGGGTGGGAAATGCAGCAGCTACTCAAAATGAAAAAGGCTGAAAAACTCGGCTTATATTCAAGTATATACGGTAATAAAAACTTTTATAAACCAACAGAATGAATGTAGTTTGAAACTACTTCAACCGCCACGGCTCAATTCTATGAAATCATGGGAGTTGTTGTTGTCGTTTTACAAGGCCTTGAATATCCTCTGCCAAAGAGGGCTGGTGCGTCCCCAAACTACATCTCCCATAATTCCATAACATTGAGCTATGCCAGTTAAAGACGCATCAAACGGCATTCATTCTGTAGATCAGATGCGCCCTCAGATGCGCCTAGTCTTTCCTTCTCCTTTTCCCTCTCCTGACTAATTTGAGCAAAGAAAAAGACCACAAGCATTGGGTAATTTTAGAAGAATCAGCTGGAAAATCCACCTGTCGTTCCTGCTATTGATTTTCCATCCACCGGTTGCGAGCCACCCAACCATTCATTGTCTTCTTTTCTGTTTTCCTAATCATGTTTCTTCCTTCTGCACGGAGGGATCGCGACGGACTCTCAGATCATTATTATGATTACTCGGGATGAAGAGAAGAAACCCAAACAAGCCAAACAGGTGCAACATTATGCAAATGCCTCTCCGTTGGCAGCAGCCAGGTGTTCTTATCTGATTAGGCTTGACAGGCAGGAGAAAAGGGAGAGGCTGGCATTGTTTGTTTGTGAAAGCCCTGGCAGGACTAGCACTGCAGGAGAACGAGGCCTCTGCATTTCGGCTGAACCTCAATCGGTTACTGCTCCCCAGATTCCAGTAGACCCCCCATATCCATTTTTGTGCACTTCCCAAAAATGGGCAGGTAGCCAGATAGCGTTTTTTGGCTGAACCTCACATTTTGGCTGAACTTCAATAAGTTTCTGCTCCCCGGATTCCGGTATCTGTTTTTGTGCACCTCCCAAAAATGGACAGGTAACCAGATAGCCTTTTTCGGCCGAACCTCGCATTTCTGCCAAACCTCGATCAGTTTCTGATCTCCAGATTCCATTTTTGTGCACCTCCCGAAAACGGACAGGTAGCCAGATAGCCTTTTTGGCTGAACTTCGCATTTCAGCCAAACTACTATTATTTATTTATTTATTTCAAAGTTTTATATACCTAGCTTCTCACCTCATAAGAGGGACTCAGCCTGGTTTCCAACCATAAAAACACATACAATCGGTAAAATATCAAAATACACATCCAGATCATTGTCCCATTCTTCGAAGGCCTGTCTCCATAACCACGACTTCACCTGTTTCCTGAATGTCAGGATTGTTGGGGCGGTTCTAACCTCTGGCGGGAGAGAGTTCCAGAGTCGCGGGGCCACTACTGAGAAGGCCCTGTCCCTCGTCCCCACCAGACGCGCTTGTGAGGCCGGTGGGACCAAGAGCAGGGCCCCTCCAGACGATCTTAGTAATCTTAATGGTTCATAGGGGAGAATACGTTCGGAGAAGTAAACCGGGCCGGAGTCGTTTAGGGCTTTATAGGTCAACACCAGCACTTTGAATTGTGCTCGGAAGCTAATTGGTAGCCAGTGGAGCTGGTGTAACAGCGGAGTGGTGTGCTCCCTGTACCCAGCACCCGTTAGTAGTCTGGCTGCCGAGCGTTGGACTAGCTGCAGCTTCCGGGCAGTCTTCAGAGGCAACCCCACGTAGAGAGCATTGCAGTAGTCTAAATGGGATGTAACCAAAGCTATCAGTTTCTGATCCTTGAATTCTGGTATCCGTTTTTGTGCACCTCCCAAAAACAGACAGGTAGCCAGATAACTTTTTTTGACTGAACCTCGCATTTTGACCGAACTTCGATCAGTTTCTGCTCCTTGAATTCCGGTATCCGTTTTTGTGCACCTCCCAAAAACGGACAGGTAGCCTTTTTTGGCTGAACCTTGAATTTTGGCTGAACCTCAATCAATTTCTGCTCCCCAGATTCCCTATCTGTTTTTGTGCACCTTCTGAAAATGGACAGGTAGCCAGATAGCCTTTTTCAGCTGAACCTCATATTTCGTCTGAACCTCGATCTGTTTCTGCTCTCCGGATTCCAGTATCTGTTTTTGTGCACCTTCTGAAAATGGACAGGTAGCCAGATAGCCTTTTTCGGCTGAACCTCGATCCGTTTCTGCTCCCCAGATTCCGGTATCTATTTTTGTGCACAAAGTCTTGGCTGGTAAGGTCTACTCGGGTTACCCATAAAGCAAACTGGAACCGGGAGTAGGGCCCCACACCAGCCTAAGAACGGTTGCCCAGGGAAGGGTCAAGGATTTCCTTTATAGAAGAAAGAAACAGTTCTTGAAGCAAGTTGCCTGTCCCTTGTGGGCAGATTAAGAAAGCTACCAGTTTTCCAGAGTTTTAAAGCATTTGATTGATTTGTTGAAGATTTAAGCATCAATAAAAAAACTTGTTCAACTTTCTAAGCTTCTAAAGACTTTGCATAGGGAAATCCATAGGGCCTCTCAGCCGAGGCACCCCAGCCGTCCCGCGGGGCATATAGAGACCACGTCCTGTTAATAGACAATTGCTACAGGCACAGCGTGTAACAGCACAATTACACACCAAAGACAGGGCCCCGGTGGCGCAGTGGGTTAAACTGAAGACCGACAGATAGCAGGTTCGAATCCAGGGAGAGGCGGATGAGCTCCTTCTGTCAGCTCCAGCTCCTCATGCAGGGACATAAGAGAAGCCTCCCACAAGGATGATAAAAACATCAATTCATCCAGGCGTCCCCTGGGCAGCATCCTTGCAGACAGCCAATTCTCTCACACCAGAAGCGACTTGCAGTTTCTCAAAACACACCAAAGTCATCTGCAAGATTGCGGGGAATTTGCTTTGGCTTCAACTTCTTGCTGATCGTTCTGGAGCAATGGCTCTTCCTAGAGAGGAAGGCAAGTTTCGTTCTCATTAAGCCAAGCTTGTTCAGTTCAAAGCTGAACATGAACTGAGAAATGGAATAAACTGATCTGACAACCCCCTCGTTCACTTCTCTCTCGTGCACACCTCGGTCGCAGAGTTCTCTCTGAGCCTCGAAGCCTTCCAGATCTCAATGTTTCATCTTGTATGGCTTCTTATTGGAGGGGATAACACACCCTTCCAGGAAGAGATTCCGGCTGTGACAAGCCAAGTAGGAAAGTGGAGAGAAAACATGCCAAAGGGGATTTTACCTGCTCAGGAAGAGAAGAGCAATGCCATTATTGCCTAATAAACAATCAATCCATAATGTCAGACGTCCCTCTGCCAGGAATGAAGGACTCTCGCTGGAAGCTGATTCAGCATCATTTCCGGAGGGGAGTTTATTTGTTTTTCAGTCGAAGGTGAATCAAAGAGTTGAAGGCTAAGTTTGAATCTTAACCATGCATACAATTGGAAAGGTTTCTGAGGTATATATATGTTTTCGTGTGTATTGGGAGTGTGCAACTTGGCAAAAACCTGTGCTCTTTCTGGTCTGTTCCTCCCCACATTCTGTTTACTGGGAAATAATAATAATAATCATCATCATCATCATCATAGAATCCTAGAATCCAAGAGTTGGAAGAGCCCTCCTGGGCCATCATCCAGTCCAACCCCATTCTGCCAAGAAGCAGGAATATTGCATTCAAATCACCCCTGACAGATGGCCATCCAGCCTCTGCTTCAAAGCTTCCAAAGAAGGAGCCTCCACCACACTCCGGGGCAGAGAGTTCCACTGCTGAACAACTCTCACAGTCAGGAAGTTATAGAATCAAAGAATCCTAGAGTTGGAAGAGACCTCCTGGGCCATCCAGTCCAACCCCATTCTGCCAAGAAGCAGGAATATTGCATTCAAATCACCCCTGACAGATGGCCATCCAGCCTCTGTTGAAAAGCTTCCAAAGAAGGAGCCTCCACCACACTCCCTCCGGGGCAGAGAGTTCCACTGCTGAACGGCTCTCACAGTCAGGAAGTTCTTCCTAATGTTCAGATGGAATCTCCTCTCTTGTAGTTTGAAGCCATTGTTCCATGGCGTCCTAGTCTCCATGGAAGCAGAAAACAAGCTTCCTTGCTCCCTCCTCCTCCCTGTGGCTTCCTCTCACATATTTATACATGGCTCTCATCATATCCCCTCTCAGCCTTCTCTTCTTCAGGCTAAACATGCCCAGTTCCCTAAGCCGCTCCTCATAGGGCTTGTTCTCCAGACCCTTGATCATTTTAGTCGCCCTCCTCTGGACACATTCCAGCTTGTCAATATCTCTCTTGAATTGTGGAGCCCAGAATTGGACACAATATTCCAGATGTGGTCTAACCAAAGCAGAATAGAGCATGGGGAGCATTACTTCCCTGGATCTAGACACTATGCTCCTCTTGATGCAGGCCAAAATCCCATTGGCTTTTTTTGCCGCCACATCACATTGTTGGCTCATGTTTAACTTGTTGTCCACGAGGACTCCAAGACCTTTTTCACACGTACTGCTCTCGAGCCGGGCATTGTCACCCATTCTGTATCTTTGCATTTCATTTTTTCTGCCAAAGTGGAGTATCTTGCATTTGTCACTGTTGAACTTCATTTTGTTAGTTTTGGCCCATCTCTCTAATCTGTCAAGATCGTTTTGAATTCTGCTCCTGTCCTCTGGACTATTGGCTAGCTATCCCTCCCAATTTGGTGTCGTCTGCAAACTTGATGATCATGCTAATCCTTTATTTATACCCCACGTCCATCCCCCGAAGGGGACTTGGGGCAGCTAACGTGAGGCCAAGCCCAACAGTTCCAGTAAAGCATAAGAATACGTCTATACATATAAAAATGCTCTGTGCATAATGAGTATCTTAAAAACAGAAGAAGCAATGAACGAAATTACACCAAATTTGGCAACAAAACGTCTCACAACACAAGGAGTGACCATCACTCAAAACATTATGATTTTGTCATTTGGGAGTTGTAGTTGCTGGGATTTATAGTTCACCTACAATCAAAGAGCATTCTGAACTCCACCAACGATGGAATTGAACCAATCTTGGCACACAGGACTCCCATGACCAACAGACAACACTAGAAGGGTTTGGTGGGCATTGACCTTGAGTTTGGGATTTGTAGTTCACCTACATCCAGAGACTACCATAGACTCAAACAATGATGGATCTGGACCAAACTTGGCGCGAATATTCCACATGCCCAAATGTGATGGAGTTTGAAAGAAATAGAGCTTGACATTTGGGAGTTGTAGTTACTGGGATTTATAGTTCACCTATAATCAAAGAGTGTTCTGAACCCCACCAATGACAGAATGGGGCCAAACTTCCCACACAGAACCCCCATGACCAATGGAAAATACTCAAGGCCCCCCAGTCCAACTCCCATGACCAGGGCAAGAACACATAATCAAAGCCCTCCTGACAAAGAGCCATCCAGCCAGAGATATTTATAGATATTAGGGCTGGGCGGTTTCGTTTCGTTAATTCGTAATTCGTTAATAATTTGTTAATTTTTTCAATTACAAAACGATAACGAACCATTCTGGAGCAATTTTTTAAAAAAACGAATTTTTAAACATGTTTTGTAAATGCTTCGTATTTCGTTATTGTATTCGTTTCGTTATTGTTTTGAGGTCGTTTCGTTATTATTTCCGCATGTCTGGGGCAAGTTTTATGGTTGTTTTTTGTTTAATTAGTGAAAAAAAATTATAATATCACACCAACAGTCAAGAACAGAGGGAGAGGGAAGCTTCAGAAGTTTTTGGAGGTTTTTCAGCGTATTTCGCCGTCGCGTCCGCCATTAACGAATTGATTCGTTATTGTTTCGGAAATCGATTCGTTAATGTTTTGTCATTTTTTTTCACATTTACGAAATTTCGTAAATATCGAACTTTTTAAAAGGAAAATTTTGTAATTATTTTAAATAACGAAACGCAAAAACCCCCAAAAAACGAATCGATTTTAGAAACAAATTTTTCCGTTGTTACCCAGGCCTAATGCATACAATTGGAGAGGTTTCCGGGGTGTATTAGGGGTATGCAACTCGGCAACCATTCCTCCCTACATTCTGTTTACTGGGAAGTTCCTGAAATCAGGAGAGGGGTCCCTTTTTAGGTTTTGGAAAGATTTGGTCCATTAGCACCAATTGTTGGTGCAATTTTTTAAATTATTTTATGGTTATTTCATACACTTTTACCCCACCCTTCTTCCCCTAAGGGGGGACTTAGGGCGGCCTCACATAAGCACCATACGATGCTTTCATTACATTTGATATGGTCGATTACAATCTATTGACCCACCGCCTAGCCATGACTGGGGTGAGGGGGATTCCCCTTAAGTGGGTGTCCTCCTTCCTCTAGAATCAGGGACAGTGTGTGGTGAGGGGAGGGATGGTTTCCGAGAGATCTCTACTAACTTGTGGGGTCCCGCAGGGAGCCATTATCTCTCCTCTGTTACTTAATATCTATATGCGACCACTTGCCCAACTGGTGCAGAGCTTTGGGCTGGAGTGCCACCAGGACGCTGACCACACTCCGCTCATTCTGAGGATGGAAGGCCAGCTGGACTCCGTACCCGAAATTTTCCCTCAGTGGTTGCGTGCCAGCAGGTTGAGGGTGAATCCAGCGAAGACGGAGATCCTTTGGCTGGGCCGTTCGGGTGGGAGGGAGATCCAGCTGCCCATCCTGGATGGCGAGACACTACGTCCGTCACCTTCTGTCAAGAGTCTGGGTGTCTTATTGGACCCTCTGCTGCTCACAATGGAGGCCCAGGTCTCTGCGTTTTTCCACCTGCGTCAGGCTAGGCGACTGGCTCCCTTCCTATCGAGGAACGACCTGGCTACGGTGATCCAGGCGATGGTCATCTCGAGGCTTGACTACTGTAACGCCCTCTACATTTTATTTATTTATTTATTTATTATTTAAACTTCTATGCGGCCACTCCCTTCCCTGGGGCTCGGAGCGGCTTACAAGAATAGCTAAAATCTAACAAAGTTTAAAAGCAATTTAAAACAATTTAAAAACAACAGTATCAAACATTAAAAGCCTGTCGGAACAGGTCTGTCTTCCATGTCCTGCGGAAAGCTGGTAAGTCCCGCAGGGCACGAACTTCAGGTGGCAGAGTATTCCAGAGAGATGGTGCCACTGCTGTGAAGGCTCTGCGTCTGGTTGCCGTTAGACGCAAGGTCTTGACACTGGGGGCTTCCAATAGATCCAATAGATCTTGGTCCTCAGAGCGGAGGGATCTCTGGGGTTGGTAGGGGGTGAGACGATCCCTTAGATACATTGGCCCCAGACCATGCAAGGCCTTGAAGGTGAGTACCATCACTTTGAAAGTGATCCGGTGCTCAATCGGTAACCAATGCAGCTGTAGTAAGATTGGTGTTATGTGGCATCTCATCGGAATTCCCGCAAGAAGCCAAGCAGCTGCGTTTTGTACCAACTTGAGCTTCCGAATCACCGACAGAGGGAGGCCAATGTAGAGGGCGTTACAGTAGTCCAGCCTTGAGATGACCATGGCCATCCAGGGTGGGCAGATGGATGTCCCCACTGCCCGGTCGACCCAGCCATAGGATCTCCGTCTTTGCTGGGTTCACCCTCAACCTGCTGGCACGCAGCCATCCAGTCACGGCCTCAATGAGGCACTGATGGAAGGAATCGGGGACAGAGTCCGGTCGGCCTTCCATCTTCAGCACCAGCCGAGTGTCATCGGCATACTGATAACACTCAAGCCCAAAACCTCAAACCAGCTGAGCAAGTGGTTGCATATAGATGTTAAACAACATTGGCCTTCCTTTGTCAGTGATCCGGAAACTGAAGCTGGTGCAAAATGCGGCAGCTCGTCTTCTCATCGGGGTGCTGGCGAGGTGTCGTATCACCCCAATTCTACAACAGCTGCACTGGCTACCGATTGAGTACCGGATCACTTTCAAGGTGCTGGTACTAACCTTTAAGGCCTTCTATGGTCTGGGGCCGGCGTACCTGAGGGCCCGCTTCTCCCCCTACCAACCCCAGAGATTACTTCGGTCGAAAGACCAAAATTTGCTTGAAGTCCCCAACATCCGGACTTACCATCTGTTCTCTCCTAGGCAGAGAGCCTTCTCGATCGTGGCCCCTTATTTATGGAATGCCTCAGGCCTGTAGCGAGGGGGTGGTTTTAGGGGTTCAAACTCCCCCCGAAATGTTTCAGATTTTTTACAAAAAAACCTGGTTTACTCACGAATTTTAACTGGTTAACCAAATCCCCATGCTGCTAAGTCTATGAGATGCAAAAAAATTCAGAGTCCCTCCAGAACTGTAAGCACTATCTCAAGCAAATATTGAATCATAGAATCATAGAATCATAGAATCAAAGAGTTGGAAGAGACCTCCTGGGCCATCCAGTCCAACCCCATTCTGCCAAGAAGCAGGAACATTGCATTCAAATCACCCCTGACAGATGGCCATCCAGCCTCTGTTTCAAAGCCTCCAAAGAAGGAGCCTCCACCACACTCCGGGGCAGAGAGTTCCACTGCTGAACGGCTCTCACAGTCAGGAAATTCTTCCTAATGTTCAGATGGAATCTCCTCTCTTGTAGTTTGAATTTATTCACACTGCCATTACTTGCAGCAATAGCCGATGTAGTGAAGCAACCAAGTTATGTGTATGTGTGTTGAATGCTCTCATTAAGGAGGCCAGACTTGGTGGAGGTGGTTGACAGGGGCGGAGCTGTGGGTTATTGAAGGTTGCTCTGCCTCTTTGCTTCAGCGTGAGCTAGGAGGCAGGTTTCAACCCCCCCCCCAAATATTCAACCCCCCCCCCCTGAAATTTTTACCCCCTCTCCCCCGCTGAAATTGTCAACCCTCCCCGAAATTTTTTTCTGGTTACGGCCCTGGAATGCCTTGCCAGTTGAAACCCGAACCATCCGAGATCTACTTGCCTTTCGGAGAGCCTGTAATACCTTTCTCTTCTGACAAGCTTTCGATGGGTGAATAACTTGGGACTATGTCTGTTCTTGTTTTTATTGTATTTTAAAGTTAATTGTATTGTTTTAATCTACTGCTGTAAACCGCTCCGAGCCAAATTGGGAGTGGCGGTATACAAGTCAAATAAATAAATAAATAAATAGTCAACAATACATTAAAACATTAAAAAATGATTCATTAAAACAATAGATTAGTCGTGCCAGTTAAATAATAATAATAATAATAATAATAATAATAATATTCTTTATTTATACCCTGCCACCATCTCCCCAAAGGGACTCAAGACAGCTTACATGAGGCCAAGCCCAATGTAGTGAATTCCCTACCTGCATATCCCTAATAGGCAGATAGGTAGATGGACAGATATTGCTCATGAGACATATAAACAGGGACAAGTGAAAATTCTTCCAGAATGCACAAGCAGAATTCAGAGTATTTATCCGTTCAAACCCAAGCATGCTTCATTTACTCAGAGTCCATTAGAAGAGTCGAAACTATTGAGTCTTTCGGAACGTAGGCCTGTCTAGCCCAAAGCTTTCTGCTTTAGTTATTCTCCAGACCTATGAAATCCATTTGACTAGAAGATACTGTGGATTAGGCCAAACTCCACAACTGGGAATGGATTTCCAATTCTTGTCATTGCCAGTTAGGATAAAATGACAAAGGGTTTGTCTACAGGGACCCAAAACCCAAAACATGTACTCATTGCAAATTGACGGCTAGCAGTCTTCACAACTTGCAGCAGCTTCAGGAGAAGATTTGGAGAATACTCTCATGGTTCCTTGAATCTCCAGAGTCTCCTGGGACTTCAGGGCAATCTGGATAGTTGGATTGGGGCCAATTTATCTGAAACTGCTGTTCAGATGGACATCACCACCAGCACCCCTTCTCTGACCCATTAACTCAACACTGGTCATGCCAATAATGGTTGTTGTGTTGACAATTGGAGTCCAATAATATCTGGAGGTCCATAGTAGGCATGTCCCTGGCCTTGGCTCAAGCCAGAGAAGCCAGTTTTAAACCAGAGAAGGAAGGGATTTCCTCCCCTTGCTTTTCCTCGCTTCTGGTCCCTGGCCTCAGCTCAAGCCAGAGAAGCCAGTTTTAAACCAGAGAAGGAAGGGATTTCCTCCCCTTGCTTTTCCTCGCTTCTGGTCCCTGGCCTCAGCTCAAGCCAGAGAAGCCAGTTTTAAACCAGAGAAGGAAGGGATTTCCTCCCCTTGCTTTTCCTCGCTTCTGGTCCCTGGCCTCAGCTCAAGCCAGAGAAGCCAGTTTTAAACCAGAGAAGGAAGGAAATGATTCAGCTTTTTCCCGCTTCTGGTCCCTGGCCTCGGCTCAAGCCAGAGAGGCCAGTTTTAAACCAGAGAAGGAAGGAATTTCCTCCGCTTGTTTTTCCCCACTTCTGGTCCCTGGCCTCAGCTCAAGCCAGAGAAGCCAGTTTTAAACCAGAGAAGGAAAGAATTTCCTGGCCTTGATTCAAGCCAGAGAAGCCAGTTTTAAAGCCAGAGAAGGAATGAATTTCCTCCGCTTCTTTTCCCCACTTCTGGAGCAAAACAACTACTTTCAAAGTAAAGACCACCCAATGAAACAGGAAATAACACTTTCAAACCATTAATGAAAGGATTCAGAAGTTTTGAAAAGTTTTGAACATCTTTTTCTGTGAAAATCAGAATTGACTTTAGAACCAAACCACCAGCGTCCCCTACATCCGAAACAAGTTTTGAACCGTTTTTTGGATCAACCAAGCCTAGTCCATAGAGTACAGGACATACATTTTCACTGTGCTATGTTTTAGGGCCTCCCACACATATTGGACAAATATCAGTTTGCATACAGAACACATAGATTGATAGAGGAGGCCATAGCCCTCCCATTCCACACTACTTTGACCCACCTGGAATGATAGGGAACCTGTGTGAGGATGCTTTTGGCAGACTTTAGTTCCACATTTAATGCAATCCTCCCACATAGACTGATGTCTAAACTAGGCATGATTAGGTCCAGTCGGAATCTTCGTTATTCAGAATAAAGTTGGAAAAATTAGCTTTTTGAAGCAATTTTGAACTTTTTTAGGAAACCGGAAGTCCCCTTGCCCTTCTGGAGCTAGTCTCGCCATTTTTTTCCAACTCAGGAAGTGAGTCAGAAATTATTCAGCTTTTCTCCCACTTCTGAGAAGCCAGTTTTAAACCAGAGCAGGGTGAATTTCCTCCCATTTGCTTTTTCCCCTTCAGCCTCAAGCCAGAGAAGCCAGTTTTAAACCGGAGCAGCGTGAATTTCCTCCTGTTTGCTTTCCCCCTTCAGGCTCAAGCCAGAGAAGCCAGTTTTAAGCCGGAGCAGCGTGAATTTCCTCCTGTTTGCGTTTCCCCCTTCAGGCTCAAGCCAGAGAAGCCAGTTTTAAACAGGAGCAGCGTGAATTTCCTCCTGTTTGCGTTTCCCCCTTCAGGCTCAAGCCAGAGAAGCCAGTTTTAAACTGGAGCAGCGTGAATTTCCTCCTGTTTGCGTTTCCTCCTTCAGGCTCAAGCCAGAGAAGCCAGTTTTAAACCGGAGCAGCGTGAATTTCCTCCTGTTTGCGTTTCCCCCTTCAGGCTCAAGCCAGAGAAGCCAGTTTTAAACCGGAGCAGCGTGAATTTCCTCCTGTTTGCGTTTCCCCCTTCAGGCTCAAGCCAGAGAAGCCAGTTTTAAACTGGAGCAGCGTGAATTTCCTCCTGTTTGCGTTTCCTCCTTCAGGCTCAAGCCAGAGAAGCCAGTTTTAAACCGGAGCAGCGTGAATTTCCTCCTGTTTGCGTTTCCCCCTTCAGGCTCAAGCCAGAGAAGCCAGTTTTAAACCGGAGCAGCGTGAATTTCCTCCTGTTTGCGTTTCCCCCTTCAGGCTCAAGCCAGAGAAGCCAGTTTTAAACTGGAGCAGCGTGAATTTCCTCCTGTTTGCGTTTCCTCCTTCAGGCTCAAGCCAGAGAAGCCAGTTTTAAACCGGAGCAGCGTGAATTTCCTCCTGTTTGCGTTTCCCCCTTCAGGCTCAAGCCAGAGAAGCCAGTTTTAAACCGGAGCAGCGTGAATTTCCTCCTGTTTGCGTTTCCCCCTTCAGGCTCAAGCCAGAGAAGCCAGTTTTAAACCGGAGCAGCGTGAATTTCCTCCTGTTTGCGTTTCCCCCTTCAGGCTCAAGCCAGAGAAGCCAGTTTTAAACCGGAGAGGGATGGTTTTCCTCCTGTTTGCTTTTCCCTTTTCTGGCTCAAGCCAGAGAAGCCAGTTTTAAACTGGAGAAGGAAGGAATTTCCTCCGCTTGCTTTCCCCCCTTCAGGCTCAAGCCAGAGAAGCCAGTTTTAAACCGGATCAGGGTGAAATTCCTCCCATTTGCTTTCCCCCCTTCTAGCTCAAGCCAGAGAAGTCAGTTTTAAACCAGAGAAGGAAGGAATTTCCTCCGCTTGCTTTTCCCCACTCCTGGAGTAAAACTATTACTTTCAAAGTAAAGACCACCCAATGAAACAGGAAAAAACACTTTCAAACCATTAATGAAAGGCTTCGTAAGTCTCAAAAGTTCCAAATGTGTCCAAATTTGGTGTCAATTCGTCCAGTGGTTTTTGAGTTATGCCAATCCCACAGACGAACACTACATTTTTATTTATATAGATGACTTCTCTGCTCAACAGGCAGGTATTGAACATGAGAAGCCTCCACCAGGAAAAAAAAATAGAGGGCAGCCCTCATGACTTTGTGACTAACCAAAGCAATGGAAACCATTGTCTATTTCATCTACAAAACCCAGAATACTCTGGAAATACTCCAAAAAAACATATCTTTCTGCAAGAGGCACGGAACAGGCAGAATTGTGACAAAGGAAGAGCATTTCACAGAGCGAATGCCTCCGCACTCAACAGCTTGCTCTAAATAGTGGAGCACAATTCAGGAGCGCGTGACATACGCACAGAGAGAGAAAAGCTCTGAAGATGTTGTCTCTTAGGCAACGAGAGTAACTCGCTGTGTCACTCGGCTACATTCGGGTCAACCATCACGCGCTGTAGAGGCTCAGATGTCAAGCTGAGGAACCGTCGCCTTTGCTGACCTGATTCAGTGAAAACCGATCAGATCATTTCTGCTGCAAGAACGTTTTGGAGAGCATCTCATGATCTCACTCTCCTCCCAACACACACCTAAATATAAATCCCACTTCGCCGTATGTGTTTCTGCCATGCCAACAATCTTCACAATAGTCTCTCTCAGCTCAACCCAACGGGTGTCAGCCTTCTGATTTCGGTCTTGCTTAAAGAAGACTATGTCTCTCTGGTTGTGATCTCAATGCATTTCCCAGAATGCATCTGGTTGGGACGAGCAGCAGTTGGTGCAGACAGAGGGCACCCCACTATAATCCCCTCTGGACTTGATTGTCTCTCAAAATATGACATTTGGGAGTTGTAGTTGTAGGGTCTGGTGGGCATTGACTTTGAGTTTTGGCGTTGTAGTTCACCTAGATCCAGAGAGGACTGTGGACTCAAGCAATGATGGATCTGGACCAAACTTGGCACGAATACTCAATATGCCCAAATGTGAACACTGAGGGAGTTTGGGGAAAATAGATCTTGACTTTAAGGAGTTGTAGTTGCTGGGATTTGTAGTTCACCTACTGTTGGGGTTCATCCTGCGTGTGAACCTGGACCTGATTCTCTGATTGTATTTCCTGATGCAACTGAACAGGCTATTGAACATGAATTTGTCCCTGATGGTTTGGAAACTGTTGATTCTGAGGTCAGTGGCTTGGATAGTGAAACTACACATCCTGATGGGAATGTTTCTGAATCAAGCGGTGATGGCTCTCCAGAGGAGCTAGCACCTGCCTTTTTTAATGAGGATAGAAAAGGACAGATTTGGAAAAACTGGAGTGAATCGCAGAGTCTGCGAAGGTCAAACAGATTAAAGGAAAGGGAGGCCCAGGCTTCAAAGCCTGGAGGCGTGTCCCGAAACAGTTTCTTTAGTTTTAAGTGCCTCTCCCCGGGCTCTCTCGTTAGATCAAGCAACATTTAGACTGAGGCATTACCTTGGCAGATTTCCCGGTTCCCATGGCCTGCATTCCCAGAGGCTTCTAGTTTCCAAGTACGGTTAGTGAAATGCTAACAGGTTCCAGGTTTTTATAGTGTTACTTTTGGAATTTTGATCTAGTTCATAGATATTCCTGACTGCTGAATTTTACTGTGGCTTTTTGGACTTTGTATTTTCCTCTATTTTGTAACCATTTTTCATCACTAAAAAAGGATTGTTTTTTCCTACAGTCAAGTGTGGTGGATTAATATCTTATGGCCTTGTTTCCTGATCTGGGTTGCAACACCTACAATCAAATAGCATTCTGTGCCTACACCTGATCTCTCCGGGCCTGTTAGTCAGCCTGATGACACTAAGGATTCTGGGTCTGCAAATCAGCAGGAGCAGCAGGAGAGTCAGCAAATAAGCATTCTCTGTCTGAAGGCCACATTCCAGAAAGGCAGTTACCTAGGGAAGCAAGGTCAGAAACAGAACTGATCTCAGAGGAGCAAAATAAAAGTTCAGGTGGACAGACTAGTATAGAATCATAGATTCATAGAGTTGGACGAGACCTCATGGGTCATCCAGTCCAACCCCATTCTGCCAAGAAGCAGGACAATCGCCTTCAAAGCACCCCCAGTGAGCAGTTAGATAGGAAATTTATGTTACGTCAACACAGACCTTCTCAAGCGAGTTAATGAAGGTCAAGACACCTAGAATCCTAGAATCCTAGAGTTGGAAGAGTCCTCATGGGCCATCCAGTCCAACCCCATTCTGCCAAGAAGCAGGACAATCACATTCAAAGCACCCCCAGTGAGCAGTTAGATAGGAAATTTACGTTATGTCAACACAGACCTTCTCAAGCGAGTTAATGAAGGTCAAGACACCTAGAATCCTAGAATCCTAGAGTTGGAAGAGTCCTCATGGGCCATCCAGTCCAACCCCATTCTGCCAAGAAGCAGGACAATCACATTCAAAGCACCCCCAGTGAGCAGTTAGATAGGAGATTTACGTTATGTCAACACAGACCTTCTCAAGCGAGTTAATGAAGGTCAAGACACCTAGAATCCTAGAATCCTAGAGTTGGAAGAGTCCTCATGGGCCATCCAGTCCAACCCCATTCTGCCAAGAAGCAGGACAATCGCCTTCAAAGCACCCCCAGTGAGCAGTTAGATAGGAGATTTACGTTATGTCAACACAGACCTTCTCAAGCGAGTTAATGAAGGTCAAGACACCTAGAATCCTAGAATCCTAGAGTTGGAAGAGTCCTCATGGGCCATCCAGTCCAACCCCATTCTGCCAAGAAGCAGGACAATCACATTCAAAGCACCCCCAGTGAGCAGTTAGATAGGAAATTTACGTTATGTCAACACAGACCTTCTCAAGCGAGTTAATGAAGGTCAAGACACCTAGAATCCTAGAATCCTAGAGTTGGAAGAGTCCTCATGGGCCATCCAGTCCAACCCCATTCTGCCAAGAAGCAGGACAATCACATTCAAAGCACCCCCAGTGAGCAGTTAGATAGGAGATTTACGTTATGTCAACACAGACCTTCTCAAGCGAGTTAATGAAGGTCAAGACACCTAGAATCCTAGAATCCTAGAGTTGGAAGAGTCCTCATGGGCCATCCAGTCCAACCCCATTCTGCCAAGAAGCAGGACAATCGCCTTCAAAGCACCCCCAGTGAGCAGTTAGATAGGAGATTTACGTTACGTCAACACAGACCTTCTCAAGCGAGTTAATGAAGGTCAAGACACCTAGAATTATAGAATCCTAGAGTTGGAAGAGTCCTCATGGGCCATCCAGTCCAACCCCATTCTGCCAAGAAGCAGGACAATCACCTTCAAAGCACCCCCAGTGAGCAGTTAGATAGGAAATTTACGTTACGTCAACACAGACCTTCTCAAGCGAGTTAATGAAGGTCAAGACACCTAGAATTATAGAATCCTAGAGCTGGAAGAGCCCTCATGGGCCATCCAGTCCAACCCCATTCTGCCAAGAAGCAGGAATATTGCATTCAAAGCACCCCTGACAGATGGCCATCCAGCCTATGTTTCCTCTTGTTCATGTTTCTTGCTTCCAAGTTTTTTGAGGAGTGTTCCTGAATCTCATGTTTTGGATTCATTCTGCTTTTGTATTCCTGTTTTTTAATGCTACTCATGTACTTTGATTTCTCTGGATTTATCCTGATATTTGGACTTTGGTTTTTTAATACTATTTTGCTGAATTGCTTTCTGTATATATTCCTCAATAAACTGCTTTGCTATTTTACCTTGGATTGGAGTGTGTGTTAAGTACAGAGGTGATTCCCAGCCTTGGAGTGCAACAACGACCAGTGGTGACACCATATTGCTTCCAAAGCCAAGTTGCATTTCCTTCGTTTAGAGAAATGGGAAAAGGAAGAGGGGATCCTAAGATGCACAAACTGCTTTGTTTTTGTGGCAGTTTGGGGCTGAGTAACTTTCTTTGCCCTCTCCAAAATTCTCTCTTGAGTGGGTTGAAGGCTCCTGGGTTCTCCTGGGGAGCTTTGTAGTTCATAAAGCGGGGTCCGTGCATGGCCTTGGTTTAGTGGCTTCATGATAAACGGCTTCCCGGCAACGCATTTCCTCCCAGCCACAGAGCGCGCACGGTGATTCGTCGTCTATCAGCAGAAATCAAGATATTTATGATGGCTTTTGGGATTGTGTTTGGAGCTGTCTGCACCGGCAGCCTCCGAAGGTACAATGCAATAACTTCTGTAACTACTCATCCGTTCCCTGCCTGAGGCTATTTTCGTACAAGGCTCCTTTTATGGCGCCACAAAAAAGGGTTCGGCACACTCGCTGTTTGCATCCATGTTGCAGTTTTATTGACAAGGTAAAGAGGAGGGGGAGAAACTGCTGAGACTCACAAACAGGAGCCTATTAAACCGGCAAGGCCATTTCCACAATCTTAGGCATGCTTTGTGGGGGGAGACAGAAAGGAATGAAAGGGTTTGAAGTCAAACATGACCCCCCCCCCCCATAAGAGATAGTAACTTATAGTTTTGCTAAGGGCAAGGACACCTGGCTGCAGGGCCGTAGCCAGGTGTTTGGGAGGGGTTGAAATTTTCGGGGGGGGGGGTTTAAAATTTCGCAGGGTGGGGTTGAAACCTGCCTCCTAGCTCACACTGAAGCAAAGAGCACAGCAGGGGGCAGAGCAGCCTTCAATAGCCTGCAGCTCCGCCCTTGTCAACCACCTCCACCAAGTCTGGCCTCCTTAATGAGAACATTCAACATCCCCCCCCCCCCAACTTGGTTGCTTCACTACTGTTCTGTCGCGCGCTGGGCCTGTAAATAATTGTCTTTAGAACAGGACATGCAACCTTTGCCCAGCGGGAAGCCAGGGGGCCTAAAGAGAAGTTCTCAGAGGTTTCCACCACAAACAGTCTTTAGATGGCTTGAGAAGTACAACAAAGTCTTTTATTAATGAACAATCAAACAGAAACTTCTCTTGTCTTCAGTAAAGTTAAGCAAATGATTCCAAGCTTTTAGTCAACTGGTGAATTCCTAATCTTGCCCACGAAGGACAGGCAACTATCTTCAATAACTTCTTCTTTAAAGGAAAATCCCCGTTTTAACTTCTCCCAGTCTGACTGTAATCTAACCCTTACTGATGTGGGCTCCGCTACCGGGTCAAACTGCATCTCGAACGCCGAGTGGACCTACCAGCAAGGCAGTAGATGTTCTCCAGCTGGAGTTCTTTGGTCTTTAGGGCTGTTTTCCTGGAACTTCTTTGAAGACTCTTAAGACCTTTCTCCCCCGGAAGGTCTTAAGGGTTGAAGTTTTTGTACAGGGGAAGCTTGCACACATCCTATACATAAGCTTACCTTGCTGAGACTAAATAAAATGGCTCCCTTCCCTTCCCAATTGCCCTGAGCAAGGGGCGGGACCAAAACTTAACAATGATGGACAGGTGACTTGCCCTATGACTGCAACCAAAGGAAGCCACCTATCTGCAGAGTCCCTGAAACCTAGGACTGCAAGCAAACATTTAATACAAAGCAAATAAAGCTGGAGCTCCTGGTACAGCTGTACCAGAACAACTACATTGGCTATTGCTGCAAGTAAGGACAGTGTGAATAAATTGTTAATATTTGCTTGAGATAGTAGTGCTTGCAGCTCTGGAGGGACTCTTGATTTTTTGCATCTCATAGACTTAGCAGCATGGGGATTGGGTTAACCAGTTAAAATTCATGAGTAAACCAGGTTTTTTAAAAAAAATCTGAAACATTTCGGGGGGGGGTTGAACCCCTAACCCCCCCCCCCCTTCGCTACGGGCCTGCCTGGCTGGATAATCAGGGTTAAGCCTTGGTCAGTTTGGTGTGTATCATTTAATCAAGGCTTTATGCCCTATTTTCATATGTTTACAGCAGAAAGTAACCCATTTATTACTGAAAATCATGCCACAAAAGTATTTGAATTTTCCCACCTGAGGCACACCTGGGCTCCTGAGGGTCCCCCACCTCACAAACAAGGGACTCTCTTTCCCCCTCGTGGATAGATTTCCCTTTATGGACACTGGGGGAGGGTAGTTGGGTTTACTCTGTGTTATGATTTCTATATTTTCATATTTTCTCCTGTATTTCTCTATTTCCCTTCATGTATTTGACCTTGCCCTGACCCTTTTGCCCACTTCCCCTCTCCTTGGGGGAAATCTCCAAGGAAGCTGCCCTGCCTCTGGAAAAGCCATCAGCGATTATGAAAAAACCCTTCTCTTTGGACATTCTTTGCATAGACAATAGTAAAGGACATCCTTTTGACTTCGGAGTTGGACCACCATTAGGATTTCCATTTGGCAGACTTTTTAATCATATAACAATGGGGGGAAGATGACCTTAGGAAAGTCCTCTTTTCCTCCAAGCCATTTTTCTTTCAAATCTTTCCACTAAGGACATTCACAAAAGTTTCCCCTTTGTGCCCTATCTGATTGTAAGAGGAAAACCCGGATTAAGCCATCACTGCTTATCACAGACCCATCTCAGGACAATAAAGTGGCTGCTCTGGAAGGACGATCCCCGGACTCGATGAGCCTAAGGACATTAAAACTCCATAATCCACTCCAGAATGCATTGTCTCCCTTCATCCCGCTTCCCTCCTTTCTGATTCGCTGGAGCATCGAGGCAGCAGGAGCCTCCTGATAGGCTCTGGTGCCCCACGAAAGCCCCGTGATTGGCCCTGATGCATGGGGGATGGCCAAGCCTCCTCCCAGCTGTTTGCGCGTCAGCCAATCCCCTTCAAGCTGGGTGGGAGGGGGGGAGTGGGAATTTCGAAACTCACAACTCTGTATTTTCTATAAAAATGGCCTTTACTTCTGTAACCACATGTTCTGCTTGGTGAATGATTGCTGCTCTGCATCCTTTTCAGCTGAATCGCAAATAAAACATCTCGGTGGCCCTTACTTCCACTTGGTGAGACCTTTTATTGGGAAATGTCAGGGAGTGGGTACTTCTCTCTGTCTCACCAGGGTAATGAACTCTTTAAAGAGTCTGATTGGTCTCTGCCTCCTGGCAAAGACCCCTAAAAATTCCAGCTCTATAACAGGTTCATCACATCCGATACTCGGCCCCAGACTTATTATGTGCAAGATCAAGAGTTCAGGCTTTTCAGGAACCTTCTATCGCTGACCCTGTGAATAATTCAAGAGACCTAAGTTGCAAATAGAGTGAGTTGGGTTCCTTGTTTTGCTGCGCTTTGAGAGAGAGACCAAGGCCGCACCGTTGCTCCCATTTCAGCGAGCAGGGAATCTGCTCCAGGTTTTGAGTCCATATGCTCCTTCTTTCACATAGTTATATTTAATGCAATGTTCCCAGAGCACTTCATACTTAGTTACATTGACTGTTCCCAGTTTCCAAGGTTGCCATGCAGGAGACTCACAAAGAAAGAGATTGAAGGAGGGGTTTGAATCCAGTCACGTCTGGTTGGTCTCCTTCACCCTTGCTACACGGAGGGAAGGAGTGCCCACAACCCTGGTGATGCGAGTGCCATTATTATTTGCAGGGGCATTTTGTCCCCAATGGCCACCACACTCAAGAGAGCTAATTTCAGTAACCTTGGACTCAATGACATGAGACAGATCCAAGTTACCTAGGACTGAACCACTGACTTCAGCAGGCCCATTTGGAGTATGACTAAACTTGAAGGCAAGCTCATAGAATCCTAGAATCCTAGAGTTGGAAGAGACCTGGTGTGCTATCAGGCTAGACGGCTGGCCCCCTCCCTGTCCAGAGACGACCTGGCTACGGTGATCCAGGCCACGGTCACCTGAAGCCTGGACTACTGTAACGCCCTCTACATTGGCCTTCCTCTGTCGGTGATCCGGAAGCTCAAGTTGGTACAAAATGCAGCTGCTTGGCTTCTTGCGGGAATTCCGATGAGATGCCACATCACCCCAATCTTCCTGCAGCTGCATTGGTTACCCATTGAGCACCGGATCACTTTCAAAGGGATGGGACTCACCTTGAAGGCCTTGCATGGTCTGGGGCCGATGTACCTGAGGGACCGCCTCACCCCCTCCCAACCCCAGAGGTCCCTCCGTTCTGAGGACCAAGATCTGTTGGAAATTCCCAGTGTCAAGACCTTGTGTCTAACAGCAACCAGACACAGAGCCTTCACAGCTGTGGCACCATCACTCTGGAACACTCTGCCACCTGAAGTCCGTGCCTTGCGGGACTTACTAGCTTTCCGCAGGGCATGGAAGACATACCGGTTTCGACAGGCTTTTAATCTTTGATATTGCTGTGTTTAAATTGTTTTAAATTGCTTTTAAATTTTGTTAGATTGTAGCCATCCTTGTAAGCCGCTCCAAGCCCCAAGGGAGTGGCCGCATAGAAGTTCGAATCATAAATAAATAAATAAAATCATCCAGTCCAACTCCATTCTGCCAAGAAGCAAGAAAATTGCATTCAAGCACCCCTGACAGATCATAGAATCCTAGAATCAAAGAGTTGAGAGAGACCTCCTGGGCCATCCTCCAGTCCAACCCCATTGTGCCAAGAAGCAGGAATATTGCATTCAAATCACGCCTGACAGATGGCCATCCAGCCTCTGCTTAAAAGCTTCCAAAGAAGGAGCCTCCACTACACTCCGGGGCAGAGAGTTCCACTGCTGAACGGCTCTCACAGTCAGGAAGTTCTTCCTCATGTTCAGGTGGAATCTCCTCTCTTGTAGTTTGAAGCCATTGTTCCATTGCGTCCTAGTCTCTCTCCAGGTAAGTGGAAAACAAGCTTGCTCCCTCCTCCTCCCTGTGGCTTCCTCTCACATATTTATACATGGCTATCATATCTCCTCTCAGCCTTCTCTTCTTCAGGCTAAACATGCCCAGCTCTTTAAACCGCTCCTCATAGGGCTTGTTCTCCAGACCCTTGATCATTTTAGTCATCCTCCTCTGGACACATTCCCGCTTTTGTCAATATCTCATGAAAGCCTTCAATAATACATACAACAATATATTGTCGAAAGCTTTCATGACTGCAATCGCTGGGTTGTTGTGATTTTTCCAGGCTTCCTGGCCATGTTCCAGAAGCATTCTCTCCCGATGTTTCGCCTGCATCTATGGCAGGCGCCCTCAGAGGTTGTGAGGTCTGTTGGAAAGTAGGAAAAATGGGTATATAATGTCCAGGGTGGGAGAAAGAACTCTTGTCTGTTGGAGGCAAGTAGGAATGGTGCAGTTGGCCACCTTGATTAGAATTGAAAGTCTGGTTTCCTACCGCCTAGGGGAATCCTTTGTTGGGAGGAGATCAGCTGGTCCTGATTGTTTCTTGTTTAGAATTCCTGTGTTCTTTCTCCCAGCCTGGACACTCCACAGAAATATAAACCCCACTTGCCTTATTTCCAACAAACCTCACAACTTCTGAGGAAGCCTGATATAGATGTGGGCAAAACATCAGGAGAGAATGCTTCTGAACATGGCCAAACAGCCTGGAGAACTCACAACAACCCAATAACAACAACATTGAGGCCAAAACAACAACAAAAATGAGGCCAAAAAATAAAAAAGGAAATAGCCCTTGTTTGGATGGCCTAGCAGTTTCAAGGTCTAGTTTTTTACTGCCTGGGGGAATCCTTTGTTGTGAGGAGGTTAGCTGGTCCTGATTGTTTCTTGTCTGGATTTGCCCTGTTCTTTGTCCCACAGGTCTGGTTTCTTACTGCTTGGGGGAATCCTTTGTTGTGAGGAAGTTAGCTGGTCCTGACTGTTTCTTGTCTGGATTTCCCCTGTTCTTTGTCCCACAGGTCTGGTTTCTTACTGCCTGGTGGAATCCTTTGTTGAGAGGAGGTTAGCTGATCCTGATTGTTTCCTGTCTGGATTTCCCCTGTTCTTTGTCCCACAGGTCTGGTTTCTTACTGCCTGGGGCAATCCTTTGTTGTGAGGAGGTTAGCTGGTCCTGATTGTTTCTTGTCTGGATTTCCCCTGTTCTTTGTCCCACAGGTCTGGTTTCTTACTGCTTGGGGGAGTCCTTTGTTGGGAGGAGGTTAGCTGGTCCTGATTGTTTCTTGTCTGGATTTGCCCTGTTCTTTGTCCCACAGGTCTGGTTTCTTACTGCTTGGGGGAGTCCTTTGTTGGGAGGAGGTTAGCTGGTCCTGATTGTTTCTTGTCTGGATTTCCCCTGTTCTTTGTCCCACAGGTCTGGTTTCTTACTGCCTGGGGGAATCCTTTGTTGGGAGGAGGTTAGCTGGTCCTGACTGTTTCTTGTCTGGATTTCCCCTCTTCTTTGTCCCATAGGTCTGGTTTCTTACTGCCTGGGGGAATCCTTTGTTGGGTGGAGGTTAGCTGGTCCTGATTGTTTCTTGTCTGGATTTCCCCTGTTCTTTGTCCCACAGGTCTGGTTTCTTACTGCTTGGGGGAGTCCTTTGTTGGGAGGAGGTTAGCTGGTCCTGATTGTTTCTTGTCTGGATTTCCCCTGTTCTTTGTCCCACAGGTCTGGTTTCTTACTGCCTGGGGGAATCCTTTGTTGGGAGGAGGTTAGCTGGTCCTGACTGTTTCTTGTCTGGATTTCCCCTCTTCTTTGTCCCATAGGTCTGGTTTCTTACTGCCTGGGGGAATCCTTTGTTGGGTGGAGGTTAGCTGGTCCTGATTGTTTCTTGTCTGGATTTCCCCTGTTCTTTGTCCCACAGGTCTGGTTTCTTACTGCTTGGGGGAGTCCTTTGTTGGGTGGAGGTTAGCTGGTCCTGACTGTTTCTTGTCTGGATTTCCCCTGTTCTTTTTCCCACAGGTCTGGGTTCTTACTGCCTGGGGGAATCCTTTGTTGGGAGGAGGTTAGCTGGTCCTGATTGTTTCTTGTCTGGACTTCCCCTGTTCTTTTTCCCACAGGTCTGGTTTCTTACTGCCTGGGGGAATCCTTTGTTGGGAGGAGGTTAGCTGGTCCTGATTGTTTCTTGTCTGGATTTGCCCTGTTCTTTGTCCCACAGGTCTGGTTTCTTACTGCTTGGGGGAGTCCTTTGTTGGGTGGAGGTTAGCTGGTCCTGACTGTTTCTTGTCTGGATTTCCCCTGTTCTTTTTCCCACAGGTCTGGTTTCTTACTGCCTGGGGGAATCCTTTGTTGGGAGGAGGTTAGCTGGTCCTGATTGTTTCTTGTCTGGACTTCCCCTGTTCTTTGTCCCACAGGTCTGGTTTCTTACTGCCTGGGGGAATCCTTTGTTGGGAGGAGGTTAGCTGGTCCTGATTGTTTCTTGTCTGGATTTGCCCTGTTCTTTGTCCCACAGGTCTGGTTTCTTACTGCTTGGGGGAGTCCTTTGTTGGGTGGAGGTTAGCTGGTCCTGACTGTTTCTTGTCTGGATTTCCCCTGTTCTTTTTCCCACAGGTCTGGTTTCTTACTGCCTGGGGGAATCCTTTGTTGGGAGGAGGTTAGCTGGTCCTGATTGTTTCTTGTCTGGACTTCCCCTGTTCTTTGTCCCACAGGTCTGGTTTCTTACTGCCTGGGGGAATCCTTTGTTGGGAGGAGGTTAGCTGGTCCTGATTGTTTCTTGTCTGGATTTGCCCTGTTCTTTGTCCCACAGGTCTGGTTTCTTACTGCCTGGGGGAATCCTTTGTTGGGAGAAGGTTAGCTGGTCCTGATTGTTTCTTGTCTGGATTTCCCCTGTTCTTTGTCCCACAGGTCTGGTTTCTTACTGCCTGGGGGAATCCTTTGTTGAGAGGAGGTTAGCTAGTCCTGATTGTTTCTTGTCTGGATTTCCCCTGTTCTTTGTCCCACAGGTTTGGTTTCTTACTGCCTGGGGGAATCCTTTGTTGAGAGGAGGTTAGCTGGTCCTGATTGTTTCTTGTCTGGATTTCCCCTGTTCTTTGTCCCACAGGTCTGGTTTCTTACTGCCTGGGGGAATCCTTTGTTGGGAGAAGGTTAGCTGGTCCTGATTGTTTCTTGTCTGGATTTCCCCTGTTCTTTGTCCCACAGGTCTGGTTTCTTACTGCCTGGGGGAATCCTTTGTTGAGAGGAGGTTAGCTAGTCCTGATTGTTTCTTGTCTGGATTTCCCCTGTTCTTTGTCCCACAGGTTTGGTTTCTTACTGCCTGGGGGAATCCTTTGTTGAGAGGAGGTTAGATGGTCCTGATTGTTTCTTGTCTGGATTTCCCCTGTTCTTTGTCCCACAGGTATGGTTTCTTACTGCTTGGGGGAATCCTTTGTTGGGAGGAGGTTAGCTGGTCCTGATTGTTTCTTGTCTGGATTTCCCCTGTTCTTTGTCCCACAGGTATGGTTTCTTACTGCTTGGGGGAATCCTTTGTTGGGAGGAGGTTAGCTGGTCCTGATTGTTTCTTGTCTGGATTTCCCCTGTTCTTTGTCCCACTGGAACATTATTACACAGGTATATAAGCCCTGTTTTCCTAATTTCCAACAGACCTCACAACCTTTGAGAATGCCTGCCATGTTTCTGGAACATGGCTATGCAGACTGGAAAACTCACAGCTACGCAATAACAACAACATTGAGGCCAAAACAACAACAACAACAACAACAACAACAACAACAACAACAACATTGAGGCCAAAAATTCAAAAAAAGGAAATAGCCTTTGTTTGGATGCTCCGCCATCATTTCTCATGAAAGGTTCTGCCTCAGTTTTCCTCCTTGCCGTAATAATTTACAATCACTTATCACATTAGTTCCTTAATGGCCTTTCGGAATGTACTCAATTACAAAATTAGAGTCCTTATCTGGCCGTGGCAGCCACTTTCTCCAAGAAAGCCAATCAAATGAGGAAATTGGCTGCAAAGAATGTCTCCCTGCTCTCTTGAACCTCTTTCCAAACAGTTACTCTTACTCTTAAAGCTGGGAAGGAAGCCCACAGGGAATAGGGAAGAAAGAATGGATGGGTCATAGAATCATAAAATCATAGAATCCTAGAATCCTAGAGTTGGAAGAGACCTCATGGGCCATCCAGTCCAACCCCATTCTGCCAAGAAGCAGGAATATTGCATTCAAATCACCCCCGACAGATGACCATCGAGCCTCTGTTTCAAAGCCTCCAAAGAAGGAGACTCCACCACACTCCGGGGCAGAGAGTTCCACTGCTGAACGGCTCTCACAGTCAGGAAGTTCTTCCTCATGTTCAGATGGAATCTCCTCTCTTGTAGTTGGAAGCCATTGTTCCCTTGCATCCTAGTCCAGTTCTGGGCACCAATTCTGGAATATTGTGTCCAATTCTGGGCACCACAATTCAAGAGAGATATTGACAAGCTGGAATGTGTCCAGAGGAGAGCAACTAAAATGATAAATGGTCTGGAGAACAAGCCCCATGAGGAGCGGCTTAAGGAGCTGGGCATGTTTAGCCTGAAGAAGAGAAGGCTGAGAGGGGATATGATAGCCATGTATAAATATGTGAGAAGAAGCCACAGGGAGGAGGGAGCAAGCTTGTTTTCTGCTTCCTTGGAGACTAGGACGCGGAACAATGGCTTCAAACTACAAGAGAGGAGATTCCACCTGAACATGAGGAAGAACTTCCTGACTGTGAGAGCCGTTCAGCAGTGGAACTCTCTGCCCCGGAGGGAGTGTGGTGGAGGCTCCTTCTTTGGAAGCTTTGAAGCAGAGGCTGGATGGCCATCTGTCAGGGGTGATTTGAATGCAATATTCCTGCTTCTTGGCAGAATGGGGTTGGACTGGATGATGGCCCAGGAGGTCTCTTCCAACTCTAGGATTCTAGGATTCTAGTCTCCAGGGAAGCAGAAAGCAAGCTTGCTCCCTCCTCCTCCCTGTGGCTTCCTCTCACATATTTATACATGGCTGGAACTTCTCCTGTTCTCCAAGAACTCTCCAAGAACTCTCAAAGATGGTTGCCAATGGTTCTGAGATGACTCCCGCTCGTTCCTTCAGTACTCTTGGGTGTTGTTGATCTGGCCCTGAAAGGGGACTTGGACTCATTTAGAGCGGCCAGGTATTCCTGGACGACTTTGGGGTTGGATGTCCTCTAATCCCTCATCCACTCCATCTTGCTGAGGTTGAAGATGACTAGTTTCCTTGCCAGAAGGTCGTGGAGGACCTTGTCAAAGAAGGCCTTCCTGAAATCCAGACACGCTCCATCCACGGCATCATTCCCCGCATCTACCCAGCTTGTAACTCTATCGAAAAACGAGATCAGATGAGTCTGGCATGACTTGTTTTGGATAAATCCATGTTGACTCTTAGCGATGATGACCGCATTGGTTTCTAAGTGTTTGCAGACCACTTCCTTGATCATCTTTTCCAGAATCTTGCCTGGTATCAACATAAGGCTGACCGAACATTGGTCATTGTTTGGGTCATCCTTTTCTCCCTTCTTGAAGACTGAGACCACACTGGTCCTCCTCCAATCTGCTGGAACTTCTCCCGTTCTCCAAGAATTATCAAAGATGATCACCAATGGTTCCAAATGACTTCCGCTAGTTCCTTCAATACTCTTCTAGGGTGTCGTTGATCTGGCCCTGAAAGGGGACTTGGACTCATTTAGAGCGGCCAGGGATTCCTGTATGACTTGTTTCCCAATTTGGGGTTGGATGTCCTCTAACCCCTCATCCACTCCATCTTGCTGAGGTTGAAGATGACTACTTTCCTTGCCAGAAGGTCATGGGGGACCTTGTCAAAGAAGGCCTTCCTGAAATCCAGACACGCTCCATCCACGGCATCATTCCCCGCATCTACCCAGCTTGTAACTCTATCGAAAAAAGAGATCAGATGAGTCTGGCATGACTTGTTTTGGATAAATCCATGTTGACTCTTAGCGATGACCGCATTCGTTTCTAAGTGTTTGCAGACCACTTCCTTCACAATCATTCTTCCTCCAGTTTAACACCAGTGGCCAAGATTCGCCTTCCTGTAACGTCTCCCATCCTTGTTCTCCCTTTTGGAGATCCTACAAAGCAACGAGCTGTAGATTTTCTTCTGTGTTGATGCCAGCTCCGTCTCTCCGTACTGAAAAAGTAAATTGTTGGGGAAATCAATTTCTCCGTGGCCAGAGCGATTGCACGCAGCACGAGTTAGACCACATCTGGAATGGTTAGACCACATCTGGAATATTGTGTCCAATTCTGGGCACCACAATTCAAGAGAGATATTGACAAGCTGGAATTGACAAGCAGGGCGACTAAAATGATCAAGGGTCTGGAGAACAAGCCCTATGAGGAGCGGCTTAGGGAACTGGGCATGTTTAGCCTGAAGAAGAGAAGGCTGAGAGGAGATATGATGAAGGCCATGTATCAATATGTGAGAGGAAGCCACAGGGAGGAGGGAGCAGATCAAGGGTCTGGGGAACAAGCCCTATGAGGAGCGGCTTAAGGAGCTGGGCATGTTTAGCCTGAAGAAGAGAAGGCTGAGAGGAGACATGATAGCCATGTATAAATATGTGAGAGGAAGCCACAGGGAGGAGGAGGGAGCAAGCTTCCTTTCTGCTTCCTTGGAGACTAGGACGCAATGGAAGAATGGCTTCAAACTACAAGAGAGGAGATTCCATCTGAACATTAGGAAGAACCTCCTGACTGTGAGAGCCGTTCAGCAGTGGAACTCTCTGCCCCGGAGTGTGGTGGAGGCTCCTTCTTTGGAAGCTTTTAAGCAGAGGCTGGATGGCCATCTGTCAGGGGTGATTTGAATGCAATATTCCTGCTTCTTGGCAGAATGGGGTTGGACTGGATGGCCCATGAGGTCTCTTCCAACTGTTTGAGTCTATGATTCTATGATTCTATGAGTGTTGTGCAAATTGGCCTCCTCCTCCTCCTTCAAGGGTTGAGCTCAAAAATGGCTGGCAGGCAGGACCCACCTCTTCTCTGTTTGGCTCTCTTTCAACAGCACTGAGGTGGGCAATGGTGGCATCGGGCAAGGCTTCGCTCTGCACTCTTAGGGCAACTCAATAGCCTCTCGTAAATGAAAAATTGGAAATGCTTTGCTGTTTGTTTGGGAACTCTTCCAAACAAACCTTCCACTCCAGGAAGCCTCCAGACATGTGGAAAGGGGAGGAGAGTGGTTGTACCAATCCTAATGTTTCCTATTACATGTAATATTACTAATAATATTGCAGCATATTGGGATAGTACAGTATGGGAGTGTATGCTACTTTATTTGTCGTGTCAGGGCAACCAGTCAATTGTATTACATTTCTAACAGAACAACGCAAACAAACAAACAAAATACAAAAATTGTGAGTTTGGTAGTTGATTAAATGTCCTTTGACGAGTATCTGACCACTTGGAGTGCCTCTGGGGTTGCCGCAAGAAGGTCCTCCATTGTGCATCATGTGGCAGGGCTCAGGGTGCATTGCAGCAGGGGGTCAGTGGTTTGCTCTTCTCCACACTCGCATGTCGAGGATTCCACCATGTAGCCCCATTTCTTAAGATTGGCTCTGCATCTCGTGGTGCCAGACCGCAGTCTGTTCAGCGCCTTCCAAGTCGCCCAGTCCTCTGTGTGTCCAGGGGGGACTCTCTCATCAGCCATTGATTGAGGTTCTGGGTTTGAGCCTGCCACTTTTGGACTCTCGCTTGCTGAGGTGTTCCAGCGAGTGTCTCTGTAGATCTTAGAAAACTATTTCTTGATTTAAGTCATTGACGTGCTGGCTGATACCCAAACAGGGGATGAGCTGGAGATGTCTCTGCCTTGGTCCTTTCACTATTGACTGCTACTTCCCGGCGGATGTCAGGTGGTGCAATACCGGCTAAGCAGTGTAATGTCTCCAGTGGTGTAGGGCGCAGACACCCCGTGATAATGCGGCATGTCTCATTAAGAGCCACATCCACTGTTTTAGCGTGGTGAGATGCATACTCAGCAGCAGAATAGCATAGTGCAAGGGCAGATGTCTTCACTGTGTCTGGTTGTGATCCCCAGGTTGTGCCAGTCGGCTTTCGTATGATGTTGTTTCTAGCGCCCACTTTTTGCTTGATGTTCAGGCAGTGCTTCTTGTAGGTCAGAGCACAGTCCAGAGTGACTCCCAGGTATTTGGGTGCGCTGCAATGCTCCCGTGGGATTCCTTCCTTCCCAGGTAATAATCCTCAGAGCTCGGGATGCTTGTCTGTTCTTGAGATGAAAGGCACATGTCTGTGTTTTAGATGGATTAGGGATCAGTTGGTTTTGCCTGAAATAAGCAGTAAGGGCACCTAGAGCTTCAGAGAGCTTCTGTTCTACCATCTCAAAGCTCCCTGCTTGAGCGGTGATGGCACGATCATCAGCATAGACGAAGCTCTCTGTCCCTTCTGGCAGTGGCTGGTCATTTGTGTAAATGTTGAACATGGATGGAGCGAGCACGCTCCCCTGAGGCAGGCCGTTCTTCTGTTTCCGCCCTCTGCTTCTCTGGCCCTGGAACTCGCCACAGAAGCGACCAGCATGTATGCTACTAATTTTGTGCTATGCTAATAATATAATATATTGTATTTACATATAACTTGTAAGCCGTCCTGAGTCCCCTTTGGGGTGAGAAGGACGGCATGTAAATGTCGTAAATAAATAAATAAACCAAACTAGATAGAATGCTTTCAACACCATGGAGAGCTCCACAATACAGTTTTCAGTGATGGCACTCCCTCTGAACTGTTTTCATAGAATCATAGAATCATAGAAGCCAAGAGTTGGAAGAGACCTCCTGGGCCATGCAGTCCAACCCCATTCTGCCAAGAAGCAGGAATATTGCATTCAAATCACCCCTGACAGATGGCCATCCAGCCTCCCTTCTGCTAACCCTTTGAGAAGCAAAACAACCACCACCACCTCCTCCCCCTCCTCCTCATAGAATCATAGAATCAAAGAGTTGGAAAAGTTCAACCCCATTCTGCCAAGAAGCAGGAAAATTGCATTCAAATCACCCCTGACAGATGGCCATCCAGCCTCCCTTCTGCTAACCCTTTGAGAAGCAAAACAACCACCACCACCTCCTCCCCCTCCTCCTCATAGAATCATAAAATCAAAGAGTTGGAAAAGTTCAGCCCCATTCTGCCAAGAAGCAGGAATATTGTATTCAAATCACCCCTGACAGATGGCCATCCAGCCTCCCTTCTGCTAACCCTTTGAGAAGCAAAACAACCACCACCACCTCCTCCCCCTCCTCCTCATAGAATCATAAAATCAAAGAGTTGGAAAAGTTCAACCCCATTCTGCCAAGAAGCAGGAATATTGTATTCAAATCACCCCTGACAAATGGCCATCCAGCCTCCCTTCTGCTAACCCTTTGAGAAGCAAAACAACCACCACCACCACCTCCCCCTCCTCCTCATAGAATCATAAAATCAAAGAGTTGGAAAAGTTCAACCCCATTCTGCCAAGAAGCAGGAACATTGCATTCAAATCACTCCTGACAGATGGCCATCCAGCCTCTGTTTAAAAGCTTCCAAAGAAGGAGCCTCCACCACACTCCCTCCGGGGAAGGCAGAGAGTTCCACTGTTGAACGGCTCTCACAGTCAGCCACTTGTTGCCTTTGACTCCATTGGATGCAAGATGGCGAGATCTGAGGCCACGTCAACACTGCCAGGCTCCAACCCAGCCTTGTTGCAGACGTGGAAAGACCCGGCACCTTGTGAATTGGAGAAGTAATAGGCTGTGAAAAAGAAAAATTAAATATTAATGCTTGTACAAACGACCAAGCTCATACATTTTCAGCAGGCTTCCTTTGCCTGGCTCTTTCTCTTTTCCGAACTCCAGACTCCCTTCTCTCGCTATTTGCATTCTCTCTTTGGGAAACACGCTAAATAAGGTTTGCCACCCCGTTCGGCACGACAATGATAACACAATCATTGATTTTATTTCTCTACGGCGGAGCGTCGTGCGGCTTATTTATATTTATTCTTCCTCTTCAGGGGGAAAAAGGGAGGAGAAGGAAAAGGAGGGCTGCTGCACGACAACATGCATTTTAATAGAGAATCACAACCAAACACTGGGAGGCTCGACACTTGAGCAAGTTGAAACACAAGGGAGATCTGCATTTCGGAGTGCTTGCCAAGCCATGATGCTTGAGTTGGAATCCTGGAGTTGGAAGAGACATCATGGGCCATCCAGTCCAACCTCATTTGCCAAGAAGAAGGAATATTGCATTCAAAGCACCCCCAACAGATGGCCATCCAGCCTCTGTTTAAAAGTGTGACGGCGTGAGGGGCGCCACCTATGTATAGAACTGTTAGTTGCAAGATTTAAACTGTTGTATCATGCTTAATCCCTGCTTATGTATAGTTGTATGGATTGGTTACTTATAGCAGTCAATCAGTACTGTTTGGCTCCACCTCTTCCTGCAGGAGGGGAGTGCTTCCTTTCTTTTCATTCTGCCATCAGAGTTTCTACCAGATGGACGTGAGTAAGAGTCTTGACTCTAAAAGACCCTGATTTAAGTTACCTCTTAGCACCAGTTCTGAGGTTTTTTTATCCTTGAGACTTGTGCTTCATGTTCAGACCAACCTGAACGATGTTGGAAGTCTCAAGTGCCTTCAAATCGGTTCTTTTAGCACCAGAGGAAGATCCTGAGTCTTCAAAACATAGGCCGTCTGAACTGGGGTTGTGGTTTGCATTCACAGTCATTGAGGAAAGAGGAAACTTGGAGAAAAGGCTTCTCAGCTTCAAACCCCTTCGACCCAGGACTAACTGAGACTGTAACGTATATTTTCCTGCACCCCTCTGAAGTTTCCAGCTCATTGCTTTAAAGAAATAACTCTTTGTGATCAATAAAACTTATTTTGAGTTATTTACAGCGTTTGGGGTTTTTGAGAGTTCCAGTTTCCTAAAGGAGGGGAAGAAGCTATTGTTCCCTTGCATCCTAGTCTCCAAGGAAGCAGAAAGGAAGCCAGCTTCCTCCTCCCTGTGGCTTCCCCTCACATACTTACCCATGGCTACTATCATGCCTCCTCTCCGCCTTCTCTTCTTCAGGCTGAACATGCCCAGCTCCTTAAGCCGCTCCTCATAGGGCTTGTTCTCCAGACCCTTGGTCATTTGAGTCGCCCTCCTCTGGACACATTCCAGCTTAGAGTCAATGTCTCTCTTGAATTGTGTTGCCCAGAATTGGACACAATATTCCAGGTAAAGTGGTCTAACCAAGGCGGAATAGAGCACGGGGAGCAGGACTTCCCTAGATCTAGACACTTGGCTCCTCTTGATGCAGGACAACATCCCATTGGCTTTTTTTGCCGCCACATCACATTCCTGGCTCATGTTTAATGTTCTGTCGCACACTGGGTCTGAACAAATTGTCTTTATTCTATAGGACGTATACTTTAACCCAGTGGGAAGCCGGGGTGCCTCAAAGAGAGATTCTTAGGGATTTCCTGAAGTGATGGTCTTTAGAGTCTTTAATGGTACAACAAAGTCTTTATTAAGGAACAGATAACAGATCTTCAGACAACACTTCAAGGTTTGCTTGTTCTACTCTTTAAGAGACTGGCACTGACTTGGAGTAACTCTACTTTCTCCGCATGAGGAAGAATCCTTTATAATCTCTCTCAGGCTGTTTATTATCTGGAACTTGCTGGTTTGGGTCTTACTACCGATCCCAAATGCGTCTGGACATCAAGTAAACCTACCAGCCAAGGCTGGAATTCCGTGGTTCTGTAATGCTGTCCTGTGGGAACTTCAGGGCTGTTTTCCCCTCTGGTGCTGTGAGGCTGAGAGGCTGTGAGCTCTCAGCCAGAGCCTTTGGGATCCTTTCCTTCTGTTTCTATTTCCCTGGATGATCCCTGGAAGATCCTCGGATGATCCCCGGATGATCCCGGATGAGCTTGAGGAATGAAGCTTTTCCTACGGGACGAGCTGTCTGCGTCCTATAGACTAGTTTCCTTGTGCGTGACAGCCTGAAAATGGCTCCCTTCTCTCCTGAAAACCCCAAAAGGGGCAGAACTAAGGAACCTAATGATGATGGACAGGTGGCCTGCCCTATAACTGCAAACTTTAACAGGAAGACACCCTGCTGCAGAATCCCAAGCCTTGGACTGCAAACAAACACTTAATACAAAGCAAATAAAGTGGGAGCTTCTGGTACAGCTGTACCTGCACATTTAACTTGTTATCCACGAGGACTCCAAGATCTTTTTCACGCTTTTTCACACTCTCTGCCCCGGAGCGTGGTGGAGACTCCTTCTTCGGAGGCTTTTAAACAGAGGCTGGATGGCCATCTGTCAGGAGTGATTTGAATGCAATATTCCTGCTTTTTGGCAGAATGGGGTTGGACTGGATGATGGCCCAGGAGGTCTCTTCCAACTCTAGGATTCTAGAATTTTAAGAACTTCCTGACTGTGAGAGCCGTTCAGCAGAGGAACTCTCTGCCTCGGAGTGTGGTGGAGGATCCCTCTTTGGAAGCTTTTAAACAGAGGCTGGATGGCCATCTGTCAGGAGTGATTTGAATGCAATATTCCTGCTTTTTGGCAGAATGGGGTTGGACTGGATGATGGCCCACGAGGTCTCTTCCAACTCTTTGCACCGGGATTTTTCTGCAGCTGGCTGAGTGTCAGCTGCATTAAGATCACTCTGACCAAAAACTCATGAGTTTGAAGCCAGCCCAGGTTGAAGTGGGTTTCCAACCAATTGTGTGTACCCTGTTGTCGACCTTTGCAACCCAAAAGACAGTTGCATCTGTCAAGTAGGAAGATAAGGTACCACCTTAAAGTGTTGATGTTTTTCATTCGTTCAGTCATCTCCGACTCTTGGCCTCATGGATCAGCCCATGCCAGAGCTCCCTGTCGGCCCTCACCACCCCCAGCTCCTTCAAGGTCAGTCCAGTCACTTCAAGGATGCCATCCATCCATCTTGCCCTTGGTCAGCCCCCTTAAAGTGTGGGGAGGCTAAATTAACTGATTTATGAGGCCATAAAGACTTCAACAAACAATGGCTTCAAACTACAAGAGAGGAGATTCCATCTGAACATGAGGAAGAACTTCCTGACTGGGAGAGCCGTTCAGCAGTGGAACTCTCTGCCCTGGAGGGAGTGTGGTGGAGGCTCCTTCTTTGGAGGCTTTGAAACATAGGCTGGATGGCCATCTGTCAGGGGTGATTTGAATGCAATATTCCTGCTTCTTGGCAGAATGGGGTTGGACTGGATGATGGCCCAGGAGGACTCTTCCAACTCTGCAATTCTGTGATTCTAGGTATGAAGGCAGAATGCATCATTCTCTGAACCATCTAGTTTTTTTCAAAAAGAGAGAGAGAGAATGTGCAGAAAACTTTTCTCAGGAGTGGGTTGTCTTCTCCTCTTTGTGAATAAACGCCTCAAAAGATTGACGTGGAGTTCCATAACTTGAGAGAGTCTGCAAACATTCTGGCAGCTTTCATGGATTCCCTGGAGTGTTTCCTGACGTGGCGCTCACTCCGAGTAAAACCTAAAGTGGTGAAGCTATGGATTTCTTTTCCTTGCGGAATTCTCGAGATGGGAAAGATGTGAAATCGGTGTGAATTCATTTGTAGATCAACAGAGCTCCGTGCCGTTCACCTTGATGCTTAATGCTGCAATTTGCATGAGTGGAAATTACATGCAGACTCAGGAGACCACGTTTTTTCTCAGGTAGGACTCAGCACACGTGGATCATTTGTGCTTACAAGGAGGGGTGTGCAAAATGGCAAAAATCCATACCGTTTTTGGTTCTGTTTTCAGTTTCAGTTCTGTTTTTGGATGCCCCCCTTTCCATACAATACGATTAATATAAATCACATATAAACAATAACTGTTTATTGGGTCAGACGACACAGAGAAGCCATTGAAATCCACAAGAAGCATGTGGACAATGTCAACAGAGAGGAGATTCCATCTGAACATCACTTTAGTCACCCTCCTCTGGACACATTCCAGCTTGTCAATATCTCTCTTGAATTGTGGTGCCCAGAATTGGACACAATATTCCAGAATTGGTGCCCAGAACTGGACTAGGATGCAAGGGAACAATGGCTTCCAACTACAAGAAAGGAGATTCCATCTGAATACAAGGAAGAACTTCCTGACTGTGAGAGCCGTTCAGCAGTGGAACTCTCTGCCCCGGAGGGAGTGTGGTGGAGGCTCCTTCTTTGGAGGCTTTTAAACAGAGGCTGGATGGCCATCTGTCAGGGGTGATTTGAATGCAATATTCCTGCTTCTTGGCAGGGGGTTGGACTGGATGGCCCATGAGGTCTCTTCCAACTCTTTGATTCTATGATTCTATGATTCTAACAGAAAGGAAGAGACCATGAAAATGAACAAAATCTGGCTACCAGTATTAAGTAAAGGTAAAGGTAGTCCCCTGACATTAAGTCCAGTCATGTCTGACTCTGGGACTCTGGTGCTCATCTCCATTTCTAAGCCAGCATTGTCCATAGACACCTCCAAGGTCATGTGGCCAGCATGACCGCATGGAGCGCCGTTACCTT
The DNA here is from genome assembly GCF_037176765.1 of Anolis sagrei. Lineage (NCBI taxonomy): Eukaryota > Metazoa > Chordata > Lepidosauria > Squamata > Anolidae > Anolis > Anolis sagrei. The sequence goes on along the minus strand of NC_090034.1, from coordinate 1,084,002 downwards.
CCCGCCGGAGCAGTGCCTATTGATCTACTCACATTTGCATGTTTTCGAACTGCTAGGTTGGCAGAAGCTAGGGCTGACAGCAGAAGCTCACGCCGCTCCCAGGAATCGAACCTGCGACCTTTTGGTCAACAAGCTCAGCAGCTCAGCGCTTTAACCCACTGTGCCACCGGGGCCCCCATTTAATACCAGTATTTAAAAACTCAAAAATTACAACAGCAAAACAACAGAGAGTAAAAAATCAAGCCCATCAAATCACTCTCAGCAAAGGATTCCCCCCAGGCACTTCCAAGCCATTGAATGCTAATCAAGGTGGTCAGTTGAAACATTCCCACCTAGCTTCAGCAGACAAGAGTCCTTTGTCCCACCCTGGCCATTCCACAGATATATAAACCCCTTTTCCTAATTCCAACAGACCTCACTACCTCTGAGGATGCTTGCCATAGATGCAGGCGAAACGTCAGGAGAAAATGCCTCTAGAACATGGCCATACAGCCCGGAAAAACCTACAACAACCCAGTGATTCCGGCCATGAAAGCCTTCGACAATACAAGGTGGTCAGTTGAAACATTCACACCTAGCTCCAGCAGACAAGAGTCCTTTGTCCCACCCTGGTCATTCCAGAGATATATCAACCCATTTTTTCGTACTTTCAACAGGCCTCACTACCTCTGAGGATGCTTGCCATAGATGCAGGCGAAACGTCAGGAGAGAATGCCTCCAGACCATGGCTATATAGCCCAGAAAAACCTACAACAACCCAGTTGAAACATTCCCACCTAGCTCCAGCAGACAAGAGTCCTTTTTCCCACCATGCCCATTCCACAGATACATAAACCCCTTTTTTCCTAGTTCCAACAGACCTCACAACCTCTGAGGATGCTTGCCATAGATGCAGGCAAAATGTCAGGAGAGAATGCCTCCAGAACATGGCCATATAGCCTGGAAAAACCTACAACAACCCAGAGATTCCGGCCATGAAAGCCTTCAACAATACAAGGTGGTCAGTTGAAACATTCACACCTAGCTCCAGCAGACAAGAGTCCTTTGTCTCACCCTAGTCATTCCACAGATATATAAACCCATTTTCCTAGTTCCAACACACCTCACTACCTCTGAGGATGCTTGCCATAGATGCAGGTGAAACGTCAGGAGAGAATGCCTCTAGAACATGGCCATATAGCCCAGAAAAACCTACAACAACCCAGTTGAGACATTCCCACCTAGCTCCAGCAGACAAGAGTCCTTTGTCCCACCCTGGTCATTCCACAGATATATAAACCCATTTTCCTAGTTCCAACACACCTCACTACCTCTGAGGATGCTTGCCATAGATGCAGGCCAAACGTCAGGAGAGAATGCCTCTAGAACATGGCCATACAGCCCGGAAAAAACAACAACAACCCAGTGATTCCGGCCATGAAAGCCTTTGACAATACAATAACTGTTTTTTGGTTGTTGTTTATATGTGATTTATATTAATTGTATTCTATTTATTGTTTTTGTTTATTGCTTTTGTTTATTGATGTCTTGTTGGGCTTGGCCTCATGTAAGCCACTCGGAGTCCCTTGGGGAGATGGTGGCGGGGTATAAATAAAGTTATTATTATATTATATTATTATTATTATTTCTGGTTTTGGGGAAAATCAAAAGATTCAGGAGAAGGGGGACTGTTTGAATCCATTATTTGGAATCTGGAGTTCCCTGCTCTCAGTCCTGCCACCTTCACAGGTACGTCTGTGGTGGCCCCTCGGCTATAGAATTCCCTCCAGAATGAAATTAGATCTGCCCCCTCCCTCCTGACCTTTAGGAAGCTAGTGAAAAATTGGATTCTAGGATTCTAAATGGGTTTGCAGCTTCAAAGCTTGGGTTCTTCCACCCTGGGAGGAATCCTTTGTTGGGAGGTGTTAGCTGGCCATGAGGATGCCTGTCATAGATAGAATCCTAGAATCCTAGAGTTGAAAGGGACCTCCTGGGCAATCATCATCCAGTCCAACCCCCTTCTGCCAAGAAGCAGGAATATTGCATTCAAATCACCCCTGACAGATGGCCATCCAGCCTCTGCTTAAAAGCTTCCAGAGAAGGAGCCTCCACCACACTCCGGGGCAGAGAGTTCCACTGCTGAACGGCTCTCACAGTCAGGAAGTTCTTCCTCGTGTTCAGGTGGAATCTCCTCTCTTGTAGTTTGAAGCCATTGTTCCCTTGCGTCCTAGTCTCTCTCCAGGGAAGCAGAGAACAAGCTTGCTCCCTCCTCCTCCCTGTGGCTTCCTCTCACATACTTATCCATGGTCCTCATCATGTCTCCTCTCAGCCTTCTCTTCTTCAGGCTAAACATGCCCAGCTCCTTAAGCCGCTCCTCATAGGGCTTGTTCTCCAGACCCTTAATCATTTGAGTCGCCCTCCTCTGGACACATTCCAGCTTGTCAATATCTGTCTTGAATTGTGGTGCCCAGAATTGGACACAGTATTCCAGGTGTGATCTAACCTTTGATAATACACTCCTTACTATAACCATGGTTCTGCCAGGGAGCTTGTTGTTGTTCATTAGTCTCCGACTCTTTGTGACCTCCTGGACCAGCCCACACGAGAGCTCCCTGTCGGCCATCCCCACCCCCAGCTCCTTCAAGGTCAGTCCAGTCCCTTCAAGGATGCCATCCATCCATCTTGCCCTTGGTCGGCCCCTCTTCATTTTGCCTTCCACTTTCCCCAGCATAGTTGTCTTCTCTAGGCTTTCCTGTCTCCTCCTGATGTGGCCAAAGGACTTCCACTTTCCCTCTAGTCTCCTTCCCTCCAGTGAGCAGTCAGGCTTTCTTTCCTGGAGGATGGACTGGTTGGATCTTCTCGCAGTCCAAGGCACTCTCAGCACTTTCCTACAACACCACAGCTCAAAAGCGCCTCTCTTCCTTCGCTCAGCCTTCCCGAAGGTCCAGCTCTCACCTCCGTAGGTGACTACTACGGGGAAGACCATGGCTTGGACTAGGCAATGGATCTTGGTTGCCAGTCTGATGTCTCTGCTCTTCACTATTTTATCGAGACTGGACATTGCTCTCCTCCCAAGAAGGAAGCTTACCAAACTGTAATGTACTTAAAATGTTTTTCAAGTGTGTAGCAAGAGGGGGGCTTTGGGTGTGATGAGGTCCTCATTTCTCCCTTTCTGTAAGAAGAAGGAAGAACAGCCACCAAAAGAGGGGCTTTGGTTCTGACGCCCAGGCCCTTCCAGTCATTCTGGTCTTTTGCAGCTGGGAAAGTGCTACCTGCACCAGCAAGAGGCACAAAATCTACTTTATTCTTTCCACCCTCGCTCCCTCTCTTCGCTTCCCTTTGCAATCTCCTGCTTTGTTCTGCTCTTTCCTCGCTTCATGACTCCTGGGACCTCAGGTGTTCTTCAACCTTTGCAGTCAACAAAGCAGTGCAGTCCACCATTGGCTCAACCCGCTCCCTCCTTCCTTCCCTGCGCACTGCCTCCAGCCATGGCTGCCTCCATGTGCCATTTCGCCCAGCTTTTTGTTTCAGCGTCTGTGTGTGGGTGGGTGCGGCTTTGCAGTCCTCGTCCATATCCGGCTCTTGAGCTAATAAAGGCCATTCCAATCACCCAATGCTGAGCAGGTCTAGCTTTGTCCACAGTGTTGACACTTTGAATATCGACAGCAATGCAAGCAACACCCCCAAAATCAATTGTGCTGCTTCAGGTCCCTTTCGCTTCTCATAATCGCAGGCTGCCAGCTTCCCTGCCGCGCGATGCAGACAGCATCTGGCTGAATTGTTGAGCTTCCTAAGAATCAAAAGGAAATAAAGGGAAGCAGGAAGGGAGGGGCTGCTACACGGCGCATAGAATCATAGAATCAAAGAGTTGGAAGAGACCTCATGGGCCATCCAGTCCAACCCCATTCTGCCAAGAAGCAGGAATATTGCATTCAGATCACCCCTGACAGATGGCCATCCAGCCTCTGCTTAAAAGCTTCCAAAGAAGGAGCCTCCACCACTCTCCGGGGCAGAGAGTTCCACTGCTGAATGGCTCTCACAGTCAGGAAGTTCTTCCTCATGTTCAGATGGAATCTCCTCTCTTGTAGTTTGAAGCCATTGTTCCATTGCGTCCTCATCTCCAGGGAAGCAGAAAACAAGCTTGCTCCCTCCTCCCTGTGGCTTCCTCTCACATATTTATACATGGCTATCATGGCATGATCTCCCCGGTTTGGGATCTAGGAGTGTTTTCTGGAAGAGAGCTCGAAACTGGAGCTCATTCTCCAGTTCCTCCAGTTGGGTTCTGTTATAGTAAGTCATAACAGGATCAAGTGTGTGTGTTAAAGAAAAGCCTTATGGTGTTAATTATTATGTGCAGCTGGTAATGTAGGTCAGCCAGCATGTTTGGGCCATACTCGGTGGGGTGTAACTGTATGGATTTTGGAATACAGTTTGGAGAAGCAATACGCTACTCTGAGGAGGAGAAGCAATATGCAGTAATGCTGCTATGCTCTAACAGCGCTTCCCTTTGCTATGGTGGAATAGTAGGCTTGGGTAACCACGGAAAAATTTGGTTCTAAACTCGTTTCGTTTTTAGGGGGGCCCTTGCGTTTCGTTTTTTTAAAGAATTCCGAATTTTTTCTTGAAAATAGTTCGAAATTTACGAAATTTCGTAAAATTACGAATCGATTCGTTAATGGCGGACGCGACTGCGCAATATGCTAAAAAAACCCTCCAAATGGGACAGGGGGGACTTCTGAAGCTTCCCTCTCCCTCTGTTGTTGACTGTTGGTGTGATAAAACAAACAACAACTATAAAACTTGCACCAGACATACGGAAATAATTACGAAATAATTACGAAATAATTACAAAATAATTGCGAAATAATTACGAAATAATTACGAAATAATTACGAAATAAATTGAAAAAATTGTTTTGAATCTTTATTACTCCTCACACAATTCCTGCATGGCTCAATATTGGATCGTAAGCTAATTTAAATACGAATTAATAACGAATTACGAAATTAACGAACGAAACTGTCCAAGCCTACTATTTACTAGGCTTGGTTGATCAAGAAAAAAATGGTTCTAAACTCGTTTCGTATGTAGGGCGTGCTGGAGGTTCGATTTTTAAATTATTTCCAAAATTTTCTTTAAAAAAAGATCGAAATTACCTGGAAATACGAATCGTTTCCTTTGTTTCGTTAATGGAAGGTGCCCTTCCCTCCCTCCAGAACCATTAAAATCTCAGTTTCCCTTCTTTCCCTTGCAGCGAGCTTCCATGCAGAAGGGAGAGGTGGGCGTGGCCAAGCACAACGCTCCTTGGAGATTGTACAACTAACACTTTCAAAATCGCTCACCTTTCTTTCTCTTCCCTGGCAAGCTGTCCAAGGGAGAGATGGGCGGGGCCAAGCACAGCGCTCCTCGGAGGTCGCTGGGGGCGAGGCCTCCAAGGAGGGCTGTGCTTGGCCACGCCCACCTCCTTTCTCTTTGCATCGGCGGCTTTGCGAGGTGGGTGTGGCTACGGCCAGCTCTTCCGCATCGCCGCTTGTCGCCAGGGAGGTAGCCACGCCCACCTCGCAAAGCCGCTGATGCAAAGAGGAAGGAGGTGGGTGTGGGTAAGAACAGCCGTTCCTGAAGGCCACGCCCCCAGCATTTACGATTCACTGCCGGAAGTCGTAAGGAAGATGGCGGACGTGGCTTCGATATGGCAAAAACACTTCCGGGTTGCCAAAACGCGTCGATATCGCTTCTAAAGGTAATTATTTAACGAATTAATAACGAATTAAGAAATTAACGAACTGGATCAACCAAGCCTACTATTTACTCAAGGTTTATGTTTTGCTCTCTCGTAAGAAGAAGAAGAAGAAGAAGAAGAACTTTATTTTTCTACCCCGCCTCCATCTCCCCGAAGGGACTCGGGGTGGCTAACATAGGGCCCAAGCCCAAGGCAAAATACAATTAAAAACAAAGCAAAAACAATTTAAACAACATAAAACAGCATAAACAACATAACAATAATAGCTAGAAACAACAATAACAGCAGACTAATTTTTTGGGGGGGGAGGAAGGAAAACAGCAGAGAGGAAACAACCAGCCACATCTTAACACCTCTCAACAAAATATTCCCCCAGGCTCAGCCAGGCCTTCAAATGCTAATGAAGGTGGCCAGTTGAAACATTCACACCTGGCTCCAGCAGAGAAGAGCTCTTTGCCCCACCCCAGCCATTCCACAGATATAGAAACCCATTGTCCTAGTTCCAACAGACCTCACTACCTCTGAGGATGCTTGCCATAGATGGAGGCGAAATGTCAGGAGAGAATGCCTCTAGAACATGGCCCTATAGCCCGGAAAAAACACACAAGAACCTAGTGATTCCAGCCATGAAAGCCTTCAACAATACAATAATAAATAATTTTGTTAAACTTTTCAAGCATCTAAAGACTTTTGTATAGGAAAATCCTTAGAGCCTCTCAGCTGAGGCACCCTGGCTTCCCACTGGGCACAAAGAACACGTCCTGTTCAAAGCCAATTGCTATAGGTCCAGCACACGAGAGCACATGTGTGGTTACTTTAAGCAGTTCAGACTTAGTTACCCAGGAACACTTCTCTCTCCCTCCAGAGAATTTACTGACAGGATTGCTTCTCCGAAAGTAATTCTAAACTCCTCCACAGATAATCCTAACCTGGATCTATCACTTCACTCCTCCACCAGCTATCTCCCGAATAGCTGTAAAAGTCTTCTCACTGGCTATCTCTGCTAGCCAACTGACCAATTCCAGGCCTCTCCCACTTACCCTCCACGACTCCTAACTCCCATCTCCTTCTTCTTTGACACCCACAGTCAATCTCTTTTGACACCCAGATTCAACCTGCCTGACAGGGTTTCAAAACCTTCCCTTAAAGTCATTTTTCCCATTGCCAAGTTAAGCTCCGCCCACTCTCTCTCAACCAATCACTAACTTTCCGCATTTCCGTCCAAGCTGCTCTTTCTAAACACGCCCCCTTCAGGAAATGAGTAACTAAAATGGATTCCCATGGCACCCTTTCCAAAATGGCTGCCGAACTTCTTGGGCTTACTTTTTTAGACTTTTCCTAGCCTAACAGGTAGGGAATTCACTACAGATAGCAAAATATCCAAACATCTGGGTATGTCCCCCGAGCAACGTCCTTGTCACAGTGGTCTGGGGATATCACGACATTACTTATGAATGCGTTGAATGGCGGCCGTACTTCCATCAACGCATCTGTCCTACTTTTTCCCCTCGAAGAACTTCACACTGAGCAGTTAATTTTTCATAGGAAAAGTTCAGATCAGTCAGGCTGAAGCGTGGTCTTGGCTTGCATGCAATGTGTACAAATCCAGCCCAAATGTGACGGCGCGAGTGGCGCCACCTATGTATAGAACTGTTAGTTGTAAGACTTAAACTGTTGTATCATGCTTAATCCTGTCCCTTTTTACACTGCTTATGTATAGTTGTATTGATTGGTTGCTTGTAGCTGTCAATCAGTACTGTTTGGTAGGGCTGGGCGGTTTCGTTTCGTAATTTCGTAATTCGTTAAAAATTCGTTATTTTTTTTTGATAACGCAGCGATAACGAACCATTCAGGAGCCACTAAAAAACGAAACGAATTTTTAAATTCATTTCGTGATTGTTTCGAATTCATTTTGTATTCGTTTCGTTATCATTTTGAAATCGTTTCGTTATTATTTCCTCATGTCTGGTGCAAGTTTTATAGTTGTTGTTTGTTTCATCACACCAACAGTCAACAACAGAGGGAGAGGGAAGCTTCAGAAGTTCCCCCTGTCCCATTTGGAGGGTTTTTCAGCGTATTGCGCAATCGCGTCCGCCATTAACGAATCGATTCAGAATTCTTTTAAATAATGAAACGCAAAAACCCCCTAAAAACGAATCGAGTTTAGAAACAAATTTTTCCATGGTTGGACAGCCCTACTGCTTATGTATAGTTGTATGGATTGGTTGCTTGTAGCTGTCAATCAGTACTGTTTGGCTCCACCTCTTCCTGCAAGAGGGGAGAACTTCCTTTTTCCTCTTCATTCTGCCATCAGAGTTCCTACCACATGGACGTGAGTAAGAGACTTGATTCTAAAAGACCCTGATTTAAGTTACCTCTTAGCACCAATTCTAAGGTTTTTTACTCCTGGGACTCATGCTTTATGTCCAGATCGTCCTGGACAATCATTGAGGAGACCCAGGCGCCTTCAAGCCGGTTCTTTTGGCACCAAAGGAAGATCCTGAGTCTTCAAAACATAGGCCATCTGAACTGGGGTTGTGGTTAACGAAACGACCTCAGAACAATAACGAAACGAATACAATAACGAAATACTAAGCATTTACAAAACGTGTTTAAAAATTCGTTTTTTAAAAAAATTGCTCCAGAATGGTTCGTTATCGCTTCGTAATCAACAAAATTAACGAATTATTAACGAATTACGAATTAACGAAACGAAACCGCCCAGCCCTAATAGATATATTTCCTTGATACATGCTCAAATATTCACCCACAATAGAAATCTGAACAACAGTCTCACTGAGAATAATAATAATAAGAGTGGCAACCATTATTCAATGTTTCCAGGACGTCTAATTGGTTCTCCAAAGCCATTAAGTCTCCAAGGATGAAACAAATTGGTTAATCCTTGGGGGGAAAAATGGAAAGAAAGAAAGAAAAGAACAGTGGGAAAACAATGGGAAGCGCCATGTCTTGCAGGGTGAATATCCATCCGTTGACTCATTGGGTATTTCTCACCTTCGTCTCCAATCTTCTTATTTTGCCTGCAAAACAAAAACACGAAAATCTCTCTCTCTTCCATTCTGGACCAACGGAGTGGACAAGCCGGACTCAACGCTTCCGCTCGGCTTTGTTCCGCTCCTCCTGAGAATTATTTCCAAATGCCAATCCGACTCGAGTATTGAAAGCAATAATGCTGTGAATATTTATTTTTCAGGGGAGCAATCAAAGCCAGGCAGGCCGACACGTCAAAACCTTGGCCCTGGGGTGGATTTCCGAGGAAGGAGAGAGAGAGAGAGAAGCGAGGAAGCCAAGCTGGGTTCATCAAAACAGGGCTGTATTTGATTAGAAAGGAAATATTGTCTAATTTTACCTGAAGTGCTCCCCGTAGTGACTTTTAACTATTCATTTCATTCCTCTAATTAAAAACAGCTCGGGAACTAATGCGGGGAAAAGTCATATTCCAGTTCAGATTCATTTATCCCTTGGATAACAGGACGAAAACTCCCTCAGGAAAGTATTAACCTTTTTATTGATTCAATACAAAAGAGAGAGAGAGAGAGAGAGAGAGAGAGAGAAACTCCGCATTCTGTTTCTGCAGTTGGTGTGCATCGAGTCTGGAAAGAAGGCAACTAAATGGAGTATATTTCCGCAATTTGGAGACGGGAGGGTCGTTCCCAGATGGTGAAGCTGGGAGACACCTACTCGGACCCCTGGCCTTTGACCTGTTTCAGGCCTGGTCACGGCACCGAGACAGCCTTGGTCGCCTTGGTGGATGACCTCCGTAGAGAGCTGGACGGGGGAGTGTGACTCTGTTGGTTCTCTTGGACATAGAATCATAGAATCATAGAATCAAAGAGTTGGAAGAGACCTCATGGGCCATCCAGTCCAACCCCATTCTGCCAAGAAGCAGGAATATTGCATTCAAATCACCCCTGACAGATGGCCATCCAGCCTCTGCTTAAAAGCTTCCAAAGAAGGAGCCTCCACCACACTCCGGGGCAGAGAGTTCCACTGCTGAACGGCTCTCACAGTCAGGAAGTTCGTCCTCATGTTCTCTTGTAGTTTGAAGCCATTGTTCCGCGTCCTAGTCTCCAAGGAAGCAGGAAACAAGCTTGCTCCCTCCTCCCTATGACTTCCTCTCACATATTGATACATGGCTATCATATCTCCTCTCAGCCTTCTCTTCTTCAGGCTAAACATGCCCAGCTCCTTAAGCCGCTCCTCATAGGGCTTGTTCTCCAGACCCTTGATCATTTTAGTCGCCCTCCTCTGGACACATTCCAGCTTGTGAATATCTCTCTTGAATTGTGGTGCCCAGAATTGGACACAATATTCCAGATGTGGTCTAACCAAAGCAGAATAGAGGGGTAGCATTACCTCCCTAGATCTAGACACTATACTCCTATTGATGCAGGCCAAAATCCCGTTGACTTTTTTTGCCGCCACATTACATTGTTGTCTCCTGTTTAACTTCCTGTCCACGAGGATTCCAATATCTTTTTCACACGTACTGCTCTCGAGCCAGGCCTCATTGTCCCCCATTCTGTATCTTTGCATTTCATTTTTTCTGACTTTTCTCAGCGGCTTTCGATACCATCGATCATGGTATCCTTCTGGGTCGTCTCTCTGGGATGGGTCTTGGGGGCACGGTTTTGCCGTGGCTCCGGTCCTTCCTGGAGGGACGGACCCAGATGGTGAAGCTGGGAGACGCCTGCTCTGACCCCTGGCCTTTGACCTGTGGGGTCCCGCAAGGCTCTATTCTGTCTCCTATGCTTTTCAACATCTACATGAAACCGCTGGGAGAGGTCATCCGGAGTTTTGGAGTTGGGTGCCACCTCTACGCAGATGACACGCAACTCTACTACTCTTTTCCACCCAATTCCAAGGAAGCCCCTCGAGTGCTGGACGAGTGCCTGGCCACTGTGGCTGTCTGGATAAGAAGGAACAAGCTGAGGATAAATCCCGACAAGACAGACGTCCTCCTGGTCGATCGTAAACCGGATTGGGGTATAGGGTGGCAACCCGTGCTGGACGGGGTTACACTCCCCCAAAGTCACAGGTCCACAGTCTGGGTGTCCTCCATTCCACAAGACCATTTCCAACCTGTAAGGAAGGTAGTATTGGGGCAAAGCCATCTGCAACCTGGCAAAGCCGTTGGTTGTTTTGCTTGCTTGTTTGCATGCTGCAAGTTGCTTCTGGTTGCTTCTGAGGCAAGAGAATCAGCCGTCTACAAAGACGTTGCCCAGGGGACGCCCGGATGTCCTGCAATCCTGCGAGGAGGCTTCTCTCATGTCCCCTGAGGATCACAACTAGACACAGTGAAGACATCTGCCCTTGTGCTATGCCCAGTGTGGAAAACATCTCACAACACTAAAACAGTGGATGTGGCTCTTATCACGGGGTGCCTGCACCCTACACCACTGGAGAAATTACACTGCCTAGGCGATATTGCACCACCTGACATCTGCCAGGAAGTAGCAGCCAATAGTGAAAAGACCAAGGCAGAGACATCTCCAGCTCATCCCCTGTTTGGGTATCAGCCAGCACGCCAATGACTTAAATCAAGACATAGTTTCCTAAGATCTACACACTCAGCAAGCAAGAGTCCAAAAGTGGCAGGCTCAAACCCAGAACCTCAACCAATGGTGGATACCAAATGAGAGACTCCCCCCTGGGCACACAGAAGACTGGGCGACTTGGAAGGCGCTGAACAGACTGCGCTCTGGCACCACGAGATGCAGAGCCAACCTCAAGAAATGGAATCCACAACATGCGAGTGTGGAGAAGAGCAAACCACTGACCACCTGCTGCAATGCAACCTGAGCCCTGCCACATGCACCATGGAGGACCTTCTTGTGGTAACCCCAGAGGCACTCCAAGGGGCCAGGTACTGGTCAAAGGACATCTAATCAACTACCAAACTCAAAAATTTTGTATTTTATCTGTTTGTTTGCTTTGTTCTCTTAGAAATGTAATATAATGGACTGGTTGCCCTGACACGATAAATAAATAAGCTCCACCAATGGCATCGCATTCCCCAAGACCATTTCATAGAATCATAGAATCATAGAATCAAAGAGTTGGAAGAGACCTCATGGGCCATCTAGTCCAAGCCCTTGCCAAGAAGCAGGAATGTTGCGTTCAAATCCCCCCTGACAGATGGCCATCCAGCCTCTGCTTAAAAGCTTCCAAAGAAGGAGCCTCCACCACACTCCGGGGCAGAGAGTTCCACTGCTGAACGGCTCTTACAGTCAGGAAGTTCTTCCTCATGTTCAGATGGAATCTCCTCTCTTGTAGTTTGAGGCCATTGTTCCATTGCGTCCTAGTCTCCAGGGAAGCAGAAAGGAAGCTTGCTCCCTCCTCCTCCCTGTGGCTTCCTCTCACATATTTATACATGGCTATCATATCTCCTCTCAGCCTTCTCTTCTTCAGGCTAAACATGCCCAGCTCCTTAAGCCGCTCCTCATAGGGCTTGTTCTCCAGACCCTTGATCATTTTAGTCGCCCTCCTCTGGACACATTCCAGCTTAGAGTCAATATCTCTCTTGAATTGTGGTGCCCAGAATGGGACACAACATTCCAGATGTGGTCTAACCAAAGTAGAATAGAGGGGTAGCATTATTTCCTTAGATCTAGACACTAGGCTCCTCTTGATGCCTGAGGCCAAAATTCCATTTCCAACCTGTAAGGAAGGTCGGATGGGGGCAAAGCCATCTGCAACCTGGCAAAGCCTCCACCGCTCCAGATAAAGCAGCTACCTTGGTCAGGACGAGTGCTTAAAAGGAAACGCAAGGCCAATTAAGCTGGCAAATGAGTCCATTTCCTGTTCGTAATGTTCTCTGTTTTCTTTGTGAGCGTTCCCTCAAACACCTGCTTTCATATGCTGCCCCCAACAAGCGCAGCTCATCCATATTTATGCCGGGCTATATCAAAAATTAAAGCTCTTAATTAAAACATCATTGATATTTTATGGCAATAAATGTATTCATTTAAATAAAAGGGAAGCATTTAGCATAATGCGTTCAAGGCAATGCTTAGTGCTGCCATTGGTGAGGATAGCAACGCCGGCAAGCTCTCTCTCTCACACACACACACACGCTCAGCCATTTCTTCTGAAAGATCTCAAAGCTAGACTTCAGAGACCCGACATCTAGGAAACGGAGACTGTCAGGATATTGGCAAGCAAAGAAAAGCAGCATTTGTTCATCTCCAAGACCATCGGCCCATTGAATCAATGGGTTTAACCCCCACTTGATTGGTTCAGCAATTGAAATGCACAGACACAGACTGGGTGGAGCCTGGTTTGACAATAATGCTTGTGAAAAATATCTTGGAATCTTAGCAGACAATGAGTTGAACGTGAGCCATCAATGTGATGCAGCACCTTGAAAAGCCAATGGGATTATGGGATGCATCAAAAGAAATACAGTGTCTAGATCAGGCATGGGCCAACTTGGGTCCTCCAGGTGTTTTGGACTTCAACTTATTTAGAAATTTTGGGATTTGAAGTCCAAAAATACCTGGAGGGCCCAAGTTGGTCCATGTCTGTGCTATGAGCATGTTGTCCATGTCCCAAGGGATGTTGTCCATGTACTGAAGGAATTGAGAGAGTTGAAGTCCAAAACACCTGAGGGCCCAAGTTGGGCCATGCCTGAGCTATGAGTATGTCATCCATGTATTGAAGGAATTGGGGAGTTGAAGTCCAAATCACCTGAGGGTCCAAGTTGGGCCATGCCTGTGTTATGAGCATGTCGTCCATGTCCTGAGGGATGTTGTCCATGTACTGAAGGAATTGTGGGAGTTGAAGTCCAAACACCTGAGGGTCCAAGTTGGGCCATGCCTGTGTTATGAGCATGTGGTCCATGTCCTGAGGGATGTTGTCCATGTACTAAAGGAATTGTGGGAGTTGAAGTCCAAAACACCTGAGGGACCAAGTTGGTCCATGTCTGTGCTATGAGTATGTTGTCCATGTCCCGAGGGATGTTGTCCATGTACTGAAGGAATTGAGGGAGTTGAAGTCCAAAACACCTGGAGGGCCCAAGTTGGTCCATGCCTGTGTTATGAGCATGTCGTCCATGTCCTGAGGGATGTTGTCCATGTACTGAAGGAATTGTGGGAGTTGAAGTCCAAACATCTGAGGGCCCAAGTTGGGCCATGCCTGTGTTATGAGCATGTGGTCTATGTAGTGAAGGATGTTGTCCATGTACTAAAGGAATTGTGGGAGTTGAAGTCCAAAACACCTGAGAGCCCAAGTTGGGCCATGCTTGAACTATGAGTATGTCATCCATGTATTGAAGGAATTGTGGGAGTTAAGTCCAAAACACTTGGAGGGTCCAAGTTGGCCCATGCCTGTGCTATGAGGATGCCATCCATATACTGAAGGATGTTGTCCACATACTGAAGGAACTGTGGAAGTTGAAGTCCAAAACACCTGGAGGGCCCAAGTTGGCCCATGCCTGTGCTATGAGTATGTCTTCCGTGTACTGAATTGTCGACGAATTGTGGGAGTTGAAGTCCAAATCACTTGAGGGCCCAAGTTGGTCCATGTCTGTGCTATGAGCGTGTTGACCATGTCCTGAGGGATGTTGTCCATGTACTGAAGGAATTGTGGGAGTTGAAGTCCAAAACACCTGAGGGACCAAGTTGGGCCATGCCTGAGCTATGAGTATGTCATCCATGTATTGAAGGAATTGGGGAGTTGAAGTCCAAAACACCTGAGGGAACAAGTTGGCCAATGCCTGTGCTATGAGTATGTCATCCATGTACTGAAGGATGTTGTCCACGTACTGAAGGAATTGTGGGAGTTGAAGTCCGAAAACACCCGAGGGCCCAAGTTGGCCCATGCCTGTGCTATGAGTATGTGGTCCATGTGCTATGTGCTATGAGTATGTGGTCCATGTACTGAAGGAATTGTGGGAGTTAAGTCCAAAACACCTGGAGTGCCCAAGTTGGCCTATGCCTGTTTTATGAGCATGTGGTCCATGTACTGAAGGATGTTGTCCATGTACTGAAGGAATTGTGGGAGCCGAAGTCCAAATCAACCGAGTTGGCCCATGCCTGTGCTATGAGCATGTCATCCATGTACTGAAGGATATTTTCCATGTACTGAAGGAATTGTGAGAGTTGAAGTCCAAAATGCCTGAGGGCCCAAGTTGGTCCATGTCTGTGCTATAAGCATGTTGTCCATGTACTGAAGGATGTTGTCCATGTACTGAAGGAATAGGGGGGAGTTGAAGTCCAAAACACCTGAGGGACCAAGTTGGTCCATGTCTGTGCTATGAGCATGTTGTCCATGTCCCGAGGGATGTTGTTCATGTACTGAAGGAATTGTAGGAGTTGAAGTCCAAAACACCTGAGGGCCCAAATTGGCCCATGTCTGTGCTATGAGTATGTGGTCCATGTACTGAAGGAATTGGGAAGTTGAAGTCCAAAACACCTGAGGGACCAAGTTGGTTCATATCTGTGCTATGAGCATGTTGTCCATATCCCGAGGGATGTTGTCCATGTACTGAAGGAATTGTGGGAGTTGAAGTCCAAAACACCTGAGGGACCAAGTTGGTCCATGCCTGTGCTATGAGCATGTTGTCCATGCCCTTAGGGATGTTGTCCATGTACTGAAGGAATTGTGGGAGTTGAAGTCCAAAACACCTGAGGGACCAAGTTGGGCCATGCCTGAGCTATGAGTATGTCATCCATGTATTGAAGGAATTGGGGAGTTGAAGACCAAAACACCTGAGGGACCAAGTTGGTCCATGTCTGTGTTATGAGCATGTTGTCCATGTCTTTAGGGATGTTGTCCATGTACTGAAGGAATTGTAGGAGTTGAAGCCCAAAACACCTGAGGGACCAAGTTGGTCCATGTCTGTGCTATGAGCATGTGGTCCATGTACTGAAGGATGTTGTCCATGTACTAAAGGAATTGTGCGAGTTGAAGTCCAAAACACCTGAGGGCCCAAGTTGGCCCATGTCTGTGTTATGAGCATGTTGTCCATGTCCTTAGGGATGTTGTCCATGTACTGAAGGAATTGTGGGAGTTGGAAGTCCACCTGAGGGCCCAAGTTGGTCCATGTCTGTGCTATGAGTATGTCATCCATGTATTGAAGGAATTGTGGGAGTTAAGTCCAAAACACTTGGAGGGTCCAAGTTGGCCCATGCCCGTGCTATGAGGATGCCATCCATATACTGAAGGATGTTGTCCACATACTGAAGGAACTGTGGAAGTTGAAGTCCAAAACACCTGGAGGGCCCAAGTTGGCCCATGCCTGTACTATGAGTATGTCATCCGTGTACTGAAGGATGTTGTCCACGAATTGTGGGAGTTGAAGTCCAAAACACCTGAGGGCCCAAGTTGGTCCATGTCTGTGTTATGAGCATGTTGACCATGTCCCAAGGGATGTTGTCCATGTACTGAAGGAATTGTGGGAGTTGAAGTCCAAAACACTTGAGGGCCCAAGTTGGGCCATGCCTGAGCTATGAGTATGTCATCCATGTACTGAAGGAATTGTGGGAGTTAAGTCCAAAACACCTGAGGGTCCAAGTTGGCCCATGTCTGTGCTATGAGGATGCCATCCATATACTGAAGGATGTTGTCCACATACTGAAGGAATTTTGGAAGTTGAAGTCCAAAACACCTGCGGGCCCAAGTTGGACCATGCCTATGTTATGAGTATATCGTCCATGTACTGAAGGATATTGTCCACTTACTGAAGGAATTGTGGAAGTTGAAGTTCAAAACACTTGGAGGGCCCAAGTTGGCCTATGCCTATGCTATGAGTATGTCATCCGTGTACTGAAGGATGTTGTCCACATACTGAAGGAACTGTGGGAGTTGACGTCTGTAACGAAGCGTTAATCCCACCGCTTGTCACCAAAAATGTAACAAAGCGTTAATCCCACCGCTTGCCAACAAAAATGTAAAGAAGCAGCGCTAATCTCACTAGATGCCACCAAAAATTATGTGAGAAAGTATTAATCTTCTTTAATGCCACCAATATTCTGTGAGGAACCTTTTTTTTAAATATCAATTAAGCTGCCACCAATATGTTTAGAGACGCTGGATTATGTCTCTGTTTATCTTTAGTTGTGTTGTGAGGTGACTTTGGTAGTGTGGAATGCACCAAGCATAAAAGCAATGGAGGAGGCAGGTTTGAAATACAAAGAGAACAAGATTTATTGTTAACAGAACGTAATTGTTGCAGTTTTGAGAATTTGAACCTGGCACAAGGCTTGATGTTACAAAATGGCTGGTTTGAGATACATGCTTCTGATGATACAATTCTACAAACTTCTTCTTTAGTGAAGTGCTTATACTACTTCAGAGTTCCCTATTGTGAATGTCCACACTGTTTGCCCTATACTCGGAACAAACCACTGATCACCAGTCTTTCCTTACTGGCAATCCTGAAGACCCCCTCTGTTAGATTCTTTTAACCTAAGCAATCTAACAAGGTAACACCTTCAGCTCTCTTGCTGAAGAAATATTCACAAATTCTAGGAACTACTGAATTCTCACAGCTTCACAACAGAGCCCTAACTGGCTCTCCTCTTCCCCGGGTCTCATCCACCGGACTAAACTACTTTCCCCAGAGTCCTTTCTTGACTCTGCTATTTCCCAGAGCCCTTAACTGGCTCTGCTCTTCTCCGGGTCTCCTCCACCGGACTGGAGCTTAACTGCCACTTTCAAACCTTTTTCTCCTTAAGCTCCGCCCACCTCCTCTTCTGCCTTGTCTTGTCACCATGGCAACCTGTCCCTCACAGCTAGGCCATGGCAATAAATGCAATACATAAATACAGTTTAAATACAGTATAATAAACACTCTATAATAAACATTATAAATACAGTTTAAACACATTATAAATAACACTTTATAATGAACACATCTCTACAACGTCCAAAACACCTGGACTAGATCAAGAGAAGATGACTACTGGATAAGTTGTGGGATATTGCACATGGAGAGGAGAACACAGCAATGCTGCCTCAGATGTTCAAGAAGACTAGGAGTGGTGGTGGTGGTCATAATGATGACATTGTTGACTTAAGTATCACTTCCTGTCTGTTCCCCTCCAAAATCTACTTTAGCAGGCAGTAGTTTCTCTGGCCAATTAATCTTTGTTCTGGAGGTGATGAGGGCCCAGGAGGAATAACCAGCCCATGTGGACAACAGACCAGTTGGCTTTAGAGCCAGCCTGCTTCCACAATCTGATGAAAGTGCGGGGCTACTCTGGCATTTTGACAAAAGTCTGGAGCATTCCCGGACTTTCTTTAATGTGGCACTAAACCAGTTCACTATAAGGATCAGAAGTCCTTGGGGAACATGTGTACTTCTGGGAGCAACTCCTGGTACACTTCAGATGTTGGGCCTTGTGTAGACAAGTCCTTGGGAAGTCGGGTCTGGCCACGGTGGTCCACGCTCTTGTTACATCCTGATTAGACTACTGCAACGCACTCTACATGGGGTTGCCTTTGAAGACTGTTCGGAAACTTCAATTAGTCCAATGGGCGGCAGCTAGATTACTCACCGGAGCGTCATACAGGGAGCATACCACCCCCCTGTTGTGTCAGCTCCACTGGCTGCCAATCCAATTCTGAGCACAATTCAAAGTGCTGGTTTTGACCTACAAAACCCTATACGGCTCTGGCCCAGTGTATCTGTCCAAACGCATCGCCTTCTACATCCCGCCTCGGAGTCTAAGATCCTCTGAGGAGGCCCTGCTCTCAATTTCGCCTCTATCACAAGTGAGATTGGCGGGGACGAGGAGCAGGGCCTTCTCGGTGGTGGCCCCTCACCTGTGGAATTCACTCCCCGGGGAAATTAGATCTGCAACATCGCTCCTTTCCTTTAGGAAAAAACTAAAGACATGGATCTGGGACCAGGCATTCAGACAAGCGGGCAGATAAAGAAAGAACTTTGATGATGATTAGGAAATGATTAATGGAATAGATCTATGGAACTCTGAAAGACGAAACGCTGATCATGAGAATAGTTTTTTATATGATGTGTTATGTACTGGTTGTTGATTGTGTTAACTGTGATAACTGCTTTTAACTATGGTTTTGTATATTATGTGTAATTTGTATAGGCATCAAATTGTGCCTTTTTTTTTTTGTAAGCTGCCCTGAGTCCTCCCTCGGGGGTTGAGAAGGGCGGGGTAAAAGTACCCGAAATAAATAAATAAACAAATAAGTATACTTCCTGAGATGTGGAATTAGAAAAGTAGTAAAGTAGAAGGCAGTCAGAAAAGAGGTAGAGCCAGTTGGATGGACTCAGTTAAGGAAGCCATAGCCTTGAGTTGAGTCTCATTTCTGGGTCTGCCCTAAGTTGAAGCCAACTCGAATGCAATTAACGACAACATCGCACCTTCAAGAGGATGCATGATACAGCAGCTAAAACGTCTGTTGTCAAAAGGCCTGATTATTCTGCAGCGGGAAGAATGATGATCCCGGAGTGTCAAGTTTTTAATGCAGGCACTTCGGTTTCATAGAATCATAGAATCATAGAATCAAAGAATCATAGAATCCTAGAATCATAGAATCATAGAATCAAAGAGTTGGAAGAGACCTCATGGGCCATCCAGTCCAACCCCATTCTGCCAAGAAGCAGGAATATTGCATTCAAATCACCCCTGACAAATGGCCATCCAGCCTCTGTTTAAAAGCTTCCAAAGAAGGAGCTTCCACCACACTCCCTCCGGGGAAAGCAGAGAGTTCCACTGCTGAACGGCTCTCACAGTCAGGAAGTTCTTCCTCATGTTCAGATGGAATCTCCTCTCTTGTAGTTTGAAGCCATTGTTCCGTTGCGTCCTAGTCTCCAAGGAAGCAGAAAACAAGCTTGCTCCCTCCTCCTCCCTGTGGCTTCCTCTCACATATTTATACATGGCTATCATGTCTCCTCTCAGCCTTCTCTTCTGCAGGCTAAACATGCCCAGTTCCCTAAGCCGCTCCTCATAGGGCTTGTTCTCCAGACCCTTGATCATTTTAGTCGCCCTCTTCCTCTGGACACATTCCAGCTTGTCAATCTCTCTCTTGAATTGTGGTGCCCAGAATTGGACACAATATTCCAGGTGTGGTCTAACCAAAGCAGAATAGAGGTGTAGCATGACTTCCCTGGATCTAGACACTAGGCTCCTCTTGATGCAGGACAAAATCCCATTGGCTTTTTTTGCTGCCACATCACATTGTTGGCTCATGTTTAACTTATTGTCCACGAGGACTCCAAGATCTTTTTCACACGTACTGCTCTCGAGCCAGGCATTGTCCCCCATTCTGTCTCTTTGTATTTCGTTTTTCCTGCCAAAGTGGAGTATCTTGCATTTGTCACTGTTGAACTTCATTTTGTTAGTTTTGGCCCATCATCTCTCTAATCTGTCAAGATCGTTTTGAATCCTGCTCCTGTCCTCTGGAGTATTGGCTATCCCTCCCAATGGCCTTCCTCCTTGCGTGCCATCGGGATGTTAAACGGATGGACTGGAACGTCAGCTTGCCTTTCAGAGAACGGGGACGTCGTCAGGCAAAGGTCGGCATTGGCACCAAGGTAAAGCTTCCTCTGCAGAAATTCAAAACCACCTCGTCGTCGGAAGAGGAGTGCTCTCTCTCCCCTCCAGATAGATTGGGAACAAGATTCCTCTTTCATTTAAATGTGTTCTATTTTCGAGAGTTACATGAGAGAGAGAGAAAGAGCTTTTGAGAGTGAAATTGGTTCTGAATAATTTAGCTGGGTGGATGATAACCTTGCAGCTGCCTTGGCTTTTGCAATACAGAGAGAGAGAGATAATTGGGAAGAGACAGGAAGGGAAAGGACCCTTGGCCTTTTTTCATCCACGGGACTTCTGAGCATTAATTCAGTCACTGTGGCTGAAGGAGAAATATGCTCGGACGCAGGGAAGTCAAGTACGGGACCGGTTGCGATGTCTGCAACTCTTGTTGGCAATTGTTTGTAGTGGTTTCAGCACTGGACAGGGTTGGGATCCCCAAGTGGTCATGGAAACCTTGGTGATATTTAGTAGCCATGAATAGCGCTGCGTTGGATTACTCGTCACTCGTAATAATTTTGTTAAAGTTACCTTTTCCAGATGTTCAAGCTGGGTTTAGAAAAGGCAGAGGAACCAGAGACCAGATTGCCAATATCCGGATGCTGGAGAATGGAGAAAGGCAGGGAGTTTCAGAAAAACTTCATTGACTACTCTAAAGCCTTTGACGGTGTGGATCATCATAAATGGTGGCAAGTCCTTGGTGGGATGGGCATCCCAAGCCCCCTTCCCTCTCTCCTGAGGAACCTGGACAAGGACCAAGGAGCCACAGTCAGAACTGACCACGGAACAACAGACTGGTCCCAGATTGGGAAAGGCGTACGGCAAGGCTGCATCCTCTCACCCAACCTTTTTAACTTGTATGCAGAACACATCATGCGAGGATGTGCGGGGCTGGATGAATGCAAAGCTGGGGTGAAAATTGCTGGAAGAAACCTTCACAACCTCAGATATGCAGATGACACCACCCTGATGGCCGAAAGCGAGGAGGAGCTGAGGAGCCTTCTAATCAAGGTGAAAGAAGAAAGCGCAAAAGCCGGATTGCAGCTAAACATCAAAAAAACCAAGATTATGGCAACAAGAATGATTGACAACTGGAAAATAGAGGGAGAAATTGTGGAGGCCGTGACAGGGTTTGTATTTCTAGGCGCAAAGATGAGTGCAGATGCAGACTGTAGCCAGGAAATCAGGAGACGCTTCCTTCTTGGGAGGAGAGCAATGTCCAGTCTCGATAAGATAGTGAAGAGTAGAGACATCAGACTGGCAACCAAGATCCATTGCCTAGTCAAAGCCATGGTATTCCCTGTAGTAACCTACGGATGTGAGAGCTGGACCTTTGGGAAGGCTGAGCGAAGGAGGATAGATGCTTTTGAGCTGTGGTGTTGGAGGAAAGTGCTGAGAGTGCCTTGGACTGCGAGAAGATCCAACCAGTCCATCCTCCAGGAAATAAAGCCCGACTAAAGCTCACTGGAGGGAAGGAGACGAGAGACAAAGTGGAAGTCCTTTGGCCACATCATGAGGAGACAGCCAAGCCTAGAGAAGGGAATGATGCTGGGGAAAGGGGAAGGAAAAAGGAAGAGGGGCCGACCAAGGGCAAGATGGATGGATGGCATCCTTGAAGTGACTGGACTGACCTTGAAGGAGCTGGGGGTGGTGACAGCCGACAGGGAGCTCTGGCGTGGGCTGGTCCATGAGGTCATGAAGAGTCGGAGACGACTGAACGAATGAACAACAACAACACCTTTTCCGAATTGCCATTAACAAAGCCATTCGGAAATTTCTGAAAGTTCCGATTTTTTTTGGAAAAATTCGGAATTCAATTCCAAATTGAACCACCAGCACCCCCTACACCCAAAACCATTTATTTTAATCAACCAAGCCTAATATTTAGCAAGTCCCATTCTCGTAGTTTCTAAAGAAGAACAACAGACTGGTTCAAGATTGGGAAAGGCGTATGGCAGGGTTGTCTACTCTCACCCAACCTATTCAACTTGTATGCAGAACACATCATGTGATGTTCGGGGTTTGATGAATGTGAAGCTGGGGTGAAAATGGCTGGAAGAAACATTAACAACCTGAGATATGTAGATGACACCACTCTGATGGCCGAAAGCGAGGAGGAGCTGAGGAGCCTTCTAATCAAGGTGGAAGAAGAAAGGGCAAAAGCTAGGTTGCAGTTCAACATCCAAAAAAAACCAAGATTATGTCAACCGGACTGATTGACAACTGGCAAATAGGATCATAGAATCCTAGACTCAAAGAGTTGGAAGAGACCCTCTGGGCCATCATCCAGTCCAACCCCATTCTGCCAAGAAGCAGAAAAATCACATTCAAATCACCCCTGACAGATGGCCATCCAGCCTCTGTTTTAAAGCTTCCGAAGAAGGAGCGTCCATCACACTCCGGGGCAGAGAGTTCCACTGTTGAACGGCTCTCACAGTCAGGAAGTTCTTCCTCATGTTCAGATGGAATCTCCTCTCTTGTAGTTTGAAGCCATTGCTCCATTGCGTCCTAGTCTCCAGGGAAGCAGAAAACAAGCTTGCTCCCTCCTCCTCCCTGTGGCTTCCTCTCACATATTTATACATGGCTATCATATCTCCTCTCAGCCTTCTCTTCTTCAGGCTAAACATGCCCAGCTCCTTGAGCCGCTCCTCATAGGGCTTGTTCTCCAGACCCTTGATCATTTTAGTCGCCCTCCTCTGGACACATTCCAGCTTGTCAATATCTCTCTTCAATTGTGGTGCCCAGAATTGGACACAATATTCCAGGTAAAGTGGTCTAACCAAAGCGGAATAGAGCATGGGGAGCATGGCTTCCCTAGATCTAGACACTATGCTCCTCTTGATGCAGGCCACAATCCCAGTGGCTTTGTTTGCCGCCACATCACATTGTTGGCCCATGTCCAACCTGTTGTCCACGAGGACTCCAAGATCTTTTTCACACATCCTCCTCTCAAGCCAGGCATTATCCCCCAAATAGAAGGGGAAAACGTGGAGGCAGAGACAGGGTTTGTATTTTTAGGTGTGAAGATGAGTGCAGTCAGAGGCTGCAGCCAGGAAATAGGAAGATGTCTTCTTCTTGGGAGGAAAGCAAGGACCCCTTTTGATCTAAGAGTGAAGAGTAGAGATATCACATTAGTAACAAAGATCTGCATAGTTAAATCAATGATATTCCCCATAGTAACCTATGGATGCGAGAGGTGAACCTTAAGGAAGGCTGAGCAAAGGAAGAGAGAGGCTTTTGAGCTGTGGTGTTGGAGGAAAGTTCTGAGAGTGCCTTGGACTGCGAGAAGATCCAACCAGTCCATCCCCCAGGAAATAAAGCCCGACTGCTCATTGGAGGGAAGAATAGGAGAGGCCAAGATGAAGCCTTTTGGCCACATCGTGAGAAGACAGGAGACCTTGGAGAAGAGAAGGATGCTGGGGAAAATGGAAGGAAAAAGGAAGAGGGGCTGACCAAGGGTAAGGTGGATGGATGGCATCTTTGAAGGGACTAGCTTGACTCTGAAGGAGCTGGGGGTGATGATGGTCGACAGGACACTCTGGTGTGGGCTGGTCCATGAGGTCACGAAGAGTCGGAAGCGACTGAACAAATAAACAACAACAAAAGCTAATAAATGTGCTCAGATCTCTTCCAACTCTAGGATTCTAGGATTCTATAATAATTTCCCATCTGTAAGAGCTGTTCAGCAGTGGAACTCTCTGCCCCGGGGTGTGGTGGAGGCTCTTTTTTTGGAGGCTTTGAAGCCGAGGCTGGATGGCCATCTCTCGGGGGTGCTTTGAAAGCGATTGTCCTGCTTCTTGGCAGAAAGGGGTTGGACTGGATGATGGCCCACCAGGACTCTTCCAACTCTAGGATTCTAGGAACCTTCAAGAGACAATTGTCCCCTTCTCTGAAACCTTCCAAGTTCAAGGATTGTATCCCTTGCGAAACTCTTTGGTTTGTTAGAGAATTTTAAGGGGTCGGGAGTTTTGGCTCTTCCTTTTAATTGGGAAATTGATCAGCCTGCACGAAGTGATCCGTTTATATTAATCTTAGAGGTGAGAGCAAGAGCCAGGCCTGAGACCACAATTTGCTGACGTTTGTGGAAACGAACCAGGACTCTGTTTTGAGCTCTTGAGAGCCGAAGGAACGGTGGCACAGTTCAAGGCAGGCGGAATTGGGGGAAATAAAAGAGAAAACGGTTTTCAAGGCCGGTTTTGCTGTGCAAGCTCAATAACAGGCACCTGAAGGAAAGGAAAATGATGACATCGCGAGTTGCTCGCAAAACCGCTGATGGCTGGGCCAAGGTTCGGATCAGACCCTACAAAACCATTGACCCCATTGGAAATGCTGGATGTTTTCCCAGAATGCAACAATAATAATAATAATATTGTTGTGCCACCTCTACAAAGTTCTGGAGAGACTTATTTTGCAGAGAATTATGGAAAAAATAGACTCCTGTCTGATCCCACAGCAAGCTGGCTTCAGGAAAGGCAAAAGCTGCACATCGCAAGTGCTCAACCTGACTCAGCACATTGAAGATGGCTTTGAAAGGCAGCAGATCACAGGAGCCGTCTTCATAGACCTGTCAGCAGCCTATGAGACTGTAAACCACCGCCGCCTCCTCCTGAGAAAAATGTATAGTATCACAAAGGACGACCACCTCACCCGCCTCAGAGGAAACCTGCTACAAAACAGGAGCTTTTTTGTTGAGTTCCAGGGCCAGAGAAGCAGATGGCGGAAACAGAAGAACGGCCTGCCTCAGGGGAGCGTGCTTGCTCCATCCATGTTCAACATCTACACAAATGACCAGCCACTGCCAGAAGGGACAGAGAGCTTCTTCTATGCTGACGATCGTGCCATCACCGCTCAAGGAAATCAGCTACAGAACAGGAACTTCTTTGTTGAGTTCCAGGGCCAGAGAAGCAGATGGCGGAAACAGAAGAACGGCCTGCCTCAGGGGAGCGTGCTTGCTCCATCCATGTTCAACATCTACACAAATGACCAGCCACTGCCAGAAGGGACAGAGAGCTTCTTCTATGCTGATGATTGTGCCATCACCGCTCAAGGAAATCAGCTACCAAACAGGAGCTTTTTTGTTGAGTTCCAGGGCCAGAGAAGCAGATGGCGGAAACAGAAGAACGGCCTGCCTCAGGGGAGCGTGCTTGCTCCATCCATGTTCAACATCTACACAAATGACCAGCCACTGCCAGAAGGGACAGAGAGCTTCTTCTATGCTGATGATTGTGCCATCACCGCTCAAGGAAATCAGCTACCAAACAGGAGCTTTTTTGTTGAGTTCCAGGGCCAGAGAAGCAGATGGCGGAAACAGAAGAACGGCCTGCCTCAGGGGAGCGTGCTTGCTCCATCCATGTTCAACATCTACACAAATGACCAGCCACTGCCAGAAGGGACAGAGAGCTTCTTCTATGCTGATGATTGTGCCATCACCGCTCAAGGAAATCAGCTACCAAACAGGAGCTTTTTTGTTGAGTTCCAGGGCCAGAGAAGCAGATGGCGGAAACAGAAGAACGGCCTGCCTCAGGAGAGCGTGCTTGCTCCATCCATGTTCAACATTTACACAAATGACCAGCCACTGCCAGAAGGGACAGAGAGCTTCATCTATGCTGATGATCGTGCCATCACCGCTCAAGCAGGGAGCTTTGAGATGGTAGAACAGAAGCTCTCCGAAGCTCTAGGTGATCTTACTGCCTATTACAGGGAAAACCAGCTGATCCCTAATCCATCTAAAACACAGACATGTGCCTTTCACCTTAAGAACAGACAAGCATCCCGAGCTCTGAGGATTATTACCTGGGAAGGAACCCCATGGGAGCATTGCAGCGCACCCAAATCCCTGGGAGTCACTCTGGACCTACAAGAAGCACTGCCTGAACATCAAGCAAAAAGTGGGCGGTAGAAACAATATCATACGAAAGCTGACTGGCACAACCTCGGGATCACAACCAGACACAGTGAAGACATCTGCCCTTGCGCTATGCTACTTTGCTGCTGAGTACGCATGCCCAGTGTGGAACACATCTCACCATGCTAAAACAGTGGATGTGGCTCTTAATGAGACATGCCGCATTATCACGGGGTGTCTGCGCCCTACACCACTGGAGAAGTTACACTGCTTAGCCGGTATTGCACCACCTGACATCCGCCGGGAAGGAGCATCCCGAGCTCTGAGGATTATTACCTGGGAAGGAACCCCACTGGAGCATTGCAGCGCACCCAAATACCTGGGAGGAGTCACTCTGGACCGTGCTCTGACCTACAAGAAGCACTGCCTGAACATCAAGCAAAAAGTGGGCGCTAGAAACAATATCATAGGTGTTAGAAGTCAGACTCTCCAGTCTGGCACAGCAAGCGTGTGGTTTCAAAATAAACAAACGCAGGCAGCATTCTTCTTCTAAGTTAGCTTTACTAAAGCGTCTATACTCAAAGAACTACATCTTGGAACTAAAACATGGCGACGGACACACAGTACAAGACATACAGGCAAAAGTAAACATCCTGTTCTTCAAGCTGGGTAACTCCCTTTTTCTTCTCTGGGCAAAGGAATTTCTGTTATCTCTGTCTCAAGGTTCTTTCTCTCTCTGCCTCTTAATAACAATTCTAACACACAGCTGAATCCATCTTTGAAAACCAATACTATTACATTGTAATACATTATAATACTGATACAAACACATTGAAAAACATACATACATATGAAATAACTATAACCACTCTGACAATACGAAAGCTGATTGGCACAACCTGGGGATCACAACCTGTTGAGCATTCTGCGATCCAAAATATTGGCGTGAGTGGCTCTCAGGTCTGATGAAAGCACTGCTTGAAAGGTCTTTTAAGATCCACCTCCACCACAACACTAGAAGCAATTCCAACCCAAGCTGCCCACATCTCCTCTGGTCATTAAACCACCGCCGAGTAAACCACGGTTTTCTGAATAGGCCGAGTTAGCCGGCAGTAGATTCGCAGGAGATGAAAATTAAGACGGCGGCTGTTGTGTAGCAAAACGCATTTAAGAAAGAGGCCTCCTTTGAAATTGACCTTCGGCGTTCCCCTGCCGTTTGGCAACGATGCGCCAAAGCCCTTTCCCGCTTCCTTTGTACAACAAGAGGCCCGTCTGGTGTTTCATGTGCAAATCTCCCTCCCTTTGGCTTCCCCGCTCTTCCCAAATGCACCGGCGTTTCCCTTTGTCTTTTCAACAAAGGCTATTTTTATTTATGCTCTTTTTGGGATTTAAGAAAAGCCCGGCTGGGATCAGGAAGGGGTTGGAGTCATCTTCTTAAGCCTTCTCATTCCCCCCTCCACCCCAAAACTCCTTAAAGATTAGCCTTTCTTCGTCTTCATTTTACTCTGGAAATAACCACCGCGGAGGGCGGCGTGAGAGCGAGCGAGCCCATGCTTGGCTGAGTTTGTCATTAGCGAGGACATGCTGGTATCTGTGGGATCGTGCGCCTTCATGTGCCGTTGCCAAAGGGGACGGGCGCACAAAGGCAGGCATGAAAAGGCCCTTATGGCAGTCGCTTTCCACAGAGGCCACTTGTCACCACTTGTGTCTCTATTAAGGATGTATTTTCCCTATCACTGCTTAAATGAGGGTTTCGGAATCGGTGATTCGGGTCCAGCTTCTCTCTGTTTATGTCACAACAAAGGGGGATTCTTGGCTTCGGTTCACACAGAGTGTTTTGATTACATGTTCCTGCATGCCTGGGAGTTGGACTAGGTGGCTCTTCTGATCTCTTCCAACTCTAGCATCCCATTATTCCATGTGCCAGAATGCACTATTCACAACAATCAGTGCCAGAATCCAATATCACATTAATTTGTTGTTGTTGTTCATTCGTTCAGTCATCTCCGACTCTTCGTGACCTCATGGACCAGTCCACGCCAGAGCTCCCTGTCGGCTGTCACCACCCCCAGGGTCTCCTTCAAGGTCAGTCCAGTCACTTCAAGGATGCCATCCATCCATCTTGCCCTTGGTCGGCCCCTCTTCCTTTTCCCTTCCACTTTCCCCAGCAAAATTGTCTTCTCTAGGCTTTCCTGTCTCCTCAGGATGTGGCATTCAAAGGACTTCCACTTTGTCTCTAGTCTCCTTCCCTCCAGTGAGCAGTCGGGCTTTATTTCCTGGAGGATGGACTGGTTGGATCTTCTCGCAGTCCAGGGCACTCTCAGAACTTTCCTCCAGCACCACAGCTCAAAAGCATCGATCTTCCTTCGCTCAGCCTTCCCTCAGGTCCAGCTCTCACATCCGTAGGTGACTACAGGGAAGACCATGGCTTGGACTAGGCAATGGATCTTTGTTGCCAGTCTGATGTCTCTACTCTTCACTATTTTATCGAGACTGGACATTGCTCTCCTCCCAAGAAGGAAGCGTCTTCTGATTTCCTGGCCACAGTCTGCATCTGCAGTAATCTGGAGTAATTACATGACTACATAAATGTCATTACTATGTCACAAGACATTCAATGTGCAGATTTGACAAATATGAATTTAATATGATGTGTGGGAATGAATGGAAGGATGGGAGGATGTATGAATGGAGTTAATAATTTTGGAAACACCAGTGTAATATTAAGGCCTGCAATGACTAACTACCTGCTTGATGGAACTGTGATCAAAACCTGCTAATGAGAATTGATAAGAACTGTGAGAATGGTTCTTTCAAGTTAAGGAAATGTTTGCAACATTCCTTATGTTAAGAAGGAAGTCAACATAAGCCTTGTGTTTGTCAACACCAATCAAGAAGAGTCAGCATCTGGCCAGGAAACTGAGATGGAGCCAGGTTGGAAGATGTCTATCATTAATTTACAATTTTGGGAATACATCAACAGAATATTCCTATAAAAGACTCAGTCTAATAATGCTCAAAGTGTGGCAGACCTGAGGAGTTTGTTCCACCCGCCGTGCTCTCCTCCATGGGAAGGAGAGAGATGGTGTATTTGGAGAGTGTCAGATATGCTCTGGGAAAGCATGATTCTGGACATTTTGGGGCATCTTTCTCAAGGGAAGAGTCTTAGATTTTGTGCAGGGAGTCAGGTTCTGCTGTATGGAAAACAGAGATCTGGTCCTTCGCATCCCAATAGCTTCATAAACAAGCCCCTTGGTCTCCCTCTGGATGTCCCAGACCTCAAACACTTTCTGCTTCATTTGGAAGAATGCTGCACTCACAGAGCTCAGACGGTGTTGTATTTCAGTGTCAATGTTGATATCTGTAGACTTCCACATCTCGCAAGCATATAGCAGTGTTGGGAGGACAGTGGCTGTATTAACAAGCCCCTTGGTCTCCCTCTGGATGTCCCAGTCCTCAAACACTCTCTGCTTCATTTGGAAGAATGCTGCACTCGAAGAGCTCAGGCGGTGTTGTATTTCGGTGTCAATGTTCACTTTGGTGAAGAGGGGGCTGCCAAATGAGGAGAAATGGTCAACATTTTGCAACATTACACCATTAAGTTGTTTTTTGGGGAGGGGCTACTTCATTGGCACACAAGATGACTCTCTGAACTACTCTCCTGAGGTTAGGAGGGACAATAGAAGATATGATGCTTCCTATCAGCCAAATAGGGTCAGAATCACTGGATCGTTCTTCAAAGGTTCAGACTATATCCCAAAGAGGGTTCATCACAGACATGGCAGCCAGCCACCTGCTTCCTGTGAGGCATTGCTTGGAATATAGAATCATAGAATCATAGAATCAAAGAGTTGGAAGAGACCTCCTGGGCCATCCAGTCCAACCCCATTCTGCCAAGAAGCAGGAATATTGCATTCA
The DNA here is from genome assembly GCF_037176765.1 of Anolis sagrei. Lineage (NCBI taxonomy): Eukaryota > Metazoa > Chordata > Lepidosauria > Squamata > Anolidae > Anolis > Anolis sagrei. Next base: position 1,053,989 of record NC_090034.1, on the reverse strand, counting down.
AATCCCCCCTGACAGATGGCCATCCAGCCTCTGTTTAAAAGCTTCCAAAGAAGGGGCCTCCACCACACTCCGGGGCAGAGAGTTCCACTGCTGAACGGCTCTCACAGTCAGGAAGTTCTTCCTCATGTTCAGATGGAATCTCCTCTCTTGTAGTTTGAAGCCATTGTTCCATTGCGTCCTAGTCTCCAGGGAAGCAGAAAGGAAGCTTGCTCCCTCCTCCTCCCTGTGGCTTCCTCTCACATATTTATACATGGCTCTCATCATGTCTCCTCTCATATGTTCCTCTTCTGCCCGGTCTACCTGTTTCCTTCCTCACTTTGCACTGAAGGTTTGAAGCATTTTGAAGCAAACATTGTGATCAAACCAGCCTGGAGCCGGGATCCCTCTGGCTCCCATGACTTTCTCTTAGAAACCAGTTAGACAACCTGTTCTACAACCTGTTCATTCCCCTTTGCTATAAGTCAACGCATTCCCTGTGACTCGTGAGGGTGGCGTTTCCACTCACATGAACGAGATGATTATCTTGCGATGCTCCAAATGTACGTGTGGGACTCTGCCCTTAGCTGCAATCTGTTGGCCTATATAGCTGTGAGTAAGCAGAACGTATCCCCTGCCAGAGAGGGGATGAATCAGGTTCATAGAGCATGTGATTTCCAGCTGGGATCTTATACAGACTGTTTTCAAGGAGCAGCAGGAACTGCTTACTTCCCTTTTACTGAAGCCTTTCTCTGCTGCACCCAAAAGACAAACAGTTGAAGATACAAAGAGAAAAAACGTTTTGCCAGCGAAGGGAAGGGAAAGATGCTCAGTGGTTCGTAGAAACAGTTGAACAGAGGACAGGAAACAGAATTCAAAATGATCTTGACAGATTAGAGAGATGATGGGCCAAAACTAACAAAATGAAGTTCAATGGGGACAAATGCAAGAGACTCCACTTTGGCAGGAAAAACGAAATGCAAAGATACAAAATGGGGGACAATGCCTGGCTCGAGAGCAGTACGTGTGAAAAAAATCTTGGAGTCCTCGTGGACAACAAGTTAAACATGAGCCAGGAATGTGATGTGGCGGCAAAAAAAGCCAATGGGATTTTGGCCTGCATCAAGAGGAGCCTAGTGTCTAGATCTAGGGAAGTCATGCTCCCCATGCTCTATTCTGCTTTGGTTAGACAACATCTGGAATATGGTGTCCAGTTCTGGGCACCACAATTCAAGAGAGATATTGACTCTAAGCTGGAATGTGTCCAGAGGAGGGCGACTAAAATGATCAAGGGTCTGGAGAACAAGCCCTATGAGGAGCGGCTTAAGGAGCTGGGCATGTTTAGCCTGAAGAAGAGAAGGCTGAGAGGAGATATGATGAAGGCCATGTATAAATATGTGAGAGGAAGCCACAGGGAGGAGGAGGGAGCAAGCTTCCTTTCTGCTTCCCTGGAGACTAGGACGCAAGGGAACAATGGCTTCAAACTACAAGAGAGGAGATTCCATCTGAACATGAGGAAGAACTTCCTGACTGTGAGAGCCGTTCAGCAGTGGAACTCTCTGCCCCGGAGTGAGTGTGGTGGAGGCTCCTTCTTTGAAAGCTTTTAAACAGAGGCTGGATGGCCATCTGTCAGGGGTAATTTCATAGAATCATAGAATCATAGAATCAAAGAGTTGGAAGAGACCTCATGGGCCATCCAGTCCAACCCCCTGCTAAGAAGCAGGAATATTGCATTCAAATCACCCCTGACTTTCTTTTTGTGAGAAGACCGAGGCAAAGAAGGCATTAAGTAGTTCTGCCTTTTCCCTATCATCCCCTGTCAGCATTGCCCCATCTTCTCCTCGAAGAGGCCCTCTCGCCTATCGCCTCCTTGTTTTTCCTTTTTCTACCGACATAAGAAAAGAATCCCTTTTTATTGTTTTTAATGTCCCTGGCAAGCCTGAGCTCATTTTGTGCTTTAGCTTTGCGGACCTTTTTCCTACAGGTGTTGGCTATTTGTTTGAATTCTTCTTTGGTGATTTCTCCCTTTTTCCACTTCTTGTGCATGTCTCTTTTGTGTCTTAGCACAGTTAGAAGTTCTTTGGACATCCATTCTGGCTTCTTTGCACTTGTCCTATTTTTTTCTCTTTGTTGGCACAGTTTGCAATTGCGCCTTGAGTATTTCACTCTTGAGAAATTCCCATCCATCCATAACTCCCTTGTCTTTTAGTATCTGTGTCCACGGAATGCTGCTCAGTGTTTCCTTCATTTTTCAGAAATCAGCTCTCCTAAAGTCCAAAATGCAATATTCCTGCTTCTTGGCAGAATGGGGTTGGAGTGGATGGCCCATGAGGTCTCTTCCAACTCTTTGATTCTATGATTCTATAAGTTGGAAAATTAAAGGGAGGTCCCCGAAGCCATGCCTGAAGCCGGTGTCCTATCCATGCATGCCCAGCCTATGATCATCTGCTGCTGACACTCTGAACAGAAGCCGAATCCAACTGAGAGTTTTGGACAAAGTCTATGCAGCTGTCCACTTTAAGAATGAAACATGGAATCGTGCCTTTTGTCAGCCTGTCAAGCAGGAGAGCCAAACGCCGCCCTCTCCCCACTACATCCTCACTCCCAGCTGTTCCAGAGCAGAGCCAGGAGAAAGTTCCTCTCTGGGCCACCGACCAATGTGACTTCATTATCTCTTGGGCAGTGTTTCCGTTTTCTCTTTCCTTTTAAGAGACTCCTTTTCCTGTCTTGAGAAGCTGGAACTTTATCCAACCCCCCGCCCGCTTTTCCCCCTCCGACTGCCATTACCAAATGTTTAAGCAAATACCCATCCGCTTGGCTTCAAATGTCAGCGAAGCTTTCAGATGTGCATCTAGAGACAGGCTGGAAAGGAGAGATGGCATCAAAGGAGACCAATGCAGAAAGAATACATATATTTGGTATTTATCATAATGACCTGAAGGCATTGGCCCGATTGCGGAAGCAAAGCAAGATCTGACTTGGTTAGCATTTGGAAGAAAGGCCTGCGGGGAATATCCGGTGCTGCTGACTATATTCGCCGGAAGTCTTCTTCTCTCAGCATCCCAGTTCGGGATAAAGGCAACACACATCCAATTAATACACACAATAAAAGTGAAAAAAGTGTATGTGGAGGAGGTGTCCACTTCCACAGACAGCCTCCCATGTGACGGCGCAAGTGGCGCCACCTATATGTAAAACTGTTCGTTGCAAGATTTAAACCGTTGTGTCATGCTTAATCCTGCCTTTTTACCCTGCTTATGTATAGTTGGATTGATTGGTTATTTATATCTGTCAATCAATGTTGTTTGCACCAGTTATATTGCTGCCTCAGCTCAATTGTTTGGCTCCACCTCTTCCTGGAGGAGGGGAGTGCTTTCCTTTTCCATTCCACCATCAGACTTTCTATCAGGTGGATGTGAGTAAGAGACTTGGCTGTAAAAGCCCTTGATTAAGTTACCTCTCAGCACCAATTCTGAGGTTTTTTACCCTTGAGACTTATGCTTCATGTTCAGATCAACCTGAATGACATTGGGAAGTCTCAAGCACCTTCAAACCAGTTCTTTCGGCTTTGTGTCTTCAAACATAGGCCATTTGGACTGGGGTTGTGGATTGCTCTGGCATTCACAGCCATTGAGAAAGAGGGACCTGGAAAAGCTTCTCAGCTGCAAATCTCCTTGGACCCAAGACAACAAGAGACTGTAATGTATTTTTCCTTCACCCCTTTGAAACTTCCAGCTTATTGCCTTAAGGAGATAACTCTTTGTGAACAATAAAACCTATTTTGTGTTATCTATAGTGTTTGGGTCTTTGAGAGTTCCAGTTTCCCTAAAGGAGGGCAAGAAGCAATCCCCTGGGGAAAGATGTCACGTCCATGCCTCTTTCACTAAGAGCTATAGCCCCCAGGAACGACAGCACATCCCTACTCCACAAACAGGCTATACTTCCAAGTGCCAAGAAGCCTCCAAAGGCAATCCCTCCAGGTTACAGTGAGTGCCATGAACACGTAGCCCAAATGATGCCAATGTCCTCCTCAAACACGATGGCCCATCACCCAAGGAAGGCTGTCATTCGGGGAGGTTTTCACCCTAAATTTGACATGCTTCTGTCATGAAAATATCATTGCAGAATTGATAAATGTGAATTTAATATGATGTGTGGGAATGGATGAAAGAATGGAAGATGAATATATCGATGGAGCTAATAATTTCGGAAACACCAGTATAATATTAAGGCCTGCAATGACCAACTACCTGCTTGCTGGACTGTAATTAAAAGTTGCTAATAAGAAATAAAAGGTAAACTCTGATAAGAATTGAGACACTGATAACAGAAATGTTTACTATGTTAAGGAAGTCAACATAAGATCAACACTAATCAAGAATAATCAACATCTGGCTAGGAAACTGAGATGGATCCAGGATGGAAGACATCTATCATTAATTTACAACTTTGAATCATTGAATCCTAGAGTTGGAAGAGACCTCCTGGGCCATCCAATCCAACCCCATTATGTCAAGAAGCAGGAATATTGCATTCCAGGCACTCCTGACAGATGGCCATCCAGCCTCTGTTTCAAAGCTTCCAAAGAAGGAGCCTCCACCACACTTCGGGGCAGAGAGTTCCACTGCTGAACGGCTCTCACAGTCAGGAAGTTCTTCCTAATGTTCAGGTGGAATCTCCTTTCTTGTAGTTTGAAGCCATTGTTCCATTGTGTCTTAGTCTCCAGGGAAGCAGAAAGGAAGCTTGCTCCTTCCTCCTCCCTGTGGCTTCCTCTCACATATTTATACATGGCTATCATGTCTCCTCTCATCCTTCTCTTCTTCAGGCTAAACATGCCCAGCTCCTTAAGCCGCTCCTCATAGGGCTTGTTCTCCAGACCCTTGATCATTTTAGTCGCCCTCCTCTGGACACATTGGCTTTGTGGCTGGTATGTGTGCCCTTGTGTCCTCTGTTGCCTGGTGTCCTCCCTTTCCATTGACCATGTGCTCTATGTCAGGATGGGGTATTGGGGTGGGATGATAGTTTCATGGCATGAGTGATCACTCATGCTGCCTATAATTCTCTATCTGATGAGGTCATTAAAGGTTTGCCACCCCTGTCCTCCATCCTCCGCTTCTGTCAGCCATTGATGGAGCAATGTGAGCAATATTAAGCTAGGCTTCAAGTTTTGGACAAAGGTGAGATATTACTGTCAATGATACATGACCAAGTGCCTTTTCACTCATTCTCACATTCCCATTTGTCCAACTGAGTGCAAACCTGGATCACAGCAAATTGCCTGTGTAGAAGTTTATTTTATTGCGTGTGGGAGTGTGTGTGCCTTCTCCAGATGAGTCAGAATCCACCTCTAGTTCATTTTATGATAAGCACTGGGTGATGCTGATGGTGAAGGACGTTCATCCTATTGGGTTTTTCATGTAGACTTTGGGTAATTCTACATCCTACAAAATTTGATCTCAGGGCATTTTCAGTATGATTCTTGGGCTGGAGATTCAATAAAGTTTTCTACTACGTAGCCCTAGTTTTGTATGCCTTGCCTATGCAAAATCCATGAGAGTATCTCAAGATTTAAGGTGATGGAGATCCTTTTCTCAGTCCCTCAACCGTCCCATATGGATTTGTTGGAAAAGAAGACCTTCTGCTTGGTCACACCCTCCCCCAAATCTTTGAGCCTCTGAAGTCCCACGATGAGAAAAAGGATTCTATATAAATGAATGAAAGAAGACGGAGAAGAGGACTATTATTATTATTTGAAACACAACACGATGACTCCACAGCAGTCAAGGTGGCCCCAGTGGTGATTGGCACACTGGGTGCAGTGCCTCAAGACCTTGGCCTGCACTTAAACACAATCGGTGCTGACAAAATTACCACCTGCCAGCTGCAAAAGGACACCTTACTGGGATCTGCACACATTATTTGCCGAGACATCACACAGTCCTAGACACTTGGGAAGGGTCCGACGTGTGATCCAATAGAACAGCCAGCAGAGTGACCTTGTCTGCTGTGGACTCATCTTGTTGTGTATCTAATAGTAATAAGAGAACTTCATTTGTATCCTGCCCTATCTCCCTATGGGGACTCAGGCCGGCTTCCAACAAAGTAACAGGAAAACATTCAATGCCTATATAAACAACGCAGAGCTAGATATAGATCTATAATTATATATACTAACTTTAGATATGCATTTCCCCCGAAACGTTTGCAAATCCTCTCTATATATATGTACTTTTCTCTCCTGCAATATTTGCAAGCCCTATATATCTATATTAATATATATCTATCTAGACATCTCTCTATATATAGATAATGAGAGAGAGAGAGAGAGAGAGAGAGAGAGAGAGAGAGAGAGAGGTACCACTATATATTTATCGATATCTATATAGGATTTGCAGAGACTTGCAAACATGTGAGGGGAAAAGTCATATATAAAAATAATGTATACTTATAGATACAGATATACAGGTACATGGAAATCTCTAGATATCTATATCTATATCTATGATTTGCAAAGACCTGCAAACATGTGAATGGAAAATTCACATATATGTATACATATACATATACATACATACATATATATATATATATATATATATATATATATATATATATATAAAGAGAGTGAGAGAGAAACAGATATATAGGTACCTCTATACATTTATCGATATCTATATCTATATAGGATTTGCAGAGACTTGCAAACATGTGAGGAGAAAACTCACATCTAAAAATAATGTATACTTATAGACAGAGATATACAGGTACATGGAAATCTCTCTCTCTCTCTCTCTCTCTATATATATATATATATATATATATATATATGATTTGCAAAGACTTGCAAACATGTGAGGGGAAAATTCATATGTATATATATATATATATATATAGAGAGAGAGAGAGAGAGAGAGAGAGGTGTACCTCTATGTATTTATTGATATCTATATCTATATAGGATTTGCAGAGACTTGCAAAAATGTGAGGGGAAAATTCATATATAAAAATAATGTATGCTTATAGATACAGATATACATGTACATGTAAATCTCTAGATATCTATATGTATATCGGATTTGCAAAGACCTGCAAAAACTTCCAAGGGAACAAAAATCCAAATATAAACTTAATACATTTAGATACACACCCAAAAAAGCCAGGAAATTGGGTGGGTTTGAAAGAGAGCCCTGCAAACAAGGATATGAAATAGATCTCCTTTCCCTCCTTCTCTCCCTTTTGACTGGAAAAGAAAACACACTGTCAAGGGAGGGAAAGAGGAGAGAGAAATAGATCATATATTCTGTGCAGCATCAACCAAGATCTGGAGGGTGGAGAGGTGGGGCTGCAGTGATCTATAGGGATTCCATCTCCTTGACCAGATGCCACATCCCACGAACATCCTCATTTGAATGCGTCCACCTGAGGGTAAGAGATCGGGACAGAATAGGGAGACTTGTAGTGTACCGACCACCTCGCAACACTACAACCTCCCCATCTGAGTTAGTCGAGGTGATCTCAGGTTTGGCATTGGAGTCCCAATGGCTTATAATGCTGGGGGACTTCAATGTTCATGCAGAGGGAGAAGGGCCAAATTTCCCACACAGAACCCCCATGAACAAAAATGCAAATATAAAGTTAATACATTTAGATACACACACACACAAAAAAAAGCCAGGAAATTGGGTGGGTTTAAAAAAGAGCCGTGCAAACAAGGAGGACTTGAAATAGATATCCTTTCTGGGCACCACAATTCAAGAGAGATATTGACTCTAAGCTGGAATGTGTCCAGAGGAGGGTGACTAAAATGATCAAGGGTCTGGAGATCAAGCCCTATGAGGAGCGGCTTAAGGAGCTGGGCATGTTTAGCCTGAAGAAGAGAAGGCTGAGAGGAGATATGATAGCCATGTATAAATATGTGAGAGGAAGCCACAGGGAGGAGAAGGAAACAAGCTTGTTTTCTGATTCCCTGGAGACTAGGACGCAAGGGAACAATGGCTTCAAACTACAAGAGAGGAGATTCCATCTGAACATGAGGAAGAACTTCCTGACTATGAGAGCCGTTCAGCAGTGGAACTCTCTGCCCCGGAGTGTGGTGGAGGCTCCTTCTTTGGAAGCTTTGAAACAGAGGCTCGATGACTATCTGTCAGGGGTGATTTGAATGCAATATTCCTGCTTCTTGGCAGAATGGGGTTGGACTGGATGGCCCTTGAGGTCTCTTCCAACTCTTTGATTCTATGATTCTATGATTCCCTCCTTCCCTCTCTTTTGACAGGAAAGGAAAACACACTGTCAAGGGAAGGGAAGAGGAGAGTGAAATAGATCGTATATTGCAAGCAATGGTCTTCAGGGCTGAAAAATCCTGCTTATCTTCGAGTATATACGGTACAGTGAATGCTAAATCTCGAAGCTTTTTGTCAGTCTGGATGAGCCCACGTTTCACTTTAAGGAGGAAAGAGGGAAAAGACTAATGATGTGGTTTACATATGGAGGCTTAAAAAAGGTTTAGGAGAAATAAGGGGGAAATAATGGCTGTTATTGCCTCTTTAAGGAGTTGTGTTTTGCATAACAAAGGAAAACAAGTGTCCCTGAATCTCCCTATTTTTTTTCCAAAAGGCCCTTTTAGCATAATGCAAAATAGCGTCAATAGGTTCCTTTTAATATATATGATAATGAGTTTGTAGGCAGGGCAGGGGGAAAAATTACAAGCCAAGCAAACAGATGCCTTGTCAACAAGGTTTAGAATTTAGAATCACCGGGGCCTTTTAAAGGAACAGACTTGGTGTGACATAAAACTGAAGCGTATTATAATATTTCACATTCACACTGTTCGATGTGACACTTTTGCCTCATTAAAATGAAGAATGACACAGCCGGAGAGACAGTCCCGTTTTCCCAGCTTTGTATCTGGAGTTCAAAAGATGTCTCTGGCAAATTGTTCCAAAGAGACAAAGCATCAAGCACCTGGAACACCGTCCCGCGTACAATTAATTCCCTCACTTTCCGGGAACGTTGTCGATGTGGCACAGTGGTGGCCATACAAAGCATAAGTGGCCTGCTAGGGCTCTCGGTGGGCCTTCTCCAGAACCTGCTAAAGAGGCACAATAGCGATTTTCTCCTGGTGTGTAATTGTCGGTGGTTTGTGATCAATCTGTCCTGAGGCACATCTGCTTCTCTGGCTTTGTTGAGTGTAAATAGATACACATCCATCCAAGGGCAGAATACAGCTTCCATACCAAGTGAGAGAAGACATTTCAGACAAAACAGCTTCTTCTCCCTAGAATATTGGACTTCTCCTCCCTAGTTTTCCCTAAGGACTTCCAAAGTCATGGCATTCCTGTGGGGCGTGAACCTCCAAGCAGCAACCAAAGGGTAACATCTGAAAGACCATAGAATCATACAAATGGAGCTTCTTACTTAGGCGATCCCTCATTGTCCAGGTAGTATAGTCTTCCAGGATCAATAGGAGCCTAGTGTCTAGATCTAGGGAAGTCATGCTCCCCATGCTCTATTCCACTTTGGTTAGACCACACCTGGAATCACATTGTGTCCAATTCTGGGCACCACAATTCAAGAGAGATATTGACTCTAAGCTGGAATGTGTCCAGAGGAGGGCGACTAAAATGGTCAAGGGTCTGGAGAACAAGCCCTATGAGGAGCGGCTTAGGGAACTGGGCGTGTTTAGCCTGAAGAAGAGAAGGCTGAGAGGGGATATGATAGCCATGTATAAATATGTGAGAGGAAGCCACAGGGAGGAGGGAGCAAGCTTCCTTTCTGCTTCCCTGGAGACTAGGACGCAATGGAGGAATGGCTTCAAACTACAAGAGAGGAGATTCCATCTGAACATGAGGAAGAACTTCCTGACTGTGAGAGCCATTCAGCAGTGGAACTCTCTGTGTGGTAGAGGCTCCTTCTTTGGAAGCTTTTAAACAGAGGCTGGATGGCCATCTGTCAGGGGTGCTTTGAATGCAATATTCCTTCTTCTTGGCAGAATGGGGTTGGACTGGATGATGGCCCAGGAAGTCTCTTCCAACTCTTTGATTCTAGGATTCTATGAACAGTGTTGGTGGGTCCATAGGTGACTTTGCAGCCCTATTCTTGATCCGCATGTTTTCCCACAGTGAGGTCATTGGTTTCCAAGTGGAAGGCGGTCCCAGTCAAGGTTGATTTGATGCGCCTTCCTCTTGGCACATTTCTCTCTTTCACCCTCCATTTGTGCCTCTTCAAATTCTGCAGCACTGCTGGTCACAGCTGACCTCCAGCTAGAGCGCTCAAGAGCCAGGGCTTCCCAGTTCTCAATGTCTATGCCACAATTTTTAAGGTTGGCTTTGAGCCCATCTTTCAATCTCTTTACCTGTCCACCAACATTCCGTTTTCCGTTCTTGAGTTTGGAGTAGAGTAGCTGCTTTGAGAGATGGTGGTTGGGCATCCGGACAACGTGGCTGGTCCAGCGGAGTTAATGGTGAAGGACCATCGCTTCAATGCTGGTGGTCTTTGCTTCTTCCAGCACACTGACATTTTTCCGCCTGTCTTCCCAAGAGATTTGCAGGATTTTTCAGAGGGAACGCTGATGGAATCGTTCCGGGAGTTGCATGTAACATCTGTAGACAGTCCATGTTTTGCAGGCATATAGCAGGGTTGGGAGGACAATAGCTTTGCAATCAAGCACTTTGGAAGGAACCACAAGGATCATCTGGAATGCACAAGGCCCATGCTGCAAGGCACAACTCCATCACTCCTAAACATGATTTAGTCATTTAAAGACCTTCTGCTTAAAGATCTCCAAAGATGAAGAACTTATCACCTTCTAAGACAGTCTGTTCCACTGTTGAATAGTCTTGTGCAATCTAGGTAAAGTTTGACCTGTTTCGTGTCCTGGCTTTCAATGTGAGCCCCAATTCATTTTTGGGAGCCTCCCGAAATTGGAGTGGGGGGGCAGATATCTGTTTTTACTCTGGGGCACCAAAAGATCAGTTTTCTATTAGCTCATTATTGGGGGAGGGGGGGCTCCCCAGGTTTTCCTTCCTGTTGTTTTAGGCATTTAAGCTGTTTCTACTCCAGAGGAGAGGCACTCAAGTGTAGGCAGGCACTCCCTTTAAGGAGGCTTCTTGCCTGTTTCTACTCCAGAGGAGAGGCGCTCGGCTGGAGGCAGGCACTCGCTTTAAAAAGGCTTCTTGCCTGTTTCTACTCTAGAGGAAAGGTGCTTGGCTGCAGGAAAGCACTCACTTTAAAGAGATTTCTTACCTGTTTCTACTCTAGAGGAGAGGCACTCAGCTGTAGGCAGGCACTTGCTTTAAGGAGGCCTCTACCTGTTTCTTACTCTAGTGGAGAGGTGCTCAGCTGCAGGAAGGTACTTGCTTTAAGGAGGCTTCTACCTGTTTCTACTCTAGAGGAGAGGCACTCAGCTGTAGGCAGGCACTTGCTTTAAGGAGGCCTCTACCTGTTTCTTACTCTAGAGGAGAGGTGCTCAGCTACAGGCAGGCACTCACTTTAAGGAGGCTTCTACCTGTTTCTTATTCTAGAGGAGAGGGGCTCAGCTGCAGGCAGGCACTCACTTTAAGGAGGCTTCTTACCTGTTTCTACTCTAGAGGAGAGGCACTCAGCTGTAGGCAGGCACTTGCTTTAAGGAGGCTTCTTGCCTGTTTCTACTCTAGAGGAGAGGTGCTCAGCTGCAGGAAGGCATTCACTTTAAGGAGATTTCTTAATTGTTTCTACTCTAGAGGAGAGGCGCTCAGCTGCAGGCAGACACTCACTTTAAGGAGGCTTCTTGCCTGTTTCTACTCTAGAGGAGAGGTGCTTGGCTGCAGGCAGACGTCTGTGCTTTCTCTTCTGGGCCTGCATGCCACACACAATCTTTCCCAAGCAAGGAGGCAAGTTCTCTGTTTCCTGCTCTAGAAGAGAGGCGCTCAGCTGCAGGCAGACAGCACTTTCTCTCCCAAGCTGCACCATGCCAACAGTCATGCACACACTCTATCCAAAGCCTGGTGAGGAAGGGGCGGGGAGCAGTGGAGGGACGAGGTTGCTGCCGCCAAGGCCCTCTTCTTCGGGAGGGTCCTCCTCCTTGGTACCTCTGCTGCTCCCCGCCTTGGAGGTCCCTTCCTCTCCAGGTTGTGGACCCAAGCCTGGTGCCCAACCTGGGGAGGAAGGAGCGGGGAGCAGCGGAGGGACAAGGAGGAGGACGCCACCACCAAGACCCTCTTGGGTGGCGGCATCCTCCTCCTCACCACCTCAATTTCTCCCCGCTGTGGAGTCCCCTTCCTCACCAGGCTGGGTGCCAAGTCCTGGAGCCCAGCCTATCAAGGAAGGAACAGGGAGCAGCTATACAGTGTTCCCTCACTGCTCCTCGCAAAACAGCGAGTCCGCAATAAGCGAACCGCGAAGTAGCGAGGGAACACTGTGTTGGGGTTCAGCCTGAGTTTGAACTTGAACCTGATTCTCTGTTTGTTCCTCCTGATGCTAATGAAAATATATTTACTGATGCTAATGAAAATGTACTTCCTGATGCTAATGAAAATGTACCTCTTGATGCCAATGCTCCTGAAATTAGTGAGGAAGAAACTTCTGTAGATTTGGAAAATGCCAATGTTCCTGAAATTAGTGAGGAAGAAACTTATGTAGATTTGGAAAATTAAAGTACCAGTGTTCATGAGAATGTTTCAGAGGGAAGCCATGACCTTTCACTCCCTTCTGCACCTGGTAACTCTAATGAGAACAGAAGGGGCCAGATCTGGCAAGACAGAAGTAAATCACTCAGTTTGCGAAGGTTTTCCAGATTACAAGAAATACAAACAATGGCTTCAAAGCAGAGGGGCGGTTCACAGAACCAATTCTTCGGCTTTAAGTGCCTTCCGCCGGGCTGACTTTCTCAGTTCAGGCATCGTTTCAGATTGATGAAGACCTTGACAGTTCTCCCGGGATTTCTAGGATATCAAGTACGGTTAGTGGATTGCTAACAGGTTCCAGTATTTTACAGTGTGGCTTTGGGTTTTGCTTTGTCCATTTAAATTCATGTTTGCTGATTTTGCTGTGACTTTTGACTTGCATTTTTCCTTTATTTTGTAACCATTTTTCTTCAATAAAAAAGGATTGTTTTTCACAGTCAAGTGTGGTGGATAGTAGGGCTGGGCGGTTTCGTTTCGTTAATTCGTAATTCGTTAAAAATTCGTTATTTTTTTTATAACGAAGCAATAACGAACCATTCTGGAGCAACTTAAAAATGAAACGAAGTTTTAAATTTGTTTCGTAAATGCTTCGGATTCGTTATGTATTCGTTTCGTTATCGGTTTGAGGTCGTTTCGTTATTATTTCCACATGTCTGGGGCAAGTTTTATAGTTGTTTTTTGTTTAATTAGTGAAAAAAATTATAATATCACACCAACAGTCAACAACAGAGGGAGAGGGAAGCTTCAGAAGTTAGGGGAAACTTCTGAAGCTTCCCTCTCCCTCTGTTGTTGACTGTTGGTGTGATATTATAATTTTTTTTCACTAATTGGAGGTCCCATTTGGAGGTTTTTTAGCGTATTGCGCGGTCGCGTCCGCCATTAATGAATCGATTCGTTATTGTTTTGTAATTGTTTCATTAATGTTTCGTAATTTTTTTTACATTTACGAAATTTCGTAAATATCGAACTTTTTAAAAGAAAAATTTTGGAATTCTTTTAAATATCGAAACGCAAACCCCCCCAAAAAACGAATCGATTTTAGAAACAAATTTTTCCGTTGTTACCCAGGCCTAGTGGATAGTTATCTTAGGGCCTCGTTTCCTGCTCTGGTTTGCAACACACTGTAACTGTTTGTCTTCCCTTTGGACAATTATGAGAGAGTTTGCCCCTGAGGACTCTTTTGTGCTCATCACATTGCCCTAAGACGGAGCAGCCTGCAAAATCCATATGTGGTCGAAAGAACATCCGCCACATATATAAACCCGGCAGGATTCCTCCTTCTCTATTTTCAGAAAAAAAGACATTGTGGAGTAAAAACTCTCTTAAAGGAAGGATTGGTTTCCAACAACACACAAAGCTTTTCTAAGGGCCCTGTTCAAAAGCAATGCACGGGAGTGGAAGGCAATCTCTCTATTCAGTTGGTTTCAGATCCTTTCCTAAGCAGACCATTGTCCGGAACGATAAAAGGCATACAATCAAGCCCGACTGAATGGAATGTATCTGCCCTCTTGAGAAGACAATGCTTCCCCGGCCTTGGTAGCAAAGCCAGCTCTGTTTTGACTGCTCGGTGAGATTAATTTCGCTGCGCGTTCAGGTTGGCAGAGGGATGCCACCTGGTCACAGCTTTCAAACACAGCTTATGGATCAGAGCCATGCCTGGACATTATGGCTTGGTGGTGGGCAGCACAGGTACAGAACCCACTGCAAGGCTGGTGCTTCTCGCTATCACATGAATATTGTGTCCAATTCTGGGCACCACAGTTCAAGAGAGATATTGACAAGCTGGAATACTGTGTCCAGAGGAGGGCGACTAAAATGATCAAGGGTCTGGAGAACAAGCCCTATGAGGAGCGGCTTGGGGAACTGGGCATGTTTAGCCTGAAGAAGAGAAGGCTGAGAGGAGATATGATAGCCATGTATAAATATGTGAGAGGAAGCCACAGGGAGGAGGGAGCAAGCTTGTTTTCTGCTTCCTTGGAGACTAGGACGCAATGGAAGAATGGCTTCAAACTACAAGAGAGGAGATTCCATCTGAACATGAGGAAGAACTTCCTGACTGTGAGAGCCGTTCAGCAGTGGAACTCTCTGCCCCGGAGTGTGGTGGAGGCTCCCTCTTTGGAAGCTTTTAAACAGAGGCTGGATGGCCATCTGTCAGGGGTGATTTGAATGCAATATTCCTGCTTCTTGGCAGAATGGGGTTGGACTGGATGGCCCATGAGGTCTCTTCCAACTCTTTGATTCTATGATTCTATGATTCTATGATCATGCGGTTGGAATAGACTGCAAGGTCCACCCAGTCCAACCCCTTTCTGCAATAGAGGAAGGAATACACCATCAAAGCAGCCTTCCAGAGAAGGAGTTGTGTGTGGAAGGGTCTAATGGATCCCTTACCTTAGCTAGCTGGCAAAAGCCTAACGAAGTGAGCCCGGTGAAGCCACGGCATTCATTTTAGGAAAGGGAGACTGGGAGACGCCATTGTTCTTTCATTCGCTGGGCCTGTAACAGCTGTACTTTTCTATGGGACGTATACTTTAAGCCCAGCGGGAAGCCAGGGCGCCTCAAAGAGAGGTTCTCAGGGATTTTTCTGCAGTAATGGTCTTTAGAGTCTTTGATGATGCAACAAAGTCTTTATTATGGAATAAACAACAAATCTTCAATGGTTCAAACAACACTTCAAGGCTTTCTTAGTCTAGTCCTCAATGGGCTGGTACCTGACTTTAATTAACTGTACTTTCTCTGTAGGAAAAAAAAACCCTATCTAACCTCTCCCAGGCTGTTTACTATCTATGCCTCATCGGTGTGGGTCCTACTACCAATTCCAAATGCATCTAGGTATTGAGTAGACCTATCAGCCGAGGCTTGTAGATATTTCAGATGGAGTTCCGCGGATCTGTATTGCGGTCCTCCCTCAGAGAATTCTTTGAGAACTTCAGGGTTGTTTTCCCTCTGATTGCTGTGAGGCTGAGAGGATGTGAGCTCTCAGCCAGAGCCTTGGGACCTTTCCCCTGGAGTTTCTGTTTCTGTTTCCTCGGATGTTCCTGAGAAAAGAAGCTTTTCTACGGGACGAGTTGGTCTACGTCCTATAGTTTACCTTCCTTATTAGAGACTGCCCAAAGAAATGGCTCCTTTCCCTCCCAGAGCCTTGAACAAGGGGTGGAACCAAAGCTTAATTATGATGGACAGGAGGCCTGCCCTATGACTGCAAACACATAACAGAAAGAAAATAAAGTTGGAGCTCCTGGTACAACCGTACCAGCACAGCCATCTTAGGTTAGGTTTGCCTTGAGGGGGTGTGCTCTAGTCTTGGAGGGAAAGTTAGAAGGCTAGGATTGGTTAGGAAGATAGGGGTGGAGCCTAAGTGGTCTAAAGGAAAAAAGTGTCTTTTAAACTGAGGTTAGAGATCCCAGTTTGCCAGCTGCAGTTTGGGTGTGAAGAGAGAAGCAGAGTTTGGGTTTGAAGAAGAAGTTTGGGTTAGTCTTTTGAGAAGTATTCAGAGTAGCTATTGAGGAGAGAGCTAGAATACTGTTTTGTGGAGCAGTACCCCGTTAGTGGTCTGCTCAATTCCTAAGGAAGGCTAGTTCAGGGTTTTTGGCTAGATTCCTAAGGGAGATTTTTGGGAGTTACTTTCAGAGATTCATTTCCTGAAGTAATTTTCTGTGTTGAAACTTTTAAGACTTGTAACCCAGAAGTTTTTAAGATCTTTACTCAAACGCAACCACAAGCTTTTTATGCCAGTGTTTTACTGAAACCATTAAGCATTTGTACCTGAATTATTCAAGCCTGTTCAATAAACGTTCTTGTTTTGGATTAAAATCTTTAACTTATTTTCTTTAATCCAGTCTTCAAACGGAGTCCAATCAATCCTGTTTCTGCATTTCCCTTGGGATTTGGTGATCATAGAGGTCAATTCATCCATATTTATAATGTCCAGCATTTTCTCAATCCATTACTCTAGAGGAGGAGCTCAGCTGCAGGAAGGTATAGGCACTTTCTGGGCCTGCATTCTGCACACAGACTCTCTTTCCAAGGCAAGGAGGCAAGTTCTGACTATATTCTTACTCTAGAGGAGGCACTCGGCTGCAGGCAGGGCCTCCATGCCACACATACACACACTTTCCAAAGCAAAGAGGCAAGTTCTGACTTTCCTCATACTCTAGAGGAGGCACTCGGCTGCAGACAGGGCCTGCACGCTACACACACACACACTTTCCAAAGCAAAGAGGCAAATACTGACTTTCTTCATACTCTAGAGGAGGCACTCGGCTGCAGGCAGGACCTGCACGCCACACACACACACACTTTCCGAAGCAAAGAGGCAAGTTCTGATTTTCTTCTTACTCTAGAGGAGGCACTCGGCTGCAGGCAGGACCTGCACGCCACACACACTTTCCGAAGCAAAGAGGGAAGTTCTGGCTTTCTTCTTACTCTAGAGGAGGCACTCGGCTGCAGGCAGGACCTGCACGCCACACACACACACACACACACTTTCCGAAGCAAAGAGGCAAGTTCTGATTTTCTTCTTACTCTAGAGGAGGCACTCGGCTGCAGGCAGGACCTGCACGCCACACACACACACACACACACACTTTCTGAAGCAAAGAGGGAAGTTCTGGCTTTCTTCTTACTCTAGAGGAGGCACTCGGCTGCAGGCAGGACCTGCACGCCACACACACACACACACACTTTCTGAAGCAAAGAGGGAAGTTCTGGCTTTCTTCTTACTCTAGAGGAGGCACTGGGCTGCAGGCAGGACCTGCACGCCACACACACACATACTTTCCAAAGCAAAGAGGCAAGTACTGACTTCCTTCTTACTCTAGAGGAGGCACTCGGCTGCAGGCAGAGCCTGCACGCCACACACACACACACACACACTTTCCAAAGCAAAGAGGCAAGTTCTGACTTTCTTCTTACTCTAGAGGAGGCACTCGGCTGCAGGCAGGACCTGCACGCCACACACACACACTTTCCAAGCAAAGAGGCAAGTTCTGACTTTCTTCTTACTCTAGAGGAGGCACTCGGCTGCAGGCAGGACCTGCACGCCACACACACAAATACTTTCCAAAGCAAAGAGGCAAGTACTGACTTCCTTCTTACTCTAGAGGAGGCACTCGGCTGCAGGCAGAGCCTGCATGCCACACACACACACACACACACACACACACACACTTTCCAAAGCAAAGAGGCAAGTTCTGACTTTCTTCTTACTCTAGAGGAGGCACTCGGCTGCAGGCAGGACCTGCACGCCACACACACAAATACTTTCCAAAGCAAAGAGGCAAGTACTGACTTCCTTTTTACTCTAGAGGAGGCACTCGGCTGCAGGCAGAGCCTGCACGCCACACACACACACACACACACACACACACACTTTCCAAAGCAAAGAGGCAAGTTCTGACTTTCTTCTTACTCTAGAGGAGGCACTAGGCTGCAGGCAGGACCTGCACGCCACACACACACACTTTCCAAAGCAAAGAGGCAAGTTCTGACTTTCTTCTTACTCTAGAGGAGGCACTCAGCTGTAGGCAGGTACATGCACTGGGTCTGCACGCCACACACACTCTCCCTCTTTACAAGGCACATACTCACAAATGCAGAGGGGGAGCCTGTGATTGGCTCCCGCTTGCTTTCATGTCAAGCTGATTTTTGTACCGGGACGGGACTTCCCGTTGCGTGCTCCTGAATGTAACGAAAGTAACGAAAGAACGGATGTAACGAAGGGAAATGGATTCACGCACATCTCTATTGTTTTCTGGCCACTGCATTTTGGATCTAGCTCTGAACTCCATTAAATCGTCAGTGTAGATAAGGCCTGGGATGTTGTAAGTAAGGCTTAAAACCTCACCACCATATGACCAGGTTTCTGATCCCAGATTGTCTGCTTTGAACTGGATTATATCGCAGTATAGACTCATATAATCCAGTTCAAAGAAGATAATTAGGATTAAGAAACTGGATTACATGGCCGTGTTGATCCATCCAAAGATGGCTTTTCCCATCCAGATTGGCCTGTGTTGAATCCTGGTCATTTCCAACAATCCCTTTGGGTCCTTGTCCTTTGGAGCAAGGCTCCATCTTTCCAATGACAGCTCTCTCTCTCTCTCTCTCTCTCTCTCTCTCTCAGAACGTGGCTATCCTTTAATCCACCCCCTTAATCTTTTAATCACTTTCCCCCTTAATCTTCTTTTCTCGGAGCTAAACATAACCAGCTCTTTCGACTATTCTTCAGCTCTGCTCATACGTTCCATTCTCATCCTCATCAACAGAGATGTAGCTAAGCATACATTCAGCCATTTAAGGGGAAAATGTGGCTTAAGGGGTTTACACTTCGAAATGTGCATATGTATATGAGAAATAGAAGCAGGAAGAGGTACAATAATCAGAAAGGAAAGAGAAAATACATATGTTTCCCTTCTCTCCTAACAAGGAATTGTGGGAGTTGAAGTCCAAAACACCAGGAAGGCCCAAGTTTGCCCATACCTGGGATAAGGCTTTGGCTTCTCCCCACCCCCACCCTGCCTGTGCTGTCACCCGCTGGGCCTATAATAATTGTCTTTTGAATAGGACGTGCTCTTTGTGCCCAGCGGGAAGCCGGGGTGCCTCAGGTGAAAGGCTCTAAGGATTTTCCTATACAAAAGTCTTTAGATGCTTGAAAAGTTTAACAAAGTCCTTTATTGTTGCTTAGATCTTCAACAATTTAAACAAACACTCCTCAGATCTTCAACAAGTCAAACAAATGCTTCTTAACTTGCCCAAATGGACAGGTAACTGGCTTCGAACTTATGACCTTTTTGGTCAGAGTGATCTTAATGCAGCTGACACTTAGCCAGCTGCGCCACAATCCTGGTGCCTTTTTAACCCCTCCCAGGCAATCTACTTTCTATGCTTGCTGGTGTGGGCTCTACTCCCAGCTCCAATTGCTTCTGGTTACCCGAGTAGACCTACCAGCCAAGGCTTTGTAGATTCTCCAGCTGGAGTTCTTTTGGATCTTTTCCACGAAAGATGTGGAGCTGTTTCCCCCGGATGCTGTGAGAAACGAAGCTTGTCTACAGATGGAACTGATCCACGTCCTGTAGCTAAGCTTTCCACTATAAGACTGAACTAAAAATGGTTCCCTTTCCCTCCCAGAGCCCTGGAAAAAGGGGCAGAACCAAAACAACAATGATAGACAGGTCATTGGCCCCATTATTGCAAACCAAGGGAAGCTAGGGCTGGGCAATTCGTTTCGTTAATTCGTAATTCGTTAAAAAATTCGTTAATTTTTGAATTACGAAACGATTACAAAACTTTTTTTTAACCTGGAAGTGTTTTTAAATATCGAAACGGCAGGCGCCAAAAAAATTTGTATTTCCGTCCATTTCGGAAATACGTAAGATGGCCGCCTGCCGATGCTTGCTGAGAGGGCGAGCTTTTACTTTTCCTTGGAAGGGAGAGGGGCGAGCGAGCGGTGAGCGAGAGGGGCGAGCGAGCGGCGAGCGAGAGGGGCAAGCGAGCGGCGAGCGAGAGGGGCGAGCGAGCGGCGAGCGAGAGGGCCCGCCAGAGTGAGTGCCTGCCTTCCCTCCTTAATAATAATTAATAATAATTAATCCCTATTCTACTAAATTAATAATTAAAATTAAAAAATATTTAAAAATATTGAAAAAAAAAAGGGCGCCATCTTTACAAAATGTTTTGTAAATATTTACGAAATTTCGTAAATACCGAACTTTTTTTTTGGAAAAATTTGTAATTATTTTAAATATCGAAACAAAAAAAAACCCCAATTACAAATTGATTTTAGAAACAAATTTTTGCGTTGTTACCCAGGCCTAGAAGCCACCTTACTGCAAAATGCATGGAACCTTGGAATATATGCAAACACTCAATAGAAAGAAAATGAAGCTGAAGCTCCTGGTACAGCCATACCAGCACACTGCCGACATGCTTGTTTTCATGCATTTAGCAGCCAAATCCCCCAAATTGTCAGAATCTGGGACACCAAAACTATATTGTGCACAGGTATGCTGATGAAACATCAGGAGACAATGCTGCTGGAAGGTGTCTGCAAAACTCACAGCAAGCCAGAAATTCTGGCCATGAAAGCCTTCAACAACAACAACGAACAAGAAAGCTTCTTTAGTGGGTTGTTGTAGGTTTTTCGGGCTATATGGCCATGTTCTAGAAGCATTCTCTCCTGACGTTTCACCTGCATCTAGGGCAAGCATCCTCTGAGGTCTGTTGGAAATGAGGAAAATTGGGTTTGAATACCTGTGGAGTAATGTCCAGAAGATTTCTCTCATATCCTGTTGTCTGAGCCTTGTTCTTAGCTTTGGGTCAGGTGTTTGCAAATATAGACCTCTTGGTGCTTCTCTTTCTTTCTTTCTTTTCCACCTGAAAGAGAGAGAGAGAGAAAGAGCAGGCGTTGATTAGAAACTCTCCATCATTTTGTCACAATGTGCACACAAGTATTTCTGCTGCTGAAGAGATCAACCCGGGTGAGGCACAGAGAGAACGGCGCTTGGAACAATATTTTACAAGCCCGCTGGGCTCATAAATCAAAAGGACCTTAATGGCTCCTCCTGACTCTAATGTACGCCCAAGGAGCCTTGTGTCTTGGGCAAGCAAGCAAAGGTCATTAGTCCCACTCTCAGAAGCAAATGACAATTAATGTCCTGCGCTCTGAGACCAGGCGAGAAGTCGCAGGTACAACGGGTCATCTGTTCAGCCAAGTTACCACCAGTTTCATTGCGATGGGAGATGAAGAGATCTGAGCTGCATTGAGTCAAAACAGGGAGGAGAGAGACATTAAGGTTTTTCCTTCAAGTGCAAAAGATCTTCTGTATCCTCCGGCTTTTCACACCTGAAAACCAAAACACATGGTCAAGTGACATCAGACTGTTGTCATTTTGGTAAACGTTAAGAGAAGATGTAATGGTTTGCTTTTGCCTCAGCTTTCTGGGAAGGGGAGTGTTGGGGTTCAGCCTGTGTGTGAACCTGAACCTAAACCTGATTCTCTGATTGTATTTCCAGATGCCAGTGTAGATGTCAATGTGAATTCTGAGGCCAATTTAGATGATGATGGTTTGAGTAGTGAAAATCCTACAACCTTGGAAAGTGAAAGTCAAAATTCCCATGAGAACATGCATTCCGAGCCAAGCGGAGAAGTTTCACTCCCTTTTCCTCCCAGCCTTAGTTCTCCAGAGAATCTGACACCTGGTCTGCCTAATGAGGATAGGCGGGGGCAGATTTGGCAGAGCCGGGGAGAAGCACAAAGTTTACGTAGGTCAGCCAGATTGAGAGAAATGCAAACAAAAACTTCAGGAGTGTCTCGCAATAGATTTCTTGGCCTTAAGTATGCCTGGCCTGAATGCAGCTTCAGACCAGTCATCGTTCCAGATTCGTTTGCAAGCTTTTGCAGGTCTCCTGATTCTAGTGGCCTTGTTCCTCGGAGGTTTTCTAGTTGTTCCAAGTACGGATAGTGGATTGCTAACAGGTTCCAGGATTCAGCAGTTTTGCTGTGGGTTTTATGATCTTGTTTATGTACATTTCTTGTTGCTGATTTTTACTGTGACTTTTTACCCTTGCATTTTTCATCTATTTTGTATTCATCTTTCATCAATAAAAAAGGATTGTTTTCCTGAAGTCAAGTGAGGTGGATGGTTGTCTGAGGGTCCAGTTTCCTGCTCTGGGTTGCAACAGGGAGGCGTCTATACTCTCCTCTTTCTTCAGGCCGGATCTACACTGCCATATAATATTTCCTTGCATTCTGAAACTGGATTATATGGCAGTGTAGATTCCATCTCAGATGAGATTACAACATTTGCAATTTGAATTCAATTTGGAGCAACTGCAGTAGACTGAGTACAGAAGGAACATGGGAGGAAGAGAGAGGAACTGGGATGTTTAAAAGCCTGAGTATTTGTTTTCTTTGAGAGGTGAGGGTAAATTCTTTAGCCAGCAGTGATTGACAGTTGCAGGGCAGCAATTAGTGACTCATTGTTCCCTGTTCTTTGAAGCTCTCTGGGAGGGAGTGGTTGCTTCCTGTTTAACCTATATAAGCCAGGGCCTGAGCTCAAGTGGCAGTTGAGTTCCCACAGAAGTTGAGGAAGCAAGAAGTCATCTTGTTCCCTCTGCTTCAGATAAGCCTTGTCTTTGAGTGCATTAGGATTCTGAGTGTTTAAAAGCCACATAAAATCAGATCTGGATAGTTGAGGGTATATCGGGGGGGGGGGGTCCATTTTTTGGGAGTCTCCCGAAATTGGGAGGGCAGATATCTGTTTTCACTCTGAGCTGCCGAAATATCTATTGGACTAGTATAGGGGAGGGGGCTTCTCAAGCTCCCCTTCCCATCATTTTAGGCATTTAAGCTCTACTCTAGAGGAGAGGCACTCGGCTACAGGCAGGAGCACACACTTTCTGGGCCTGCACACTAGTACACACACTCTTTCCAAGGCAAGGTGGCTGCTCACAAAAACAGGATCATCTCCCGCTTGCATTCGTGTCAAGCTGATTTTTGTACTGGGAGGGGCCTTCCCATTACATGCTGATGAAATAACAAAAGAATGTATTTACTTATTATTTATTTACTGCACTTATATTTATTTATTATTAATTTGCTTTATTTCTATACCACATTTTTCAGCCCTTAACAGGCATCATCTGCGTACAGGTGACACCGCACCCTGAAACTCCGGGTGATCTCCCCCAGCGGCTTCGTGTAGATGTTAAATAACATCGGGGACAGTACTAAACCCTGAGGGACTCATAGAATCATAGAATCAAAGAGTTACAAGAGACCTCCTGGGCCATCCAGTCCAACCCCATTCTGCCAAGAAGCAGGAATGTTGCATTCAAATCACCCCTGACAGATGGCCATCCAGCCTCTGTTTAAAACCTTCCAAAGAAGGAGCCTCCACCACACTCTGGGGCTGTTTCTGGCTGTTTTAATAGTCCAAAATATAAAACATAACAATAGCACTCAACCACAGAATAAACAAAAATAGCAAACACTGTTGCAGGTTCAAGATAATACTGTAGTCAAAGGTCCAGTACAGTGGTCAAACGCTGAGATTTCAATAAAAAGTCCAGGGATCGAGAGTCTACCGTAGTCAACAGCCAGTCCAAAGATTCAAGGTTCCAGGATTCTAAGAGTTCAGGAGTTCAGGAGACAGGTCAGGATACCGAAAATCCAGAGACTTGGGGGAAAAGCAGCAGCATCCACCACCAAAATATGACAAATACTTTTCTCCTGAAGATCAGTCCCAAGGCTAGCTCATTCTATCCAGAAACACCCAGCTGCAACCCATCTCTTGCATACCTCCACCATTAATTGCTTTCACCCATGAACTCTTACTTGCAGATTACTCAACCCACGTGTAGTGGCTCACTTTGAGACTGAGCTTTCTGAGCCTGAGTTTCCTCAGGACGAGGGGGATGATGGGTTACTGATTTCTGAACATGTCCCTGAGTCGCCTGCGGGCTGATATGGGCGGGATATTAGTGATGTAAATTAAATAAATAAATAAATTATTGAGGCAGACAGGGTTGATTCTGAAGAGGAGATGGCATTTCCATTTCCCAGAGAAAGGAATGTTGTTTTAGATGAAGATAGTGAAACTTCACAGCTGCAGGTGGAGGCTCCATCTGGGAGTTCAGTGCCTCTCGGTTCCCAGGGTGACCAGTCCCAGGATAATGAGTTATGTGGCCTTGAATATGGTGGAGATTTGATTAGGGAAGACCGTTTGCAATTAAGGGTACGCCGAAGTGCTCAGCTTGCCAATAAACGGGAAGTCCGAGGTCAGCTTAATGCTTTCATGCTAGGGGAACATATTTAACGATCTGATTGAAGTCAGTCCTTTGTCAGTGCAATGTTGCTTACACCTATTAACTTCTTTGGAATTACCTTGGCTTTTGGGAAAAGCTTTTAGCTCTTTGGGACTTTGGTTTTGATCTTGGTTTTTGAGGACCTTGTCATGCTGCCAAGGACTCTTGTTTAACTTCACTTATACTTCATGTTATTTGTCTTTGGATCTTGGAAACTTTGACTGCATTTAAGACTCTGTTTTGGCTATTGAACTTTTGCAACTATATTTCTGTTTTTGATTTTGCTTTTTCTTCAATAAACTACAAAACCTACAGCCTTGGTATGTGGTGGTGTTTTGAGCAAAGTGAATCTGTTCTGAGTTGCGACACCATTAGAACTAATACTTACATTAACGCTTCCATCACCAACCACCATCAACTACAGAATATATTACATGACAGCTCCTGAAGGTAATGAAAGTACAAAAGAATGGCTGAAACAAAGGAAAACGGGTTCCACGCACAACTCTACTCTGCAGTCTCAACCCAGCTCATTTCCTTCGCTTTGAGAGTCATTGATTGCATCTGTTGAGCTACCTACCATTTTAATTTTTTCATGGCACTCCAGAGGAATGTTATGTCAATCCCTAAGGGGAACTGCAAAAGAAAGAACCCAAAATAGCTGTGATGGGCCACTTGCCAAAGCAGAGGCGGCCCTAGGTAATTTTCAACGGTAAGCAAACAGTATCCCCCCCCCCCAACCAATCATTGATATATATTTTCTGTTTGTCGTGGGAGTTCTGTGTGCCATATTTGGTTCGATTCCATCATTGGTGGAGTTCAGAATGCTCTTTGATTGTAGGTGAACTATACATCCCAGTAACTACACTTGCCACACTTGCTCCCTTGCCTGGCCCGCTTTGGGTCCGGAGGCGTGCTTGAAGACCCCGGCGTGTGCACCAAAAGTCACCTCTTCTCCTGACTTTCTCCTCAGCCATTGGGACCGAGAGAGAGAGAGAGAGAGATGTGGAGATGCCTACTTTTCCTGAAGGTAGACGCAAAAACAAAGGAGGGAGCGGAGGTGGGAGATACCTCCAGCCGGAGGGGCGCTCTCTCTCTCTCTCTCTCTCTCTCTCTTGGTCCCAATGGCTGAAGAGAAAGTCAGGAGAAGAGGTCATGGGGAAGGGATCGAACACGGAGAACAATTGAGCGCCGGCTCTGCTTGCGTACCAAGTGGCCGGGTGGAGCAGGAACGAGAGGGGTGAGGCGAGGGTCAAGGGCCCGGCCCTTTTGGGAAGAGGATTGCCCGGCAGCGAGGCAAAAAAGCCGAGGATCCCCCCCGGACTGCTAGGGCTGTTGTGAGCTGAAGGGACACTCCTCAAGTGGCAGTCGAGGGGCATTTACAGAGGCGCCTCTGCACCCCTGGCAAAAAAAGTGTTCTGTGACCGCTTACTTCATGTAATGGACGAGCCGCCCCTGTGCCAAAGGACCAGGCCAAAGGAGAGCACCCATGGTCCATTGGTGAGCTGACTTTGCTGGACTTTGCTTCAAATGGCACTTCCTTAAGTCATCATGCTGAGCACAAAGGGGGAGAAAACCAGTCTGTGGCTCCTTGGAAACGTATTTCAGCTCAAACAGAGGCAGTGGTGGGAGTCGGGGAGAGAAGGTTCAGGTATTTCAAGGGAATTAGCCTCTGTCCCCTAGTTCGCCTCCACTTTCTCAAAGGACCATAATATGCAGCGGAGAAAATGAATGCATTCAGCAAGAGAAGTCAACCTTTCGTTCGGAGCACACCAACCTTCAAATTTGCTCAGCAGGAGAGGCGCCTCCTGCTGAGATGCCATGCGGTTCCTTTGCCGCACAAGCTTTTTCATCAAGACAAGGGAAGATGGGAAGAGGCAGCCTGGAAACGGGAATAACAACCGAGCCTGGTGCCTGTTTGCAGGTGGAGTTTGAGCATATGCAAGGCTTCCCGATGCAAAGATACCTTTCGGGCATCAATCTGCTCCTGGGAGGGATGTTACAGTCTGTCCCAGAGAGTAATAGGACAACATAGTTGTGGAAATCATAGAATTGGAAGAGACCTCCTGGGCCATCATCCAGTCCAACCCCCTTCTGCCAAGAAGCAGGAAAATTGCATTCAAAGCACCCCTGACAGATGGCCACCCAGCCTCTGTTTCAAAGCCTCCAAAGAAGGAGCCTCCACCACACTCTCACAGTCAGGAACTTCTTCCTAATGTTCAGACAGAATCTCCTCTCTTGTAGTTTGAAGGAGGGAAGCCAGAGTGTACTTAAGTACATTCGTTGTATTGTCAGTTCTGTATTGCCAGATCCCACAGTAAGCTGGCTTCAGAAAAGGCAAAAGCTGCACATCGCAAGTGCTGAACCTGACTCAGCACATAGAAGATGGCTTTAATAAATGTAAGAATGGCAAAGCAGCTGGCCTGGATGATCTACGGATGGAACAAATCAAGAGCTTTGGCCCAAAAGCAAGGCGCTGGCTGCTGGAGCTGATGAACAACTGCACTGCATCCTGTCAGACCCCCAAAATCTGGAGGAAAGCAAGAGTCATCGCCATCTTGAAGCCAGGCAAAGACCGTCATGACCCAAAAAGCTACAGACCAATCTCCCTGTTGTGCCACCTCTACAAAGTTCTGAACAGACTTATTTTGCATAGAATTATGGAAAATATAGACCCCTGTCTGATTCCACAGCAAGCTGGCTTCAGGAAAGGCAAAAGCTGCACATCACAAGTGCTGAACCTGACTCAGCACATAGAAGATGGCTTTGAAAGGCAGCAGATCACGGGAGCTGTCTTCATAGAACTGTCAGCAGCCTATAATACTGTGAACCAAGCCCTCCTGCTGAGAAAAATGTCTAATATCACAAAGGACGACCACTTCACCCACCTCATGGGAAACCTGCTACAAAACAGGAGCTTTTCTGTTGAGTTCCAGGGCCAGAGAAGCAGATGGCGGAAACAGAAGAACGGCCTGCCTCAGGGGAGTGTGCTTGCTCCATCCATGTTCAACGTCTACACAAATGACCAGCCACTGCCAGAAGGGACAGAGAGCTTCATCTATGCTGATGATCATGCCATCACTGCTCAGCAAGCGAGAGTCCAAAAGTGGCAGGCTCAAACCCAGAACCTCAATCAATGGCTGATACCAGATGAAAGACTCCCCCCTGGGCGCATAGAAGATGGGGCGACTTGGAAGGCACTGAACACCACGAGATGCAGAGCCAACCTCAAGAAATGGGCCACAAAGTGGAATCCACAACATACCACTGACCACCTGCTGCAATGCACCCTGAGCCCTGCCACATGATACACAAGGGAGGACCTTCTTACAGCAACACCAGAGGCACTCCAAGTGGTGAGATACTGGTCAAAGGACATTTAATCAACTACCAAACTTGCAAATTTTGTGTTTTGTCTGTTTGTTTTGTTCTGTTAGAAATGTAATACAATTGACTGGTTGCCCTGACACGACAAATAAATTGCCAGTTCTGTGGGAATATTTTCTTCACGTGTGGCCCTAGCTGTTTTCTTGGCCCGTAGACTCTTGCTTTTCTCTTATTGCCCTTATATGTAATTCCCTGATAAGCTGTAAATAATTGAAGAAGAAACCCTGCACACAACACGTTCATTGGCTTCATCCCCTGTGAATTTAAGCTGCTTCTGTTTTGGCAGATGATCAGAAATGAAGCAAAACATGACAGTTTCTTGCTTCTTTCCTCCCTTGGTCAGTGATTAAAACAAGATCAGCCTCGAAAGCAGAACAATTTGGCCACTTAAAACAATTGAAGCCACCACAGCAAATACTCAGAGGCAGAATAACATCTGCAGATCGATAAAGAAACATGGCGAGCTGCCTTATAAACAGCAGAAAATTGGGAAAGTTACTTTTTGAACTATAAATCCGATTGGGATCTTATATGAAAGCAATGTAACTAAACTTGATATTCATTTCTGCTATGCCTTGCCTACAGTAAATAATTGCAACACAGACAGGTCGAAAACAAAACCAGAAGCGTTTATTTGAAGTCGAGGAGGAATTTAAAAGGGTCTTGCCCTGAAGGAAGGACCCTGCAGACCCACCAAAGAGGGCTCGTGAAAATGGTGAGCAAAGAGAAGCCACAATTTAAAAGTTTTCCCTAAGTTCCCAAAAGAATCTCACCAAAGTTGAAGGAAGTGCCACCGAGATGATTTTATTGCGATCCAGCTGGAAAGGATGCAAAGCATCAATATTTTGCCAAGCTAAGCATAACGTGTACACAAATAAAAGCCTTTTTTATACAGAAACAGAGCTGTCAGATTTGAATTTCCCGCTCCCCGCCCCTCTGCCAGCTCGGTGATGATTGGCTGATGCACTACAGCTGGGAGGAGGCTTGGCCGCCTCCTGAGCACCTGGGCCAATTGCTGAGCTTCTGCCACCTCGGCTCCTGACGAATCAGGAGAGAGGGAGGTGGGACGAGAGGGAAACAATGGATTCTTGAGAGGATTATGAAGATAGGAAATGTCCAAGCAGCCAGCGAGTCCTGGGGGACTGTGAGCCAGCCATTCCTATTGTCTTTGGCTGTAATAAACATTGATGTCTGGCAAGCCTGTCAGATCCGGATTTTCTGGGTGCTGAAATATAGAAACAATGAGGGAATTTTGGCTGAAGTTTCGGTGGAAGGAGATTTAAATGAGTAACAGATCAGGACAAAGGGTGGCTTTCCAAAGCTCCCTTTGTCCTATTGAGATATGATCATCTGTGCCAAACGACTGCCTCCCCTGGGGGGACCAACTCTGAGCCCCAAAGGTCACGATCTATCGTTATTGTCCATGCAAAAAGTGTCTTTAGATAAAGGTCTTTTCAACTGAGGATTTCTTTCTTTCCAGTGTCACGGAGGGTGATTCCTTATATTTTTATACATTTTCCAATAAAGGGGAATTGGGTGAAAGGGTCAGGAAAAGGTCAGATACACAGGGAGAAATATAGAAATATAGAAATGATGATATAGAAAACATACCCACTTACCCCTCCCCCAGTGTCCCATAGAGAAATTGATAAGAGCCTTGATCATGGCTAAATATACGTCCATAGTTCATTATAGGAAAGTTCATAGATGAACTGAGGGGCCACCACTGAAAAGGCCGTATCTTTTGTCCCTGTCAACCGAACCTATGAAGAAGGCAGGACAGAGAGCAGGGCCTCTCCAGAAGACCTTAAATTCCTGGATGGTTCATAAGGAGAGATATGTTCGGACAGATAAGCAGGGCCAGAACCATTTAGGGCTTTAGAGGCTAAAGCCAGCACTTTGAATTGTGCTCGGTAGCAGACTGGCAGCCAGTGGAGCTGGCACAACAAAGGAGTTGTGTGCTCCCTGATCACTACTCCTGTTAGCAACCTAGCTGCCACCCGTTGGACCATTTGAAGCTTCTGAACAGACTTCAAAGGCAACCCCACGTAGAGAGCATTGCAGTAGTCTATACAGGATGTAACCAGAGTGTGGACTACTGTGGCCAAGTCATACTTCCCAAGGTATAGGCACAGCTGGTGCACAAGTTTTAATTGTGCGAATGCTCTCCCAGTCACCGCCGAGACTTGGGGCTCCAAGCTCAGTGATGAATCCAGGATCACACCCAAGCTGTGAACCTGCGCCTCTTCCACTCTTCCACTCAGTGGCTGCTAGTGCTTCCCAATAAGTCCAGATTGAGGGATGGTCAAGAACCTACTTAGGCAACATCTGCATGACTAACTTAAAGTGGACGCACCGCTCAACTGCCATGAAGAGTCCACACAATGCATGGATTCACATCGTTATCAATGTATCCAGTCAGTAGTCCACATCAAAGGAGCTTCCAGGATCCTGCGCATGATCCAGGGATGCTTCTGAGCTCCACCAGAACAGATCTGGAACAGTATTTCACCTTAGGGAAGTAGTTATCTAATGGAAGAACTGACCTAGAATTGTGGCCCCCAGTTTCTTTTGGTGCAGTCCTTGCCAGGTCTACTCAAAAGTTGGTCCCCGTTGACGAAAATGTTGACTACCCGACAGGAAAGCTCAGTTTGCAGCCTTGTGTTATTCCAATAGAATTGCCTCCTGCAACTTCTCATGTCCTGGATGCTCTTTGCATACAATCAATTAAAGGATACTGGCATCTTTTGACTGAGAATGCTCTCGATCAACGTCAAGTATCATTAATAAATTAACTCATAGAATCATAGGGTCATAAAGTTGGAAGAGACCTCCTGGGCCATCATCCAGTCCAACCCCATTCTGCCAAGAAGCAGGAATATTGCATTCAAAGCACCCCTGACAGATGGCCATCCACCCTCTGTTTAAAAGCTTCCAAAGAAGGAGCCTCCACCACACTCCCTCCAGGGAAGGCAGAGAGTTCCACTGCTGAACGGCTCTCCTTACAGTCAGGAAGTCCTTCCTCATGTTCAGATGGAATCTCCTCTCTTGTAGTTTGAAGCCATTGTTCCATTGCGTCCTAGTCTCCAAGGAAGCAGAGAACAAGCTTGCTCCCTCCTCCTCCCTGTGGCTTCCTCTCTCATATTTATACATGGCTTTCATCATGTCTCCTCTCAGCCTTCTCTTCTTCAGGCTAAACATGCCCAGCTCCTTAAG
Organism: Anolis sagrei; assembly: GCF_037176765.1. Lineage (NCBI taxonomy): Eukaryota > Metazoa > Chordata > Lepidosauria > Squamata > Anolidae > Anolis > Anolis sagrei. Next base: position 1,022,949 of record NC_090034.1, on the reverse strand, counting down.
CCGCTCCTCATAGGGCTTGTTCTCCAGACCCTTGATCATTTTAGTCACCCTCCTCTGGACACATTCCAGCTTAGAGTCAATATCTCTCTTGAATTGTGGTGCCCAGAATTGGACACAATATTCCAGGTAAAGTGGTCTAACCAAAGCGGAATAGAGCATGGGGAGCAGGACTTCCCTAGATCTAGACACTATGCTCCTCTTGATGCAGGCCAAAATCCTTTTTTTTTTTTTTTTTGCCACATCACATTCCTGGCTCATGTTTAACTTGCTGTCCACAAGGACTCCAAGATCTTTTTCACATGTCCTGCTCTCAAGCAAGGACATGTAGTCCTTGCCAGGCCAACTCAAAAGTTGACTACAACGGTGACTACTTGACAGGAAAGCTCAGTTTGCATCCTTGTGTTATTTCAATAGAATCACCTTCTTCAACTTCTCATGTCCTGGATGCCCTTTGCATACAATCAATTAAAGGATCCCGGCATCTTTTGACCAAGCCTGCTCTCGGTCAACGTCAAGTATCATTAATAAATTAACTCCAATTACTCCAGACAGTGTCTCATCTCTCCAGGTCAAGTCCCCACTCGCCCTTGTTCATTTGAATAGCTCTGGTCGATTTGAGGAAATCCGATCTCATCGTCAAAGCAGGCAGACTGAGGCACACTGTCTCTGCCTCATATCCTAATTAGTAAGAGGATGCCCCAAAACTTACTAATTAGTAAGAGGATGCCATGCATCTACATAAATTTGGTAAACACCATATTTCATATGAGACAAGATCATGTTATAGATTGGAGACGTTCGTTAGACCACCTTACCTGGAATATTGTGTCCAATTCTGGGCACCACAATTCAAGAGAGATCTTGACAAGCTGGAATGTGTCCAGAGGAGGGCGACTAAAATGATCAAGGGTCTGGAGAACAAGCCCTATGAGGAGCGGCTTAAGGAGCTGGGCATGTTTAGCCTGAAGAAGAGAAGGCTGAGAGGGGATATGATGAGAGCCAGGTATACATATGTGAGAGGAAGCCACAGGGAGGAGGAGGGAGCAAGCTTGTTTTCTGCTTCTCTGGAGACTAGGACGCAATGGAACAATGGCTTCAAACTACAAGAGAGGAGATTCCTTCTGAACATGAGGAAGAACTTCCTGACTGTGAGAGCTGTTCAGCAGTGGAACTCTCTGCCCCAGAGTGTGGTGGAAGCTCCTTTTTTGGAAGCTTTTAACCAGAGGCCAGATGGCTATCTATCGGGGGTGCTTTGAGTGGGATTTTCCTGCTTCTTGGCAGAATGGGGTTGGACTGGATGGCCCACTTGGTCTCTTCCAACTCTAGGATTCTATGAAAAAACTCAGTCTAATAATGCTCAAAGTGTGGCAGACCTGAGGAGTCTGGTCCACTCACTGGCTTGCTCCTGCGGAATTTGAATGTATCTCTCCTTATGAACCATCCAGGACTTGAAGATCGTCTGGGGAGGCCCTGCTCTCGATCTCGCCTTCTTCACAGATGCGTCTGGTGGGGATGAGAGACAGGGCCTTCCTTCTCAGTGGTGGCCCCTCAGCTGAATATAAATACTGTAAATCTATATAAATAAAAATGTAATGTTCTTTTGTGGGATTAACAGAACTCAAAAACCATTGGGGGAATTGACACCAAATTTGGACAGCATAGACCTAACAACCCAATGTATGTCCTTCACTCAAAAAAACCCCGCGTTTGTCATTTGGAGGTTGTACTTGCTGAGATGTATAGTTCACCTACAATCAAAGAGCACCTACAATCCACCAACGATGGAATTGAACCAATCTTGGCGGATAGGACTCCCATGACCAACAGAAAACACTAGAAGGGTTTGGTGGGCATTGACCTTGAGTTTGGGAGTTGTAGTTCACCTACATCCAGAGAGCACTGTGGACTCAAACAATGATGAATCTGGACCAAACTTCCATATGCCCAAATATGAACACAGATGGAGTTTGGGGGGGGGGGGGGGGAGACCTTGACATTTGGGAGTTGTAGTTACTGGGATTTATAGTTCACCTACAATCAAAGAGCATGCTGAACCCCACAAACGATAGAATTGGGGCAAACTTTCCACACGGAACCCACATGACCAACAGAAAATACTTAAGGCCATCCAACTCCATTCACGAGGGCAAGAAAACGTAATCAAAGCCCTCCTGACAAAGAGCCATCCAGCCATATAGATAGATATGATTCACACACACACACAGAGATATAGTATCATAGATTGGAAAGGGACCCCTAAAGAAGGACAACTATATGTTGCATGTTCCAGAGTAGGCCAACCAGACACTCTCCACATCAACACGGACAAAGAAACAACAAATACTGTTTACTCACAAGCAGAAAGAAATTACATATATTACTAGCCAACACTTTATTTTCCAGATCATCAGACTGGGACACAGGAACGTATGGCAGGAGATGGCTAGTAAATAAATAAATGAATAAAGCCCTCCATTCTATAATATTAATGTGATCTTGTCTGGGGGAGATCATCCGGAGTTTCGGAATGAGATGTTATCTCTATGCAGATGATGTCCAACTCTGTCACTCCTTTCCACCTGTCACCAAGGAGTCTGTCCAGACCTTGGACCGGTGCTTGGCTGCTGTGTCGGACTGGATGAGAGCTAACAAATTGATATTGAATCCAGACAAGACAGAGGTCCTACTGGTCAGTCGTAAGGCCGAACAGGGTATAGGGTTACAGCCTCTACTGGACGGGGTGACACTCCCCCTGAAGACGCAGGTTTGCAGCTTGGGAGTGATCCTGGACTCATCGCTAAGCCTCGAACCCCAGGTCTCGGCGGTGGCCGGGAGAGCTTTTGCGCAACTAAAACTTGTGCACCAGTTGCGCCCGTACCTTGGGAAGTCGGATCTGGCCACAGTGGTCCACGCTCTTGTTACATCCCGAATAGACTACTGCAATGCACTCTACGTGGGGTTGCCCTTGAAGACTGTTCAGAAACCTCAACTGGTCCAGCGAGCGGCAGCCAGATTGCTCACTGGAGTGACATACAGAGAGCACACCACCCCCCTGCTGTGTCAGCTCCACTGGCTGCTGGTTCAGTTCCAAGCACAATTCAAGGTGCTGGTTTTGACCTACAAAACCCTTTACAGTTCCGGTCCAGTGTATCTGTCCGAATGTATCTCCCTCTACGTCCCACCTCGGAATTTGAGATCATCTGGGGAGGCACTGCTCTCGACCCCAAGTGAGACTGGTGGGGACGAGGAGCAGGGCCTTCTCAGTGGTGGCCCCTCACCTGTGGAACTCACTCCCAGGGGAAATTAGGTCATCAACATCCCTCCTCGCCTTCAGGAGGAAGGTAAAGGCGTGGTTGTGGGACCAGGCCTTCGGGCATCCTGACAATTAGATAAGGACAACCAGATAGATAGGACTGACAGGACTGACAATTGTGGAATTGGAATTTGAACTATGAGATTGCGAAACGCTGATTGTCAATGAGAAATGGTTTGTATTGGTTTTATTGCTTTTACTGGTTTTATGGTTGTTTTCGCCTTGCAAGAATTGTTGTTTCTGTTAATTGATGTTATTTTGTCTTATTGCTGTTATGTGATGCGGGCATCGAATTGTGCCTTGCTTTTGTAAGCCGCCCTGAGTCCCCTTCGGGGTGAGAAGGGCGGGGTAGAAGAAACCGAAATAAATAAATAAATAAATTGTCCAATGGCTTCCCTTCGCACCCACATCAAAGCAGTATGTACGTGGGTTTTGCACCCTCGTGCTTCGTGTTGCGTTTCTGCTCCCCGCCCCAGACGCGCCAAACAGGTCTTTATTAAAATTCAGGTGAGCGTTCCCATCCTTTTGGGCCGCCTTTTCTCCAAGCCTGAACTTTCGCAGCTTCCCTGCAAGTGACAGATGATTTATTCTCTCAGCCGGGGGCTGTTAGCATTGCTCATTAACTGTTATTGATACGAGAGTCCTTTCTGGTGCAACGCAGCCCGACTTTTCCCTCCAAGTTATTAAGACGCTCCTTCCCGCTTTCTTACCAACTCAGAAGGCTCCGGGTTTATTTCTGCAATTATTTTTGATAGGAAAGCTGGGATGATGGTGATTGGAATGGCAGCAAAGAGTCATAATGAATTCAGCATAACGACTTCCTTGTAATTAATGTCGTGTCTCAGAAATGATAACAACATGACATTATAATTGTAACTGATAACATCCCTCCTTTTGTAGGGTAAGTAATAGGCTTGGGTAAGTTCGTTCGTTAGTTTCTAAAATCGTAATTAATTCGGATTAAATTACCTTTTGATCCAATTTCGAGCCATGCAGGAATAGTGGGAGGAGCAATTCCGAACTGAAACAACTTCCCCATTGTTCGGAATTATTTTCGGATGTGGCTTTGCACGCCCAACGATGCAAAGAGGGATGAGGTGGGCGTGGCTAAGAACTGCTCTTCCTGAAAGCCACTGGGGAGTTCTTAGCCACGCCCACCTCGTCCCTCTTTGCATCGCCGGGCATGCAAAACTGCCAATGCAAAGAGGGACAAGGTGGGCGTGGCTAAGAACAGCTCTTCCTGAAAACCACTTATTTATTATTTATTTCAAAGTTTTATATATCGAGCTTCTCACCTCATAGAGGGACTCAGCCCGGTTTCCAACCATAAAAACACATACAATCGGTAAAATATCAAAATACACATTACAATAAAACATTAAAAAAGCACATATATTTAAAACTACAGTGGTCAGTCATCATACTAAAATCGAATATACACCGTCTTCCATCCAGATCATTGTCTCATTCTTCGAAAGCCTGTCTCCATAACCACGACTTCACCTGTTTCCTGAATGTCAGGATTGTTGGGGCAGTTCTAACCTCTGGCGGGAGAGAGTTCCAGAGTCGCGGGGCCACCACCGAGAAGGCCCTGTCCCTCGTCCCCACCAGACGCACTTACGAGGCCGGTGGGACTGAGAGCAGGGCCCCTCCAGACGATCTTAATACTCTTGATGGTTCATAGGGGAGAATACGTTCGGAGAGGTAAACAGGGCTGGAGTCGTTTACGGCTTTATAGGTTAAGACCAGCACTTTGAATTGTGCTCGGAAGCTAATCGGCAGCCAGTGGAGCTGGCGCAACAGAGGAGTCGTATGCTCCCTGGACCCTGCTCGTGTTAGCATTCTGGCTGCCACACGTTGGACTAGTTGGAGCTTCCAGGTAGTCTTCGGGGGCAACCCCACGTAGAGAGCGTTGCAGTAGTCTATACGGGATGTAACCAAAGTGTGGACCACCGTGGCCAAGTCAGACTTCCCAATTAACGTCATGTCTCAGAAATGATAACAACATGACATTATAATTGTAACTGATAACATCTCTCCTTTTGTAGGGTAAGTAATAGGCTTGGGTAAGTTCATTTGTTAGTTTCTAAAATCATAATTAATTCGGATTAAATTACCTTTTGATCCAATTTCGAGCCATGCAGGAATAGTGGGAGGAGTAATTCCAAACTGAAACAACTTCCCCATTGTTCGGAATTATTTTCGGATGTGGCTTTGCACGCCCAACGATGCAAAGAGGGATGAGGTGGGCGTGGCTAAGAACTGCTCTTCCTGAAAGCCACTGGGGAGTTCTTAGCCACGCCCACCTCGTCCCTCTTTGCATCGCCGGGCATGCAAAACTGCCAATGCAAAGAGGGATGAGGTGGGCATGGCTAAGCACTGCTCTTCCTGAAGGCCACACCCCCAGTGACCTCCAAGGAGAGCTGTGCTTAGCCACGCCCACCTCATCCCTTTGCAATCCATCGCCGTGCGTTGCCACCCAAGGAAGGGAAACTGTGAGGTTAGTGGCAGCAAAAGGCGATGGATTGCAGAGGGGGGAGTCTCTCCTTGGGTATCAACCACTGATTGAGGTTCTGAGTTTGAGCTTGCCACTTTTGGACTCTCGCTTGCTGAGGTGTTCCAGCGAGTGTCTCCGTAGATCATAGAAAACTATTTTTTGATTTAAGTCGTTGACTTGCTGGCTGATACCCAAACAAGGGATGAGCTGGAGATGTCTCTGCCTTGGTCCTTTCACTATTGGCTGCCACTTCCCGGCGGATGTCAGGTGGTGTGATACCAGCTAAACAGTGTAATTTCTCCAGTGGTGTAGGGCGCAGACACCCCGTGATAATGCGGCATGTCTCATTAAGAGCCACATCTACTGTTTTAGCGTGGTGAGATGTGTTCCACACTGGGCATGCATACGCAGCAGCAGAGTAGCATAGCGCAAGGGCAAATCCCCCATCGCTGTGTCTGGTTGTGATCCCCAGGTTGTGCCAGTCAGCTTTCACATGATATTGTTTCCGGCACCTACTTTTTCCTTGATGTTCAGGCAGTGCTTCTTGTAGGTAAGAGCACGGTCCAGAGTGACTCCTCCCAGGTATTTGGGTGCGCTGCAATGCTCCAGTGGGATTCCTTCCCAGGTCATCCTCAGAGCTCGGGATGCTTCTCTGTTCTTGAGATAAAAGGCACATGTCTGTTTTTTAGATGGATTAGGGATCAGCTGGTTTTCCCTGTAAGAGGCAGTAAGAGCACCTAGAGCTTCGGAAAGCTTCTGTTCTACCATCTCAAAGCTCCCTGCTTGAGTGGTGATGGCACGATCATCAGCATAGATGAAACTCTCTGTCCCTTCTGGCAGTGGCTGGTCATTTGTGTAGATGTTGAACATGGATGGAGCGAGCACGCTCCCCTGAGGCAGGCCGTTCTTCTGTTTCCGCCATCTACTTCTCTGGCCCTGGTACTCAACAAAAAAGCTCCTGTTTTGTAGCAGGTTTCCTATGAGGGGGGACATGAGAGAAGCCTCCTCTCAGGATTGCAAGACATCCGGGCATCCCCTGGGCAACGTCTTTGTAGACGGCTGATTCTCTCACCCCAGAAGCAACTGGAACATTGGATGTAGAACATAAACCAAACAGGAAAGCAAATTTTACTCAGCCACACTTTTCTCTGATGAATTAAATATGCAATTACCTCTGCTGAACTTGTTGAGGAGATAAAAATTCAAACACAGCAAAGCAAAATCTCTGTGTACAGTAAGAGATAAACTGTTGCAATTACTCGATGCAATTTCCCATTTAACTATGATTAGTTTTGCCGTTATAATTATTGATCATAGACTCACGTTGGAGAACCGCGAGATTTCCCAAAGAGAATTTGGTCTATCGCATCAATCAAATCCATGAATAATCCAATCCACAAAGTTTAAGCTGACAGTCAGCCCTGGCCACAGCCTTCCTCATTATGAAGAGGAGGGCTGTTCCCAAGCAAAATGGATGTCGTTTCAATGGTGGAGTAGACTCGGGTTCAAATCTCTCCTTAGCTGTCATGTATCATGTTCTGCAGTTGATGGTGGTTGGTGGTGGTAGGCAGGAGTGGCTCAACCATTACGCAAAGTAAGCATTCGCGGTAGAGTTGATTTTGCCCAGGGGCGCTCTTGGGGGGAAAGAGACCTTGACATATGCGAGTTGTAGTTACTGGGATGTATAGTTCACCTACAATCAAAGAGCATTATGAACTTCACCAATGATGGAATTGAACCAAATATGGCACACAGAACTCCCACAACAAACAGAAAATATATATCAGTGATTGGTTGGGGAGGGGGGGGGGGGCAAAATACTGTTTGCTTACTGTTGAAAATTACCTAGGTGGTAGGCCTAGCAGTTGGTGATGGAAGGGTTAATGTAAGTCTTCGTTTCAAAGGGTTGAGTATTCTGTAAGTAAGTGTTCATGGATGAAAGCAATTAAGGGTGGAGGTATGCAAGAGATAGGTTGTTTCTGGATATAAGGAGTGAGCCTTGGGACTGATCTTCGGGAGAAAAGCATTCATCTTATTTTGGTGGTGGACGCTGCTGGTTTTCCCCCAGGTTTGTGGATTTTCAGTGTCCTGACCTGTCTCCTGAACCTTTGGAATCCTGGAACCTTGAATCTCTGGACTGGCTTTTGACTACAGTATAGACTCTTGATCCCTGGACTTTGTTTACTGAACTTTCAGTGTTTGACCACTGGACTGGACCTTTTGACTATGGAGATATCTTAAACCTGTAACAGTGTTTGCTGTTTTTGTTTTATATTCTGTGGTTGAGTGCAATCTTGCTGTTTTATATTTTATACTATTAAAATATTTTGGACTATTGTTTTCTGCATCCGTGGACACTAGGACCCGAAACAATGGCTTCAAACTGCAAGAAAGGAGATTCCACCTGAACATGAGGAAGAACTTCCTGACTGGGAGAGCCATTCAGCAGTGGAACTCTCTGCCCCAGAGAGTTGAGGAAACACAACATACAAACTATCTCCAGACCCACCAAGAAAATCCAACCAATGCTCCGTTCAGCAAAGGACAAGAGGGATCCTCTCACCTCTGCAGGAGTCTACCATTGTGTACCATGCAGCTGTGGACAAGAAGTCTACAGAGGGACCACCAAACGCAGCATTGCCCAAACATGAATCAAGGAACATGGAAGGCACTGCAGACTCCTTCAACCAGAGAAGTCAGCCATAGCAGAGCACCTGAGGAACCAGCCTGGACACCGCATCTTATTTGAGAACACAGAAATGCTGGACCACGCTCACAACCACCATGTCAGGCTACACAGAGAAGCCATTGAAATCCACAGGAAGCATGTGGACAATTTCAACAGAAAGGAAGAAACCATGAAAATGAACAAAATCTGGCTACCAGTATTAAAAAACTCTAAAATTAAAACAGCAGAGGGAAAACAATCAGGCACATCAAATCACTCTCAACAAAAGATTCTCCCCAGACACTTCCAAGCCATTAAATGCTAATCAAGGTGGTCAGTTGAAACATTCCCACGTAGCTCCAGCAGACAAAAGTTCTTTGTCCCACCCGGGTCTTTCCACAGGTGGGACAGACTCCTCGGGTCTGCCACACTTTGGGCATTATTAGACTGAGTCTTTTATAGAAATATTATTTCCACAGATATATAAACCTTTTTTTTCCTCCTTCCAACAGACCTCACTACCTCTGAGGATGCTTGCCATAAATGCAGGCAAAACGTCAGGAGAAAATGCCTCTAGAACATGGCCATATAACCCCGAAAAACCTACAACAACCCAGTGATTCCGGCCATGAAAGCCTTCGACAAAACAATGGGTAAGTGGTTTAAATTTGGAATTGCTCCTCCCACTATTCCTGCGTGGCTCAAAATTGGTTCAAAGGGAAATTTAATCCGAATTAATTCCGATTTTAGAAGCTTCTGAATGAGCTCGAACAATCCTACTATATACATCAACATGATGGCAACAGTCTTGGACAGCAATGGCTCTCAAAGTGACCCATTTAAGGTGGAATCGGGTGTCAAACAGGGATGTGGTATTGCCCCAACTCTATTCTCCATCTTCATCACTATGACACTTCAGCCAATCCCTCTCCAATGCCAGAGATACAGCATAATAGTGTCACATTAGAAAATGTGGACCATTTCCGCTCCCTTGGCAGCCACCTCTCCACCAAAGTCAACATCGACACTGAAATACAACACCGCCTGAGCTCTGCGAGCGCAGCATTTTCCCAAATGAAGCAGAGAGTGTTTGAGGACCGGGACATCCATAGGGATACCAAGGTGCTTGTCTATAAAGCTATTGTCCTCCCAACCCTGCTCTATGCCTGTGAAACGTGGACTGTCTACAGACGTCACATGCAACTCCTGAAACAATTCCATCAGCGCTGCCTCCGGAAAATCCTGCAAATCTCTTGGGAAGGCGGTCGGACAAATGTCAGCGTGCTGGAAGAAGCAAAGACCACCAGCATTGAAGCGATGGTCCTCCAACATCAACTCTGCTGAACCAGCCATGTTGTCCAGATTCCTGACCACTTGGGAAGGCGGTCGGACAAATGTCAGTGTGCTGGAAGAAGCAAAGACCACCAGCATTGAAGCGATGGTCCTCCAACATCAACTCCGCTGAACCAGCCATGTTGTCCAGATTCCTGACCACTTGGGAAGGCGGTCGGACAAATGTCAGCGTGCTGGAAGAAGCAAAGACCACCAGCATTGAAGCGATGGTCCTCCAACATCAACTCCGCTGAACCAGCCATGTTGTCCAGATTCCTGACCACTTGGGAAGGCGGTCGGACAAATGTCAGCGTGCTGGAAGAAGCAAAGACCACCAGCATTGAAGCGATGGTCCTCCAACATCAACTCCGCTGAACCAGCCATGTTGTCCAGATTCCTGACCACTTGGGAAGGCGGTCGGACAAATGTCAGCGTGCTGGAAGAAGCAAAGACCACCAGCATTGAAGCGATGGTCTTCTGCCATCAACTCCGTTGAACCGGCCACGTTGTCCGGATTCCTGACCACCGTCTCCCAAAGCAGTTGCTCTACTCCGAACTCAAGAACGGAAAATGGAATATTGGAGGACAGGAAAAGAGATTGAAAGATGGGCTCAAAGCCAACCTTAAAAACTCTGGCATAGACACTGAGAAGTGGTAAGCCCTGGCCCTTGAGCGCTCCAGCTGGAGCTCAGCTGTGACCAGCAGTGCTGCAGAATTCGAGGAGGCACGAGTAGAGGGTGAAAGAGAGAAACGTGCCAAGAGGAAGGCGCGTCAAGCCAACCCCAACCGGAACCGCCTTCCGTCTGGAAACCAATGCCTTCACTGTGGGAGAAGATGCGGGTCAAGAAGAGGGCTCCACAGCCACATACGGACCCACAAAAATAGTCATCAAGGAAGACCAATGTCTAGATCTAAGGAAGTAATGCTCCCCATGCTCTATTCTGCTTTGGTTAGACCACATCTGGAATATTGTGTCCAATTCTGGGCACCACAATTCAAGAGAGATATTGACAAGCTGGAATGTGTCCAGAGAAAGAGGGCGACTAAAATGATAAAGGGTCTGGAGAACAAGCCCTATGAGGAGTGGCTTAGGGAACTGGGCATGTTTAGCCTGAAGAAGAGAAGGCTGAGAGGAGATATGATGAGGGCCATGTATAAATATGTGAGAGGAAGCCACAGGGAGGAGGAGGGAGCAAGCTTCTTGTCTGCTTCCTTGGAGACTAGGACGCAATGGAACAATGGCTTCAAACTACAAGAGAGGAGATTCCATCTGAACATGAGGAAGAACTTCCTGACTGTGGGAGCCATTCAGCAGTGGAACTCTCTGCCCTGGAGGGAGTGTGGTGGAGGCTACTTCTTTGGAAGCTTTTAAGCAGAGGCTGGATGGCCATCTGACAGGGGTGCTTTGAATGCAATATTCCTGCTTCTTGGCAGAATGGGGTTGGACTGGATGGCCCAGGAGGTCTCTTCCAACTCTAGGATTCTATGATTCTATGATTCTATGACCATCTTACTCGTCCAATGAGGGATCACCTAAGTAAGTAAGTAGTACATCAACAGAGTCTATGTGATGGAACTGAAGAGCGTTCCTGGGTTTGGATGTTGTTCCGTCTTTGGAAGATTTGCTTGCGTTACCACATAAACATAAAGCATTTTGCAAACTGCCGAAATAGATTTTACAAGGCAAGTTGTGTTGACCCTGGAGTCTCCCAGATTGCAAGACTAATTCATTCATTTCCCCCCCCCCCCCCCCGCCGCCGCTCCCAAATGCACTTTTGTGGCATGTTGTAGACAAGGTATGTATGCGCATCTTTATGGCATGAGATACGGGCGCTGGCGTGCTACCAACGAGCCAGGCATGCGCTTGTCTGCAAGATATTTCTGTAACTTAAGAGAAATAATTCACTCTGCCCAAGACGCATAGATCTTCATTTAAGCCGTGACACAGATCTATAACCTGATGTTAATGTTCGGGGGTGAGGGAGCCTCGGGGAAGGAGCGAAATAATAATATTGTCATTGATATTAATGGCGAGGAGATTATTCAATACGTTTCTGATATTTATTCCTGGCTCATGTCTGTCTCCCTCGCTCCCCGATAAAGACCGCCGTCTCTCCATTCTCCCCATAGGTGTCAAGGGCATCGTAACTTTGCTTTCAACCAAAATCAAGGCACTTACTTTAGACTTTTCCCAACATCTCCATTCTCACAAACTACAATATCTTGATTGGGAGAGAATAGTCCCAATTAATCCCTTTAAAACAATATCCCAGATCCGCTTCTTTCAGGTTACTTCAACTGCTGCAATCTGAGTTCAAAGAACAAAACTAGGTTTTACTCACCTAACTCAGTGGAAGAGAGAGTTGAACACAATCTGTCTACCAGTATTAAAAAAAAACTCTAAAATTACAACAGCACAACAACAGAGAGGAAACAAACAAGGACGTCTAATCACCTCTCAACAAAAGATTGCTCCAGGCACTGCCAGGTAATCAAATGCTAATCATAGAATCATAGAATCCTAGAATCCAAGAGTTGGAAGAGACCTCCTGGGCCATCCTCCAGTCCAACCCCATTCTGCCAAGAAGCAGGAATATTGCATTCAAATTACCCCTGACAGATGGCCATCCAGCCTCTGCTTAAAAACTTCCAAAGAAGGAGCCTCCACCACACTCCCTCCGGGGAAGGCAGAGAGTTCCACTGCTGAACGGCTCTCACAGTCAGGAAGTTCTTCCTCATGTTCAGGTAGAATCTCCTCTCTTGTAGTTTGAAGCCATTGTTCCACGTCCTAGTCTCCAAGGAAGCAGAAAGGAAGCTTGCTCCCTCCTCCTCCTCCCTGTGGCTTCCAAAGAACAAAACTAGATTTTACTCACCTAACTCAGTGGAAGAGAGAGTTGAACACAATGTGTCTACCAGTATTAAAAAACTCTAAAATTACAACAGCACAACAACAGAGAGGAAACAAACAAGGACATCTAATCACCTCTCAACAAAAGATTGCCCCAGGCACTGCCAGGTAATCAAATGCTAATCAAGGTGATCAGTTGAAACATTCACACCTAGCTCCAGAAGACAAGAGTTCTTTGTCCCACCCTGGTCATTATTCCACTGATATAGAAACCCTTTTTCCTAGTTCCAACAGACCTCACAACCTCTGAGGATGCTTGCCATAGATGCAGGGGAAACATCAGGAGGGAATGCTTCTAGACCAGGGGTCCACAAACTTTTTAAACAGAGGGCCAGGTCACAGTCCATCAAACTGTTGGAGGGTCAGATTATAATTTGAAAAAAAACATGAATGAATTCCTATGCACACTATACATATCTTATTTGTAGTGCAAAAAACACTTAAAACCAATACAATAATTAAAATGAAGAACAATTCTAACAAATATAAATTTTTTAAATATAAATATAATACTGGCTACCAGTATTAAAAACCTCTAAAATTACAACAGCAAAACAGCAGAGAGGAAACAAGCAGACACATCTTAACACCTCTCAACAAAAGATTCCCCCAGGCTCAGCCAGGCCTTCAAATGCTAATGAAGGTGGTCAGTTGAAACATTCACACCTAGCTCCAGCAGACAAGAGCGCTTTGCCCCACCCACAGATATATAAACCCATTTTCCTAATTCCAACAGACCTCACTACCTCTGAGGATGCTTGCCATAGATGCAGGCGAAACATTAGGAGAAAATGCTTCCCTGGAGACTAGGACAAGGAACAATGGCTTCAAACTACAGGAAAGGAGATTCCATCGGAACATGAGGAAGAACTTCCTGACTGTGAGAGCCGTTCAGCAGTGGAACTCTCTGCCCCGGAATGTGGTGAAGGCTCCTTCTTTGGAGGCTTTTAAGCAGAGGCTGGATGGCCATCTGTCGGGGGTGATTTGAATGCAATATTCCTGCTTCTTGGCAGAATGGGGTTGGACTGCATGATGATGGCCCAGGAGGTCTCTTCCAACTCTAGGATTCTAGGATTCTATATCCCATTTCCTCTTCTTTCAGTTTATTTCAACTGCTGCAATCTGAATTCAAAGAACAAAACTAGGTTTTGCTCACCTAACTCAGTGGAGCCCTGGTGGTGCAGCAGGTTAAACCGCAGCAGGTTAAAGTACTGAGCTGCTGAACTTGCTGACCGAAAGGTTGGCGGTTCAAATCCAGGGAGAAGCTGGGCAACCCAGCAGTTTGAAAACATACAAATGTGAGTAGATCAATAGGTACTGCTTCTGCAGGAAGGTAACAGCCCTCCATGGAGTCATGCTGGCCACATGACCTTGGAGGTGTCTATGGTCAACGCTGGCTCTTTGGATTAGAAATGGAGATGAGCACCATGTGCCAGAGCCAGACATGACTAGACTTCATGCCAAGGAAGGAGGAAGTGGAAGGAGGAAGAGGTAGAGTGGGGTCTGTCACTTGTTTGTAGGGTTCGACAGAAGCAAACTGTGACATTAATCATGTTCGCCATCTTGACTAAACTCGGGTATTGCTTGATCACATGTGTCCTGGTTTTCATCTGAGAGATGTTGGAGGGCATGCCTTTTGCCAGTTCAATCTTCCCAGAATGCTGGTGACTGCTGGACGCCAATCCCTCTCCAATGCCAGAGATACAGCTTAATGGTGTAACATTAGAGAATGTTGACCATTTCCATTCCCTTGGCAGACACCTCTCCACAAAAGTCAACATTGACACTGAAATACAACACCGCAGCATTTTCCCGAATGAAGCAGAGAGTGTTTGAGGAATGGGACATCCGTAGGGAGACCAAGGGGCTTGTTTATAAAGCCATTGTCCTCCCAACACTGCTTTACACCTGCAAAACGTGGACTGTCTACAGATGTCAACATTGACGCTGAAGTACACCACATGAGTTCTGTGAGTGCAGCATTTTTCCGAATGAAACAGAGAGGGTTTGAGTAGCGGGACATCCATAGGAAGACCAAGGGACTTGTTTACAACGCTATTGTCCTCCCAACCCTGCTATACGAAACGTGGGCAGTCTACAGACATCACATACAACTCCTGGAAAGATTTCATCGGTGCTGCCTCCAGAAAATCCTGCAAATGGGAAAACAATGTCAGTGTGCTGGGAGAAGAAGCAAAGACCACCAGAACTGAAGTGATGGTCCTCTGCCATCAACTCCATTGGACCTGCCATGTTGTCCAGATGCCTGACCACCGCTCCCAAAGCAGTTGCTCTACTCTGAACTCAAGAATGAAAAACGGAATGCTGGAGGACAGGGAAAGAGATTGAAAGATGAGCTCAAAGCCAACCTCAAAAACAGTGGCATAGACACTGAGAACTGGGAAGCCTTGGCCCTTGAGCGCTCCAGTTGGCGGTCAGCTGTGACCAGCAGTGCTGTGGTATTTGAAGAGGCATGAATGGAGGGTGAAAGAGAGAAATGTGCCAAGAGGAAGAAGGCACGTCAAGCAGAGGCGGCCCTAGGTAATTTTTAAAGGTAAGCAAACAGTATTTCGGCGCCCCCCCCCCCCCAACCAATCAGTGATATATATTTTCTGTTCATCGTGGGAGTTCTGTGTGCCATATTTGATTCAATTCCATCATTGGTGGAGTTCAGAATGCTCTTTGATTGTAGGTGAACTATACATCCCAGTAACTACAACTCGCTTACGTCAAAGTCTATTTTCCCCCAAGAGCGCCTCAAGAGGGCAAAATCAACTATACTGCAAATACTTACTTTGCATAATGGGTTGAGCCGCCCCTGGGCATCCAGACAACGTGGCCGGTCCAGCAGAGTTGATGGCTGAGGACCATCGCTTCAATGCTGGTGGTCTTTGCTTCTTCCAGCATGCTGACCTTTCCCCACCTGTCTTCCCATGAGATTTGCAGGATTTTTCAGAGGCAGCGCTGATGGAATCATTCCAGGAGTTGCATGTGACATCTGTAGACAGTCCACGTCTCGCAGGCGTAGAGCAGGGTTGGGAGGGGAATAGCTTTATAAACAACCCCCTTGGTCTCCCTACAGATGTCCCAGTCCTCAAACACTCTCTGCTTCATTCGGGAAAATGCTGCACTTGCAGAGCTCAGGCGGTGTTGTATTTCAGCATCAATGTTGACATCTGTAGACAGTCCACATCTCGAAGGCATACAGCAGGGTTGGGAGGACAATAGCTTTATAAATAAGCACCTTGGTATCCCTACGGATGTCCCGGTCCTCAAACACTCTCTGCTTCATTCAGAAGAATGCTGCACTCGCAGAGCTCAGGCGGTGTTGCATTTCAGTGTCAATGTTGAAATCTATAGACAGTCCATGTTTTGCAGGCATTTAGCAGGGTTGGGAGGACAATAGCTTTATAAATAAGCACCTTGGTATCTCTACGAATGTCCCGGTCCTCAAACACTCTCTGCTTCATTCAGAAGAATGCTGCACTCACAGAGCTCAGGCGGTGTTGTATTTCAGTGTCATTGTTGACATCTGTAGACAGTCCACATTTAGCAGGCATTTAGCAGGGTTGGGAGGACAATACCTTTATAAATAAGCACCTTGGTGTCCCTACGGATGTCCCGGTCCTCAAACACTCTCTGCTTCATTCAGAAGAATGCTGCACTCGCAGAGCTCAGGCGGTGTTGTATTTCAGTGTCAATGTTGACATCTGTAGACAGTCCACGTTTTGCAGGCATTTAGCAGGGTTGGGAGGACAATACCTTTATAAATAAGCACCTTGGTAACCCTACGAATGTCCCGGTCCTCAAACACTCTCCGCTTCATTCAGAAGAATGCTGCACTCACAGAGCTCAGGCGGTGTTGTATTTCAGTGTCAATGTTGACATCTGTAGACAGTCCACGTTTTGCAGGCATTTAGCAGGGTTGGGAGGACAATAGCTTTATAAATAAGCACCTTGGTAACCCTACAAATGTCCCGGTCCTCAAACACTCTCCTCTTCATTCAGAAGAATGCTGCACTCGCAGAGCTCAGGCGGTGTTGTATTTCAGTGTCAATGTTGACATCTGTAGACAGTCCACGTTTTGCAGGCATTTAGCAGGGTTGGGAGGACAATACCTTTATAAATAAGCACCTTGATATCCCTACGAATGTCCCGGTCCTCAAACACTCTCCGCTTCTTTCAGAAGAATGCTGCACTCGCAGAGCTCAGGCGGTGTTGTATTTCAGTGTCAATGTTGACATCTGTAGACAGTCCACGTTTTGCAGGCATTTAGCAGGGTTGGGAGGACAATACCTTTATAAATAAGCACCTTGGTAACCCTACGAATGTCCCAGTCCTCAAACACTCTCCGCTTCATTCAGAAGAATGCTGCACTCACAGAGCTCAGGCGGTGTTGTATTTCAGTGTCAATGTTGACATCTGTAGACAGTCCACATTTAGCAGGCATTTAGCAGGGTTGGGAGGACAATAGCTTTATAAATAAGCACCTTGATATCCCTACGAATGTCCCGGTCCTCAAACACTCTCTGCTTCATTCAGAAGAATGCTGCACTCGCAGAGCTCAGGCGGTGTTGTATTTCAGTGTCAATGTCGACTTTGGTGGAGAGGTGGCTGCCAAGGGAACAGAAATGGTCCACGTTTTCTAATGTTACACCATTCAGCTGTATTTCTGGCATTGGAGAGGGATTGGCTGGTGACCTGAATCTTCAGCCAACATCACCAGCAGCTGTGAGTCATAACCATGGTTGACTGCAATACAAAAAAATAGCTTCTCCAAGCTTTGCCTAAGACAGTGGATTTTCAGCTGGTCAAAATTGCTCTACTTTTTGGGCAAGCATTTTGGCGATTTCCTTGTTTCCAGCTCTGCGCTTCTACGCAAACGAAGAAAATGAGTTTTTCCCACCTAGTTGAATTATATTTGCAGCCTTGTGTGTTTTAATGATGTGGACTTCTGCCTTGTTTTCACTTTTTCAGCCACATTGAGTTTCAGGGTTAGGAAAAATTCAGCAGAGATGTGCAATAAAAAACAGAAACAACCTTGTTTTGGAGATGTTTTCTTCAACCCTTGCCACTTCTTGCACCATGCCTCGTGTCACAATATTTGTTTTCCAATGGTGGAACTGCTCCCGGACACATCTTCTGCGGTA
This sequence comes from Anolis sagrei, assembly GCF_037176765.1. NCBI lineage: Eukaryota > Metazoa > Chordata > Lepidosauria > Squamata > Anolidae > Anolis > Anolis sagrei. The sequence continues at coordinate 1,005,081 of NC_090034.1, read as the reverse complement.
TTGATCAAGGGAAGCAGAACGCTACAGTGATTTGCCAGAACAGTTCTGGTGGTGTTCTCTCCTCTCTCTCTCTCTCCTCGTCCAAATATAGGACTAACGCGGCACTTTTATTATAGGCAACATTGTTTGCTTTCTGAATTACACACAAGATAGGATTGGTCTTGCATTGAAAATCTGGTCCTGTCTATGAAGCTGCCAGGAATTTTAATACGTGTAGGAGTTGAAAAGATGTGAGTGTGTGTGTGTATTAGAGAGAGATTAACAACAGAGCCAGACAGCCATTGTTATTTCAGTTCGGTTTAACGTGCAACCAGCTTTTCATGTGCAGCTTGGGTATTTTTTCCTGACCAAGAGATTTGCATACATTCGGGCCTGTCCAAGTTTTAGTCCTGGCAGAGAAATGTGCAGGAAGCATTTGTGCTTTGGAGGGTTTTCCCTTAAATTGCAATGTTATTATTTTGACTAAAGGTCTGTGTAAATCATGGAGGGCTCACCAAGGAACAAAAAAAAAGGGATTCAGAGCCAGGCCTTCTAGCAGGTGATCTTTGGGCACGCCGACACTTGTCATGGATGACTTTTCAATGACTTTAAAGCATAGGTTCTTTTTATTGCAATTTCCAGTGTGAGAGGATATATCAGATTACACCCTGTCAATGCATAGCTCCATAACACAAAAACTTCAAAATGCCAAAAAGCCAAAACTTCTTTCCCTAAGAATAATGCCAAGGACCAGATCTCTGTTTTCCATACAGGAGAACCTGACTCCTTCCCATGGAGCAGATCATAGCAGATGGGACAGACTCCTCAGGTCTGCCACACTTGGGCATTATTGTTGTTGTTGTTGTTCATTCGTTCAGTCGTCTCTGACTCTTTGTGACCTCATGGACCAGACCACGCCAGAGCTCCCTGTCGGCCATCACCACCCCCAGTGTCTCCTTCAAGGTCAGTCCGGTCACTTCAAGGATGCCATCCATCCGTCTTGCCCTTGGTCGGCCCCTCTTCCTTTTGCCTTCCACTTTCCCCAGCATCATTCCCTTCTCCAGGCTTTGCTGTCTCCTCATGATGTGGCATTCAAAGGACTTCCGCTTTCCCTCTCCTCTCCTTCCCTCCAGTGAGCAGCCGGGCTTTCTTTCCTGGAGGATGGACTGGTTGGATCTTCTCGCAGTCCAAGGTACTCTCAGCACTTTCCTCCAACACCACAGCTCAAAAGCATTATTACACTGAGTCTTTTATAGGAATATTCTGCTGATGTAGTCCCAAAGTTGTAAATTAATGATTGATGACAAGCTGGAATGTGTCCAGATGAGGGCGACTAAAATGATCAAGGGTCTGGAGAACAAGCCCTATGAGGAGTGGCTTAAGGAGCTGGGCATGTTTAGCCTGAAAAAGAGAAGGCTGAGAGGAGATATGATATCCATGTATAAATATGTGAGAGGAAGCCACAGGGAGGAGGAGGGAGCAAGCTTGTTTTCTGCTTCCTTGGAGACTAGGACGCAATGGAGGGATGGCCTCAAACTACAAGAGAGGAGATTCCATCTGAATACGAGGAAGAACGTCCTGACTGGGAGAGCCGTTCAGCAGTGGAACTCTCTGCCCCAGAGGGAGTGTGGTGGAGGCTCCTTCTTTGGAGGCTTTTAAGCAGAGGCTGGATGGCCATCTGTCAGGGGTGATTTGAATGCAATATTCCTGCTTCTTGGTAGAATGGGGTTGGACTGGATGATGGCCCAGGAGGTCTCTTCCAACTCTTTGATTCGATGATTCTGATTCTATGATTTTGTACAGGAGAAGCTTGTACACGTCCTCTAAATTAGCTTTCCTTACTGAGACTAACTAAAAATGGCTCTCTTCCCTTCTCAATTGCCCTGAACAAGGGGCGGGCGGAACCAAAACTTAACGATGATAGACAGGTGACTTGCCCTACGACTGCAACCAAAGGAAGCCACCTTTCTGCAGAATCCCTGAAACCTTGGAGTGCAAGCAAACATTTAATACAAAGTAAATGAAGTTGGAGCTCCTGGTACAGCCGTACCAGCACATGTCCTCTTTAGCAGACAAATGCAGAAATAGGACGGAGTGAATTCTCCCTCAGAAAGAAGACAACGGTCACAGAAAAACATCTCCTCCTCTGCCCTGAATCATCCATCCTGATCTCTTTGGAGGGAAGGGTGTGATGGCGCGAGTGACGCCACCTACCTATAGAACTGTTAGTTGTAAGACTTAAACTGTTGTATCATGCTTGATCCTGCCCTTTTTACCCTGCTTATGTATAGTTGTATGGATTGGTTGCTTGTAGCTGTCAATCAGTACTGTTTGGCTCCACCTCTTCCTGCAAGAGGGGAGAGCTTCCTTTTTCTTCACTCTGTCTTCAGAGTTCGTACCAGATGGATGTGAGTAAGAGACCTGACTCTAAAGGACCCTGATTTAAGTTACCTCTTAGCATCAGTTCTGAGGTTTTTTACCCTTGGGACTCAGGCTTTATGTCCAGATCGTCCTGGATAACATTGAGGAGATCCCAAGTGCCTTCACGCCGGTTCTTTTGGCACCAGAGGAAGATCCTGAGTCTTCAAACATAGGCCATCTGAACTGGGGTTGTGGTTTGCTCCGGCATTCACAGCCATTGAGGAAAGAGGAAACTTGGAAAGGCTTCTCAGCTTCAAACTCCTTGGACCCAGGACTAACTGAGACCGTGACGTATATTTTCCTTCACTCCTCTGAAGTTTCCAGCTCATTGCTTTAAAGAAATAACTCTTTGTGAACAATAAAACTTATTTTCATCATCATCATCATCACTTTATTTCTTAATTAGTCGCTTTCCACCAAGGTGCTCTGAGCGACTTACAATTTAAAACAGTTTATACACAATATAAAACATTCAATATAAAAACATTCAATATAAAAACATTCATAAAAACATATTTTGAGTTATTTACAGTGTTTTGGGTCTTTGGGAGTTCTAGTTTCCTAAAGGAGGGCAAGAAGCAATCCCCTGGGGAAAGAGCTATAGCCCCCAGGCGCAACGGCACATAACAGATGAAAAATTTTGCATGTCAGAGTTTATTTTTCACAAAATTTGCATATGATTATTTTGTGCAGAAAACAGCCATTTTTATTCTGGGTAGAATTGTTTTTGCATGTGTCGTGAAATTACCGATTTCTGCACAAAACAAACCCTCGTGAATTTTGCATAGAATGGGCTTCGACCGGCAAATAGTCTTAAAACTGCGCCGCTTCCAAAGACTTCTTCTCATGAAGAAGGAAATAGCTAAATTACCCTTTGGTTCTATTGAGAAAGAAATGATTGAAGAATTACACTCCCCTTAATAAAAACAGTAATTTGGAACGTAAAAGAATGGTTCAACACGAACAGTTTTCCTTTGGTGCTTGTCTGACAATTTTCCATTCTGGCTAAATGACTGCTATTTGATGATTGGATAAAAAAAAGTATATACAGCCTGTGCCGGTGATTTGTTATGCGCTGTCTGTCATGTGCTGTTGCTGGATACATTTCCCCAAAACTGCCGTAAATGATCGGGTTGGGTGCCAAATTGCTCAGGCTGAATGCCGGACATTTGGATTGACATGCCATTAAAGAATCCACCTTTCCTCCATGAATGTTCCCACTCTGGCCTAAGAACAGCAAAGAATCACACTCGAAGAACTAAAACTGCCCATAGAATTGGGTTGTGCATTCAGATAAACCTTGACCCGTTTCATGTCCCGGCTTTCGTTGGAGGGCCACAATCCGTTTTTTGGGAGCCTCCCAAAATCAGGAGGGCAGATATCTCTGGGACCCTGAAAGATCCATTTTTATTAGATCACTAGCTGTCCCCTGCCACGCATTGCTGTAGCCTACTCTGGTGGTCATGGGGGTTCTGTGTGGGAGGTTTTGCCCAATTCTATCGTTGGTGGGGTTCAGAATGGTCTGTGATTGTAGGTGAACTATAAATCCCAGCAACTACAAATCCCAAATGTCAATAATCTATTGTCCCCAAACTCCACCAGTGTTCACATTTGGGCACATTGAGTATCCATACCAAGTTTGGTCCAGATCCATCATTGTTTGAGTCCACAGTGATCTCTGGATGTAGATGAACTACAACTCCAAAACCAAAGGACACTGCCCACCAAATCCTTACAGTATTTTCTGTTGGTCATGGAAGTACTTTGTGCCAAGTTTGGTTCAATTCCTTCGTTGGTGGGGTTCAGAATGCTCTTTGATTGTAGGTGAACTATAAATCCCAGTAACTACAACTCCCAAATATCAAGGTCTATTTTCCTCAAACTCCATCTGTGTTCATATTTTGGCATTTGGAATATTCGAGCCAAGTTTGGTCCAGATCCATCAATGTTTGAGTCCACAGTGATCTCTGGATGTAGGTGAACTATGATTCCAAAACCAAAGGACAGTTCCCACCAAACCCTTCTAGTGTTTTCCATTGGTCAGGTGAGTTTTGTGTGCCAAGTTTGGTTCAATTCCATCGTTGGTGGGGTTGATTGTAGATGAACTATAGTTGATTGTAGATGAACTATAAATCCCAGCAACTACAACTCCCAAATGACAAAATCAATTTTTTTGAGTGAAGGACATACATTGGGTTGTTAGGTGTCTTGTGTCCAAATTTGGTGTCAATATTTCCAGCGGTTTTTGAGTTCTGTGAATATCACAAACGAACATTACATTTTTATTTATATCGATACTAGCTGTCCCCTGCCAGGTGTTGCTGTGGCCCAGTCTGGTGACCTGGAAAATAGAGTAATGAGAAAGTCCTGATTTCTAATGTATGTAATATCTTTATGCTTGTGGGTCAACAATATTTCTTGCTGTTTCTTTGTCAGTGTTGATATGGAGATTGTCTGGTGTTGTAACTCAGCGTGTGTCTTCAGTACCTACTAGTGCTAGTAGGAGGAAACGAGGCTTGGAAGAGCAAGACGCTCAGCAACAGCTGAAGCGCATTAGGGACATATTCCTTGAGACTACTGATGGGGAGGATTTTCAGGGGTTTACTCGTGAGGAGATGGAAACAGAGGATTACCGTGGTGTAAAGCGAGTAGCACGCAGTTCTGATAGCGATGAGGAATCTATTTCCAAGCATCTTAGAGACATCGAAGATTGCTATGAGTCTGACAGTGAGAATGAAGAGCTGGACTGGACTAGGGTTCAGGAAGTCCAGGATGTGCTTAATGCTCCAACTTCCAGTGGTGAGTTCCAAGACTCATGGGTTCACAGACTCATGGGTTTCGGATACTGCTTCGCAGGATGCAGTCCGAAGTGCAGACTGGCAGCAATGGAGAAGTCGTGATTCACCTGTGGAAATGGATGCACCTGGAAGCGAATCTAGTGATTCTGATGAGATTTAAGGAGTAGCTTTGGAGCAGTCTAGTTGCAGGGTTCAAAGTGTCGTGTACCCGTGTATCCTGCTCTTAACTCTTGCCTTGAGTCTTTGCATTCAGAACCGTGTCTTCGTGATCGTGCTGACTACCTTGCCTGGATTTGGAACCGTGAGTCTTGTCTCCTGCCCTGACCCTGGAACATCTTGACCACTCTACGCTTCTGCCTGCCCTCTATCTGGACCTCGGACCGCTCCTCATGCTGCTGCTTGTATTTGGACTTCTGAACTGACTGTGTTTTGTTGCTGACTTCAAGCCTTTTTGCCTGCTTAATTCCTGCTTTCCTTTTCGCAGCACTGACTGCCTGGACTCCTGTTTGTTTACATTCCTGCTAGCCGCAGGCTCCTTTTGTGTTTTTGCTCTGCTGATAAGAGCCCTTTTGACTTGTTAATTACCATTAAACACCCTTGTTTAACTCTTAAGCAGCCGTTTTGCCTCGTTGCTCTGCCTGGGTCTTGACATCTGGTTTCCCTGCTCTGCAACATGCAACATATCATTGTCCTTCTTTAGGGGTCCCTTTCACATCTAGGATACTATATCTCTCTGTGTGTGAATCATTTCTAATCTATGGCTGGATGGCTCTTTGTCAGGAGGGCTTTGATTACGTTTTCTTGCCCTGGTAGAGGGAGTTGGACTGGGTGGCCTTCAGTATGGGGGTTCTGTGTGGGAAGTTTGCCCCAATTCTGTCGTTGGTTGGGGTTCAGAATGATTTTTGATTGTAGGTGAACTATAAATCCCAGTAACTACAACTCCTTAAATTGCCCATTACCACCCAAAAGGAAACTAAAACCTAGCAGCCTGTCATGTATTTTGTTCTGTAGTTGATGGTGTTGATGAAGTGTTGATGAAGGAAGGGTTAATGTAAGTCTTAGTCCTAAAGGGTTGAGTAATCTGTAAGTAGGAGTTCATGGGTGAAAGCAATTCATTAGCTAACTTTGGGACTGATCTTTGGGAGAAAAGCATTGTCTTATCTTGGTGGTAGATGCTGCTGGTTTCCCCCCCAGGTTTGTGGATTTTCTGTGTCCCGACCTGTCTCCTGAACCTTTGGAATCCTGGAACCTTGAATCTTTGGACTGGCTTTGGACTACGGTATAGACTCTTGATCTCTAGACTTTGTTTATTGAACTCTCGGCTATTGACCACTGGACTGGACCTTTTGACTACAGTGTTATCTTGAACTTACAACAGTGTTTGCTGTCAGTTTTTGTTTTGTATTCTGTGGCTGACTGCAATCTTTATGTTTTATATTTTGGATTATTAAAACAGCCAGAAAGTAAGTGCTGTTTTAATTAAACTGCTTGATACAAACTGGGTATTTGTTTGGTTCATCTCTACCTGAATAAGGCAGAGCCCTGGCATCGTGACACAGCCCTGATTCCCTCCAATTTCTTGCCAGTCATGCAGGTGGGGATCACTGAGCAAGTCACTAATAATCGTTGCTTTCCATTAGTTATACTTGTTTATACTCATTGTGTAGGTGCGGAAACAGAAGAACGGCCTGCCTCAAGGAAGCATGCTTGCCCCATCCATGTTCAACATCTACACAAATGACCAGCCACTGCCAGAAGGGACAGAGAGTTTCATCTACGCTGATGATCGTGCCATCACCGCTCAAGCAGGGAGCTTTGAGATGGTTAAAGGGAAGCTCTCCGAAGCTCTAGGTGCTCTCACTGCCTATTACAGGGAAAACCAGCTGACCCCTAATCCATCTAAAATACAGACATGTGCCTTTCATCTCAAGAACAGGCAAGCATCCTGAGCTCTGAGGATTATTACCTGGGAAGGAATCCCATTGGAGCATTGCAGCGCACCCAAATACCTGGGAGGAGTCACTCTGGACCATGCTCTGACCTACAAGAAGCACTGCCTGAACATCAAGCAAAAAGTGGGTGCCAGAAACAACATCATATGAAAGCTGACTGGCACAACCTGGGGTTCACAACCAGACACAGTGAAGATATCTGCCCTTGCGCTGTGCTACTCTGCTGCTGAGTATGCATGCCCAGTGTGGAACACATCTCACCACGCTAAAACAGTGGATGTGGCTCTGAATGAGACATGGAGTGTCTGTGCCCCACACCGCTGGAGAAATTACACTGCTTAGCCGGTATCGCACCACCTGACATCCGCCGGGAAGTAGCAGCCAATAGTGAAAGGACCAAGGCAGAGACATCTCCAGCTCATCCCTTGTTTGGGTATCAGCCAGCATGCCAATGACTTAAATCTAGAAATAGTTTTCTAAGATCTACAGAGACACTCGCTGGAACACCTCAGCAAGCAAGAGTCCAAAAGTGGCAGGCTCAAACCCAGAACCTCAATCCATGGCTGATACCAAATGAGAGACTCCCCCCTGGGCACACAGAGGACTGGGCGACTTGGAAGGTGCTGAACAGACTGCGCTCTGGCACCACAAGAGCCAACCTCAAGAAATGGGACCACAAAGTGGAATCTATGACATGTGAGTGTGGAGAAGAGCAAACCACTGACCTCCTGCTGCGATGCAACCTGAGCCCTGACACATGCACCATGGAGGACCTTCTTGCAGCAACACCAGAGGCACTCCAAGTGGCCAGAGACTGGTCAAAGGACATTTAATCAGCTACCAAGCTTGCAAACTCTGTGTCTTTTGTATGTTTGTTCTGTCAAAAATGTAATACAACTGTTCAGTTGCCTGACACGATAAATAAATAAATTGTGTAGGTGTTGTTCCCACAAGAACCAAGAGCAAATTAGGAAGCCCGGAGATCCGGCCATGGCAACCTGTTCCTTGGAGCTGGAGGAGACAATGGGTTAAAGTGTCGCCTTGTCCTCCTCATCTGGCCATTCCGAGCCAACGAGAAGAAAGCTTTTCCTCCTACTGAGATCCTTGCTCTAGGTTCGGTTTCTTGTACACAACCGGCCCATTCTTCTTTCCTCAAAGGCGGTGATTATTTTTAAGTGTATCACTCATTTCTGACTCCATGGAGCTTGACAAGCAATTCACAGGTTGTCAAATGTCAGTGGTTGGTCTTGAGCACAAAAGGTTGCTTTGAGGCTTGTTGGCTTTGAAATGTTTGAGGGACCTGCTCAAAATCTCCCAACGTGGGTCCGAATTGTGGCTTTGTCAACAAGGTCTTAATATTGCTAAGACAATTATTGTGACTGTAGCAACAACAACAACAACAGCAACGGTAACAACAACAGGCCCCTCGCTGGCAAAGCTGAGCCTTTTTGTTCCGGTTCCAGATGGTGACCCTCTATTCTGCTTTGGTTAGACCACATCTGGAATACTGTGTCCAATTCTAGGCACCACAATTCAAGAGAGATATTGACAAGCTGGAATGTGTCCAGAGGAGGGCGACTCAAATGATCAAGGGTCTGGAGAACAAGCCCTATGAGGAGCGGCTTAAGGAGCTGGGCATGTTTAGCCTGAAGAAGAGAAGGCTGAGAGGAGATATGAGAGCCATGTATAAATATGTGAGAGGAAGCCACAGGGAGGAGGAGGGAGCAAGCTTGTTTTCTGCTTCCTTGGAGACTAGGATGCAAGGGAACAATGGCTTCAAACTACAAGAGTGGAGATTCCATCTGAACATGAGGAAGAACTTCCTGGCTGTGAGAGCCGTTCAGCAGTGGAACTCTCTGCCCCGGAGGGAGTGTGGTGGAGGCTCCTTCTTTGGAAGCTTTTAAGCAGAGGCTGGATGGCCATCTGTCAGGGGTGATTTGAATGCAATATTCCTGCTTCTTGGCAGAATGGGGTTGGACTGGATGGCCCATGAGGTCTCTTCCAACTCTTTGATTCTATGATTCTATGATTCTACGTGTGAGTGTGTGTCCTCATTATTCAACTAATATGCACGGCTTCATCTACTAAGAGCAACCTCCTTGGAGACTCCGCCTGCAGCTTCTGGTTCAGAGAAAAGGGAATCTTCAAGGTTAGGAGAACTCTATTTTTTGCTGATGTCTCCATTTTCTGTCTCGCGGCTCCCCGAAGGCCCAAACTTGTCAACCCTCAAAAGTTTTTCATGACAGTCTTCTTCGCCCACAAATAGACTTTGGAGCTGTCGGGAAGCCAAACAGACAAGGCACGCTGGAAAAACCCCCCCCAGCACCCGGCCAACGTGCCCCATCACTATCAAATACTTGGGTGAAAAGAGATGAAGGGAAGGGATGTGGAGCAGGCAAACAACCTCTCCAAGCATATCCCTCCGTTTGAGGGAAACAAAGGAAGGATCCAGTAAAGGAAACGCATTGCATCCTTGCACGTTTCCCAGTGTCCTCAATTCCTCTTATTCTCCTGACAAAGGCCTGATAAACCTCATTGTTAGTCCCAAACAGAGAAGGCTTATTGAATCAGCGGAATGTATCTGTGTCAAGATGTGCCACTCGACTATTGATTGTATTTACCTGCTCCAGGAAGCAGGAGGATAAGATCATCTTGTTAAAGTTTGCATTCGCTTTCTTGAACTCCCTTCACACCACACAATTACAGCGCTGGGAATCCACTTGAACTGTTGCGTGTGCATGGGCGATATACCTCCCGCAGCTGACCCAAGAAGAACCACACTCACAAAGGATAAACAATGGCCACAACTCATTTATTGATAACAGGGACAAGGGCTGGCAGCCATGCATGGGTCCTGGATCAGGATCGGGCAGCTCACTGCTGTCTGATAACGTAGAACACGCCAGGGTGCCGCCGGCACAATACCAGATCAACGTAAGCTCGGCACACCTGAGACCATCAGGTATTCCCCCCTTCCGCTGGGGTGGGGATACCAAGCCAGATCCAGGGCCCATGCCCCATGACAACAAGAGAAATCAGCCATAGCAGAGCACCTGATGAACCAACCTGGACACAGCATTTTATTTGAGAACACAAAAATGCTGGACCACTCTCACAACCACCATGTCAGACTACACAGAGAAGCCACTGAAATACACAAGAAGCATGTGGACAATTTCAACAGAAAGGAAGAAACCATGAAAATGAACAAAATCTGGCTACCAGTATTAAAAAATTCTAAAATTGCAACAGCAAAAACAGCAGAGAGAAAAACAGGCAGGGACATCTAATCACCTTTCAAGAAGAGTTTGCTCCAGGCACAGTCAGCCCAGTGTATGCTAATCAAGGTGGTCAGTTGAAAAGATTCACACCTAGCCCAACTTACAAAAGCCTTTTGTCTCACCCTGGTCAGTCCACAGATATATAAACCCCTTTTTTCCCATTCCAGCAGACCTCACCCTCTGAGGATGCTTGCCATAGATGCAGGCGAAACGTCAGGAGAGAATGCCTCTAGAACATGGCCATATAGCCCGAAAAAACCCACAAGAACTGACATATTTTCTCTATTTCTAGGCCACTATAATTCCCCTCACCTCATCAAATTGAACCATAGGTGAGTGTTTTAGTTAATGGCCTTCACTCCTGAAGGGAGTGCCTTGGGCATATACCAAATTTTAGTTTTCCCTAACAGTTTATTGTGACCACCTATTTAACGCCAAACCATCCCAATTTGCCTTGTAACAGTATAGGGTAGGCAAAAAACCCTCCTAGAACATAAGAGAGGAACAATTCCATCCCGGCCCCCTAATGGCAACCCTAATATACTGTTTAATGGGCGGGAGTGGTGGGTCGACGCTCAGCTTCAGAATGAGGAAGGGGGCTGTCCAGAGCTGAGAGCCTGGCTCCGCTCCCTTCCAGATAGTTCCATCCGGAACTAGGTTTCTCTCTTCGAGGAAAGAAGTGACAAGTGGAGTGCCACAGGGTTCTGTCCTGGGCCCGGTCCTGTTCAACATCTTTATTAATGACTGAGATGAAGGGTTAGAAGGCAGGATCATCAAGTTTGCAGACGACACCAAATTGGGAGGAAGAGCCAAGACTCCAGAGGACAGGAGCAGGAGTCAAAGGGATCTTGACAGATGAGAGAGATGATGGGCCAAAACTAACACAATGAAGTTCAATGGGGACAAATGCAAGATACTCCACTTTGGCAGGAAAAACGAAATGCAAAGATACAGAATGGGGGACAATGCCTGGCTCGAGAGCAGTACGTGTGAAAAAGATCTTGGAGTCCTCGTGGGGAGGAAGTTAAACATGAGCCAGGAATGGGAAGTGGCGGCAAAAAAAAAAAAAAGCCAATGGGATTTTGGCCTGCATCAAGAGGAGCCTAGTGTCTAGATCTAAGGAAGTAATGCTACCCTTCTATTCTGCTTTGGTTAGACCACACCTGGAATATTGTGTCCAATTCTTGGCACCACAATTCAAGAGAGATATTGACTCTAAGCTGGAATGTGTCCAGAGGAGGGCGACTCAAATGATCAAGGGCCTGGAGAACAAGCCCTATGAGGAGCGGCTTAAGGAGCTGGGCATGTTTAGCCTGAAGAAGAGAAGGATGAGAGGAGATATGATGAGAGCCATGTATAAATATGTGAGAGGAAGCCACAGGGAGGAGGAGGGAGCAAGCTTGTTTTCTGCTTCCTTGGAGACTAGGACGCAATGGAACCATGACTTCAAACTGCAAGAGAAGAACTTCCTGACTGTGAGAGCCGTTCAGCAGTGGAACTCTCTGCCCCGGTGGGAGTGTGGTGGAGGCTCCTTCTTTGGAAGCTTTTAAGCAGAGGCTGGATGGCCATCTGTCAGGGGTGATTTGAATGCAATATTCCTGCTTCTTGGCAGGGGGGTGGACTGGATGGCCCATGAGGTCTCTTCCAACTCTTTGATTCTATGATTCTATGGAGGAGGCAAACTCCTCTTCCTCTGCAGCTGCGCAGTGGAGGGAAAGCTTCATATACGCAAACACACATATACACAAATATATGCACACACACAAAACATATATACACAGACGGGGCCACAGCAACACATGGTGTGCAAAACTACACACACGTATATATATGCAAACACATATACACAAAACACATATACACAGACGGGGCCACAGCAACGCGTGGCAAGGGATGGCTAGTAAATAATAATATTGTATTGTTCTTACATGTGGTTTTTTTGCCGTACCAATGAGATGTGTGCAGTGTGCATAGGAAGGCACTGACTGGGGAGGGAGGAGGCAGCAGATTGCTTCAGTGTGCTTAACAACTGTGAAAAGATAAGCGGTTGGGCTTGAGCGTTGACTTCTTCCTCCCCAGTCGGTGCCTTCGTATCTTCCTCACTCCCGCATCCTGCCATGGGAAATAAATATTTAGGTATCTCTGCAGACACAAATCTCCTAATTATAATCCTCTGAAGGAGACATAAACAACACGCGTGCACGCCGCAATTGCCGGCGATGGTGCCGCCAGCTTCCAGGAGATGCCGTCGTCATGGAAACTCGCCACGCCACCCAAGAGCATGGTAATTTCTCCGAGACAGTTTCTCCCTTGTGGCAAGCCATGTTGTGAAAGCAAAAGAATCGCTCCGCTCGCTTTTTACTGACACACACACATATATATACACACACACGCAGTTACCTGCTTGCTAACAAAATACAGATTCAAGGTTTTTTAATGGCACGGCAGCATCATTTCAATGGGAAGGGAAATAGTATCTAGAGTGACTGCAGCCCTGAATACAATCAGAACATCATGTGGTTGGAAAGTACCCAAAGGACCAGACTTCAGCCCTCCAAGAGTTTTGGACTACAACTCCTACAATTCCTTCAGTACGTAGATGACATACCCATAACACAGGGATGGGCCAACTTGGGCCTTCAAGGTGTTTTGGACTTCAACTCCAACAGTTCCTTCAGTGCGTGGATGACATACTCATAGCACAAGGATGACCCAGCTTCAGCCCTCCAAGTGTTTTGGACTTCAACTCCCACAATTCCTTCAGTACGTGGACAACATACTCATATTACAAGCATGGGGCAACTTGGGCCTCCCAGATGTTTTGGACTTCAACTCCCACAATTCCTTCAGTGCGTGGATGACATACTCATAGCACAGGGATGACCCAGCTTCCGCCCTCCAGGTGTTCTTCAGCCCTCCAGGTGTTTTGGACTTCAACTCCCACAATTCCTTCAGTGCGTGGATGACATACTCATAGCACAGGGATGACCCAGCTTCAGCCCTCCAGGTGTTCTTCAGCCCTCCAGGTGTTTTGGACTTCAACTCCCACAATTCCTTCAGTGCGTGGATGACATACTCATAGCACAGGGATGACCCAGCTTCCGCCCTCCAGGTGTTCTTCAGCCCTCCAGGTGTTTTGGACTTCAACTCCCACAATTCCTTCAGTGCGTGGATGACATACTCATAGCACAGGGATGACCCAGCTTCAGCCCTCCAGGTGTTCTTCAGCCCTCCAGGTGTTTTGGACTTCAACTCCCACAATTCCTTCAGTGCGTGGATGACATACTCATAGCACAGGGATGACCCAGCTTCAGCCCTCCAGGTGTTCTTCAGCCCTCCAGGTGTTTTGGACTTCAACTCCCACAATTCCTTCAGTGCGTGGATGACATACTCATAGCACAGGGATGACCCAGCTTCAGCCCTCCAGGTGTTCTTCAGCCCTCCAGGTGTTTTGGACTTCAACTCCCACAATTCCTTCAGTGCGTGGATGACATACTCATAGCACAGGGATGACCCAGCTTCAGCCCTCCAGGTGTTCTTCAGCCCTCCAGGTGTTTTGGACTTCAACTCCCACAATTCCTTCAGTGCGTGGATGACATACTCATAGCACAGGGATGACCCAGCTTCAGCCCTCCAGATGTTCTTCAGCCCTCCAGGTGTTTTGGACTTCAACTCCCACAATTCCTTCAGTGCGTGGATGACATACTCATAGCACAGGGATGACCCAGCTTCAGCCCTCCAGGTGTTCTTCAGCCCTCCAGGTGTTTTGGACTTCAACTCCCACAATTCCTTCAGTGCGTGGATGACATACTCATAGCACAGGGATGACCCAGCATCAGCCCTCCAGATGTTCTTCAGCCCTCCAGGTGTTTTGGACTTCAACTCCCACAATTCCTTCAGTGCGTGGATGACATACTCATAGCACAGGGATGACCCAGCTTCAGCCCTCCAGGTGTTCTTCAGCCCTCCAGGTGTTTTGGACTTCAACTCCCACAATTCCTTCAGTGCGTGGATGACATACTCATAGCACAGGGATGACCCAGCTTCAGCCCTCCAGGTGTTCTTCAGCCCTCCAGGTGTTTTGGACTTCAACTCCCACAATTCCTTCAGTGCGTGGATGACATACTCATAGCACAGGGATGACCCAGCTTCAGCCCTCCAGGTGTTCTTCAGCCCTCCAGGTGTTTTGGACTTCAACTCCCACAATTCCTTCAGTGCGTGGATGACATACTCATAGCACAGGGATGACCCAGCTTCCGCCCTCCAGGTGTTCTTCAGCCCTCCAGGTGTTTTGGACTTCAACTCCCACAATTCCTTCAGTGCGTGGATGACATACTCATAGCACAGGGATGACCCAGCATCAGCCCTCCAGGTGTTCTTCAGCCCTCCAGGTGTTTTGGACTTCAACTCCCACAATTCCTTCAGTACGTGGACAACATACTCATATTACAAGCATGGGGCAACTTGGGCCTCCCAGATGTTTTGGACTTCAACTCCCACAAATCCTTCAGTGCGTGGATGACATACTCATAGCACAGGGATGACCCAGCTTCAGCCCTCCAGGTGTTTTGAACTTCAACTCCCACAATTCCTTCAATACATGGACAACATACTCATATTACAAGCATGGGGCAACTTGGGCCTCCCAGATGTTTTGGACTTCAACCCTAACAATTCCTTCAGTGTGCGGATGACATACTCATAGCACAGGGATGACCCAGCATCAGCCCTCCAGGTGTTCTTCAGCCCTCCAGGTGTTTTGGACTTCAACTCCCACAATTCCTTCAGTATGTGGACAACATACTCATATTACAAACATGGGCCAACTTGGGCCTCCCAGATGTTTTGGACTTCAACCCCAATAATTCCTTCAGTGCATGGATGACATACTCATAGCATAGGGATGACTCAGCTTCAGCCCTCCAGGTGTTTTGGACTTCAACTCCCACAGTTCCTTCAGTATGTGGACAACATACTCATATTACAAGCATGGGGCAACTTGGGCCTCCCAGATGTTTTGGACTTCAACCCCAACAATTCCTTCAGTATGTGGATGACATACTCATAGCACAAGCATGGGGCAACTTGGGCCCTGCAAATGTTTTGGACTTCAGCTCCCACAATACCTTCAGTATGTGGACAACATACCCATAACACAGGAATGGGTTAACTTGGACCCTCAAGGTGTTTTGGACTTCATCTCCTACAATTCCTTCAGTACTTGGATGACATACTCATAGCGCAGGGATGACCCATCTTCAGCCCTCCAGGTGTTTTGGACTTCAACTCCCACAATTCCTTCAGTATGTGGATGACATACTCATAGCACAGGTATGGGCCAACTTGGGCCCTCCAAGTGTTTTGGACTTCAATTCCTAAAATTCCTTCAGTATGTGGATGACATACTCATAGCACAGGGGTGACCCAACTTCAGCCCTCCAGGCGTTTTGGACTTCAACTCCCACAATTCCTTCAATACATGGACAGCATACTCATATTACAAGCATGGGGCAACATGGGCTTCCCAGATGTTTTGGACTCCAACCCCAACAATTCCTTCAGTATGTGGACAACATGCTCGTGGCATAGGCATAGACCAACTTGGGCCTCCCAGGTGTTTTGGACTCCAACCTCAATAATTCCTTCAGCATGTGGATGACATACTCATAGCACAGGGATGACCCAACTTCGGCCCTCCAGGTGTTTTGGACTTCAACTACTTCAGTATGTGGACGACATACTCATAGCACAAGCATGGGGCAACTTGGGCCCTTCTAATGTTTTGGACTTCAGCTCCCACAATTCCTTCAGTACGTGGACGACATACCCATAACACAGGGATGGGTTAACTTGGGCCCTCAAGGTGTTTTGGACTTCAACTCCTTCAGTATGTGGATGACATACTCATGGCACAAGCATGGGGCAACTTGGGCCTTTCAGATGTTTTGGACTTCAACTCCCACAATTCCTTCAGTACGTGGACAACATACTCATATTACAAGCATGGGGCAACTTGGGCCTCCCAGGTGTTTTGGACTTCAGACCCAACAATTCCTTCAGTATGTGGATGACATACTCACAGTAGAGGGATGGGCCAACTTGGGCATAGGCCAACTTGGGCCCTCTAAATGTTTTGGACTTCAACTCCCACAATTCCTAACAGCCTCTGGCCTTTCTACTGAACCAATTGGAGTTTATGCCAAGGGAAACTTGTATGATGCCAAGGGAGACAAAAGTCAACACTGACACTGAAATTCAATACTGCCTGAGCTCTGCGAGTGCAGCATTCTTCTGAATAAAGCAGAGAGTGTTTGAGGACCTGGACATCTGTAGGGAGACCAAGGGGCTTGTTTATAAAGCTATGGTCCTCCCAACTCTGCTATATGCTTGCAAAACGTGGACTGTCTACAGATGTCACATACAACTACTGGAATGATTCCAAGAGCATTGCCTCCGAAAAATCCTGCAAATCTCTTGGGAAGGCAGGTGGGGAAATGTCAGCATGCTGGAAGAAGCAAAGACCACCAGCACTGAAGCGATGGTCCTCCGCCATCAACTCCGCTGGACCGGCCACGTTGTCCCGATGCCCAATCACCATCTCCCAAAGCAGTTGTTCTACTCCCAACTCAATAATAATAATAATAATAATAATAATAATAATAATAATAATAATAATCTTTATTTATATACCGCCCTATTTCCCGTGCGGTTTCCACATATGCAAAATAATACAGAAACATACAATATAAAACAACAACATAGACATAAACTGTTAACACAACATATACATTCAAATCATTTTAAAACCAGTTCCACTCTCTTCTTCATGCAAGGTAGGCTGCCAAGGGCAAAGAATGGGAAACGTCATGTTGGTGGACAGGAAAAGAGATTTCAAGACAGTCTTAAAGCCAGTCTTAAAAACTGTGGCCCTTGAGTGCTCTAACTGGAGGTCAGCTGTGACCAGCAGTGCTGCAGAATTCAAAGAGGCATGAATGGAGGGTGAAAGAGAAAAACGTACCAAGAGGAAGAATGCATGTCAACCCAACCTTGACCGGGACCACCTTCCATCTGGAAACCAATGTCCTCACTATGGGAGAACATGCGGATCAAGAATAGGGTTCCACAGCCACCTACAGACCCACCACCACCAAGACACTAGTCTTGGAGAACCATCATCCTTGGTCTACGAGGATCGCCTAATTAACAAGAACAGGGCTCCACAGCCACCTACAGACCCACCACCACCAAGACACTAATTTTGGAGGACCATCATCCTTGGTCTACGAGGATCTCCTAACTAACTAACTAATTAACTAACTATCTAACTAGTTTAGCTTCCAATATCAGATGAGATCTTCTGCCTTTAAGGTATTAGGGCTTGTTTAGTATGTACATTATCTGAATTACAACATTCACTCTCCAGTTTTCTATACCAAGGTGGCCAAGCTGGTGCCATCCAGACGTTTGGAATGCCAACTGTGAAGAACCCTTGCCTTTAGCAGCCAGAATGTGGGCCTAGCGAAGCCCTGGCAGCCATTTTAGATTAGGGAAACAGGGAGACACCATCTTAGGTCAGGTTTTCTTAGAGGGGGCGTGTCCTAGTCCAGTAGCAAGTAGATGGCCAGGATTGGTTAAGAATAGGGGGCGGAGCCTAACATTCAAATAGAGGGGAAAGGTGTACCTTTTGAATTTGAGGCTTGAGTTTTGCAGTTGGGATTTGTCAGTTGGGAGTTAGATAGTTGGTTGGTGTTCACAGTTGGATAGTGCTAGATAGGAGAACTGGGTCAATCTTTTGTAGTATTCAAAGGCTAGAGGAATTAGCCAGGAATGCTGACAGTGGGAACAGGACCTTGCTTATGGTCTGTTTCTTTTATTCCTGAGGAAGGCTAGGCCAAGGTTGTTTGGCTAAATTCCAGAAAGTGGGAATTTGGTTTGGAATTATCATCAGAGATTAGTTTCCTGAGATAATCTCCTGTTTGTTAACTCTAGATTTGAACCGAGCACCCATCTAAGAATTGTACATCAAACGTAACCAAAAACTTTTGTGCCAATAACTTACAGAAACCATTACGCATTTGTACCAGGAGAGTTTAAGCCTGTTAAACATTTTATTATAGTTAACACTTTACAACAGCCTGTGTGTGAACATCATTGGTATTTAAATCTTCTGAAGAAAATAAACACTATAGTAACACACAAGGGTGTTACTAAGTATCCTCTCCACACATACAACTCAGCCTGAATACTAAACAATAAGGTGGCAGCGTATCCAAATGAAGAAGCCTTTTAAAAATCTCTCAGTTCAGACGTCATACAAATACACCTACACACAGTTATATCTTTCCCTGTGTTATCAATTTCCCTCCTGTGGTATTCCTTGTAATTGGTGGCACAGCAAGGTGACCCTTAGTGGGAAGTTCCTTATAATTGTTGGTAGCTTGTAGGATTCACTATTCCAGAATTCCCTGTTCCTTCTCCCTGCTAAAAGAAGCTCTTTGGTGAGAAGCTTCGTTATACCAATTGGCCAAAACCCCAGGTACAATGTGGATTCTACTTCAAAAGACCTAGAGGTTTTCCCATTGCCCATCTCTGGTCCAAGCACTGACGATGCTGAGAGAAGCCTGAGAGGAGATATGATAGCCATGTATAAATATGTGAGAGGAAGCCACAGGGAGGAGGAGGGAGCAAGCTTGTTTTCTGCTTCCTTGGAGACTTGGACGCAAGGGAACAACGGCTTCAAACTACAAGAGAGGAGATTCCATCTGAACATGAGGAAGAACTTCCTGACTGTGAGAGCCGTTCAGCAGTGGAACTCTCTGCCCCGGAGGGAGTGTGGTGGAGGCTCCTTCTTTGGAAGCTTTTAAACAGAGGCTGGATGGCCATCTGTCAGGGGTGATTTGAATGCAATATTCCTGCTTCTTGGCAGAATGGGGTTGGACTGGATGGCCCAGGAGGTCTCTTCCAACTCTTTGATTCTATGATTCTATGATTCTATGATTAGGAAGAACTTCCTGACTGTGAGAGCCGTTCAGCAGTGGAACTCTCTGCCCCGGAGTGTGGTGGAGGCTCCTTCTTTGGAAGCTTTTAAGCAGAGGCTGGATGGCCATCTGTCAGGGGTGATTTGAATGCAATATTCCTGCTTCTTGGCAGGGGGTTGGACTGGATGGCCCATGAGGTCTCTTCCAACTCTTTGATTCTATGATTCTATGATTCTAGGTTGTTGTAGGTCTTTTGGGCTATATGTCCATGTTCTAGAAGCATTCTCTCCTGACATTTCGCCTGCATCTATGCCAAGCATCCTCAGAGGATATGAGGTCCTCTCACAACCTCTGAGGATGCTTGCCATAGATGCAGGTGAAACGTCAGGAGAGAATGCTTCTAGAACATGGCCATATAGCCTGAAAGACCTACAACAACAAAGTGAGTCCAGCCATGGAAACTCCAAGAGAGGAGATTCCATCTGAACATGAGGAAGAACTTCCTGACTGTGAGAGCCGTTCAGCAGTGGAACTCTCTGCCCCGGAGTGTGGTGGAGGCTCCTTCTTTGGAAACTCTTAAGCAGAGTCTGGATGGCCATCTGTCAGGGGTGATTTGAATGCAATATTCCTGCTTCTTGGCAGAATGGGGTTGGACTGGATGATGGCCCAGGAGGTCTCTTCCAACTCTTTGATTCTATGATTCTATGATTCTATGATTAGGAAGAACTTCCTGACTGTGAGAGCCGTTCAGCAGTGGAACTCTCTGCCCCGGAGTGTGGTGGAGGCTCCTTCTTTGGAAGCTTTGAAACAGAGGCTGGATGGCTATCTGTCAGGGGTGCTTTGAATGTAAAATTCCTGCTTCTTGGCAGAATGGGGTTGGACTGAATGACCCATGAGGTCTCTTCCAACTCTTTGATTCTATGATTCTATTATTCTAAGTATCCTCTCCATAGATACAACTCAGCCTGAATACTAAACAATAAGGTGGCAGCATACCCAAATGCCTTTCAAAAATCTCTCAGTTCAGACATCATACAAATACACCTACACACAGTTATATCTTTCCCTGTGTTATCAATTTCCCTCCTGTGATATTCCTTGCAATTGGTGGCACAGCAAGGTGATCCTTAGTGGGAAGTTCCTTATAATTGTTGATAGCTTGTAGGATTCACTATTCCGGAATTCCCTGTTCCTTCTCCCTGCTAAAAGAAGCTCTTTGGTGAGAGGCTTCGTTATACCAACTGACAGAAACCCCAGGTACAATGTGGATTCTACTTCAAAAGACCTAGAGGTTTTCCCATTGCCCATCTCTGGTCCAAGCACTGACGATGCTGAGAGAAGGCTGAGAGGAGACATGATAGCCATGTATAAATATGTGAGAGGAAGTCACAGGGAGGAGGAGGGAGCAAGCTTGTTTTCTGCTTCCTTGGAGACTAGGACGCGGAACAATGGCTTCAAACTACAAGAGAGGAGATTCCATCTGAACATGAGGAAGAACTTCCTGACTGTGAGAGCCGTTCAGCAGTGGAACTCTCTGCTCCGGAGGGAGTGTGGTGGAGGCTCCTTCTTTGGAAGCTTTGAAGCAGAGGCTGGATGTCCATCTGTCAGGGGTGATTTGAATGCAATATTCCTGCTTCTTGGCAGAATGGGGTTGGACTGGATGGCCCAGGAGGTCTCTTCCAACTCTTTGATTCTATGATTCTATGATTCTATGATTAGGAAGAACTTCCTGACTGTGAGAGCCGTTCAGCAGTGGAACTCTCTGCCCCGGAGTGTGGTGGAGGCTCCTTCTTTGGAAGCTTTTAAGCAGAGGCTGGATGGCCATCTGTCAGGGGTGATTTGAATGCAATATTCCTGCTTCTTGGCAGAATGGGGTTGGACTGGATGGCCCATGAGGTCTCTTCCAACTCTTTGATTCTATGATTCTATGATTCTAGGTTGTTGTAGGTCTTTTGGGCTATATGTCCATGTTCTAGAAGCATTCTCTCCTGACATTTCGCCTGCATCTATGCCAAGCATCCTCAGAGGATATGAGGTCCTCTCACAACCTCTGAGGATGCTTGCCATAGATGCAGGTGAAACGTCAGGAGAGAATGCTTCTAGAACATGGCCATATAGCCTGAAAGACCTACAACAACAAAGTGAGTCCAGCCATGGAAACTCCAAGAGAGGAGATTCCATCTGAACATGAGGAAGAACTTCCTGATTGTGAGAGCCGTTCAGCAGTGGAACTCTCTGCCCCGGAGGGAGTGTGGTGGAGGCTCCTTCTTTGGAAGCTTTTAAGCAGAGGCTGGATGGCCATCTGTCAGGGGTGATTTGAATGCAATATTCCTGCTTCTTGGCAGAATGGGGTTGGACTGGATGGCCCATGAGGTCTCTTCCAACTCTTTGATTCTATGATTCTATGATTCTATGATTAGGAAGAACTTCCTGACTGTGAGAGACGTTCAGCAGTGGAACTCTCTGCCCCGGAGTGTGGTGTAGGCTCCTTCTTTGGAAGCTTTTAAGCAGAGGCTGGATGGCCATCTGTCAGGGGTGATTTGAATGCAATATTCCTGCTTCTTGGCAGGGGGTTGGACTGGAAGGCCCATGAGGTCTCTTCCAACTCTTTGATTCTATGATTCTAGGTTGTTGTAGGTCTTTTGGGCTATATGTCCATGTTCTAGAAGCATTCTCTCCTGACATTTCGCCTGCATCTATGCCAAGCATCCTCAGAGGATATGAGGTCCTCTCACAACCTCTGAGGATGCTTGCCATAGATGCAGGTGAAATGTCAGGAGAGAATGCTTCTAGAACATGGCCATATAGCCTGAAAGACCTACAACAACAAAGTGAGTCCAGCCATGGAAACTCCAAGAGAGGAGATTCCATCTGAACATGAGGAAGAACTTCCTGACTGTGAGAGCCGTTCAGCAGTGGAACTCTCTGCCCCGGAGGGAGTGTGGTGGAGGCTCCTTCTTTGGAAGCTTTTAAGCAGAGGCTGGATGGCCATCTGTCAGGGGTGATTTGAATGCAATATTCCTGCTTCTTGGCAGAATGGGGTCGGACTGGATGATGGCCCAGGAGGTCTCTTCCAACTCTTGGATTCTAGGATTCTATGGTTGGGACCTTGGACAGCTCCGTTGAAGTACTTACTTACTTATTTACTTACTTACTATGATTCTATGTTAGACTTTGATTTTGCACATATGTTGGACACCCACCATGATTACAGCCAACTGTTGAGAGCCTGGAATGTTCTTCACCCACGTTGGGTAACACCATCGCAGCAGAGGCACGGGGCTGATGCCAACGTACCGGAATCCGATCTCTCCCAGTCAAGACTCATTTCATTCGCAGCTCTTGTCACACAAACATACACTTTTCTGAACAGCCTACGCTAAGTATAAACACAATTTAAATGGGTAATCAAGCATGAAGCCAAAGGGGGGAAACAAAGGGGATGAAATAACAAGAAAGAGAACTGACAGCAAACACAATGCCGAGGCGTCGGTTTCCAAACTGGGAGGCCAAAGCCACGCCAATTCCGTCAAAGAGAGCGGAGCGAAAGGGACCACAGAGGTGGGACCAGCAGGGGAGCTTCTCAGGGGAGGACCATAAGGATGCCAAACCATCTGGAAACAAACTGTTGACAAGCTGGAATGTGTCCAGAGGAGGGAGACTACAATGATCAAGGGTCGGGGGAACAAGCCCTATGAGGAGTGGCTTAAAGAGCTGGGCATGTTTACCCTGAAGAAGAGAAGGCTTAGAGGAGACATGATGAGGGCTTTGGATCAGTATGTGAATGAATGCAATATTCCTGCTTCTTGGCAGAAAGGGGTTGGACTGGATGGCCCATGAGGTCCCTTCCAACTGTATGATTCTATGATTCTATTATATTATTCTATGAATCATAGAATCCTAGAATCAAAAAGTTGGAAGAGACCTCATGGGCCATCCAGTCCAACCCCATTCTGCCAAGAAGCAGGAATATTGCATTCAAATCACCCCTGACAGCCTCTGTTTAGAAGCTTCCAAAGAAGGAGCCTCCACCACACTCCGGGGCAGAGAGTTCCACTGCTGAATGGCCCTCACAGTCAGGAAGTTCTTCCTAATGTTCAGATGGAATCTCCTCTCTTGTAGTTTGAAGCCATTGTTCCCTTGCGTCCTAGTCTCCAGGGAAGCAGAAAACAAGCTTGCTCCCCCCTCCTCCATGGACTTCCTCTCACATATTTATACATGGCTCTCATCATGTGTCCTCTCAGCCTTCTCTTCTTCAGGCTAAACATGCTCAGCTCCTTAAGCCGCTCCTCATAGGGCTTGTTCTCCAGACCCTTGATCATTTTAGTCGCCCTCCTCTGGACACATTCCAGCTTAGAGTCAATATCTCTCTTGAATTGTGGTGCCCAGAATTGGACACAGGTGTGGAATATTGGTCAGCTGTGACCAGCAGTGCTGTAGAATTTGAAGAGGCACAGGTGGAGGGCAAAAGAGAGAAATGTGCCAAGTGGAAAGCACGTCAGGCTGACCCCAACTGAGACCTCTTTCCACCTGGAAACCGATGCCCTCAATGCAGGAGAACATGCAGGTCAAGAAGAGGGCTCCACAGTCACCTACAGACACACCGCCAGGACACCGAACTTGGAAGACTATCCTATTTAGACAGCGAGGGATCGCCTAAGTAATAGGCCTGGGTAACAACGCAAAAATTTGTTTCTAAAATCGATTTGTAATTGGGGTGTTTTTTTGTTTCGATATTTAAAATAATTACAAAATTTTCCAAAAAAGAAAGTTCGGTATTTACGAAATTTCGTAAATATTTACAAACCATTTTGTAAAGATGGCGCCCTTTTTTTTCCAATATTTTTTAAATATTTTTTAAATTTAATTATTAATTTTGTAGAATAGGGAGGAGAAATTATTATTAAGGAGGGAAGGCAGGCACTCACTCTGGCGGGCCCTCTCGCTCGCCCCTCGCTCGCCACTCGCGCTCGCCCTCTCACTCGCCCTCTCGCTCGCCGCTCGCCCTCGCCCTCTCGCTCGCCACTCGCCCTCTCACTCGCCCTCTCGCTCGCCACTCGCCCTCGCCCTCTCGCTCGCCGCTCGCCCTCTCACTCGCCCTCTCGCTCGCCGCTCGCCCTCGCCCTCTCGCTCCCCGCTCGCCCTCACCCTCTCGCTCGCCGCTCGCCCTCTCGCTCGCCCTCTCGCTCGCCGCTCGCCCTCGCCCTCTCGCTCGCCCTCTCACTCGCCCTCTCGCTCGCCGCTCGCCCTCGCCCTCTCGCTCGCCCTCTCGCTCGCCGCTCGCCCTCGCCCTCTCGCTCGCCCTCTCGCTCGCCCTCTCGCTCGCCGCTCGCCCTCGCCCTCTCGCTCGCCCTCTCGCTCGCCCTCTCGCTCGCCGCTCGCCCTCGCCCTCTCGCTCGCCGCTTGCCCTCGCCCTCTCGCTCGCCGCTCGCCCTCTCGCTCGCCCTCTCGCTCGCCGCTCGCCCTCGCCCTCTCGCTCGCCGCTCGCCCTCTCGCTCGCCCTCTCGCTTGCTCAGCCGGCGCCGAGAGAGGAGAGCTCCCAGCAAGCCAGGCGGCCATCTTACGTATTTCCGAAATGGACGGAAATACAAAATTTTTTGGCGCCTGCCATTTCGATATTTAAAAACACTTCCAGGTTTAAAAAAAAGTTTTGTAATCATTTCGTAATTCAAAAATTAACGAATTTTTTAACGAATTACGAATTAACGAAACGAATTGACCAGCCCTACTAAGTAAGTAAGTAAGTAAGTACTTCAACGGAGCTGTCCAAGGTCCCAACCACAATAGGTTCAGCATCTTGAGAGGAGCCTTTAGAAGCTGGAGTAAAACCTGCAGCGGATCCATCATTACAATGGGAAGGGAAGCCCTCGGCCAGCCCGGATTCTTGGGTTTATTTATTATGTATTTATTTCGGACACTTCTACCCCGCCCTTCTCACCCCGAGGGGGACTCAGAGCAGCTTACAAAGGCACAATTCCATGCCGGCATCAATACAACAATACAAAACAATACAACAATACAAAACAATACAACAATAAAAACACTATAGCAGCAATTAAACAGTTAACAACAATTAAACGGTCGGTGCTCAGTTCTACAACACGTCAATAAACCGGTTTAGCATTCAGCGTTCGCCGTCTCATAGTCCATAGTTTCAATTCCACATTGTCAGCCCTGTTAATTCTAGTTGTCCATTGTCCTTAGTTGCCAGGTTGCCCGAAGGCCTGGTCCCGTAACCACGTTTTTAATTTCCTTCTAAAGGAGAGGGATGTTCAATGTATTGTTGAAGGCTTTCATGGCTGGAATCACTAGGTTCTTGTGGGTTTTTTCGGGCTGTAGAGCCATGTTCTAGAGGCATTTCTTCTGACGTTTCGCCTGCATTTATGGCAAGCATCCTCAGAGGGAGTAAGGTCTGTTGGAAATAGGACAATGGGTTTATATATCTGTGGAATGGCTGGGGTGGGGCAAGGAGCTCTTCCCTGCTGCAGTTAGGTGTGAATGTTTAGCTGATCACCTTCATTGGCATTTGAAGGCCTGCCTGAGCCTGGGAAAATCTGTTGCTGGGAGGTGTTAATCTGTGCCTGGTTGTTTCCTCTCTGCTGTTTTGCTGTTTTAATTTTAGAGTTTTTTAATACTAGTAGCCAGATTTTGTTCATTTTCATGGTCTCTTCCTTTCTGTTGAAATTGTCCACAGTTTTCTTGTGGATGTCAATGGCTTCTCTGTAGCCTGACATGGTGGTTGTTGGTGTGGTCCAGCATTTCTGTGTTCTCAAATAATCTGCTGTGTCCAGGCTGGTTCCTCAGGTGCTCTCCTATGGCTGACTTCTCTGGTTGAAGCAGTCTGCAGTGCCTTTCATGTTCCTTGATGCGTGTCTGGGTGCTGTGTTTGGTGGTCCCTCTGGAGACTTGTCCACAGCTGCATGGTATACAATGGTAGACTCCTGCAGAGGTGAGAGGATCCCTCTTGTCCTTTGCTGAACGGAGCATTGGTTGGATTTTCTTGGTGGGTTTGTAGATTGTTTGTATGTTGTGTTTCCTCATCAGCTTTCCTATGCGGTCAGTGGTTCCCTTGATGTTGCTGATCTGATCTCCTCCGGGAGCGAGTTCCACAGGTGAGGGGCCACCACCGAGAAGGCCCTGCTCCTCATCCCCACCAGCCTCACTTGTGATAGAGGTGGGGTCGAGACCAGGGCCTTCCCAGATGATCTCAGATTCCGAGGTGGGACGTAGAGGGAGATGCGTTCGGACAGGTACGCCGGACCAGAGCCGTATAGGGTTTTGTAGGTCAAAACCAGCACTTTGAATTGTGCTCGGAACTGGATCGGCAGCCAGTGGAGCTGGCACAGCAGGGGGGTGGTGTGCTCCCTGTATGTCACTCCGGTGAGTAATCTGGCTGCCGCCCGCTGGACTAATTGAAGTTTCCGAACAGTCTTCAAGGGCAACCCCACATAGAGTGCGTTGTAGTAGTCTATTCGGGATGTAACAAGAGCGTGGACCACCCTGGCCAGATCAGACTTCCCAAGATACGGCCGCAGCTGGCGCACAAGTTTTAGTTGTGCAAATGCTCCCCAGTTTTCGGCAAATGTCACCGTCGAAACCTGGGTTTCCAGGCTCAGCAATGAATCCAGGATTAGGCCTGGGTAACAACGGAAAAATTTGTTTCTAAAATCGATTTGTATTTGGGTTTTTTTTTTGTTTCGATATTTAAAATAATTACAAAATTTTCCTTTTAAAAAGTTCGATATTTACGAAATTTCGTAAATGGTAAAAAATTAACGAATCGATTTCCGAAACAATAACGAATCGATTCGTTAATGGCGGACGCGACCGCGCAATACGCTAAAAAACCTCCAAAACCTTCTGAAGCTTCCCTCTCCCTCTGTTGTTGACTGTTGGTGTGATATTATAATTTTTTTTCACTAATTAAACCATAAAACTGGCCCAGACATGCGGAAATAATAACGAAACGACCTCAGAACAATAACGAAACGAATACAATATCGAAATACGAAGCATTTACAAAACGTTTTTGAAAATTCGTTTTTTTTAATAATTGCTCCAGAATGGTTCGTTATCATTTTGTAATTGAAAAAAATTAACGAATTATTAACGAATTACGAATTAACGAAACGAAACCGCCCAGCCCTATCCAGGGTCACTCCCAAGCTGTGAACCTGCATCTTCAGGGGGAGTGTAACCCCGTCTAACACAGGCTGTGACCCTATGCCCTGTTCGGCCTTGCGACTGACCAGTAGGACCTCTGTCTTGTCTGGATTCAGTTTCAATGTGTTAGCTCTCATCCAGTCCGACACAGCGGCCAAGCACCGGTTCAAGGTCTGGACGGCCTCCTTGGTGACAGGTGGGAAGGAGTGACAGATTTGGTTTGAGGTCTTCCACCTCCCATTCTAGAAGTCAAGAGCACTTCGGCGCAGTCTTCCAACTACAAAAACACACCTGGGACTCGGAGTAAAATCTTCAGTCAGTAATAAACCTCAAAGCACTTCCACTCCGCTTGGCAGGTCCACGAAGCCGAAGCAGCCTTGGAAAGTATCTGCGTGTAACCAGCGCTCTCAACAGTTGTCGCTCCTCTCTTCCTTCCTTCCTAAGAGAGGTGGGATGATATGTCTTCTGTTTCCTGAGAGGTGATTTCATGCTTCAGGAAGTAAAGTAAGTTTGGGCCTTGACAATATAAATGCAGATGGCTGGCGGTCGTGATTGACACCCGGGGTCGGCGGAGAGGAGTTGCGCCCGGGCTCCCAGTCGATGAGGCAGCCGCGAGAAGGAAGCCTTGCTCGGGAATTAGGAAGTCAACGTCCTGACAGGTCCATCTCCCGTCGCTCGGTGGAATTGTGCAGGCAAGCGGCGCCAGATTAGATTCTTCTCCTCCCAATTATCTCTTCTAATAGATAACGTGGAAGTCGGCTGACAAGCCTCCCATGCATGCCGCCCCATCATGCAAAGAGAGATAGCGTGTATATGTTCAGGAAGAGTGGGGGGGGGGGGGGGACGCACAAAATAATTCACTGGCTATCCACCGGGAGAGAGCAAGAACCTCAACAGACCTGTTCATAATTTCTTCTCAAACGTTCGGTGAAAACACACCATTACGTATCAAAAGGATGACCTGCTAATCTTGCCATTGGTAGGCGCATGACAAGATGCTCAAGACGTATTTTGCTTGCATGATGTAAATGGTGCTACTCACCCAAATTGTTGCGCAGCAGCGGATTTTACCCAGCGCCCAAAGTCCAAATGCAATAGTCCAAATGCAGCTTGGGAGTGATCCTGACTCATCGCTGAGCCTGGAACCCCAGGTCTCAGCAGTGGCCGGGAGAGCTTATGCACAATTAAAACTTGTGCACCAGCTGCGCCCGTACCTTGGGAAGTCGGATCTGGCCACAGTGGTCCACGCTCTTCTTACATCCCGAATAGACTACTGCAATGCACTCTACGTGGGGTTGCCCTTGAAGACGGTTCGGAAACTTCAACTGGTCCAGCGTGCGGCAGCCAGGCTGCTCACCGGAGCGTCATACAGGGAGCATACCACCCCCCTGCTGTGTCAGCTCCACTGACTGCCGGTTCAGTTCCGAGCACAATTCAAGGTGCTGGTTTTGACCTACAAAACCCTATACGGTTCCAGTCCAGTGTATCTGTCCGAACGTATCTCCCTCTACGTCCCACCCCGGAGTTTGAGATAATCTGGGGGGGGGGGGGGGGCTGCTCTCGACCCCACCGCTATCACAAGTGAAGTTTATTTATTGATTTATTTCACAGTTTTGTATACCGAGCTTCTCAACCTCGTTGAGGGACTCAGCCCGGTTTACAGCCATAAAAACATATACATTCATTAAAATATCATATATCACAAATTACACATTAACTTTAAAATACACTAAATATAAAACTACAGTGGTCAGTCGTCCTATTAAGATGGATCTACATCAACTTCCATCCAGGGTCCTATGGTGTTGTCTCATTCCTCAAAGGCCTGACTCCACAGCCACGTCTTCACCCGTTTCCTAAATGTTAGGATGGATGGGGCGGTTCTGACCTCCAGAGGGAGAGAGTTCCAGAGTCGCGGGGCCACCACCGAGAAGGCCCTGTCCCTCGTCCCCACCAGGCGCGCTTGCGAGGCTGGTGGGACCGAGAGCATGGCCTCTCCAGATGACCTTAGTAATCTTGATGGTTCGTAGGGGAGAATACGTTCGGAGAGGTAAACAGGGCCAGAGTCGTTTAGGATTTTATAGGTCAACACCAGCACTTTGAATTGTGCTCGGAAGCTAATTGGCAGCCAGTGGAGCTGGCGTAACAGCGGAGTGGTGTGCTCCCTGTACCCAGCCCCCGTTAGTAATCTGGCTGCCGCGCGTTGGACTTGCTGCAGCTTCCGGGCAGTCTTCAAAGGCAACCCCACGTAGTTGGTGGGGACAAGGAGCAGGGCCTTCTCAGTGGTGGCCCCTCACCTGTGGAACTCACTCCCGGGGGAAATTAGGTCATCAACTTCCCTCCTCTTCTTCAGGAGGAAGGTAAAGACGTGGTTGTGGGACCAGGCCTTCGGGCAATATGACAACTAGAGAAGGACAATCAGACGACTAGGACTGACAGGACTGACAATGTGGAATTTGGAATTTGGACTATGAGATAGCGAACGCTGACTGTCTATGAAGAGTAATTAGGTTTGTATTGTTTTATTAGTTTTATTGGTTTTAGGGCTGTAATGCAGGAATTGTTGTTCAACTGTTTCAACTGTTTAATTGATGTTATTTTGTGTTACTACTGTTATGTGATGCCGGCATCAAATTGTGCCTTTGTAAGCCGCCCTGAGTTCCCTTCGGGGTGAGAAGAAGGGCGGGGTAGAAGAAACCGAAATAAATAAATAAATAAAATAGACTCACACACACGAGAAAAAATGAACAGAAAAATCTTTACTCAGCAGAGACGAAAGGTAAACTTGCAATGTTGTATACAAAAAAACAAACAGTGCAAGAAACTTACATAGTCCACGAAATAAGGCATCTTCATCTTCAATCCAATGAGAGAGCAAAACATAAACCTTCAATGTATTGTCGAAGTCTTTCATGGCCGGAATCACTGAGTTGTTGTAGGTTTTTTCGGGTTCTATGGCCATGGTCTAGAGGCATTCTCTCCTGATGTTTCGCCTGCATCTATGGCAAGCATCCTCAGAGGTCGTGAGGTCTGTTGGAAGTAGGAAAATGGGTTTATATATCTGTGGAATGACCAGGGTGGGACAAAGGACTCTTGTCTGCTGGAGCTAGGTGGGAATGTTTCAACTAACCACCTTGATTAGCATATAATGGCCTGACAGTGCCTAGAGCAAACTTTTGTTGAGAGGTGATTAGATGTCCTCAGAGGTAGTGAGGTCTGTTGGAACTAGGAAAAAGGGTTTATATATCTGTGGAATGACCAGGGTGGGACAAAGGACTTTTGTCTGCTGGAGCTAAGGGTGAATGTTTCAACTGAACACCTTGATTAGCATATAATGGCCTGACAGTGCCTAGAGCAAACTTTTGTTGAGAGGTGATTAGATGTCCTCAGAGGTAGTGAGGTCTGTTGGAACTAGGGAAAAGGGTTTATATATCTGTGGAATGACCAGGGTGGGACAAAGGACTCTTGTCTGCTGGAGCTAGGTGGGAATGTTTCAACTAACCACCTTGATTAGCATATAATGGCCTGACAGTGCCTAAAGCAAACTTTTGTTGAAAGGTGATTAGATGTCCTCAGAGGTAGTGAGGTCTGTTGGAACTAGGGAAAAGGGTTTATATATCTTTGGAAAGACCAGGGTGGGACAAAGGATGCTTGACTGCTGGAGCTAGGGGTGAATGTTTCAACTGACCACTTTGATTAGCATATAATGGCCGGACAGTGCCTGGAGCAAACTTTGGTTGAGAGGTGATTAGATGTCCTCAGAGGGAGTGAGGTCTGTTGGAACTAGGGAAAAGGGTTTATATATCTGTGGAATGACCAGGGTGGGACAAAGGACTCTTGTCTGCTGGAGCTAGGGGTGAATGTTTCAACTGACCACCTTGATTAGCATATAATGGCCTGACAGTGCCTAGAGCAAACTTTTGTTGAGAGGTGATTAGATGATCTCAGAGGTAGTGAGGTCTGTTGGAACTAGGGAAAAGGGTTTATATATCTGTGGAATGACCAGGGTGGGACAAAGGACTCTTGTCTGCTGGAGCTAGGTGGGAATGTTTCAACTAACCACCTTGATTAGCATATAATGGCCTGACAGTGCCTAAAGCAAACTTTTGTTGAAAGGTGATTAGATGTCCTCAGAGGTAGTGAGGTCTGTTGGAACTAGGGAAAAGGGTTTATATATCTTTGGAAAGACCAGGGTGGGACAAAGGATGCTTGACTGCTGGAGCTAGGGGTGAATGTTTCAACTGACCACTTTGATTAGCATATAATGGCCGGACAGTGCCTGGAGCAAACTTTGGTTGAGAGGTGATTAGATGTCCTCAGAGGGAGTGAGGTCTGTTGGAACTAGGGAAAAGGGTTTATATATCTGTGGAATGACCAGGGTGGGACAAAGGACTCTTGTCTGCTGGAGCTAGGGGTGAATGTTTCAACTGACCACCTTGATTAGCATATAATGGCCTGACAGTGCCTAGAGCAAACTTTTGTTGAGAGGTGATTAGATGATCTCAGAGGTAGTGAGGTCTGTTGGAACTAGGGAAAAGGGTTTATATATCTGTGGAATGACCAGGGTGGGACAAAGGACTCTTGTCTGCTGGAGCTAGGGGTGAATGTTTCAACTAACCACCTTGATTAGCATATAATGGCCTGACAGTGCCTAGAGCAAACTTTTGTTGAGAGGTGATTAGATGTCCTCAGAGGTAGTGAGGTCTGT
The DNA here is from genome assembly GCF_037176765.1 of Anolis sagrei. NCBI lineage: Eukaryota > Metazoa > Chordata > Lepidosauria > Squamata > Anolidae > Anolis > Anolis sagrei. The sequence goes on along the minus strand of NC_090034.1, from coordinate 972,801 downwards.
TGGAACTAGGGAAAAGGGTTTATATATCTTTGGAAAGACCAGGGTGGGACAAAGGATGCTTGACTGCTGGAGCTAGGGGTGAATGTTTCAACTGACCACTTTGATTAGCATATAATGGCCGGACAGTGCCTGGAGCAAACTTTGGTTGAGAGGTGATTAGATGTCCTCAGAGGGAGTGAGGTCTGTTGGAACTAGGGAAAAGGGTTTATATATCTGTGGAATGACCAGGGTGGGACAAAGGACTCTTGTCTGCTGGAGCTAGGGGTGAATGTTTCAACTGACCACCTTGATTAGCATATAATGGCCTGACAGTGCCTAGAGCAAACTTTTGTTGAGAGGTGATTAGATGATCTCAGAGGTAGTGAGGTCTGTTGGAACTAGGGAAAAGGGTTTATATATCTGTGGAATGACCAGGGTGGGACAAAGGACTCTTGTCTGCTGGAGCTAGGGGTGAATGTTTCAACTAACCACCTTGATTAGCATATAATGGCCTGACAGTGCCTAGAGCAAACTTTTGTTGAGAGGTGATTAGATGTCCTCAGAGGTAGTGAGGTCTGTTGGAACTAGGGAAAAGGGTTTATATATCTTTGGAAAGACCAGGGTGGGACAAAGGATGCTTGACTGCTGGAGGTAGGTGTGAATGTTTCAACTGACCATCTTGATTAGCATATAATGGCCTGACAGTGCCTGGAGCAAACTTTTGTTGAGAGGTGATTAGATGTCCTTGTTTGTTTCCTCTCTGTTGTTGTGCTGTTGTAATTTTAGAGTTTTTTAATACTGGTAGCCAGATTGTGTTCATTTTCATGGTCTCTTCCTTTCTGTTGAAATTGTCCACATGCTTCTTGTGGATGTCAATGGCTTCTCTGTGTGGCCTGACATGGTGGTTGTGAGAGTGGTCCAGCATTTCTGTCTTCTCCAATAATATGCTGTGTCCAGGTTGGTTCCTCAGGTGCTCTGCTCTGGCTGACTTCTCTGGTTGAAGTAGTTTGCAGGGCCTTTCCTGTTCCTTGATTCGTGTTTGGGCAATAATGTGTTTGGGGGTCCCTCTGTAGACTTGTCCACACCTGCATGGGATACGGTAGACTCCCTCAGAAGTGGACCACTCTCACAACCACCATTTCCCACAGCAAGGAATGATGTTTTTGATACTGATATTGACAAGCTGGAATGTGTCCAGAGGAGGGCGACTAAAATGATCAAGGGTCTGGAGAACAAGCCCTATGAGGAGCGGCTTAGGGAACTGGGCATGTTTAGCCTGAAGAAGAGAAGGCTGAGAGGAGATATGATGAGAGCCATGTATAAATATGTGAGAGGAAGCCACAGGGAGGAGGAGGGAGCATGCTTCCTTTCTGCTTCCTTGGAGACTAGGACGCAATGGAACAATGGCTTCAAACTACAAGAGAGGAGATTCCATCTGAACATGAGGAAGAACTTCCTGACTGTGAGAGCCGTTCAGCAGTGGAACTCTCTGCCTCAGAGTGTAGTGGAGGCTGCTTCTTCGGAAGCTTTTAAGCAGAGGCTGGATGGCCATCTGTCAGGGGTGATTTGAATGCAATATTCCTGCTTCTTGGCAGAATGGGGTTGGACTGGATGATGGCCCAGGAGGTCTCTTCCAACTCTTTGATTCTATGATTCTATGATTCTATGATTCTCTCCTGACGTTTCGCCTGCATCTATGGCAAGCATCCTCAGAAGTAGTGAGGTCTGTTGGAACTAGGAAAAAAGGGTTTATATATCTGTGGAGTGACCAGGGTGGGACAAAGGACTCTTGTCTGCTGGATCTAGGTGTGAATTGTCGAAGGCTTTCATGGCTGGAATCACTGGGTTGTTGTAGGTTTTTCCGGGCTATATAGCCATATTCTAGAGGCATTCTCTCCTGACATTTTGCCTGCATCTATGGCAAGCATCCTCAGAGGTAGTAAGGTCTGTTGGAAGTAGGCAAAAGGGTTTATATATCTGAGGAATGATGGCCAGGGTGGGACAAAGGACTCTTGTCTGCTGGAGCTAAGTGTCGGGGGTGATTTGAATGCAATATTCCTGCTTCTTGGCAGAATGGGGTTGGACTGGATGGCCCATGAGGTCTCTTCCAACTCTTTGATTCTATGATTCTATGATTCTATGATTCTATGATTCTATGATACTGAAACTACCCAGGTGCAAATTGACTCAGAAAAGGAGGAGAGTTCTCAGCCTGAGAGTAGGCAGGAAGGCAACCAGGCTGACACTAACGAGCATCCTGACCCTGATGAAACGGCAAGCTTAGATCGGGCTGACCGTTTGGAATTCAGAGTTCGAAGGAGTGTGAGAATAGCCAACAAGAAGGAGGTCAGAGGCCAGAGAAATGCTTTCATGTGTTGCAAAGTGTATTAAGCAGTGTGTATGAAAACAAACCTTTGTCAGAGCAACTTCTCGCTCAACCAAGCAGCTTGGGCCCGTTTTCCTGTGTCCGTGGTCTTGGGATTTTGTCAAGTTCTCATGGGACTTTGTTTCGTTGGTGCCATTTGGAATTCTACTTTACAGTGCTATGCTTCATTGATCTTTGGGACACTGTTTGCTTTTCAAACTTTTTATCTTTTATTTTTCAATAATCTACAAAGACTTCAATCTGTGTGCAGTTCTGGTGATTTCAGCAAGGTGAATCTACTCTGAGGTGCAACAGATTGGCTGTCCGTTTTCAAAAAGGAAGAGAAGGACAGGCAGAGAGATCTTCAGCCTTCTCTGACAAAGGGGTTCCTCAGACCATCAGAAATATAGGTTTTCTGGTGGGCTTTGGTGACCCCTCTCAAACCCCCTCGTGATCCCTCCAGGGGTGCTGACCCCCAGGTTGAGAAACCAGTGGGATGGAGGGAGGGAAGCAAAGTCTACTCCAACACCCTAGCACACCTCTCTCAATTAATATCGCAGCTTGGGTGTGATCCTGGATTCATTGTTGAGCCTGGATCCCCAGGTTTCAGCGGTGACCAGGGGAGCATTTGCACAGCTCAGGCTCGTTTCGCCAGCTGCGCCCGTACCTCGGGAAGTCTGACTTGGCCACGGTAGTCCACGCTCTGGTCACATCCCGCCTTGACTACTGCAACGCTCTCTACGTGGGGCTGCCCTTGAAGACGGCCCGGAAGCTCCAGCTAGTCCAGCGTGCGGCAGCCATGTTACTAACAGGAGCGGGACGCAGGGAGCACACAACTCCTTTGTTGTTCCAGCTCCATTGGCTGCCGATCTGCTACCGGGCCCAATTCAAGGTGCTGGTGCTAGCCTACAAAGCCCTAAACGGTTCCGGCCCAAAATACCTGTCAAACCGCATCTCGGCCTATGAGCCCACGAGGACTTTGAGATCGTCTGGGGAGGCCCTTCTCTCGATCCCACCGGCCTCACAGGCACGTCTGGCGGGGACGAGAGATAGGGCCTTCTCGGTGGTGGCCCCCCGGCTATGGAGCACCCTCCCTGTAGACATTAGACAGGCGCCCTCCCTCATGACATTCCGGAAGAAACTAAAGACGTGGTTCTTTGAGAAGGCGTTTGATTAGTGCTTCGACAATTGGCAATGATGATTGGAACGGAATATGGAAAACGAGATTGGATTGTGATTCTGCGATGAGACGTCGCGAATGATTTAGTGTAATTGTATTATTGATAGTGATGTTGTTGTTGTTTGTGTAATGCCTTATTGTAAAGTGCTTTCATATGTTGTACACCGCCGTGAGTCGCCCTAGGGCTGAGAACGGCGGTCTACAAGTGCAGTTAATAAATAAATAATAATAATAAATAATAATATTGTATCTTTTCCCCTGTGATACAAGGAATAGTACTGATGGAGGTGTAATTTGGTTATGGGCATCATAGATAATAAATGGTGGTGTTAGGAAACCATTTTATACAAGCCACGAGGGGATTCTTTGGCAGAGGTTCAGTGAAGCACTCATCACAGAGTTGGGCTTTTTGTGTTTTGGAATGGCAAAAAGGAAGAGAAAAAATAAATGTTTTCCTCCTTAGAGAATATTTGCAAAATGTGATGTTTGCACTTCGTCTGCTTGAATGAGGGTTGCCTTGAATGATGGCTTCTGTGTCCAATTCTGGGCACCACAATTCAAGAGAGATATTGACTCTAAGCTGGAATGTGTCCAGAGGAGGGTGACTAAAATGATCAAGGGTCTGGAGAACAAGCCCTATGAGGAGCGGCTTAGGGAACTGGGCATGTTTAGCCTGAAGAAGAGAAGGCTGAGAGGAGATATGATGAGAGCCATGGATAAATATGTGAGAGGAAGCCACAGGGAGGAGGAGGGAGCAAGCTTGTTTTCTGCTTCCTTGCAGACTAGGACGCAATGGAACAATGGCTTCAAACTACAAGAGAGGAGATTCCATCTGAACATTAGGAAGAACTTCCTGACTGTGAGAGCCGTTCAGCAGTGGAACTCTCTGCCCCGGAGGGAGTGTGGTGGAGGCTCCTTCTTTGGAAGCTTTTAAGCAGAGGCTGGATGGCCATCTGTCAGGGGTGATTTGAATGCAATATTCCTGCTTCTTGGCAAAATGGGGTTGGACGGGATGGCCCAGGAGGTGTCTTCCAACTCTTTGATTCTATGATTCTATGATTCTTCTAAGCTGTGGGGGGTGCAAGGGTTTGTGAAATGAATACAACCATGTTGCATCCATTCTGTTATTTTTAAAAGGCGCAATGAGTTGGGTCCCAATGTGATTGCACTGAAATATTTGAGCATCTCCTTTAGTACTTTAGCTGTGCATTCTTTCATGACAGAAATCATAGAATCCTAGAATCCTAGAGTTGGAAGAGACCTTGTGTGCCATCCAGTCCAACCCCATTCTGCCAAGAAGCAGGACAATTGCATCCAAAGCACCCCTGACAGATGGCCATCCAGCCTCTGTTTTAAAGCCTCCAAAGAAGGAGCCTCCATCACACTTCGGGACAGAGAGTTCCACTGCTGAACAGCTCTCTCACACAGTCAGGGAGTTCTTCCTCATGTTCAGGTGGAATCTCCCTTCTTGTAGAATCATAGAATCATAAAGTTGGAAGAGACCTCATGGGCCAGTCCAACCCTATTCTGCCAAGAAGCAGGAAAATCACATTCGAACCCCCCCCCCCCTTCCAGATGGCCATCCAGCTTCTGTTTTAAAGCCTCCAAAGAAGGAGCCTCCACCCCACTTTAGAGTTCAAGCCGTGTTTCCTATATTCTAGTGTTTGATCTAAGGTGACACCGAGATATTTAGGATGGAAACAATGTTCAAGCTCTTGACCTTCCCAGGTAACTTTCCATTTCCTGTTGGCTTATAGAATCATAGAATCATAGAATCATAGAATCAAAGAGTTGGAAGAGACCTCCTGGGCCATCCAGTCCAACCCCCTGCCAAGAAGCAGGAATATTGCATTCAAATCACCCCTGACAGATGGCCATCCAGCCTCTGCTTAAAAGCTTCCAAAGAGGGAGCCTCCACCACACTCCGGGGCAGAGAGTTCCACTGCTGAACGGCTCTCACAGTCAGGAAGTTCTTCCTCATGTTCAGATGGAATCTCCTCTCTTGTAGTTTGAAGCCATTGTTCCGCGTCCTAGTCTCCAAGGAAGCAGAAAACAAGCTTGCTCCCTCCTCCCTGTGGCTTCCTCTAACATATTTATACATGGCTATCATATCTCCTCTCAGCCTTCTCTTCTTCAGGCTAAACATGCCCAGTTCCCTAAGCCGCTCCTCATAGGGCTTATTCTCCAGACCCTTGATCATTGTAGTCGCCCTCCTCTGGACACATTCCAGCTTGTCAATATCTCTCTTGAATTGTGGTGCCCAGAACTGGACACAATATTCCAGGTGTGGTCTAACCAAAGCAGAATAGAGGGGTAGCATTACTTCCTTAGATCTAGACACTATGCTCCTATTGATGCAGGCCAAAATCCCATTGGCTTTTTTTGCCGCCACATCACATTCCTGGCTCATGTTTAACTTGTTGTCCACGAGGACTCCAAGATCTTTTTCACACGTACTGCTCTCGAGCCAGGCATTCTCCCCCATTCTGTCTCTTTGCATTTCATTTTTTCTGCCAAAGTGGAGTATCTTGCATTTGTCACTGTTGAACTTCATTTTGTTAGTTTTGGCCCATCTCTCTAATCTGTCAAGATCGTTTTGAATCCTGCTCCTGTCCTCTGGACTATTGGCTATCCCTCCCAATTTGGTGTCGTCTGCAAACTTGATGATCCTGCCTTCTAGCCCTTCATCTAAGTCATGAATGAAGATCCTGAACAGGACTGGGCCCAGGACGGAACCCTGCTTGTGGCACTCCACTTGTCACTTCTTTCCAAGATGAAGAGGAAGCATTAGTGAGCACTCTCTGTGTTCGTCCACTTAACCAATTACAGATCCACCTCACCGTAGTTTTCCCTAGCCCACATTGGACTAGTTTCCTTGCCAGAAGGTCATGGGGGACCTTGTCGAAGAAGGCCTTCCTGAAATCCAGGTACGCTCCATCCACGGCATTCCCCGCATCTACCCAGCTTGTAGCTCTATCGAAGAAAGAGATCAGATTAGTCTGGCATGACTTGTTTTTGATCAATCCATGTTGACTATTAGCGATGACTGCATTTGTTTCTAAGTGTTTGCAGACCGCTTCCTTAACAATCTTTTCCAGAATCTTGCCCGGTATCGACGTGAGGCTGACCGGACGGTAGTTGTTTGGGTCATCCTTTTTTCCCTTCTTGAAGATTGGGACCACATTGGCCCTCCTCCAATCTGCTGGAACTTCTCCCGTTCTCCAAGAACTCTCAAAGATGATTGCCAATGGTTCTGAAATGACTTCCGCTAGTTCCTTCAGTACTCTTGGGTGTCGTTGATCTGGCCCTGAAAGGGGACTTGAACTCATTAAGAGCGGCCAGGTATTCCTGGACGACTTCTTTCCCAATTTGGGGTTGGGTGTCCTCTAATCCCTCATCCACTCCATCTTGCTGAGGTTGAAGACTCTCTTTTTGTGAGAAGACCGAGGCAAAGAAGGTATTTAGTAGTTCTGCCTTTTCCCCATCATCCCCTGTCAGCATTGCCCCATCTTCTCCTCAAAGAGGTCCTATCGCCTCCTTGTTTTTCCTTTTTCTACTGACATAAGAATAGAAGCCCTTTTTATTGTTTTTAATGTCCCTGGCAAGTCTGAGCTCGTTTTTTGCTTTAGCCTTGCGGACCTTTTCCCTACAGGAGTTGGCTAATTGTTTGAATTCTTCTTTGGTGATTTCTCCCTTTTTCCACTTCTTGTGAATGTCTCTTTTGTGTCTTAGCACAGTTAGAAGTTCTTTGGACATCCATTCTGGCTTCTTTGCACTTGTCCTATTTTTTCTCTTTGTTGGCACGGTTTGCAATTGCGCCTTGAGTATTTCACTCTTGAGAAATTCCCATCCATCCGTAACTCCCTTGTCTTTTAGTATCTGTGTCCACGGAATGCCGCTCAGCGTTTCCTTCATTTTTTGGAAATCAGCTCTCCTAAAGTCCAAAATGCGGGTTTGACTTGTCTTAGTTTCGGCCTTCCTTTGTACCTCAAATTGCAGGAGCACTTCACGATTGCATAGATGGAAAGCACACACTTGTGTCTTGGCAGGGTTAGGCTTCAGGTAGTTATCTTTGCAGTAGCTGGAGAGATCTTTCAAGGCATTCGTAAGTTGGATTTCAACTGTTTCAAAGTCTTTTGCTTGTGTTGTTTGGCCAAGGTCATCAGCATATATCAAGCTCTTTGTGAGTGGTGGTTGTGGCTGATTGTGAGTAAAGATATTAAGCAAGGTCGGTGCAAGGACACGGCTAATTGTAACTGGTAGAGAAACATCACTCCTTTTGTAGGCTGAGTATCAGAAGTTATAGTTATTATTATTATTATTATTATTATTATTATTAACTTTATTTGTCCCCCGCTAGCATCTCCCTAAGGACTCGATGCGGCTTACAAAGGCCAAGGCCTCAACACACAACATAACAAAACACAACCTAAAGCAAATTAAAAACAGTTAAAGCAATATTAAACAACAAGCAATACACAATACACTAAGACACAATAAAACTGGGCCTGGCCAGAGTAATGGATACAGAATTAAAAGTGCTGATGTGACAGGTGATATGTAAGGATTATCGGGCAAGTGCAGTGTGCAGTGTGCAGCAATCTTAATTCTAATAAAGTGCTTCTGGGACTTCTTGTTGGAGTTTTCCTATTCTGGGAAGGCACATCGGAACAGCCAGGTCTTCAAGTTCTTTCTGAAGACTGACAATGTAGGGGCCTGTCTAAGATCTTTTGGGAAGGTGTTCCAGAGTCGGGGGGCCACCACAGAAAAGGCCCTGTCCCTCGTCCCCACCAAATGTTCATCTGAACATTAGGAAGACATCTGAACATTAGGAAGACATCTGAACATTAGGAAGAACTTCCTGACTGTGAGAGCCGTTCAGCAGTGGAACTCTCTGCCCCGGAGTGTGGTGGAGGCTCCTTCTTTGGAAGCTTTTAAGCAGAGGCTGGATGGCCATTTGTCAGGGGTGATTTGAATGCAATATTCCTGCTTCTTGGCAGAATGGGGTTGGACTGGATGGTCCATGAGGTCTCTTCCAACTCTTTGATTCTATGATTCTATGATTCTATGATTCTATGAACTGCGCCTGCGACACAGGCGGGATCACGAGCAGGGCCTCTCCGGATGACCGAAGTGAGCACATGGGTTCATAGACGGAGATGCGGTCACGCAGGTAGGATGGTCCCAAACCGTTTAGGGCAGTGGTTCTCAACCTGGGGTCCCAGATGTTTTTGGCCTACATCTCCCAGAAATCCAAGCCAGTTTACCAGCTGTTAGGATTTCTGGGAATTGAAGGCCAAAAGCATCGGGGAACCCCAGGTTGAGAACCACTGGTTTAGGGCTTTTGTTTTGTTTTGTTTTTAATTAATATTTTTATTAACCACAAAAGAAATGCTATATACATGAAAAGAGGTGGAACAATATAGTGAAAGAAAAGTAGGAAATAAAGATGTATAAGTCTTAACAAAAACGACTTCATTCTTTTCTTTAAGCCAGATTCTTTACAGCGATTCAACTTGTTCTCCTCTTTTTTTCTCTCTAAACATCTAATAATTTTATTACCTTTATATTCCCTTCATTACCAAAACAATCTCTCTAATTCACATAATTACTTTTTTCCCTTTCCCCAGTTATGCTCCCCCATGTGCTCCCCATCTCCGGAGTTCTTCTTTCCTTTCTACTCCCACCAGAACCTCATTTCTTCGGGTGGGGGTTGGTTCCCATCTTCTTTCCTTAATGTTTCCTCAATAAATATTTTCCATATATTTTCAAAATCATTATCCTTCCTTCGGCCTTTTTTAACCTTTAAATTGCATGTTAATTTGTCATTTATTGCTAATTTCCAAATTTCCTTGTACCATTCTTCTATCTTAATTTCCACCTCTCCTTTCCAATATTTTGCTATTAGTAGCCTTGCAGCCGTTAACAACATTGTTATCAGATTCTTTTCATTTTCCTTCCATTTATCTGTATTGTAAATACTAGATAACAGTATAGTCGCAGGATTTCTATTAATTTTTTTCTTCATAATACTGGTTTAGGGCTTTGTAGGTAAGCACCTGCACCTTGAATTGGGTTCAGTAGGTAAACGGCAGCCAGTGGAGCTCCTCAAACAGGAGGGTTGACCTCTCTCTGTAAGGAGCCCCAGTTAACATCCTGGCCACTGCCCGTTGGACCGGCTGGAATTTCCGAGCCGTTTTCAAGGGCAGCCCCACGTAGAGCGCATTACAGTAGTCCAATCTAGAGGTGACCAAGGCATGGACCACCCCGGCCAGATCAACCTTTGTGAGGTACGGTCGCAGTTGGCGCATGAGTCTCAATTGTGCAAAAGCCCTCCCAAATGTTAGTTACCCTACAACATCAAAAAGGGATAAAAAAGCACAACTATTACGTGGTGAAATACCGCAATTCCTTGGAAACCTGTCTTAAACCTTGAACTGCACTCATTGTGCCCCTTTAAATTTCAGGTTAAAACCCAGAATATATTGGCTGTATTGGAGACACCAACAGAAACTTAATTACACACCTATTCCCATACCAAGCTTCCTTGAGTTGAGGAAAGTCCACCAAAGTCCTCCTTCCCCGCACCCTCTACAACATTCCCTCTATTTACACATTGTCTTTCGCCCACTCATTCAACTCTTGAATAGCAACTTTCTGACTCTGTGCCATGCAAGTAATATTATATACACAACGGAAGACACGTGAGCAGAGTTGAAAAGGCTTCATTTGCAAAGGTTCCTAAATTCCCCGCCACTCGTCTTCCTCAGGAGGAGAGCGCAGCGCAACGCTTCTCACGGCAACCTCTCAATTAGAAGGATGACCCGTTAATAACGTTGGGCTCGGCGTTCTTTCTGAATGCAGCCAAAGGAAGGCTCTTGGAAAAGGAAGCTGCAATTTTGTCTCTGCCGCTCTGTAATCTTGATTGAAAGCCAGGATGAATACAGGGTTGGAAAGGAGGAGGATTGGAAAGGGATGTATAGCATTAGCTTTAATAAACAGTGGGAGACAATATGTATTCAGTCTTGTGCCCAGCCTAGCCATTGGCTTGCCAAATAGAGACATGCGAAGCTGACGGGAAACCTGCCAGTTGTTGCAACCCAGAGCAGGAAACTGGACCCTCAGACGACAACCCACCACACTTGGCTTCAGAAAAACAATCCTTTTTTTATTGATGAAAGATGCATACAAAATAGAGGGAAAATGCAAAGGTAAAAAGTCACAGTAAAAATCAGCCACAAGAAATATCCATAAACAAGATCATGAAACCCACAGCAAAACTGCTGAATCCTGGAACCTGTTAGCAATCCACTAACTGTACTTGGAACAACTAGAAAACCTCCGAGGAACAAGGCCACTGGAATCCGGAGACCTGCAAATGCTGGCACATGAAACTGGAACGATGCCTGGTCTGAATCTGTATTCAGGCCAGGCATATTTAAGGCCGAGAAATCTATTGCGAGACACTCCTGCAGGTTTTGTTTGGATTTCTTTCAATCTAGCTGACCTACATAAACTTTGTGCTTCTCCCTGACTCTGCCAAATCTGCCCCCTCCTATCCTCTTTAGGCAAGCCTGGTGTCTGATTCTCTGGAGAGCTAAGACTGGGAGGAAAAGGGAGTGAACCATCTCCTCTCGGCCCGAAATGCATGTTCTCATGGGAATCTTGACTTTTGCTTTCCAAGGCTGAACGATTTTCACTACTCAAACCATCATCATCTAAATTGGCCTCAGAATTCACATTGACATCTACATGGGCATCAGGAAATACAATCAGAGAATCAGGTTCAGGTTCACACACAGGCTGAACCCCAACACTAGTGATGCATTAGACACTCCACTGGCTAGCATTGTATAATGGAAGCCCAAACATTGCAACATCACAACAACCCCTAGGTCAGTGTTCCCCAACCTTCCTAGTTGCTACTTCACAACTGTTATTTTGTTACTGTTGCCCCGTGATATGAGATTAGGTCTCTGGTTAGAGAGAGCTAAGGAAACGTTAATGCAGTGGTTCTCAACCTTCCTAATACCGCAACCCCTGAATACAGTTCCTCATGTTGTGGTGACCCCCAACCATCACATTATTTTCGTTGCTACTTCACAACTGTCATTTTGCAACTGTTCCCCCGTGATATGAGATTAGGTCTCTGGTTGGAGAGAGCTAAGGAAACGTTAATGCAGTGGTTCTCAACCCTCCTGATGCTGCAACCACTAAATACAGTTCCTCATGTTGTGGTGACCCCCAACCATAACATTGTTTTCATTGCTACTTCACAACTGTCATTTTGCTACTGTTGTCCCGTGATATGAGATTAGGTCTCTGGTTGGAGAGAGCTAAGGAAACGTTAATGCAGTGGTTCTCAACCCTCCTAATGCCGCGACCCCTTAATACAGTTCATCATGTTGTGGTGACCCCCAACCATCACATTATTTTTGTTGCTACTTCACAACTGTCATTTTGCTACTGTTGTCCCGTGATATGAGATTAGGTCTTTGGTTGGAAAGAGCTAAGGAAACGTTAATGCAGTGATTCTCAACCCTCCTAATGCCGTGACCCCTTAATACAGTTCCAGCCATAACATTATTTTCATTGCTACTACACAACTGCCATTTTGCTACTGTTGTCCCATGATATGAGATTAGGTCTCTGGTTGGAGAGAGCTAAGGAAACATTAATGCAGTGGTTCTCAGCCTTGCTAATGCCGCGACCCCTTCATACAGTTCCTCATCTTGTGGTGACCCCCAACCATCACATTATTTTCCTTGCTACTTCACAACTGTCATTTTGCTACTGTTTTCCCATGATATGAGATTAGGTCTCTGGTTCGAGAGAGAGCTAAGGAAATGCAGTGGTTCTCAACCCTCCTAATGCTGCGACCCCTAAATACAGTTCCTCATGTTGTGGTGACCCCCAACCACCACATTAGTTTCTTTGCTACTTCATAACTGTAATGTTGCTGTTGTTATGAATTGTCATGTAAATATCTAATAGGCAAGATGTATTTTCATTCACTGGACCAAATTTGGCACAAATACCCAATACAACCAAATTTGAATACTGGTAGGGTTGGAGAGGGGATTGATTTTGTCATTTGGGAGTTGCAGTTGCTGGGATTTATAGTTCACCTACAATCAAAGAGCATTCTGAACTCCACCAATGATGGAATTGAACCAAACTTGGCACACAGGACTCCCATAACCAACAGAAAATACTGGAAGGGTTTGGTGGGCATTGACCTTGAGTTTTGGAGTTGTAGTTCAAACAATGATTGATCTGCTGAGAGGCCAGCCAGTCACAGAGGAGGAGGGCTTTTGATGGCATGGTTTGCCTTCTGTTTCCAAAAAGGAAGAAAAGGACAGGTGGAGAGATCTTCAGCCTTCTCTCCCAAAGGGGTTCCTAAGACCATCAGAGATATTTGGTACAAGGGTTGAATGAAAAGTAATGCCTCCACCTTCATTCATTGGGTTTGGAAGGGAATGTCTTAATAAATCAAGTGCAGAAATAATCCTGAGAATGCGCTCTTTAACTACCACTATTCACTTTTTCACATAATCACCAGACAATTGGATATATTTCTGCCAAGGTCACGGAAGAAGTCGACACTCTGTTTTCACAACCAGCATCTCACAGTTCTCTCAACATCTTCATCAGAAGCATAATGATGTCCCCGCAGATCTTCTTTCATTATCAGGAACAGAAATGCAGATTATGCTTGAAATTTCTCTCTGAGTGATACGATGATCGTCTTGAATCAATCTGTCAACCTTTTGCTTGTGAAACTCGGTGGTTGCTGTCACAGGACATCCAACTCTTTGTTTGTCATGCAACTCAGATGTTCCCACCTCAACATCTTTAAACTTACTTGCCCAATGATGCACAGTCCTCACATCAATACAACCACCCTAAAGAGCTTGCATTTTCTGATGAATCTCATTGGGGTGACACCTTCTGCTGTCAAGAATTCAATGACTGAACGTTGCTTAAGTCACATTGACCGACCGTCTGCACAGGGTTCTATACTTCTCACTTTAACAACACAACTGTTCAATACTAAGGCTTCCCACTAAAATGGAACTGTAGAGGAGTGTCTACTGAACAAGCCAGTACCTGCCACATACGTTGCTTAAGTCACATTGACTGACCATCTGCACAGGGTTCCATACTTTTCACTTTAACAACACAACTGTTCAATGCTAAGGCTTCCCACCAAAATGGAACTGTAGAGGAGAGTCTACTGAACAAGCCAGTACCTGCCACATACCAGTACTACCATCTGTTGAGGAGTTACAAAGATCCATTCAATGCTAAGGTTTTGCACCAAAATGGAAGTGTAGAGGAGAGTCTACTGAACAAGCCAGTACCTGCTGCATACCAGTATTGCCATCTGTTGAGGAATTACGAAAGTGGAGGCGTTACTTTTCATTCAATCCTCATATTTAATCATTGTCCTCTCAGTCACTCCACATGTCCATCAGAACTGTATTTTACACGTACTCTCAGTGCTGATGCATTTCTATCTAACAGTTTGAATGTTGGACTATGAAGCGGGGGGAAACTTGGAGAGCTGAGTATGTTTAACCTGGGTTCAAATCCCCACTTTGCATGAGAACCCATTGGGTGACCTTGGGACAGTCACAAAAATGCAGTCTGACATCTTGCCATCATAAGGTTGCACCAGTTGAACTTGAAGGCCAGCAACTTGAAGGCTACCAAAGCCATTTAGAGAGACAGCCACCTCAACCCAAAGGGCCTTTGCAGTTTTGGAGACTGCAACTTCTAGAACGTCCCAACGAACCGATTGGGATTCTGGGAATTGTCATGTCTCAGAAAGGAAATACTCACGAGGCCGGCTGCGTTCCATAAGCTACACGGCAGAGTGACAAATCTGTGCTACTTCAGATCAAGGATTCTAAGAGGCTGTCACGGCACAAATAAATCAGCAATTGTTACAGATAACAAATGAATGCAAACGGACCAGGATGAAAATGAAGTGGGCTTCAAGAGCAATGACAGCTTCGCTTCCAACAATTGGCTCCCATTTGTCTTGGAGATGAGATTCTCCTTTTTTCTTCTTCCTGCTTTGCCAAATTGGCGGGCACGCCCTTGCGCTTTAATAGCCGGCAGGAGCATATTGTCTCCTTGGAAAGAATGAATGCGGCTCCCATGGCATGCGCTCCGTCTCCTTGAGTGGAAATGACTACGGCGTGATTAGCCTAGGAGGATCGTTCTTCAACGGACGCATATTGACAGGAGGCCATCAAGAAAATGAACCCTCCAGCGATGATGGGTGGACCTCCCTTCTTTGGAGGAGTAAATCTCTCCTAAACTTTGGTCCACCTGATAAAGGTGTTATCCCATGTACTGGTGCATTTTGTTGGAAATTGTTGTGGTAAGTCATAACAGGACGAAGTGTGTGAGATCATGTAGCTGGTAATGTAGGTCAACCAGGAAGCTTGGTGTATAACTGTATGGGTTTTTGAATACAGTTCAAGGACAGCAGCAGAGCTTCTCGGGAATTCTGGAGAGCTTCTGGAGAGCTGTTGCTCTGAGGAGCTTATGCTCACAGCCTTCTGCTCTACCTTTTGCGCTGCTCATTCGAAGGAAGATGAAGGTACCATGCTCTTTGCATTCTGTAACTCTTACAAGGACTATGTGAGTGTGTTGCACTGTTTATTTTGTATGCAACACTGCAAGTTTATGTTTTGACTCTGTTGTGGTAAGTCATAGCAGGACCAAGTGTGTGTGTGTTGAAGAAAAATCTTATAGTGTTAATTATCACGTGTAGCTGGTAATGTAGATCAACCAGCAAGCTTGGTGTATAACTGTATGGGTTTTTTAATACAGTTCAAGGACAGCAGGAAGAGAGCTTCTCAGGAGTTCTAGAGAGCTTCTGGAGAGCTTTTGCTCTGAGGAGCTTATGCTCACAGCCTTCTGCTCAACCATTTGCGCTGCTCATTTGAAGGAAGATGAAGGTGCCATGCTCTTTGCATTTTGTAACTCTTACAAGGACTGTGTAAGTTTGTTGCACTGTTTATTTTGTATGCAACACTGCAAGTTTATGTTTTGACTCTGTTGTGGTAAGTCATAGCAGGACCAAGTGTGTGAGAGTTGAAGAAAAACCTTATAGTGTTAATTATCATGTGCAGCTGGTAATGTAGGTCAACCAGCAAGCTTGGTGTATAACTGTATGGGTTTTTGAATACAGTTCAAGGACAGCAGGAGGAGAGCTTCTCAGGAGTTCCGGAGAGCTTCTGGAGAGCTGTTGCTCTGAGGAGCTTATGCTCACAGCCTTCTGCTCTACCTTTTGCGCTGCTCATTCGAAGGAAGATGAAGGTACCATGCTCTTTGCATTCTGTAACTCTTACAAGGACTATGTGAGTGTGTTGCACTGTTTATTTTGTATGCAACACTGCAAGTTTATGTTTTGACTCTGTTGTGGTAAGTCATAGCAGGACCAAGTGTGTGTGTGTTGAAGAAAAATCTTATAGTGTTAATTATCACGTGTAGCTGGTAATGTAGATCAACCAGCAAGCTTGGTTTATAACTGTATGGGTTTTTTAATACAGTTCAAGGACAGCAGGAAGAGAGCTTCTCAGGAGTTCTAGAGAGCTTCTGGAGAGCTTTTGCTCTGAGGAGCTTATGCTCACAGCCTTCTGCTCAACCATTTGCGCTGCTCATTTGAAGGAAGATGAAGGTGCCATGCTCTTTGCATTTTGTAACTCTTACAAGGACTGTGTAAGTTTGTTGCACTGTTTATTTTGTATGCAACACTGCAAGTTTATGTTTTGACTCTGTTGTGGTAAGTCATAGCAGGACCAAGTGTGTGAGAGTTGAAGAAAAACCTTATAGTGTTAATTATCATGTGCAGCTGGTAATGTAGGTCAACCAGCAAGCTTGGTGTATAACTGTATGGGTTTTTGAATACAGTTCAAGGACAGCAGGAGGAGAGCTTCTCAGGAGTTCCGGAGAGCTTCTGGAGAGCTGTTGCTCTGAGGAGCTTATGCTCACAGCCTTCTGCTCTACCTTTTGCGCTGCTCATTCGAAGGAAGATGAAGGTACCATGCTCTTTGCATTCTGTAACTCTTACAAGGACTATGTGAGTGTGTTGCACTGTTTATTTTGTATGCAACACTGCAAGTTTATGTTTTGACTCTGTTGTGGTAAGTCATAGCAGGACCAAGTGTGTGTGTGTTGAAGAAAAATCTTATAGTGTTAATTATCACGTGTAGCTGGTAATGTAGATCAACCAGCAAGCTTGGTGTATAACTGTATGGGTTTTTTAATACAGTTCAAGGACAGCAGGAAGAGAGCTTCTCAGGAGTTCTAGAGAGCTTCTGGAGAGCTTTTGCTCTGAGGAGCTTATGCTCACAGCCTTCTGCTCAACCATTTGCGCTGCTCATTTGAAGGAAGATGAAGGTGCCATGCTCTTTGCATTTTGTAACTCTTACAAGGACTGTGTAAGTTTGTTGCACTGTTTATTTTGTATGCAACACTGCAAGTTTATGTTTTGACTCTGTTGTGGTAAGTCATAGCAGGACCAAGTGTGTGAGAGTTGAAGAAAAACCTTATAGTGTTAATTATCATGTGCAGCTGGTAATGTAGGTCAACCAGCAAGCTTGGTGTATAACTGTATGGGTTTTTGAATACAGTTCAAGGACAGCAGGAGGAGAGCTTCTCAGGAGTTCTGGAGAGCTTCTGGAGAGCTTTTGCTCTGAGGAGCTTATGCTCACAGCCTTCTGCTCTACCTTTTGCGCTGCTCATTCGAAGGAAGATGAAGGTACCATGCTCTTTGCATTCTGTAACTCTTACAAGGACTATGTGAGTGTGTTGCACTGTTTATTTTGTATGCAACACTGCAAGTTTATGTTTTGACTCTGTTGTGGTAAGTCATAGCAGGACAGTGTGTGTGTGTGTTGAAGAAAAACCTTATGGTGTTAATTATTATGTACAGCTGGTAATGTAGGTCAACCTGCAAACTTGGGCCACACCCAATGATGTATAACTGTCTGGGTTTTTGACTACAGTTCAAGGACAGCAGGAGGAGAGCTTCTCAGGAGTTTCTCCTCAGGCTTTTGCTCTGAGGAGCTTATGCTCACAGCCTTCTGCTCAACCTTTTGTGCTGCTCATTTGAAGGAAGATGAAGGTACCATGCTCTTTGCATTCTGTAACTCTTACAAGGACTATGTGAGTGTGTTGCACTGTTTATTTTGTATGCAACACTGCAAGTTTATGTTTTGACTCAAGTCATAGCAGGACCAAGTGTATGTGTGTTGAAGAAAAACCTTATGGTGTTAATTATCACGTGTAGCTGGTAATGTAGGTTAACCAGCAAGCTTGGGAGTCCCAAACACTCGATAGGCTACAGCATGTGTTGGCCTGATGTAATCCAACCACCTGCCTTGTGGAAGACACAAACAAAGCATATCCAACAGCAGCAAATGAAGAGTGCATCGTTCTTCCAGATGGGGACCTTTGTTTGTTTGTTGGTTGGTTGGTTGGTTGGTTGGTTGGTTTTCCAGTGCAGGAAAGGGTGTCCCTTGGATAAACCTGCAGGTCAGGAAAGGATCTTTCTCCAAAGGGCAGTGACCTTTGCCGACAGATGTGTCCTGATCCCTGGCAGAGTTTCCCAGGGACCTGGTTGAGTTCTGCTGACGAGCTTCCGCCCAAGTCTGGCGGTGTGCGCGCCCTGCTTAATTATTGAACGGAAGCCGTGTAATGGGTCTTTGGAAGTGCGTGACCTACAAAAATCAATCCATCCACTTTTGCATAATGGATGTGGCATCAATCTCATTTCATTTCGCAAACACTTCGGGCGGAAGGAGGTGAGTCCCGCACTGACCTTTGGCACGTTCTTCCTCGCTGGTTCCTCTTCCACAGCACAAAACACAAACACGCCGCCTGCGGCATTGGCTTCTCAGGGCTTAAGGGCAGCTCCCCTGCAAAGGTTCCCTCTGCCCTTCCTTTCTCTTGCACACACCTGTCTTCTCACCTTGATCCAGGTGGAGAACATTCCCTTCGAGGTGCCGGCTTCTCATCAGGGACAGGACTGTCTCATCTGGTCCTTGTTTTGGATAAGCCTAGGCCCTGTATTTGTGCTGCTTTCCTGTGCAGCCTGTCTGTTTCTGTTGGCCTTCCACATTTACAACAGGAAGGCCAACAGAAACAGATAAAGCTTCATAGAATCATAGAATCAAAGAATCAAAGAGTTGGAAGAGACCTCCTGGGCCGTCCAGTCCAACCCCATTCTGCCAAGAAGCCGGAATATGGCATTCAAATCACCCCTGACAGATGGCCATCCAATTCCAGATCCACCTCACCGTAGTTTTGCCTCACCCACATTGGACTAGTTTCCTTGCCAGAAGGTCGTGGGGGACCTTGTCAAAGAAGGCCTTCCTGAAATCCAGACACACTCCATCCACGGCATTCCCCGCATCTACCCAGCTTGGAACTCTATCGAAAAAAGAGATCAGATGAGTCTGGCATGACTTGTTTTTGATAAATCCGTGTTGACGATTAGCAATGACCGCATTTGTTTCTAAGTGTTTGCAGACCACTTCCTTAACAATCTTTTCCAGAATCTTGCCTGGTATTAACGTGAGGCTGACCAGACGTTGGTCATTGTTTGGGTCATCCTTTTTTCCCTTTTTGAAGATTGGGACCACATTGGCCCTCCTCCAGTCTGCTGGAACTTCTCCCGTTCTCCAAGAACTCTCAAAGATGGTTGCCAATGGTTCCGAAATGATTTCTGCTCGTTCCTTCAATACTCTTGGGTGGAGTTGATCTGGCCCTGAAAGGGGACTTGAACTCATTTAGAGCAGCCAGGTATTCCTGGACGACTTGTCCTGTACGACTTGTTTCCCAATTTGGGGTTGGATGTTCTCTAATCCCTCATCCACTCCATCTTGCTGAGGTTGAAGATGACTTTCTTTTTGTGAGAAGACCAAGGCAAAGAAGGTATTAAGTAGTTCTACCTTTTCCCTATCATCCCCTGTCAGCATTGCCCCATCTTCTCCGCGAAGAGGTCCTATCGCCTCCTTGTTTTTCCTTTTTCTACTGACATAAGAATAGAAGCCCTTTTTATTGTTTTTAATGTCCCTGGCAAGTCTGAGCTCGTTTTTTGCTTTAGCCTTGCGGACCTTTTCCCTACAGGTGTTGGCTATTTGTTTGAATTCTTCTTTGGTGGTTTCTCCCTTTTTCCACTTCTTGTGCATGTCTCTTTTGTGTCTTAGCACAGTTAGAAGTTCTTTGGACATGCATTCTGGCTTCTTTGCACTTGTCCTATTTTTTCTCTTTGTTGGCACAGTTTGCAACTTCACCTTGAGTATTTCACTCTTGAGAAACTCCCATCCATCTGTAACTCCCTTGTCTTTTAGTATCTGTGTCCACGGAATGCTGCTCAGTAGGCTTGGGCGGATTCGTTCGTTAATTTCGCAATTTGTTATTAATTCGTATTTAAATTAGCTTACGATCTAATATTGAGCCATGCAGGACTACTGAGAGGAGTAATTAAAAATCGAAACAATTTTTCCAATTTATTTCGTATTGTTTCGTAATTGTTTCGCAATTGGTTCAAAATTGTTTCGAAATTGTTTCAAAATTGTTTCGAAATTGTTTCGAAATTGTTTCGAAATTGTTTCGAAATTGTTTCGAAATTGTTTTTAATTATTTCCGTATGTCTGGTGCAAGTTTTATAGTTGTTGTGTGTTTTATCACACCAACAGTCAACAACAGAGGGAGAGGGAAGCTTCAGAAGTTCCCCCTCTCCCATTTGGAGGGTTTTTTAGCATATTGCGCAATCGCGTCCGCCATTAACGAATAGATTCGTAATTTTACGAAATTTCGTATATTTCGAACTTTTTAAAAGGAGAATTTCGGAATTCTTTAAAAAAACGAAACGCAAGGGCCCCCCTAAAAACGAAACAAGTTTAGAACCAAATTTTTCCGTGGTTACCCAAGCCTACTGCTCAGTGTTTCCTTCATTTTTTGGAAATCAGCTCTCCTAAAGTCCAAAATGCGGGTTTGACTTGTCTTAGTTTTGATAGAGCCTAGCCTTCCAAAACAAAGTAAAGGAAAGGTTAGTAAGGGAAAGTGTGCATAGCCAATACAAAACTATAAAGTGTAAATCATTTTCAGCGTGTCACTTTCTGTAGACCTAGAAATTGGGGGGCTGATGGATCATGCCACGGGGACAGCATTCTTCTAGGGAAGCCAAGCTCTCATTTTCCTCCCCCATACGCAGCAGTTCTCCTTCTACCATTCGAGCATATAGACGCCATGGGAATTCTCCAATTATGCCCATGGATTGCCTTTTCTTCTCCTTAAAGACCGTGCGAAGATTTGCAGTAATGTCGCCTCAAAGAAAGAAATCGATTGCAACGCTCCTGGGTGTGAATTGATCATTAAAGGCGGGTCAGAGAGGCACGGTCATTTCCTTATCGCATAATGGGCAAGAAGGTGGAAATTGCAAGCTATTCCCTTTTTCTTTTCAGTTGACACTAAGGCTACCTTGCCAAGTTGATGGAGGGTGGCTTTGATTTAGCACAGGCCTTATATATATATATATATATATATATATATATACCATTCTTATTTACTTTTTGGAGGGGAAAAAAGTCATTTATTACACTGGCTGAAGTAGTGTTTTTAGCCTTCCAGTATTTTCTGTTGTCATGGAAGTTCTGTGTGCCAAATTTCGTTCAATTCCATCGTCGGTGGAGGTCAGAATGCTCTTTGATTGTAGGTGAACTATAAATCCCAGCAACTACAACTCCCAAATGTCAAGGTCTATTTTCCCCAAACTCCACCAGTGTTCACATTTGGGCATATCGAGGATTCATGCCAAGTTTGGTCCAGATCCATCATTGTTTGTGTCTATGGTGCTCTCTGGTGAACTACAACTCCAAAACTCAAGGTCAAATCCCACCAAACCCTTGCAGTATTTTCTGTTGGTCGTGGGGGTTCTGTGTGCCAAGTTTGGTTCAATTTCATCATTGGTGGAGTTCAGAATGCTCTTTGATTGTAGGTGAACTATAAATCCCAGCAACCATAACTCCCAAACATCAAGGTCTATTTACCTCAAACTCTACCAGTGTTCACATTTGGACATACTGAGTATCAGTGCTAAGTTTGGTCCAGATGCATCAATGTTTGACTCCACAGTGCTCTCTGGATGTAGGTGAACTACAACTCCAAAACTCCAGGTCAAATCCCACCAAACCCTTCCAGTATTTTCTGTTGGTTATGGGAGAACTGTGTGCCAAGTTTGGTTCAATTCCATCATTGGTGGAGTTCAGAATGCTCTTTGATTGTAGGTGAACTATAAATCACAAAAACTACAACTCCCAAATATCAAGGTCTATTTTCCCCAAACTCCACCAGTGTTCACATTTGGGCATATTGAGGATTCATGCCAAGTTTGGTCCAGATCCATCATTGTTTGAGTCTATGGTGCTCCCTGCATGTAGGTGAACTACAACTCCAAAACTCAAGGTCAAATCCCACCAAACCCTTCCAGTATTTTCTGTTGGTCGTGGGGGTTCTGTGTGCCAAGTTTGGTTCAATTCCATCATTGGTGGGGTTCAGAATGCTCTTTGATTGTAGGTGAACTATAAATCCCATCAACCACCACTCCCAAATGTCAGGGTCTACTTACCCCAAACTTTACCAGTGTTCACATTTGGGAAGATTGAGTATCAGTGCTAAGTTTAGTCCAGATGCATCATTGTTTGACTCCACAGTGCTCTCTGGATGTCAGTGAACTACAACTCCCAAACTCAAGGTCAAATCCTACCAAACCCTTCCAGTATTTTCTATTGGTCATGGGAGTTCTGTGTGCCAAGTTTGGTTCAGTTCCATCATTGGTGGTGTTCAAAATGCTCTTTGATTGTAGGTGAACTATAAATCGCAAAAACTACAACTCCCAAACATCAAGGTCTATTTCCCCCAAACTCCACCAGTGTTCATATTTGGGCATATCGAGGATTCATGCCAAGTTTGTTCCAGATCTATCATTGTTTGAGTCCACGGTGCTCTCTGGATGTCAGTGAACTACAACTCCCAAACTCAAGGTCAATGCCCACCAAACCCTTCCAGAATTTTCTGTTGGGTTTTACTCAACAGAAGTAAACTCTGAAGATTTTACTCAAATGGGTTTTTGGCTCTTCTCTGGAAGATCACACTTTTACAAAAGGTTGTGATTTTCAAATGGTTGTGAATGCCATTTTTTCTCCAAAAGGCTATAGTTTTCCAAAAGGTTACGGTTCCTAAAAGGCCATGCCTTTCGAAAAAGCTTGGGTGGAAATCATGCCCGCAGCCACATGTTTTTGGATTGCGGCACCCAGTTTTGCTCTACTGACTGAAATGGCTGGGAGGTGCAGCTTAACAACTAGAGTTGGTTAGGTTCGCTTCGTTAAAACCTTAAATTAGTTAAAACCTATTGAATTAGGTCTTTCGAATCAATTTTGAACCATGCAGGGAAAGTAAGAGGTGCACTTAGGATTTGAACCACTTACCCTTTTTATTCAAACTACCATACAGTGGCCCTTATTTCTCATCATGCCAGGAAGGTAATGCTCAAGATCCTGCAAGGAAGAAGACTCCAGCAAGACATGGAGAGAAGAGAGTTGCCAGATGTTCAAGCTGGGTTTAGAAAAGGCAGAGGAACGAGAGACCAGATTGCCAATATCCGGATGCTGGAGAATGGAGAAAGGCAGGGAGTTTCAGAAAAACATCTACTTCTGCTTCATTGACTCTTCTAAAGCCTTGGACTGTGTGGATCATCATAAATGGTGGCAAGTTCTTGGTGGGATGGGCATCCCAAGCCCCCTTCCCTCTCTCCTGAGGAATCTGGACAAGGACCAAGGAGCAACAGTCAGAACTGACCACGGAACAGGAGACGGGTTCAAGATTGGGAAAGGCGTCCGGCAAGGCTGCATCCTCTCACCCAATCTTTTGAACGTGTATGCAGAACACATCATGCGAGGATGTGCGGGGCTTGAGGAATGCAAGGCTGGGGTGGAAATGGCTGGAAGAAACATGAACAACCTCAGATATGCAGATGACACCACTCTGATGGCCGAAAGCGAGGAGGAGCCGAGGAGCCTTCTAATCAAGGTGAAAGAAGAAAGCACAAAAGCCGGCTTGCAGCTAAACGTCAAAAAAAAACAAGATTATGGCAACAAGAATGATTGACAACTGGGAAATAGAGGGAGAAAATGTGGAGGCCGTGACAGGGTTTGTATTTCTAGGCGCAAAGATGAGTGCAGATGCAGACTGTGGCCAGGAAATCAGGAGACGCTTCCTTCTTGGGAGGAGAGCAAGGTCCAGTCTCGATAAAAGAGTCAAGAGTAGAGACATCAGACTGGCAACCAAGATCCATTGCCTAGTCCAAGCCATGGTCTTCCCCATAGTAGTCACCTACGGATGTGAGAGCTGGACCTTAGGGAAGGCTGAGCGAAGGAAGATCGATGCTTTTGAGCTGTGGTGCTGGAGGAAAGTTCTGAGAGTGCCTTGGACTGAGAGAAGATCCAACCGGTCCATCCTCCAGGAAATAAAGCCCGACTGCTCACTGGAGGGAAGGAGACGAGAGGGAAAGCGGAAGTCCTTTGGCCACATCATGAGGAGACAGCAACGCCTAGAGAAGGGAATGATGCTGGGGAAAGTGGAAGGCAAAAGGAAGAGGGGCTGACCAAGGGCAAGATGGATGGATGGCATCCTTGAAGTGACTGGACTGACCTTGAAGGAGCTGGGGGTGGTGACGGCCGACAGGGAGCTCTGGCACGGACTGGTCCATGAATCACTTAGAGAAGACAATGATGCTTGGAAAAATCGAAGGAAAAAGGAAGAGGGGCCAACCAAGGGCAAGGTGAGTGGATGGCATCCTTGAAGTGACTGGACTGACCTTGAAGGAGCTGGGGGTGGTGACGGCCGACAGGGAGCTCTGGCGTGGGCTGGTCCAGGAGGTCACGAAGAGTCGGAGACGACTGAACGAATGAACAACAACAACAACCCTTTTTATTCATAAATATTTCGTAATGTTCGGAACTCTCCCAAGGTTATTTTAATTGTCACAAGCATTAAGCAACTTTTGTAAAGTTTGGCTTCCCCTCCCGGGCGATGCAAAGGAGGGATGAGGTGGGCATGGCTAAGCACAGCCATTGTGGTCGTTTGTGAAGGGAAGGCCCCCAATGGTAGAGATTGCAAAAGGTCCTGTTGTTAAACTACATTTCCCACAATGCCTTGCTGCGCATTAGCCAAAATGGCCGAGCAGCAGGCTCCTCCTCCTCCTCCTCTTTTGCATTACCAGCTGGATTCTCCCTCGGAGTTTGCATTCAAAACGAGTTTTTCTCACTCCAATCTCAACCTCCACTCACAAAGAGCTTGATTTATGCTGATGACCTTGGCCAAACAACACAAGCAACACAAGCAAAAGACTTTGAAACAGTTGAAGTGACGAGCGGAGTGCCGCAGGGTTCCGTCCTGGGCCCGGTCCTGTTCAACATCTTTACTAACGACTTAGATGAAGGGCTAGAAGGCATGATCATCAAGTTTGCAGACGGGACCAAATTGGGAGGGAGATCCAAGACTCCAGAGGACAGGAGCAGGACTCAAAGGGATCTTGACAGATTAGAGAGATGAATGGCCAAAACTAACAAAATGAAGTTCAACAGGGACAAATGCAAGATACTCCACTTTGGCAGAAAAAATGAAATGCAAAGATACAGAATGGGGGACAATGCCTGGCTCGAGAGCAGGACGTGTGAAAAAGATCTTGGAGTCCTCGTGGGGAGGAAGGTGAACATGAGCCAGGAATGTGATGTGGCGGCAAAAAAAGCCAATGGGATTTTGGCCTGCATCAAGAGGAGCATAGTGTCTAGATCTAAGGAAGTCATGCTCCCCAGGCTCTATTCTGCTTTGGTTAGACCAGACCTGGAATATTGTGTCCAGTTCTGGGCACCACAATTCAAGAGAGATATTGACTCTAAGCTGGAATGTGTCCAGAGGAGGGCGACTAAAATGATAAAAGGTCTGGAGAACAAACCCTATGAGGAGCGGCTTAAGGAGCTTGGCATGTTTAGCCTGAAGAAGAGAAGGCTGAGAGGAGATATGATAGCCAAGTATAAATATATGAGAGGAAGCCACAGGGAGGAGGAGGAGGGAGCAAGCTTGTTTTCTGCTTCCTTGGAGACTAGGACGCAATGGAGCCATGGCTTCAAACTACAAGAGAGGAGATTCCACCTGAACACGAGGAAGAACTTCCTGACTGTGAGAGCTGTTCAGCAGTGGAACTCTCTGCCCCGGAGGGAGTGTGGTGGAGGCTCCTTCTTTGGAAGCTTTGAAGCAGAGGCTGGATGGCCATCTGTCAGGGGTGATTTGAATGCAATATTCCTGCTTCTTGGCAGAATGGGGTTGGACTGGATGACCCATGAGGTCTCTTCCAACTCTTTGATTCTAGGATTCTATGAGGCTGGATGGCCATCTGTCAGGGGTGATTTGAATGCAATATTCCTGCTTCTTGGCAGAATGGGGTTGGACTGGATGACCCATGAGGTCTCTTCCAACTCTTTGATTCTATGATTCTATGATTCTATGATACTAATGCCTTGAAAGATCTCTCCAGCTACTGCAAAGATAACTACTAGGCTTGGGCGGTTTCGTTCGTTAATTTCGTAATTCGTTATTAATTCGTATTTAAATTAGCTTACGATCCAATATTGAGCCATGCAGGAATAGTGTGAGGAGTAAATTAGATTAGAAACAATTTTTTCAATTTATTTCATAATTGTTTCGTAATTATTTCGTAATTATTTCCGTATGTCTGGTGCAAGTTTTATAGCTGTTGTGTGTTTTATCACACCAACAGTCAACAACAGAGGGAGAGGGAAGCTTCACAAGTTCCCCCTGCCCCATTTGGAGGGGTTTTTTAGCATATTGCGCAATCTCGTCCGCCATTAACAAATGGATTCGTAATTTTAAGAAATTTTGTAAATTTCAAAAATTTTTAAAGGAAAAATTCGGAATTCTTTTAAAAAACAAAACGCGATAGACCCCTAAAAACAAAACGAGTTTAGAAACAAATTTTTCCGTGGTTACCCAGGCCTAATATCTACCTGAAGCCTAACCCTGCCAAGACACAAGTGTGTGCTTTCCACCTACACAACCGTGAAGCCAACAGGAAATGGAAAGTTACCTGGGAAGGTCAAGAGCTTGAACATGGTTTCCATCTTAAATACCTCAGTGTTACAACTCAGAGTAGGCTTCACCTTGCTCCCAAACACCACCACACAAGAGCTGTAGATTTTAGGTTCTTGTGGGTTTTTTCAGGCTATAGGGCCATGTTCTAGAGGCATTTCTCCTCTAGAACATGGCCCTATAGCCCAAAAAAACCCACAAGAACCTAGTGATTCCAGCCATGAAAGCCTTCGACAATACGCTGTAGATTTTGTAGTTTATTGAGGAAAAACAAAGTCAAAACATAAAGTAAGCAATGCAAAGTTCCAAAGACAAAGGTTAAATGCAAAAGCTCAGTTCCAAATATCCATAAGCAAAAACATGAAGCATAATCATAGAATCCTAGAATCCTAGAGTTGGAAGAGACCTCCTGGGCCATCCAGTCCAACCCCAATCTGCCAAGAAGCAGGAATATTGCATTCAAATCACCCCTGACAGATGGCCATCCAGCCTCTGCTTAAAAGCTTCCAAAGAAGGAGCCTCCACCACACTCCCCCTGGGGCAGAGAGTTCCACTGCTGAACGGCTCTCATAGTCAGGAAGTTCTTCCTCATGTTCAGATGGAATCTCCTCTCTTGTAGTTTGAAGCCATTGTTCCTTGTCCTAATCTCCATGGAAGCAGAAAGGAAGCTTGCTCCCTCCTCCTCCCTGTGGCTTCCTCTCACATATTGATACATGGCTCTCATCATATCTTCTCTCAGACTTCTCTTCTTCAGGCTAAACATAGAATCCTAGAATCCTAGAGTTGGAAGAGACCTCCTGGGCCATCATCCAGTCCAACCCCATTCTGCCAAGAAGCAGGAATATTGCATTCAAATCACCCCTGACAGATGGCCATCCAGCCTCTGTTTAAAAGCTTCCAAAGAAGGAGCCTCCACCACACTCCCTCTGGGGCAGAGAGTTCCACTGCTGAACAGCTCTCACAGTCAGGAAGTTCTTCCTCGTGTTCAGGTGGAATCTCCTCTCTTGTAGTTTGAAGCCATTCTTCCATTGCGTCCTAGTCTCCGAGGAACCAGAAAACAAGCTTGCTCCCTCCTCCTCCCTATGGCTTCCTCTCACATATTTATACATGGCTATCACATCTCCTCTCAGCCTTAGAATCATAGAATCATAGAATCAAAGAGTTGGAAGAGACCTCATGGGCCATCCAGTCCAACCCCCTGCCAAGAAGCAGGAATATTGCATTCAAATCACCCCTGACAAATGGCCATCCAGCCTTCTCTTCTTCAGGCTAAACACGCCCAGCTCCTTAAGCCGCTCCTCATAGGGCTTGTTCTTCAGACCCTTGATCTGCTCCCTCCTCCCTGTGGCTTCCTCTCACATATTTATACATGGCTCTCATCATATCTCCTCTCAGCCTTCTCTTCTTCAGGCTAAACATGCCCAGCTCCTTAAGCCACTCCTCACAGGGCTTGTTCTCCAGACCCTTGATCTGCTCCCTCCTCCCTGTGGCTTCCTCTCACATATTTATCCATGGCCCTCATCCTGTCTCCTCTCATCCTTATCTTCTTCAGGCTAAACATGCCCAGCTCCTTAAGCCGCTCCTCATAGGGCTTGTTCTCCAGGCCCTTGATCATTTTAGTCGCTGTCCTCTGGACACATTCCAGCTTAGAGTCAACATCTCTCTTGAATTGTGGTGCCCAGAATTGGAGAGAAAGAGGGAGGGAAGGTTGGCCACAGCAACGCGTGGCGGGTACAGCTAGTAATAAATAAACAAACAGGACTTGGAAACCCTCAGTTCTTGTGGGTTTTTTCGGGCTATATGGCCATGTTCTAGAGGCATTTCTCCTGACGTTTCGCCTGCATCTATGGCAAGCATCCTCAGAGGTAGTGAGGTCTGTTGGAACTAGGAAAAAGGGTTTATATATCTGTGGAATGGCCAGGGGTTTATATATGTGTGGAATGACCAACCCACACATATATAAACCCCTTTTTCCCCAGCTCCAGCAGACCTCACCTCTGAGGATGCTTGCCATAGATGTAGGCGAAACGTCAGGAGAGAATGCCTCTAGAACATGGCCATATAGCCCAAAAAAACCTACAACAACCCACTAATTAAGGTGGTCAGTTGAAACATTCACACCTTGCTCCAGCAGACAAGAGTCCTTTGCCCCACCCCAGCCATTCCACAGATATATAAACCCATTGTCCTAATTCCAAAGACCTCACTACCTCTGAGGGTGCTTGCCATAGATGCAGGCGAAACGTCAGGAGAGAATGCCTCTAGAACATGGCCATATAGCCCAAAAAACCTACAACAACCCACTAATTAAGGTGGTCAGTTGAAACATTCACACCTTGCTCCAGCAGACAAGAGTCCTTTGCCCCACCCCAGCCATTCCACAGATATATAAACCCATTGTCCTAATTCCAAAGACCTCACTACCTCTGAGGATGCTTGCCATAGATGCAGGCGAAACGTCAGGAGAGAATGCCTCTAGAACATGGCCATATAGCCCGAAAAAACCTACAACAACCCAATCAGGGACATCTAATCACCTCTCAACAAAAGATTGCCCCAGGCACTGCCAAGAACCTAGTGATTCCGGCCATGAAAGCCTTCGACAATACATAGGACTTGGAAACCTTTTCCGATTACGACACTCAGAAGCCATTGGGGGATGCTGGGAGTCGTAATCCCAAAAAGGGAAACGTTTCCAAGCTCTGCTTTGGTCGGAAGCGCCGCTCCCAGAAGCCGGTGGTAATGAGCTTTCCCTCATTAAAGGCAACAACTGTTCAAGCCTCCCTGAGCATCACGAAAGGCAAAACAAAGGCAGATGGCTCGCCTGCGAGGGTTTGAACCGGGGACAGGATGCTTCGCACTCTCCGGTTCTTTGAAGAAGGTTTTTCCTTGAGCAATGGCAAGGGGACAGGGACTCTGGCCGACTCCATTGATTCCTCCCAATCAATGCAAGCCACTCTCGGCCATGGAGATCCGTTCAGAGGTGAGCACTGAGCAGGCATCAGAGGATCTATTTCATTTCCTTAACCAAAGACTGGAAGTCCACCAACCAGAGCCTGGGCAAAAGAGGCACACTTCATAGAATCCTAGAATCCAAGAGTTGGAAGAGACCTCCTGGGCCATCCTCCAGTCCAACCCCATTCTGCCAAGAAGCAGGAATATTGCATTCAAATCACCCCTGACAGATGGCCATCCAGCCCCTGTTTAAAAGCTTCCAAAGAAGGAGCCTCCACCATACTCCCTCTGGGGCAGAGAGTTCCACTGCTGAACAGCTCTCACAGTCAGGAAGTTCTTCCTCATGTTCAGATGGAATCTCCTCTCTTGTAGTTTGAAGCCATGGCTCCATTGCGTCCTAGTCTCCAGGGAAGCAGAAAACAAGCTTGCTCCCTCCTCCTCCCTGTGGCTTCATAGAATCATAGAATCCTAGAATCCAAGAGTTGGAAGAGACCTCATGGGCCATCCAGTCCAACCCCATAATTTGGTGCATTTATTAACCGCCGCTCTCAGCCCTGGGGCTCTCAGCCCTGGAGTTCTTCCTCATGTTCAGATGGAATCTCCTCTCTTGTAGTTTGAAGCCATTGTTCCCTTGCGTCCTAGTCTCCAGGGAAGCAGAAAGGAAGCTTGCTCCCTCCTCCTCCCTAGGACTTCCTCTCACATATTTATACATGGCTATCATGTCTCCTCTCAGCCTTCTCTTCTTCAGGCTAAACATGCCCAGCTCCTTTAGCCGCTCCTCATAGGGCTTGTTCTCCAGACCCTTGATCATTTTAGTCGCCCTCCTCTGGACACATTCCAGCTTGTCAATATCTCTCTTCAATTGTGGTGCCCAGAACTGGACACAATATTCCAGGTGTGGTCTAACCAAAGCAGAATAGAGGGGTAGCATTACTTCCTTAGATCTAGACACTATGCTCCTCTTGATGCAGGCCAAAATCCCATTGGCTTTTTTTGCCGCCACATCACATTCCTGGCTCATGTTTAACTTGTTGTCCACGAGGACTCCAAGATCTTTTTCACACGTACTGCTCTCGAGCCAGGCGTTGTCCCCCATTCTGTATCTTTGCATTTCATTTTTTCTGCCAAAGTGGAGTATCTTGCATTTGTCACTGTTGAACTTCATTTTGTTAGTTTTGGCCCATCTCTCTAATCTGTCAAGATCGTTTTGAATTCTGCTCCTGTCCTCTGGACTATTGGCTCTCCCTCCCAATTTGGTCCCGTCTGCAAACTTGATGATCCTGCCTTCTAGCCCTTCATCTAAGTCATTAATAAAGATCCTGAGCAGGACCGGGCCCAGGACGGAACCCTGCTTGTGGCACTCCACTTGTCACTTCTTTCCAAGATGAAGAGGAAGCATTAGTGAGCACTCTCTGTGTTCGTCCACTTAACCAATTCCAGATCCACCTCACCGTAGTTGTGCCTCGCCCACATTGGACTAGTTTCCTTGCCAGAAGGTCATGGGGGACCTTGTCAAAGAAGGCCTTCCTAAAATCCAGACATGCTCCATCCACGGCATCGTTCCCCGCATCTACCCAGCTTGTAACTCTTATCGAAGAAAGAGACCAGATGAGTCTGGCATGACTTCTTTTTGATCAATCCATGTTGACTATTAGCGATGACCGCATTTGTTTCTAAGTGTTTGCAGACCGCTTCCTTCACAATCTTTTCCAGAATCTTGCCTTCAAAGATGGAAGGATTATAGAACAGCTGCCAGCTCCCATATTGGCACAAATTTATTTTATGTATTTATTTAAAAGTTTTGTAACCCAGCCTTCTGACCTCTCTTGAGGGACTCAGACCTGTTTCCAACCATAATGTCACATACAATCAATAAAAACATCATAATTCATTAAAACATTAAAACAGCAATTACAATCAATAACTACAATGGTCAGCCGTCACACTAAAATCGTTGCTCATCCTCCTCCATCCATATCTCATAGGGCTGGGCAATTCGTTTCGTTAATTCGTAATTCGTTAAAAAATTCGTTAATTTTTGAATTACAAAACGATTACAAAACTTATTTTTAAACCTGGAAGTGTTTTTAAATATCGAAACGGCAGGCGCCAAAAAATTTTGTATTTCCGTCCATTTCGGAAATACGTAAGATGGCTGCCTGGCTTACTGGGAGCTCTCCTCTCTCGGCGCCGGCTGAGCAAGCGAGCGAGAGGGCGAGCGAGAGGGCGAGGGCGAGCGAGAGGGCGAGCGAGAGGGCGAGCGGCGAGCGAGAGGGCGAGCGGCGAGCGAGAGGGCGAGCGGCGAGCGAGAGGGCGAGCGGCGAGCGAGCGGCGAGCGAGAGGGCCCGCCAGAGTGAGTGCCTGCCTTCCCTCAATAATAATTTCTCCTCCATATTCTACTAAATTAATAATTAAATTCAAAAATTTTTTAAAAAATATTGAAAAAAAAGGGCGCCATCTTTACAAAATGTTTTGTAAATATTTACGAAATTTCGTAAATACCGAACTTTTTTTTTGGAAAATTTTGTAATTATTTTAAATATCGAAACAAAAAAACACCCCAATTACAAATCGATTTTAGAAACAAATTTTTGCGTTGTTACCCAGGCCTAATATCTCAGGGTGTCGGCTCACTCGTCGAATGCCTGTCTCCATAACCACGTCTTCACCTGTTTCCTAAATGTCAGGATAGAAGGGGCGGTTCTGATCTCCGGTGGGAGAGAGTTCCAGAGTTGAGGGGCCACCACCGAGAAGGCCCTGTCCCTCGTCCCCCCCAGGCGCGCTTGCGAGGCCGGTGGGACCGAGAGCAGGGCCTCTCCAGACGATCTTAATCATCTTGATGGTTCATAGGGGAGAATACGTTCGCAGAGGTAACGTTTAGGGCTTTATAGGTTAACACCAGCACTTTGAATTGTGCTCGGAAGCTAATTGGCAGCCAGTTCACACAGAGAAGCCTTTCATACAGGACGTGAATCAGTTCCACCTGTAGAAAGCTTCATCTTTTACAGCTTTTGCTGGGGGGATCCAGTCCCACAGCTCTACAGCCAGCTCTTTGCTGGAGAAATACAGCTTTTGCTGGGGGGGGGGATCCAGTCCCACAGCTCTACAGCCAGCTCTTTGCTGGAGAAATACAGCTTTTGCTGGGGGGGGGGGGGGGGATCCAGTCCCACAGCTTTACAGCCAGCCTTCGCTGGAAATTGAAGACCTTCTTTCCTCTTGGAAATCTACTAAAGGACTCGGTTTGGTAAGGACCACTTGCGGCAGCCATAATGCAATTTGGAACCGGGTGTAGGGGCCCACGTCAGCAGAGCCTAAGACAGATTGCCCAGGTAGAGGTCAAGGATTTCTCTGATAGTAAAGAAACAGTTCATGAAGATAGTTGCCTGTCCCTTGTGGACAAGATTCAAAGCCACCAGCTGATTCCAAGCCTTGAAGTATTTGTTTGATTTCTTGAAGACCCAAGCAATAATCATAGAATCATAGAATCATAGAATCAAAGAGTTGGAAGAGACCTCATGGGCCATCCAGTCCAACCCCATTCTGCCAAGAAGAAGGAATATTGCATTCAAATCACCCCTGACAGATGGCCATCCAGCCTCTGCTTAAAAGCTTCCAAAGAAGGAGCCTCCACCACACTCCCTCTGGGGCAGAGAGTTCCACTGCTGAACGGCTCTCACAGTCAGGAAGTTCTTCCTCATGTTCAGATGGAATCTCCTCTCTTGTAGTTTGAAGCCATTGTTCCCTTGCGTCCTAGTCTCCAAGGAAGCAGAAAACAAGCTTGCTCCCTCCTCCCTGTGGCTTCCTCTCACATATTTATACATGGCTATCATATCTCCTCTCAGCCTTCTCTTTGTTAAACTTTCCAAGCTTCTAAAGACTTTGTTTAGGGAAATCCAAAAGGCCTCTAATCCGAGGCACCCCAGGCGTCCCG
Organism: Anolis sagrei; assembly: GCF_037176765.1. Classification (NCBI taxonomy): domain Eukaryota; kingdom Metazoa; phylum Chordata; class Lepidosauria; order Squamata; family Anolidae; genus Anolis; species Anolis sagrei. The sequence goes on along the minus strand of NC_090034.1, from coordinate 939,198 downwards.
TTGGGCATACAGAACACGTCCTGTCTACAGACCTTTTCACAGGCCCAGCGCGTGACAGCACAGATTCTATGATCGTTTATGTGCTGCCAGGGATATCCTTACTTTACTTAGGCGATCCCTCATTGGACGAGTAACATGCTTTGGGAGACGGTGGTCAGGCAACCGGACAACGCGGCCGGTCCAGCGGAGTTGATGTTGGAGCACCATCGCTTCAATGCTGGTGGTCTTTGCTTCTTCCAGCACTCTGATATTTCCCTGCCTGTCTTTCCAAGAGATTTGCAGGATTTTCCGGAGGCAGCGCTGATGGAATCGTTCCAGGAGTTGCATGTCACGTCTGTAGACTGTCCACGTTTCGCAGGCATAGAGCAGGGTTGGGAGGACAATAGCTTCATTCGGGAAAATGCTGCACTCGCAGAGCTCAGGCAGTGTTGTCTTTCAGTGTCGATGTTGACTTGTGTGGAGAGGTAGCTGCCAAGGTAGCGGAAATGGTCCACATTTTCTAATGTGACACCATTAAGCTGTATCTCTGGCATTGGCGAGGGGATGGCTGGTGACTTTTGCTGGAAGAGTACTTTGGTTTTCTCGATGTTCAGTGACAGGCCAAGCTTTGTGTATGCTTCTGCGAAGGTGTATAGAGTGGCTTGTAGATCTTCTTCTGAATGCGCACAGACAACGTTGTCATCAGCATACTGGAGTTCTATAACAGATGTTGTTGTAACCTTGGTTTTGGCTTTCAGTGTGCTGAAAGGGATATCCAAAGCCACCGGGAGGGCTCATCCTTCTGGCCTGAAATGTGCTTTGACTGGCATCTTATGTGTGAGTTGCACAAAGTCCAACTGTATAACCCATGGCCATTGAAACCCAACAATCTTGTTTGAAAGTTATGCAAAAATTGGGACTCAAGAGGTCAACACATCCCAAGGAGAGGGAAGCATCCCAAATCGCAGGGTTGGCCAACCCAGCAAAAGAGCTCTTTCTGAGGTCTGTTCCCCAGCAGAGTGAGAACCAGGCTCTGTTTCTGCCTGAGAGGCTGGAACACTTGCAATTGCCCTTTCGTTCCCGACAATGCTAATAAGATTAAAAGATTAATATATGAACAGGGTTGAAGAAGCTGCAAAAGGAATGCGATGCCTGTGCTGCAAATCTGCTCTTTCGGCAGGACTGGAGTGCCCTTGTTAACGCCTTGTGAAGCTAGCTACATCAACTTTTGTTCCCAGAGTGGAAGATGACTTTGTCAAGATGACAACTTCCTTCTTCAGTGTCTGGTTGCAGCGCTGCGTCTGCCACGAACCATGAAATCAAGCTGGAGACGGGAACGCATGGGACTCTGCTCGGTCTTACTGCAGCTGCCGGCGCCTGAGTATAACAGACAGGGTACACAGCAGCTCCCTAAGCACACGTGGGCAGCAAAACTGAGGGGGAATGTAGAAGTCCTACCTCACCAAAGAAATAAATATAAATTATGAGTTTGGCTACCATATATTTTTTCTTTCCATCTTTGGGCAATTGTCATTCTTGCTGCAGCTGAGATATAAAGAAACGATTTCTCTTCATTTTTACTTAAATTCCAGTTTATAATGTTCAAAAGATAAAATTCCGGTTTCGGATCAAATTTCACTCCAAGGATTTTTTTGTGTGTATTTATGTATTGTTATCCAGTACTTCTTAATTAACTTACAACCCCACCACAGATGAAAGTGGGTGCCCAGCTCCTTTTCGCATCTCCAACATCTGTTGTTTCGCATCTCCAACTCGTGCGCCAACTGCGACCGTACCTTGGGAAGTCTGACTTGGCCACGGTAGTCCACGCTCTGGTTACATCCCGCCTTGACTACTGCAACGCTCTCTACGTGGGGTTGCCTTTGAAGACGGCTCGGAAGCTCCAATTAGTCCAAAGGGCGGCAGCCATGGTATTAACAGGAGCAGGTCGCAGGGAGCATACAACTCCTCTGCTGTACCAGCTCCACTGGCTACCGATTAGCTACCGGGCACAATTCAAAGTGCTGGCTTTGGCCTTTAAAGCCCTAAACGGTTCTGGCCCTACATATCTATCCGAACGTATCTCGGCCTATCAGCCCACCAGGACCCTAAGATCTTCGGGAGAGGCCCTTCTCTCCATCCCGCCTGCTTCACAGGTGCAGCTCGTGGGAACGAGAGACAGGGCCTTTTCTGTGGTGGCCCCGCGGCTTTGGAATGCCCTCCCTATAGAGATAAGATCAGCCTCCTCGCTGATGGCATTTCGGAAAAAACTGAAAACATGGATGTTTGAGCAAGCATTCGGCTAATCCGATGCGATGAAGTTTTTGGATCAAGGACTGGCAATCACAGACAACGAAATTGGATTATGATTTTAACTAAGAGATGCATTGGTCTGTATTGGTGGCCCAATACTGTGTATTGTATATGTATGTGTTTTATATTTTTAATCTGTATTATTGTTGTTTTTAAATGTTGTAAACCGCAATGAGTCGCCGTTTTAGGCTGAGATATTAGCGGTATACAAGTGTACTAAATAAATAAATAAATAAATAATTGTTGTAGTTTTTACTGAATTTTGAGATTTGTAAGGGTGTCAGATACCAGCGAAAATATTTCTTGTACCATCCTTCTATAATATTTGTGGCTTTCGTAAATCTTAGCTTCTTCTTCCAAACATTCTCCCAGTCTCTGAGTAATATTGGGTGACCTATATCTATGGCCCATTTCGTCACGTTTTCTTTTATTCTCTCTGTTTCCAAGTCCCATTCTAGCAGGGTCTGGTAAAGTGTTTTAACTAATTTTTGTTCTTTTTGCATTATCTTATCCCAGCTTGAATCCTTGGAGTTGAACCCAACTTTCCGATCCTCTTTGAAACATTCTTTTGTTTGCCAGTAATGAAACCAGCTCATTTTGCTCTCAAAGGCTCTTATATCTTCTAGAGGTTTCAACTCCCAAATGTTGTTGCATTTCTTTAATAATTTTGAGTAGGGGTGCCACTTCTCACATGGAATGTCTTTGTTATGAAACACTTCAGCGGGTGACACCCACATGGGGGTTTCTTCATAGAAGAATCTCCTGTATTTCTCCCATACTCTAAGGAGGGGACCTCTGATATAGTGGTTTTTGAAGTAGTTCTTATAAAGAATACCTTTAGCTATTTGGGCAGGGGGTCAAGCAATCCCACCACTGTCCCTCCTTTAATAAGGAATTCACACCACTTTGGCACCTAGATGCCACTTGAGGGGATGTCTCTTTATTTAAACCTTCGCTGCCACCATAAGTATAAATGAACAGGAACCCTCTAGCTATTTAAAGATGTTAAAAAGGTTGTTTAAAACACCACCAAGCACTGTCTAATAGAAGGGCTTCTTTGTAGGAAAACAGATGAGGTTGAATTAGAAAGAAAAGGGACTAAATCCACAGATGGCACTTGACTCAGGCTTAAGTTTTAAAAAATAACAAGAAAGGTTTATTTAATAGAAGTTACAGAATGAAGAGAATGCAGTTTCATAAGCTTGGCTGTTACAATTGAAGTGTTCTTGTTCTTAAAAGCGTAACGGTTGCATGAGAGAATGGTTCTATCTTTGTTACAGTTCCTAAACAAAACCCAGCTATTTTCTTCTCTAAAATAGCTGTAACCAGTCTGCCACAGCCTACTTCACTGTGCAAACTTCAGGCAAGCTGCCTATTCCTAACAGGAACTCCTAAAAGCCTTCTATAATCTTGCTCTAACCCTAACATCAACCAGAACTGAACTGAACTGACTAAAAGAAGCTTCTTGCTTTTCCCTCCAACAGTCTAACTCCGCCCCCCTTTAACAAACCAATCCTGACTGTTTCAGGGATGGCTCAGGCCTAGGCCACTCCCCCTCTCTGAACTGGAGCTTTTCCCTCAACCAAAATGGCTCCTGCCGCTCCCTGCCAGGCCTTCTAAGCTGAAACTACCTAGCCTGTCTCTCCTAGGCCCTGCCACCCCGGCTGGCAAGGTAAGGGATCTTCACAGTTCTCAACCTTGGCTTTGCCATACCATATGTAGGCATGCCATCCTCTTCGAAGGTCCCAATTTTCGCTTTTGTAGAGTCGCCCATTCTCTGATCCAAGTCAAGGCACTCGCCTCAAAGTAGAGTTGCAAGTTGGGAAGGGCAAGCCCACCCCTGTTTTTTGCATCTGTCAAAATTTTGAATTTTATCCTTGGCTTTCTGCCATTCCATATAAATTTTGTTATATCCCTGTTCCATTTGGTAAAGTGTTTTCCTGATTTTAGTATGGGCATTGTTCAAAACATGAATATCATTTTTAGGAGGATGGACATTTTAATTACCGCAATTCTGCCTAACAAAGATAACTTCAGGTAATTCCAGTTGTCTAATTTCTTTTTGATATTTTTCCAGCTGTTCTCATAATTATCTTTAATTAGATGTGAGTTGGAGCTTGAGATGGTTATGCCCAGGTATACCATATATTTTTAACTCTTCTCAGGAAGATCATACTTTACAAAAGGTTACGATCTCTACCAAGGTCATGCCTTTCCAAAAGATGAATACATTTTGGAAAAGTTCATAGTTCATAATAATTTTTTTTTAACTTTCTCAAGGTCTCCTTTAGTTGTTTAGTTTATATTACATCTGCCCTTCATTAGTTTTGAATAAAAAAATGTCTGAAACAAATATAGGCAAAAACACATATATACACATATACACAAATATATATACACACACATATATACTAGGCCTGGGTAACAACGGAAAAATTTGTTTCTAAAATCGATTTGTATTTGGGGTTTTTTTTTTTGTTTCGATATTTAAAATAATTACAAAATTTTCCTTTTAAAAAGTTCGATATTTACGAAATTTTGTAAATGGTAAAAAATTAACGAATCGATTTCCGAAACAATAACGAATCGATTCGTTAATGGCGGACGCGACCGCGAAATACCCTAAAAAACCTCCAAAAACTTCTGAAGCTTCCCTCTCCCTCTGTTCTTGACTGTTGGTGTGATATTATAATTTTTTTTTCACTAATTAAACAAAAAACTTGCCCCAGACATGCGGAAATAATAACGAAACGACCTCAAAACAATAACGAAACGAATACAATATCGAAATACGAAGCATTTACAAAACGTTTTTGAAAATTCGTTTTTTTTAAATAATTGCTCCAGAATGGTTCGTTATCGTTTTGTAATTGGAAAAATTAACGAATTATTAACAAATTACGAATTAACAAAACAAAACCGCCCAGCCCTAATATACACAAACTGGGCCACAGCAACACGTGGCAGGGGACGGCTAGTATAGATATAAATTAGGCCTGGGCGGTTTCGTTATTATTTCCGCATGTCTGGGCCAGTTTTATGGTTTAATTAGTGAAAAAAAATTATAATATCACACCAACAGTCAACAACAGAGGGAGAGGGAAGCTTCAGAAGGTTTTGGAGGTTTTTTAGCGTATTTCGCGGTCGCGTCCACCATTAACGAATCGATTCGTTATTGTTTCGGAAATCGATTCGTTAATGTTTTGTAATTTTTTTCACATTTACGAAATTTCGTAAATATCGAACTTTTTAAAAGGAAAATTTTGTAATTATTTTAAATAACGAAACGCAAAAAACCCCGAAAAACGAATCGATTTTAGAAACAAATTTTTCCGTTGTTACCGAGGCCTAATATACACACAAAACACATATACACAAACTGGGCCACAGCAACACGTGGCAGGGGACGGCTAGTATAGATATAAATATATACACACACCCCTCCCTTGAGAAACGGCACACTCCATTTAACTTTTGGATGTGTTTTTGTTTGGAGACGTGTGCGTATGTTGAGCCAGGCATGACCGGTGGCAAAGTGCAGGCCCGAATCTCTTGCTGGAACGCGTCTGCTCGGCTGAGCCAAATGGAAGGGAGCAGTGCTAATTTACCCGGCGAGAATCCGAGGACTAAGCAGCAATTTATGGCAGGGAAGCTCTTTCCCACCATCGACGAGAAGGAAAATAGATTTCCTCTTTTGCAGGCCTGCTGCGGGAGGCATAAGGCACTCAGCGGCCATTCTGGAGAGAGCCAGGCAGGCCATCATTTCAGCCAAACGCAGAGAGATTTTTCCTCCTCCTGGGCCTCAGAGAGCTTGTGTGAGAGTTAAAGGCAGCCAATCACTCTCTCAAACAGAACCAGCTGTGAAAAGTCATTGACGCTCACCTTCCTGGGAGGACATGTTCTGTTTTAGAGGGCAGGGCGGCAGAAACGTCTCTGGCTCACATTGCATTTCTAGGGCTTCACGGTCTCCATCGCAGGAGAGGGGAATGGGGCTGATGCTGAAGGACAGGCAGAGGCGGCTCGTCCATTACGCAAAGTAAGCGGTCGCAGAACACTTTTTTTTGCCAGGGGTGCAAAGGCGCCTCTGTAAATGCCCCTCGACCGCCACTTGAGGAGCGAGTGCCCCCCACAGCTCACAACAGCCCTAGCAGTCCGGGGGGAGCCTCGGCAACCCATTACGCAAAGTAACCATTTGCAGTATAGTTGGTTACATCCCGTTTAGACTACTGCAATGCTCTCTATGTGGGGTTGCCTCTGAAGACTGCCCGGAAGCTCCAACTAGTCCAACGCTTGGCAGCCAGACTACTAACGGGTGCTGGGTACAGGGAGCACGCCACTCCTCTGTTACACCACTCCACTGGCTACCAATTAGCTTCCGAGCACAATTCAAAGTGCTGGTGTTAAGCTATAAAGCCCTAAACGACTCCGGCCCTGTTTACCTCTCCGAACATATTCTCCCCTATGAACCATCAAGATTATTAAGATCGTCTCGAGGGGCCCTGCTCTCAGTCCCACCGGCCTCACAAGTATGTCTGGTGGGGACAAGGGACAGGGCCTTCTCGGTGGTGGCCCCGCGACTCTGGAACTCTCTCCCACCGGAGATCAGAACCACCCCTTCTATCCTGACTTTTAGGAAGCAGGTGAAGACGTGGTTATGGAGACAGGCTTTTGATGAGTGAGACAACACCCTAAGACATAGAGGGAAGATGATGTATAATTGTTTTTTAGTATGACGACTGACCACTGTAGTTTTGGATATATTTGTTGTTTTAATGTGTTATTGTAATATGAACTATGATGTTTTTCATGGCTGGAATCACTAGGTTCTTGTGGGTTTTTTCGGGCTATAGGGCCATGTTCTAGAGGCATTTCTCTATGAACATGCCTCTAGAACATGGCCCTATAGCCCGAAAAAAACCCACAAGAACTTTATGATGTTTTTACCGATTGTATGTGCTTTTATGGTTGGAAATCGGTCTGAGTCCCTCAAAAGAGGTGAGAAGGTCAGTATATAAAACTCTGAAACAAACAAACAAATAAATAAATGATTTTACCCAGGGGTCCTCTTGAGGTGCTCTTGGGGGAAAATAGACCTTGACATAGGCAAGTTGTAGTTACTGGGATGTATAGTTCACCTACAATCAAAGAGCATTCTGAACTCCACCAATGATGGAATTGAACCAAATATGGCACACAGAACTCCCACCACGAACAGAAAATATATATCAATGATTGTTTGGGGGGGGGGGGTACCAAAATACTGTTTGCTTACCGTTGAAAATTACCTAGCGCCGCCTCTGAGGACAGGCTCCTTGCAGGGACTGGGATTGCTCACCTGGAAACTCGAGAGGAATCCTCACACTTCAAAGCACAGATGTTAAGGTTAAGAGCCACAACTTCAATCCAGCCCATCATTGTCATGAATGACTTTTCAATGACTTCAAAGCATAGGTTCTTTTTATTGCGATTTCCAGTGTGAGAGGGTATATAGGATTTCAGAAAAACATTTAGACATAGTATGACATTGGACATACAGACATACAGATTCTAAGCAGCTTCATTGGATTCACAATTACATGGCTAACAAACAAACAAAAGGGATGTTGTAGGTTTTTTCAGGCTATATGGCCATGTTCTAGAGGCATTTTCTCCTGACGTTTCGCCTCCATTTATGGCAGGCATCCTCAGAGGTTGAGAGCTCTGTTGGAACTAGGAAAAGGACCCTTGTCTGTTGGAGCTAGGTGTGAATGTTTCAACTGACCATCTTGATTAGCATTTGATGGCCTGGCAGTGCCTGGGGCAATCTTTTGTTGAGAGGTGATTAAATGTCCTTGTTTGTTTCCTCTGTGTTGTTGTGCTTTTGTAATTTGAGAAATTTTTAATACTGGTAGCCGATTTTGTTCATTTTCATGGTTTCCTCCTTTCTGTTGAAATTGTCCACAGATATATTGTCCACCTTGGTCATTCCACAGATATATAAACCCATTTTCCTACTTCCAACAGACCTCACTACCTCTGAGAATGCTTGCCATAGATGCAGGCAAAACGTCAGGAGAGAATGCCTCTAGACCATGGCCATACAGCCCGAAAAAACCTACAAAAACCTATATATGGGGAAAGAGCTATTTGGGTCTTGTACTTTCTATTGTCAAGAAATCATGTGATTTACAAGAAGTCAATGTGCTAAATAAGGAATTAAGCCTAGGTGATAGTTTCTAATTGGATAACTTTTGCTGCAGTGCCAAAGAGTCTTGTCTATATAATGTGAGTCTGAATCACAGAATCATAGAATCAAAGAGTTGGAAGAGACCTCATGGGCCATCCAATCCAACCCCATTCTGCCAAGAAGCAGGAATATTGCATTCAAATCACCCCCGACAGATGGCCATCAAGCCTCTGCTTAAAAGCTTCCAAAGAAGGAGCCTCCACCACACTCCCTCTGGGGCAGAGAGTTCCACTGCTGAACGGCTCTCCCAGTCAGGAAGTTCTTCCTAATGTTCAGATGGAATCTCCTCTCTTGTAGTTTGAAGCCATTGTTCCGCGTCCTAGTCTCCAAGGAAGCAGAAAACAAGCTTGCTCCCTCCTCCCTGTGGCTTCCTCTCACATATTTATCCATGGCTATCATATCTCCTCTCAGCCTTCTCTTCTTCAGGCTAAACATGCCCAGTTCCCTAAGCCGCTCCTCATAGGGCTTGTTCTCCAGACCCTTGATCATTTGAGTCGCCCTCCTCTGGACACATTCCAGCTTGTCAATATCTCTCTTGAATTGTGGTGCCCAGAATTGGACACAATATTCCAGATGTGGTCTAACCAAAGCAGACTAGAGGGGTAGCATGACTTCCTTAGATCTAGACACGAGGCTCCTCTTGATGCAGGCCAAAATCCCATTGGCTTTTTTTGCCGCCACATCACATTCCTGGCTCATGTTCACCTTCCTCCCCACGAGGACTCCAAGATCTTTTTCACACGTACTGCTCTCGAACCAGGCATTGTCCCCCATTCTGTATCTTTGCATTTCGTTTTTTCTGCCAAAGTGGAGTATCTTGCATTTGTCACTGTTAAACTTCATTTTGTTAGTTTTGGCCCTTCATCTCTCTAATCTGTCAAGGTCGTTTTGAATTCTGCTCCTGTCCTCTGGAGTCTTGGCTCTCCCTCCCAATTTGAAGAAACACTGGGTGCAGCAGCCTCTTGAAAGTACCAAGACCTGCGTGTTTGGTATGGCTGGCCATCTCTTCATGATCATGATGAAAATAAACTTTGCTTTTGTACTTCTCCTGAGACTGGGCGTCTGTCTTTCTGCCTCCTGTGACCGGGCCCAATGCAGGGACCCTGAATTGGGAGTCCCTAACAAGATGGATTAGGAATCAGCTAGTTTTCCCTGTAATAGGCAGTGTTTGTTGTTTATTCATTCAGTTGCTTCCGACCCTTTGTGACCTCTTGGACCAGCCCACACCAGAGCTCCCTGTTGACTGTGGCCACCCCCAGCTCCTTCAAGCATTCAATAGGCAGGAAGAGCAGCTAAAACTTTTGGGGAGCTGAAAGCAGGTGACTTTCTCAAAGGTCACCCAGTGAGTTTCTGCCACAAGCCGGGCAATCCTTCCTCTGACATCTACCACAACTTTTCAAACATCCCATCAAACTAACAGGCCATTCCCAGTCACTCCCAATATTCCATACTCTCACTGGCACATAGATCCTTACCTTATTACATGTATGATTGTTGAATGAAAAGTAATGCCTCCATCTTCGTAACTCCTCACTGGATGGCAGTACTGGTATGCGGCAGGTACTGGCTTGTTCAGTAGACTTTCCTCTACAGTTCCATTATGGTGGAAAACCTTAGAATTTAATGGTTGTGATGTTAAAGTGCAAAGTATGGAACCCTGTGCAGATGGTTAGTCAGTGCGACTTAAGCAATATGCAGTCATTGAATCCTTGACCGCAGAAGGTGTCACCCCAAAGGACATTCTTCAGAGAATACAAGCTGTTTATGGTGATTGTGTTGATGTGAGTACTGTGCGTCATTGGGCAAGCAAGTTTAAAGATGCTGAGGTGGGAACATCTGACTTGCATGACAAACAAAGAGTTGGACGTCCTATGACAGCAACTACCAAGATTCACAAGCAAAAGGTTGACAGGTTGATTCAGGACGATTGTCATATCACTCAGAGAGAAATTTCAAGTATAAGCATTTCACAAGAATGTGTGGGTCACATTATTGCTTTGCTTGGCTATCAGAAGATCTGTACATGATGGGTACACAGCAGAACTTCAGAGACTGGATCTCACCACCGTACAGCATCCTCCATTCAGTTCAGATTTAGCACCGTCTGACTTCCATCTGTTCCCGATCATGAAAGAACATCTGCAGGGACATCCTTATGCTTCTGATGAAGACGCTGAGAGAACTGTGAGATGCTGGTTGCAGAAACAGAGTGTCGACTTCTTCTGTGACGGCTTCAAAAAACTTGTTCATCCTTGGCAGAAATGTATCCAATTGTCTGGTGATTATGTGGAAAAGTGAATACTTGAAGAGCACATTCTAAGGATTATTCCTGCATTTGCTTTATTGGAAATATTGGAGCCCCCGGTGGCGCAGTGGGTTAAACCCTTGTGTTGGCAGGACTGAAGACCGACAGGTCGCAGGTTCGAATCTGGGGAGAGGCGGATGAGCTCCCTCTATCAGCTCCAGCTCCTCATGCAGGGACATGAGAGAAGCCTCCCACAAGGATGATAAAAACATCAAATCATGCAGGCATCCCCTGGGCAACATCCTTGCAGACGGCCAATCCTATCACACCAGAAGCGACTTGCAGTTTCTCAAGTCGCTCCTGACATGACCAAAAAAAATTAAAATATTCCCATCCAAACCCAAGTAACGAAGATGGAGGCATTACTTTTGATTCAACCCTCATACAATGTCTCACATGCATAGCCATATTTTGCCTTAATTTCTCTAATAAGCACCTGTTCTTACCTAAGTCCAAAACATCACAGGACCATCATCAGACGTTGTTGTTAGAGGGAGCTCCATCATCATGATATTTTTAAAGACTATTAGAAGGAGGAGAAATGCATACCCCGTCATTAATTAGAATAGCAGCTGATTTTAAATACATACGTGCCCGATATGTGCATGCACACACACACAAGCCGCCAGTACTAAGGGCCTTACATCGGAAGCCTTTTGGAAACGTTCTCCATCCTGTTCCGAGGGGAATAAATAAAAACTCTCCCTTTGCCGAAGCCTTCAAATTGCAGCCGCATAATCTGATGTCTCCTGCTTTTAAAAAGGCAATTTGGCTCATTGGATTCAGTGTGACAATTCCAATTTATCATTTCCCTAACAAGAGCCTTCAGCAATTGGGTGGCTCATGAATTATCGGAGCTGGAATAGCCGTGGAGGCAAAGCGGAGCTAAGGCTCGGGCACATTTCGCACCCTGAAAACTAGGGCCAGGGACTACGGAGCAGAGGCATAGCGATGCTGTGCTTGCACCTAGGAATCCCTTTTGCATTTGTTCCATTTATGACGGCGAACCTATATATGTGTGTGAGTGTATGTCTTTGTGTGTGTCCATGTCCTTTCTCTATTGCTATTGACATTAGGGGAATTTTCCAATGATGGCTGGCATCCTGTTTGTGACATAGTCGTGCATAAGCCATTTTCACCCCAGCCTTGCACTCGTCAAGCCCCGCACATCTTTGCATGATGTGTTCTGCATACAAGCTGAATAGGTTGGGTGAGAGTACACAACCCTGCCATACACCTTTCCCAATCTTGACCCAGTCTGTTGTTCCATGGTCAGTCCTGACTGTGGCTCCTTGGTCCTTGTACAGATTCCTCAGGAAAGAGGGAAGGGGGCTTGGGATGCCCATCCCACCCAGAACTTGCCACAATTTATTATGATCCACGCAGTCAAAGGCTTTAGAGTAGTCAATGAAACAGAAACAGATGTTTTTCTGAAACTCCCTGCCTTCCTCCATTCTCCAGCATCCGGATATTGGCCATGTGGTCTCTGGTTCCTCTGCCTTTCCTAAACCCATCTTGTCCACCTGGCCACTCTCGCTCCATGTCTTGCTGGAGTCTTCTTCCTTGCAGGATCTTGAGCATTACCTTCCTGGCATGATGAGAAATAAGGGCCACTGTACGGAAGTTTGAGCAGTCTTTCGCATTTCCCTTTTTTGGTATGGGGATATAAGTTGATTTTTTTCCAGTCTGATGGCCATTCTTGTGTTTTCCATATTTGCTGGCATATGGCATGCATCACCTTGACAGCATCCTCTTTCAAGATTTTAAACAGTTCAGTTGGGATCCCGTCATCTCCTGCTGCCTTGTTGTTAGCAATGCTTCTTAAGGCCCATTCAACCTCACTCCTCAGGATGTCTGGTTCTAATTCATTCACCACATCATCAAAACTATCTTCGATATTATTATCCTTCCTATACAGATCTTCTGTATAGTCTCATCACCTTCTCTTGATCTCTTCAGCTTCTGTTAGGTCCCTGCCATTGAAATCCACAAGCATGTGGACAATTTCAACAGAAAGGAAGAGACCATGAAAATGAACAAAATCTGGCTACCAGTATTAAAAAACTCTAAAATTGTAACAGGTAAACAACAGAGAGGAAAAAACCAGGCACAGATTAACACTTCCCAGCAACAGATTTTCCCAGACTCAGGCAGGCCTTCAAATGCTAATGAAGGTGATCAGCTAAACATTCACACCTAAGTGCAGCAGGGAAGAGCTCCTTGCCCCACCCCAGCCATTCCACAGATATATAAACCCATTTTTCCTACTTCCAACAGACCTCACTACCTCTGAGGATGCTTGCCATAGATGCAGGCGGAACGTCAGGGGAAATGCCTCTAGAACATGGCTCTATAGCCCGAAAAAACCCACAAGAACCCTACCATCTTTGTTTCATATCATGCAAATTTTGGCTTGAAATTTCCCTCCAATGTTTCTAATTTTCTGGAAGAGGACTCTTGTCCTTCCTATTCTATTGTCTTCTTCCACTTCCATATCTCCAGGCTAGTTGTATAATATTTGACACACAAAAGAGTCTTATGTTTAGATTTGGATCTTGTCTCCAAGCTATCTCATCATGTATGAGAGTCTTATGAGTATGCTACCACCGAAGCCCGGCCAAATTGTTTAAGGTTATTAGATCCTTGACGATGGTCCCTACCATCCCAAACAGTAATGATCAGGCCCCTTCAGCTGAGGCTTTTCAGAGCTATTTTGCAGACAAGATCTCGTTACCTTGCCGGGACCTGCCTGCCACAATTGATACAGTGAGTGAGCCTGAGACTCCATGGCCACTCACTGGGCCCACCCTTGACCGGTTTATCCTGCTGGACGCAGAGGCTGTTGACGGGATCATGACTGCAGTTCGGTCAACCACTTGTTCTCTCGACCCGTGTCCCTCTTGGCTGGTTAAATCTTGCTTGGAGGGACTACATGCAGAGGTGGCCCTAGGTAATTTTCAATGGTAAGCAAACAGTATTTTGGCGCCCCCCCCCCCCCCATAAATCATTGATATATATTTTCTGTTCGTCGTGGGAGTTCTGTGTGCCATATTTGGTTCAATTCCATCATTGGTGGAGTTCAGAATGCTCTTTGATTGTAGGTGAACTATACATCCCAGTAACTACAACCCAGCAACAACAATCACTGATATATATTTTCTGTTCATCGTGGGAGTTCTGTGTGCCATATTTGGTTCAATTCCATCATTGGTGGAGTTCAGAATGCTCTTTGATTGTAGGTGAACTATACATCCCAGTAACTACACTTGCCACATTTGCTGCCTTGCCTGGCCCGCTTTGGGTCTGGAGGTGTGCCTGAAGACCGCAGCATGTGCACCAAAAGTCACATCTTCTTCTGACTTTCTCCTCAGCCATTGGGACCAAGAGAGAGAGAGAGAGAGAGAGAGAGGTGGGGATGCCCACCTTTCCTGAAAACAAAACAAAGGAGGGAGCGGAGGTGGGAGATACCTCCAGCCTGAGGGGCTCTCTCTCTCTCTCTCTCGGTCCCAATGGCTGAAGAAAAAGTCAGGAGAAGAGGCGACTTTTGGTGCACACGCTGGGGTCTTCAGACATGCCTCCGGACCCGAAGCGGGCCAGGCGCGGCGGCTCCGCCCCTTGGCCCACCCGCAGATTGGGGAGAGGAGAGGAGGCGGGTGGAGTGCCGGGGGATCGGGAAAGGGAGCCGGTCATGGGGAAGGGATCGAACGCGGAGAACGATTGAGCGCCGGCTCTGCTCGCACACCCGGTGTCCGGGTGGAGCAGGAACGAGAGGGGCTAGGCGAGACTCAAGGGCCCGGCCCCTTTGGGAAGAGGATCGCCCAGCAGCGAGGCAAGAAAGCCGAGGCTCCCCCGGACTGCTAGGGCTGTTGTGAGCTGAGGGGGTGCTCCTCCTCAAGTGGCGGTCGAGGGGCATTTACAGAGGCGCCTCTGCGCCCCTGGAAAAAAAAGTGTTCTGCGACAGCTTACTTCGCATAATGGACGAGCCGCCCCTGACTACATGATCCCTTGTTGAACATAATAAATGGCTCCCTTGAGCAAGGAGTTTTTCCAGAGGCTCTGAAAGAGGCTGTAGTATCTCCACTGCTGAAGAAACCGGATCTAGATCGCCGGAGTACCTGAGGAACCGCCTCACCCCCTACCAACCGCCGAGATCACTCCGTTCAGACGATCAGAATCTCCATGAAGTTCCCAATTTTAGGACCTTTCACCTGATGTCTACTAGGCGCAGAGCATTCACGGTGGTGGCTCCTTACCTGTGGAATATGCCTTGCCAGTGGAAGCACGAGTTCTCCGAGACTTACTGTCTTTTTGTAGAGCTTGTAAAACTTATTTATTTAGGATGACATTTGAATCTGGTTGATTGAAATTTTTCTTTGATTTTAAATGTAATGTATCGCATATGTATTAGGCCTGGGCGGTTTCGTTTCGTTAATTCGTAATTTGTTAATAATTCGTTAATTTTTTCAATTACAAAACGATAACGAACCATTCTGGAGCAATTATTTTAAAAAACGAATTTTTAAATACGTTTTGTAAAGGCTTCGTATTTCGTTATTGTGTTCGTTTTGTTATTGTTTTGAGGTCGTTTCGTTATTATTTCTGCATGTCTGGGCCAGTTTTATGGTTTAATTAGTGAAAAAAAATTATAATATCACACCAACAGTCAAGAACAGAGGGAGAGGGAAGCTTCAGAAGTTTTTGGAGGTTTTTTAGCGTATTTCGCGGTCGCGTCCGCCATTAACGAATCGATTCGTTATTGTTTCGGAAATCGATTCGTTAATTTTTTACCATTTACAAAATTTCGTAAATATCGAACTTTTTTAAGGGAAAATTTTGTAATTATTTTAAATATCGAAACAAAAACACCCCCC
This sequence comes from Anolis sagrei, assembly GCF_037176765.1. Lineage (NCBI taxonomy): Eukaryota > Metazoa > Chordata > Lepidosauria > Squamata > Anolidae > Anolis > Anolis sagrei. Next base: position 923,504 of record NC_090034.1, on the reverse strand, counting down.
AAATACAAATCGATTTTAGAAACAAATTTTTCCGTTGTTACCCAGGCCTAATATGTATATTGTAAACCGCTCCGAGCCTTCGGGGAGTGGCGGGATATAAAATTGACAAATAAATAAATATGCAAACAATTCCAAAAATCCAAAGAATTTTATATAATGGATATAGCACTCAACTTGTATATCTGTAAAACTCTAATTTATTTGTAAGTCACTGGATTCCTTTTAATGACATTAAGTATTATTTGGCAATTTGGTTTCTCGGATACAAGAGAACTCTAAAACCAATTAACACGACGACTTCAAAGCCAATTTCCATTTCATTTCATTGTGGTTGCGCAGTCAGTGGCCAAGGTGTCTCCCAGTTGGAAGCCACGCGAAAGCCCTTGCTCAGATTGTCCCCAAATCATAGAAACTTGGGGAGCAGCTGCTGGTGTTTGAGGGGGAGTCGGGAACGTTTCCCCCTCGTTTCCTTGTTTAATGAAGGCTTCCTTGTTACCGAAAGGCAAAGGCCTCACTGCTTCCTTGGTGGTAATTGCTCAATAAAATTGATTGTTCACAGAAGTAATTGCTTCACTTTTCGCCTGGAGTTTACACTTTAGCACAGTTTGTGTGCTTTCCAAAGAGTGTACGGAGAGTGTTTTACCTTTAGCCCCCAATTATTCCAGTTTAGAGAAAAGGTCTCCATGTCCTACTCCCAATAGTAGTTGGTTGAGCGACTGAACCCAAAAGGTGCTCCCCAATGTTTCCTTTTCATCCGAGAAAGAAATGACTTGTGGAGTTCAGAAAAAAAGGTTCTGTCCTAGTGAGGTGGAATTTAGACTAGAACCTCGTATACGGAGGGTCCTGCCTGGCGGTCATTGACGCGAACAGCTCAAAGTTTCCAATTAGAGAAGAAACTCACCAGGGTGAAGAAGACAACCACAGAGCTTTTGATTACGATCTGGCCAGAAAGGATGCAAGTGCCAAAATGGATAAGCATCAATATGAATAGAGAGATGAGAGGTATATAAAGACTAGGACGCAATGGAACAATGGCTTCAAACTACAGGAGAGGAGATTCCACCTGAACATGAGGAAGAACTTCCTGACTGTGAGAGCCATTCAGCAGTGGAACTCTCTGCCCCAGAGTGTGGTGGAGGCTCCTTCTTTGGAAGCTTTTAAAGAGAGGCTGGATGGCCATCTGTCAGGGGTGATTTGAATGCAATATTCCTGCTTCTTGGCAGAATGGGGTTGGACTGGATGGCCCAGGAGGTCTCTTCCAACTCTTTGATTCTAGGATTCTATGATTTATTTATTTATTATTCAAACTTATATGCCGCCACTCCCCTAGGGCTCGGAGCGGCTTACAGGAAACAAAATTGAATCTAACACAACTTAAAAAAACATATCAAAGAGCGGCCTGTCGAAACAAATATGTCTTACAAGCCCTGCGGAAAGCTGATAAATCCCATCCAGCCTCTGTTTAAAAGCTTCCAAGGAGGGAGCCTCCACCACACTCCGGGGCAGAGAGTTTCACTGCTGAACGGCTCACACAGTCATAGAATCATAGAATCATAGAATCAAAGAGTTGGAAGAGACCTCATGGGCCATCCAGTCCACCCCCATTCTGCCACGAAGCAGGAATATTGCATTCAAACCACCCCTGACAAATGGCCATCCAGCCTCTGCTTAAAAGCTTCCAAAGAAGGAGCCTCCACCACACTCCGGGGCAGAGAGTTCCACTGCTGAACGGCTCTCACAGTCAGGAAGTTCTTCCTCATGTTCAGATGGAATCGCCTCTCTTGTAGTTTGAAGCCATTGTTCCATTGCGTCCTAGTCTCCAGGGAAGCAGAAAGGACACTTGCTCCTTCCTCCTCCCTGTGGCTTCCTCTCACATATTTATACATGGCTGTCATATCTCCTCTCAGCCTTCTCTTCTTCAGGCTAAACATGCCCAGCTCCTTAAGCCGCTCCTCCTAGGACTTGTTCTCCAGACCCTTGATCATTTTAGTTGCCCTCCTCTGGACACATTCCAGCTTGTCAATATCTCTCTTGAATTGTGGTGCCCAGAATATTCCAGGTGCGGTCTAACCAAAGCGGAATAGAGCATGGGGAGCATGACTTCCCTGGATCTAGGCACTAGGCTCCTCTTGATGCAGGCCAACATCCCATTGACTTTTTTTGCCACCACATCACATTCCTGGCTCATGTTCCCCTTCCTTTCCACGAGGACTCCAAGATCTTTTTCACATATCCTACTCTCGAGCCAGGCCTCATCGTCCCCCATTCTGTCTCTTTGCATTTCATTTTTTCTGCCTGAGTGGAGTATTTTGCATTTGTCACTGTTGAACTTCATTGTGTTAGTTTTGGCCCTTCATCTCTCTAATCTGTCAAGATCCCTTTGAGTCCTGCTCCTATCCTCTGGAGTCTTGGCTATCCCTCCAAATTTGGTGTCATCTGCAAACTTGATAATCCTGCCTTCTAGCCCTTCATCTAAGTCATGAATGAAGATCCTGGAGAGGACCAGTCCCAGGATGCAGCCCTGCAGCACTCCACTTATCACTTCTTTCCAGGATGAAGAAGAGGAAGCCTTGGGGAGAATCACCCTCTGGGTTTGTCCATTTAACCAATTGCAGACCCACCTCACCGTAGTTCTGCCTCACCCACATTGGACTAGTTTCCTTGCCAGAAGGTCATGGGGGACCTTGTCAGAGAAGGCCTTCCTGAAATCCAGACACGCTCCATCCACGGCATCATTCCCTGCATCTACCCAGCTTGTAGCTCTATCCAAAAAAGAGATCAGATGAGTCTGGCATGACTTGTTTTTTATAAATCCATGTTGACTCTTAGCCATGACCGCATTTGTTTCTAAGTGTTTGCAGACCACTTCCTTCACAATCTTTGTGGGAATACATTTGCTTGTGAAAGAGAGAGATATAATATATAACCCTCCAAGGGTCAACCTTGAGAAGCTGTCTCTTTCTATGTCCAACCACCCTGCTGTTTATCCCCAGCTCTGCAACTAATGAGCAGTACGAGTTCTTTGTTTGAGAACATTTCCAAGACGATGCTCCGCCGTTGTTTCAGCTGCAAAAATGCCCTGAGTCATGAAACACTGCATTTTCCGCCACGAGACAGATTGAGACAACTTGTTTCAAAGGCTTTTTGAAAATTACTTTATCTGCCAGACTGCTACAGACTGCAATGTGTTCTGAATGCAGTCATGGCAAAATATTTCCCTCTGCCAACTTGTCTGATTAACCAGCAACAGCTTCCGCTTACCACCATTTCACTGGATGTTTACATGTGTTTACCCCTGTTATCTAGAAAGAGTTAACATACACGTGTATATTAGGGCTGGGCGGTTTCGTTTCGTTAATTCGTAATTCGTTAAAAATTTGTTTTTTTTATTTATAACGAAGCGATAACGAACCATTCTGGAGCAGCTTAAAAATGAAACGAATTTTTAAATTCGTTTCGTAAATGCTTCGGATTCGTTATGTATTCGTTTCGTTATCAGTTTGAGGTTGTTTCGTTATTATTTCCGCATGTCTGGGGCAAGTTTTATAGTTGTTTTTTGTTTAATTAGTGAAAAAAAATTATAATATCACATCAACAGTCAACAACAGAGGGAGAGGGAAGCTTCAGAAGTTCCCCCTGTCCCATATGGAGGTTTTTTAGCGTATTGCGCGGTCGTGTCCGCCATTAACGAATCGATTCGTTATTGTTTCGTATTTGTTTCATTAATGTTTCGTAATTTTTTTAACATTTGCAAAATTTCGTAAATATCGAACTTTTTAAAAGAAAAATTTTGGAATTCTTTTAAATATCGAAACGCAAAAACCCCCAAAAAACGAATCGATTTTAGAAACAAATTTTTCCGTTGTTACCCAGGCTTAGTGTATATATATCAGGAATGTGTATATATTTGGTAGGAGTGTGCAAAGCTTTGGAGTTTCAATTAGTAATTCAGAGATTTGTATGATTCATAAATCATGTTATGATACATCTTAAATGAAACAACATTGTCAGCCATTTTTTAATGTAATTGTCTCATAATTTCTTTTTAGGGTGTACATTGTCATTATTTTTTATGTTTTAGTTTTTATGTCTTAATGGATTGTTTTTGTTTTATTTTGATTCTTAATTCAAGTTTTCTATTGTTATTCTTCCTTATTCTGTATGATTTTATGTGTCTGTACCTATTTTGAGGCATTGAATGTTTTTGTGTGTACACCACCCTGGGTCCTTCTGTTGCATCCCAGACCAAGAAACGAGACCATAAGATTAAATCCACCACACTGGACTGTAGGAAAAACAATCCTTGTTTATTGATGAAAAATTGGTTACAAAAGAAAGGTAAATGCAAAGTCAAAAAAGCCACAATAGAAACACAGCAGTCAGGAAAATCTCTGAACTGAGCAAAATTCCAAAAGCCACAATACAAGAACCAGGAACCTGTTAGCCTCTTGCTAACCATGAACTTGAAAACTAGAAGCCTCTGGGATTACCGGCCATGGAACACAGGAATTCTGCCAAGGCACAGCCACAGTCCAAAATGTTGCTTGATCTAAAGAGACACCCGGAAGGAGGCCCCTTAAACCAAAGAAGCTATTCTGTGAAACGCCCCTTGACTTTGAAGCCTGGGCCTGTCTCTCCTGTAATCTATTTGACCTTCGTAGAAACTGTGAATCATTCCTGTCTCTAACTATCTGTTCTCTTCGGTCCTCATTAAAAAAAACCCAGGTGGAGAGCTATCACGGCTGGATTCCAAAATATTTTCCTCCGGCTCTTCAGTTTCACTTTCCTCGCCGCTGACATCAGTATCAACAACAGTTTCCACACTGTCAGGGAGAGCTTGCTCAGTTGGAAATACTATCAGAGAATCAGGTTCACACAGATCAAGCTGAACCCCAACACCTTCCGGCGAGAAAGGGCAGTCTAGAAATAAAGATTATTATTATTAACAATAATAATAATCTTTGAAATACTATTTGGAAAGGGTCCCCTATGAAACATTAAGAAATGAAACAGCAGCCTACGAAACTTTCAGATTAAATATGTGTTGTTTTGGAGCTGTTGCGCTCTGGCCTGAATTCACCCTTGCACCCAGCACCACACAAGAGTCCAGTAGTACTAACTAAACAGTTAATTGAAGAAAGCAAATATTAAAAGGCAAAAAGGGATGTAAAAAAGCAATTTCCAAAAAGCAATAAGAAAAAGGCTTTCAGAAGGCAATAGTCCAAACATCAAAGTTCTGCTCAAAAGTGACAAGGTACATGAAAAAAATCCTGGAATTAAAACATAGACATAAATCCATAACCAGGAACACAGGAGCTTCTTCCAAAACATGAATCCATGAAGCACAAGACTTTCCCAATGATCTTAGACATAGACCTGAACGTGGAACAGGAACAAGACCCAAGGTGTACACTTTAACGCAGCGTTGCCTGTTCTAACCCAGGAATGAAAACATAGACATAAATCCATAACCAGGAACAGAGGAACTTCTTCCAAAACATGGATCCATAAAGCACAAGACTTTCCCAAAGATCTGAGACATAGACCTGAACGTGGAACAGGAACAAGACCCAAGGTGTACACTTTAACGCAGCGTTGCCTGTTCTAACCCAGGAATGAAAACATAGACATAAATCCATAACCAGGAACAGAGGAACTTCTTCCAAAACATGGATCCATAAAGCACAAGACTTTCCCAAAGATCTGAGACATAGACCTGAACGTGGAACAGGAACAAGACCCAAGGTGTACACTTTAACGCAGCGTTGCCTGTTTTAACCCAGGAATGAAAACATAGGCATAAATCCATAACCAGAAACATGGGAATTTCTTCCAAAACATGAATCCATGAAGCACAAGACTTTCCCAAAGATCTTAGGCATAGACCTGAACGTGGAACAGGAACAAGACCCAAGGTGTACACTTTAATGCAGTGTTGCCTGATCTAACCCTTTCAGTAAACAACCCTGTAATTTAAGGGCCACAAGCCATGAAGTCATATCTTTGATATCTGGCCTGTTTCAAGGATTTCTCACTGGCCTGTTTCAGAGAAGTCTCTCATTTGTAAGATCTGTAGATTCGGACTACTTATCGGAATGGGACCTCTTCAAATATTTATGAAATAAAGCGGGGGTCATCCGAATCTCCGAAATGAATTACTAATTGGATTTCAGCCACTTTGCATACCTCTAATGTTCGTTCATTGATTCCACAGCATTGAGACATGGTCATGGAAGTGGTGCCAAACTGCATGAATGCTATGGTGTTGATGCATCAGTTCTGTAGGTTTCTGGCTTTTCAGAGCCTCACCACATTCAACAAATGGGCTTTACTGGTAACCCAAGGCCTTCACACTTTCTGTAACTCCACTGGAAAATTTCACTGTTTTACTTTTTTAGCAGCGTAAAGCCAAAGAGTTACCAGCGCAATAGTCCACTCAATGTAATTAGGGCAATCTGTTAGGGAAGTGGTTGGAAGTACCATTGGGTGCCTGATTAATGCCGTTTCCCCAAGCATGCGTGCACACGCACAGACACACACACACAGGCTGGAGAAAAGAAACCCTTGAGTTTCCAGCACCGCATGGTCCTTCTCCTCCTTGCCCCCTCTGCGCCAGATTATTAAGCTTAATTGGATTTCTCTGGACACAACTCATTTCTCAAAATTTCTCGCAATTATACAATACCCATAGCTCATTTATTTTTTGTTTCCTGGTGATTAACATTTAAGACACTGAAAAATGCTGCGTGTCTTCTTTTCCCGTCTCATCGCTAAGTCTTTTTCTCTCCCACGCGTCACACGGTTATTTGCATCACCTTCTGTTCTGGACAGATTCAATAGCGGTGGATCAATAAGGAAGAAGACGTGGGCTTATCACCATCCTCTCATCATCGTTTATGTGTTAGGGGACATTTCCATAATCTGGGCTTTCTCCAGTGAGCTCAAGGTGGTCCTTGATCCAGGCTCTGCAAGAACAACAAACCTCTAAGGCAGTGGTTCTCAACCTGTGTGGGTCCCCAGATGTTTTGTCCTTCAACTCTCAGAAATCCTAACAGCTGGTAACTTGGCTGGGATCCCTGGGAGTTGTAGATCCACAGGTTGAGAACCACTGCTATAAGGTAAGTCAGGCTGAGAAAGAAAGAGCTGGCCCAAAGCGTTGGGTCAACAAAGACTTGGACATGGATCGGCCAATGTCTAGACATGGATCGGCCAATGCCCAGTTCAAAACAATCAAAATGAACGTAGTTGTGCCCCCAGAGTCACGCTTTTCCCACACCCTGGCACACTCCAGTTCTCAGTTTTCTACTTCCTTTTGCAAGATCAAGAAACGTGTGGTTGTTGTCTTCCACGTCCTGAAACTGCACCTTCCAAAGATTGGGGTGAAAACGTAGTGAAGAACTATATCCATAATCCAGATTGAAAGACCATATCAACTTGAAGTGAATCTTCTTGATGGTGGATCAATAAGGAAGAAGACATGGGCTTATCACCATCATCCTAGTTTATGTGTTGGTGGATATTTCCATAATCTGGGTTTTCTCCAGTGAGCTCAAGGTGGTCCTTGATCCAGGCTCTACAAGAACAACAAACCTCTAAGGCAGTGGTTCTCAACCTGTGTGGGTCCCCAGATGTTTTGGGCTTCAACTCCCAGAAATCCTAACAGCTGGTAACTTGGCTGGGATCTCTGGGAGTTGTAGACCCACAGGTTGAGAACCACTGCTATAAGGTAAGTCAGGCTGAAAAAGAAAGAGTTGGCCCAAACCTAGGAGTTTTCTCCTTGATCATGTTGACTGTCTTGACTCTTCTCATTGACTAGGTGTTTTCTCCTTGACCATATTGACTGTCTTGACTCTTCTCATTGACTAGGAGTTTTCTCCTTGACCATGTTGACTGTCTTGACTCTTCTCATTGACTTGGTGTTTTCTCCTTGACCATATTGACTGTCTTGACTCTTCTCATTGACTAGGAGTTTTCTCCTTGACCATGTTGTCTGTCTTGACTCTTCTCGTTGACTAGGCGCTTTCTCCTTGACCATGTTGTCTGTCTTGACTTTTGAATACAGACTAGGTATTTTCTCCTTGACCATGTTGTCTGTCTTGACTTTTCTCATTGACTAGGTGTTTTCTCCTTGACCATATTGACTGTCTTGACTCTTCTCATTGACTAGGAGTTTGCTCCTTGACCATATGACTGTCTTGACTCTTCTCATTGACTAGATGTTTTCTCCTTGACCATGTTGACTGTCTTGACTTTTCTCATTGACTAGGTGTTTTCTCCTTGACCATATTGACTGTCTTGACTCTTCTCATTGACTAGGAGTTTGCTCCTTGACCATGTTGACTGTCTTGACTCTTCTCATTGACTAGGTGTTTTCTCCTTGACCATGTTGACTGCCTTGACTCTTCTCATTGACTAGGCATTTTCTCCTTGACCATGTTGTCTGCCCTGACTGTTGAATATGGACTAGGTGTTTTCTCCTTGACCATGTTGTCTGTCTTGGCTATTGAATATGGAGTAGGTGTTTTCTCCTTGACCATGTTGTCTGTCTTGATTCTTCTCATTGACTAGGTGTTTTCTCCTTGACCATGTTGACTGTCTTGACTCTTCTCATTGACTAGGTGTTTTCTCCTTGACCATGTTGTCTCCCTTGACTGTTGAATATGGACTAGACATTTTCTCCATGTCCATGTTGTCTTCCTTGACTCTTGAATACAGACTAGGTGTTTTCTCCTTGACCATGTTGTCTGTCTTGACTGCTGAAGTCCATGTCAATTGTATTGACTTGGCAAGGGCTTCCATGGCCATGTGAAGATTCAAACCCTGTCCTGGAGAACCAGCTTTGCCAAGTGAGGAAGGAAAGCAAAGGCAACCTCCTTTGGAACAAACTTTGCCAAGACAACTCGGTGAAAGGCTTGCTTTGGGGTTGAGAGAAGTCAGAGATCACTTAATGGCATGCGACTCCAATACCCAAACCCCTACGACACGTTGACTCTTCCTAAGCCTACAGGATGCCTTGTTAACTCAGCCTTTTCTACCGATAACTGGGTTTTTGCATGATAAATTCATTTGATCTTTTAAGCACTGCTATAGGATGATAGCATGGTTCCTTTGGGGAACTGAACCAAAGCTTCAGAGACATTTTCTAATACTTTTTTTTTGCCAATCTATGAACACTAATGGAAAGAAACCAGCTCAGCAGAAGCAATGGGATAACTGGTACGCGGGGTCCATGAACTCCATTCCTACCCAAAGGGTTCACGTGAGCTAAGCCTCTTCATTAAGGCTGCCTCTTTCCACATCTCACACACAACCTTCTGGGTTATCAACAAAGCACAAAACAGAAGGCAGAGGAAGGGAACGAAGGGACCGTTCAAAACGCTGGATGCAAATATTATGCATTTCAAAGGGAGAGAGAGCCTTTCAAAGGAGACTGCCTGGGGCCCCTCCTGCTAACCATCCTAGGCATTCATGTTGGGCTTTTTGCAAGATCCTCATATTTAATCAAAAGCAAGCTCAAAAAGAAGCACGCGCAGGGTGTTCTTGCTGCAGGCCTCGCCATTAAAAGACAGGCATCCAAGGGACAAGTTGGACATTTGATAATTGGAGAAGCAAAAAAAAGCCTTCCGACTTGGGCTCCCTCCGCACCACACTTGCAGGAAGAAGCCGTTTGGGGTTCCTGAGGACGAAGAAGAAGGCCAGAAAGAGAAGCAAGTGTGATCTCCTCCATTGGCATCCCTGGTGGAATACTCTTGTCCAACTCAGGGTTATTTATTTATCATGTCAGGGGCAACCAGACAGTTGTATTACATTTTTAACAGAACAAAGCAAACAAACAGAAAAATACAAAATGTGTGAGTTTGGTGGTTAGTTAAATGTCCTTTGAGCAGTCTCTGGCCCCGTGGAGTGCCTCTGGTGTTGCCACAAGGAGGTCCTCCATTGTGCATGTGGCAGGGCTCAGGGTGCATTGCAGCAGGTGGTCAGTGGTTTGCTCTTCTCCGCACTCGCATGTCATGGATTCCACTTTGTGGCCCCATTTCCTAAGATTGGCTCTGCATCCCGTGATGCCAGAGCGCAGTCTGTTCAGCGCCTTCCAAGTCGCCCAGTCTTCTGTATGCCCAGGGGGGAGTCTCTCAACTGGGATCACCCATGGATTGAGGTGCTGGGTTTGAGCCTGCCACTTTTGGACTCTCGCTTGCTGAGGTGTTCCGGAGAGTGTCTCTGTAGATCTAAGAAAACTATTTCTTGATTTAAGTTGTTGATGTGCTGGCTGATATGTGAACAGGAGGTGGACCAGAAATGTCACTGCCTTGGTCCTTTCACTATTGGCTGCTACTTCCCGGCGGATGTCAAGTGGTGCAATACCGGCTAAGCAGTGTAATTTCTCCAGTGGTGTGGGGCGCAGACACCCCGTGATAATGCAGCATGTCTCATTCAGAGCCACATCCACTGTTTTAGTGTGGTGAGATGTGTTCCACACTGGGCATGCATACTCAGCAGCAGAGTAGCATAGCGCAAGGGCAGATGTCTTTACTGTGTCTGGTTGTGATCCCCAGGTTGTGCCAGTCAGCTTTCGTGTGATATTGTTTCTAGCACCCACTTTTTGCTTGATGTTCAGGCAGTGCTTCTTGTAGGTCAGAGCACGGTCCAGAGTGACTCCCAGGTATTTGGGTGCGCTGCAATGCTCCCGTGGGATTCCTCCCCAGATAATAATCCTCAGAGCTCGGGATGCTTGTCTGTTCTTAAGGTGAAAGGCACATGTCTGTGTTTTAGATGGATTAGGGATCAGCTAGTTTTCCCTGTAATAGGCACCTAGAGCTTTGGAGAGCTTCTGTTCAACCACCTCAAAGCTCCCTGCTTGAGCAGTGATAGCACGATCATCAGCATAGATGAAACTCTCTGTCCCTTCTGGCCGTGGCTGGTCATTTGTGTAGATGCTGAACATGGATGGAGCAAGCACGCTCCCCTGAGGCAGGCCGTTCTTCTGTTTCCGCCATCTGCTTCTCTGGCTTCAGGGCAATTGGGTTTGATCCCTATTGGGGACAAATGGCTCATAAACTATAGAAATAAAAACGTAATATTCGTTTGTGGGATTAACAAAACTCAAAAACCACTGGACGGATTGACACCAAATTTGGCCACAAGACAATTAACAACCCAATGTATGTCCTTTGCTCAAAAAATGGATTTTGTCATTTGGGAGTTGTAGTTGCTGGGATTCATAGTTCACCTTCAATTGGAGATTCCATCTGAACATGAGGAAGAACTTCCTGACTGTGAGAGCCGTTCAGCAGTGGAACTCTCTGCCCCGGAGGGAGTGTGGTGGAGGCTCCTTCTTTGGAAGCTTTTAAGCAGAGGCTGGATGGCCATCTGTCAGGGGTGATTTGAATGCAATATTCCTGCTTCTTGGCAGAATGGGGTTGGACTGGATGACGGCCCAGGAGGTCTCTTCCAACTCTTTGATTCTAGGATTCTATGATTCTATGATTCAATCAAAGAGCATTCTGAGCCACACCAACTATGGAATTGAACCAAACTTGGCACACAGTTCTCCCATGACCAACAGAAAATACTGGAAGGGTTTGGTGGGCAGTGTCCTTTGATTTTGGAATTGTAGTTCACCTACATCTAGAGAGCACTGTGGACTCAAACAATGATAGGTCTAGACCAAACTTGGCATGAATACTCAGTATGCCCAAATGTATACACTGATGGAGTTTGAGGAATATAGACCTTGTCATTTGGGAGTTGTAGTTACTGGGATTTATAGTTCCCTACAATCAAAGACCATTCTGAACCTCACCAACAACAGAGTGGGGGCAAACTTCCCACACAGAACACCAATGCATGACCAACAGAAAATACTTAAGGCCACCCAGTCCAACTCCCTTCACCAGGGTAAGAAAACGTAATGAAAGCCCTCCTGACAAAGAGCCATCCAGCCATAGATAGAGATATATATATGATTCACACAGAGAGAGAGAGATAGTATCCTAGATTTGAAAGGGACCCCTAAAGAAGGACAATGATATGTTGCATGTTCCAGAGCAGGCAAACCAGACAACCTCCAAATCAACAAAGAAGCAGCAATAAATACTGTTTACCCACAAGCATCAAGGAATTACATATATTAGAAACCAACACTTTCTCATTACTTTATTTTCCAGATCAACAGACTGGCCACAGCAACGCCTGGCAGGGGACAGCTAGTAATAATATAAGAATAATAACTTTATTCATATTTTGCCGTATCTCCCCAAGGGGACTGAGGGCGGATCACAGTGCATATACGCGTGGTCACTCGTTGGCCTGAGAGGTGTCTGGTGTCCAAAATTGGTGTCAATTCGTCCAGTGGTTTTTGAGTTATGTTCATCCAAAAAATGAATGTTACATTTTTAGAATAGAAATGAGTCCTGTTATTCCTTGAATTTGTCGAGAGGAGTGAGGATTCAAGGGGAAGCCCGGTGGTTTTCTCCCCCCTCTGCCTTTGTTCTTATTCCTTTTGGTTGGAGAGAGCCCTAATGCAACCAGGAATGGAGAGAGAGAGAGTGTCGGGGTGCAGATCTATCTCCGTTCCTTTTCAAATTACCTGTGTAATTGGGAAGCATTGGGCTCCTCTGCCTGGACTTTGACAGCTCTTGTCCTCTGAGGACCAACAGAGTCTTCTCCCCCGCCTCCCCAAATGAACCGCTGAATGGGAAAACGTGGACATTACGAGCAAGAGATGAGCCGGAAGGTCTCCTGGCAAAGGCGTTGGAACCTTATTGAATCAATGCCTCTCTTTATTAAATTGCCTCTCAAGCCAGAGCTCTAATTTCAATCTGTCTGGAATTGGGCAGGAGAGTTGCCTTCGACTTGCCTGACGAGCGTGTGTCAATACGATGGAAAGTGGCCAAGTCAGATCCAGCAGAAGACTGGGTTGGAGTCCCGAGTGAAATCCCAGGAATGGAAGCTGCAGAGTTGAGCCATGTCTCAGGCCCCTTCGACACTGCCCCAGGAAATCCAGATTGTCTGATTTGAACTGGATTAAATGGCAGTGTAAACCAGGCATCCTCAAGTTGCGGTCTTCCTGCTGTTTGGGCCTCCAACTCCCAGAAGCCCTAAAACGTGCTTATTCAATTGTCAGGAATTTTGAGAGTTGACAGCCCAAACAGTTTGAAGATGCCTGATGTAACCCATATAATCATGTCCTAAGCTCTGAGGATGACCTGGGAAAGAATCCCACGGGAGCATTGCAGTGCACCCAAAAACCTTGGAGTCACTCTGGACCGTGCTCTGACCTACAAGAAGCACTGCCTGAATATCAAGCAAAGGTGCGTGCTAGAAACAATATCATACGAAAGCTGACTGGCACAACCTGGGGATCACAACCAGACACAGTGAAGTCATCTGCCCTTGCACTATGCTACTCTGCTGCTGAATACGCATACCCAATGTGGAACACATCTCACCACGCTCAAACAGTGGAAGTGGCTCTTAATGAGACACAGGATGTTTACGCCTCACACCACTGGAGAAATTACACTGCTTAGCCGGTATTGCACCACCTGACATCTGCCGGGAAGTAGCAGCGAATAGTGAAAGGACCAAGGCAGAGACATCTCCAGCTCATCCCCTGTTTGGGTATCAGCCAGCACGTCAACGATTTAAATCAAGGAATAGTTTTCAGCAAGGGAGAGTCCAAAAGTGGCAGGCTCAAACCCAGAGCCTCAACCAATGGCTGATTCCAAATGAGAGACTCCCCCCTGGGCGCACAGAAGACGGGGCGACTTGGAATGCGCTGAACAGACTGCGTTCTGGCACCACGAGATGCAGAGCTAACCTTAAGAAATGGGGCCACAAAGTGGAATCCACGACATGCGGGTGTGGAGAAGAGCAAACCACTGACCACCTGCTGCAATGCAACCTGAGCCCTGCCACATGCACCATGGAGGACCTTCTTCCAGTCACACCAGAGGCACTCCAAGGGGCCAGATACTGGTCAAAGGACATTTAATCAACTACCAAGCTTGCAAACTTTGTGTTTTGTTTCTTTGCTTGTTAAAAAATTCATTGCCCGACTTACTGGGCAAGGCCTGTTGTGGCGGGGGGTGCCCTCCTGCCGGACATGTCGGTAGATTGTCTCTGGGGGCACGGGTGTACAGGATCCGGATGTTTTATTGGTTGCAGGCAAACAGGGTTGGTGTAATGAATTTGCTGATCCCTGCAAGATTTTTGGTGGATAGCTCTATGTTCCCCATGTGTTAGATAGGGTAGATTTAGTGCAGTTAAGAAAGCAACAGCGAAGACAAGATCATTTCCATATGGGAAGCCGATTGGTCCTATGCAGATTAGTGTAGGCCCAGGAGTTGAGAAGAGCAGAGCTGAACGTTCTAAAGGGGCGGAGTTAAGTTTTAAAAAGGGCAGTTAGGGTTAGAGAGTTGAAGAAATGACAATTAGTTAGGTATGGCTGCTTGTGAAGTGAGTTAGGAATGGCTGCTTGTGAAGTGAGTTAGGAATGGCTGCTTGTGAAGTGAGTTAGGAATGGCTGCTTGTGAAGTGAGTTAGGAATGGCTGCTTGTGAAGTGAGTTAGGAATGGCTGCTTGTGAAGTGAGTTAGGAATTGTTGGGGTTCAGCCTGATCCTGATCTGTGTGAACCAGATTCTCTGATAGTTTTTCCAACTGAGCAAGCTCTCCCTGACAGTGTGGAATCTGCTGTTGATGCTGAGGTCAGCGGCGAAGAAAGTGAAACTGAACAGCTGGAGGAAAATGTTTTGGAAGCCAGCCGTATATGTCTCCACCTGGGTTTTTTAATGAGGACCGAAGAGAACAGATAGTTAGAGACAGAAATGTTTCATAGTTTCTACGAAGGTCAAATCGTTTACAGGAGAGACAGGCCCAGGCTTCAAAGTCAAGGGGCGTTTCAAAGAATATCTTCTTTGGTTTAAGGGGCCTCCTCTTAGATCAAGCAACATTTGGGACTGTGGCTGTGCCTTGGCAGAATTCCTGTGTTCCATGGCCGGTAATCCCAGAGGCTTCTAGTTTTCAAGTTCATGGTTAGCGAGAGGCTAACAGGTTCCTGGTTCTTGTATTGTGGCTTTTGGAATTTTGCTCAAGTTCAGAGATTTTCCTGACTGCTGTGTTTTTCTGTGGCTTTTTGACTTTGCATTTACTTTTCTTTTGTAACCAATTTTTCATCAATAAACAAGGATTGTTTTTCCTACAGTCCAGTGTGGTGGATTTAAGCTTATGGTCTCATTTCTTGATCTGGGATGCAACAGGAATAGCTGTTTGTGAAGCAGTTAGGAATCTGTGTGTGAAGAGAAGAAGTTAACTGTGTCTGAGAGAGAGACAGTGGGGAATCTCTGTTTGATAGAAGAGTTATTGAATGTAGCTCAACTGTATAGGAGAATAAGTGTTAAAGCGGTGGCTAACACATGTCACATGCTCTACATAATATTAAATGGTGGCACTAAGTCTAAATTAAAGGCACATTTCAACGGGGTGGAAACAGAGTACATCATAGGTGTTAAAGTGGTGGCTTCGTCGACGTGTCTTCTTTACAAAATGGTGGCAGCGGAGGGATAGTAAAGAAAGGTCTCCTCTGCCACATGACAGCGCCTGTAATTATCCTCTCCTTTACAGTTGGCAACAAGGGGTGTGGTGGACCACCACCCCTCTTTTTGTGGCATTTGGCATGGGCCCTGGATCTGGTTCTGCCCTTCCTCCACTGGCCAGAGAGGGATCTTCTGGCGGTTTCCAGGGGTGCCGTGTTTTGTGGTCCAGTATTGTGCTGGTGGGCTCCCTCTTGGACTCTTTAGGTATCGGTCAGCAGCGGGCTGATCGATCTTGATCCAGAACCCATGCCTGGCAGCCAACCCTTGTTCCTGTAATCAATACATTAAGTTGTGGCCATTTTTACTCCATCTATGTGTCCGTGTCTTTCCTGGTTCTGTGGGCGGGAGGCGTGTCGCCCATCCACACTCAAATGCAATACAACTGCTTGGTTTGCTCCTGACATGATAAATAAAACTTCCTACAGTGCAAGAAACGTGGAGGTTGGAGGGGCATTTCCTGGGAGGAAGCAAGAGTTGTACCACGAGGGTGGGTGTCCTCACCTTGCCTCACCTGCCTGTGGCTACACTCTGGAGTGGTTGATTTAAAGCCGGCAGATGAAATCATTCCAGGAACGCAAAGCAAATATTGGATCTGCAGATGGGGACATTAGGCGCCAACAGGAAAGCATTTAAGGAGTCACCCAGCCATGGCGTTTACGAGGCTTTGGAGGCCTTCCTTCCTTCCTTCCTTCTCAGAAGAAGGGGGAGATGCTCCAATGCCTGCAGGCAGAAGGAAGGCCGGGCAGGCCGGGAAAAGTGCTGCCGCAAACACTTTGCTATCTGTGGCTGGGATCTGGAGGCTAAGCAAGGTTTTCTACGCACCCATCATTTTCTGCTGACACATTCCTCAAGAGTGGGTCATTTAATTAGACCATTCATCACCGTCCTCCCATCTTTTTTTTAATCACCATCAGCATAATTGAGCTGTTAAATGGGGAGAGAGCCTGGGATTTAGAGAGGCGCGCAGCAGAACACGGCCTGCCAAGGAAGACCACCCTCATTTCGAACCCACCTTGCAACCATCACCAGAGAAGCTCCTTTCCAGGCTGTTTCCTGCTCAAAATCAATTAAAAATCATAGAATCATAGAACAAAAAAACATTACAACACACATGCATAACTATATATATATATATATATATATATATATATATACACACACACACACATATATACACACAAAACCACATACACAGGAAGGAAGGAAGGAAGGAAGGAAGGAAGGAAGGAAGGAAGGAAGGAAGGAAGGGCAGAGAAGGAAGGAAGGAGAGAAGAAGGGAAAGAAGGAGAGAAAGAAGGAAAGAAAGAAAGATAGAGAAGGAAGGAAGGAAAGAAAGAGGGAGAGAAGAAGGAGGGAAGGAGAGAAGGAAGGAAAAAGAGAAGGATAGAGAAAGAGGGAAGGAGAGAAGGAAGGAAAGAAAGGTAGAGAAGGAAGGAAGGAGGGAAAGAAGGAGGGAAGGAGATAAAGAAGGAAAGAAAGAAGGGTAGAGAAGGATGGAGGGGGACAATGAAATAAAAAAAGTGAAAGAGAGAAGGAAGCCTGAAAAATAGGAAAAGAAAGGGAAATCCTAACGAGGAGACTGGGAACAATAACATTCTGCATGTAATGAGAATTGGGACAAACTTCTCACACAGAACCCCTATGCATGACCAACACAAAATACTTAAGGCCATCCAGTCCAAGTCCCTTCAGCAGGGCAAGAAGACATAATCAAAGCCCTCCTGACAAAGAGCCATCCAGACGTAGATATTAGGCTTGGTTGATCCAGTTCGTTAATTTCTTATCTCGTTATTAATTCGTTAAATAATTACCGTTAGAAGCGATATCGACCCGTTTTGGCAACCTGGAAGTGGTTTTGCCATATCGAAACCGCATCCGCCATCTTCCTTACGACTTCCGGCAGTGAATCGTAAATGCTGGGGGCGTGGCCTTCAGGAACAGCTGTTCTTACCCACGCCCACCTCCTTCCTCTTTGCATCGGTGGCTTTGTGAGGTGGGCGTGGCTACCTCCCTGTCAACAAGTGGCGATGCGGAAGAGCTGGGTGTAGCCACGCCCACCTCGCAAAGCCGCCAATGCAAAGAGGAAGGAGGTGGGCGTGGCCAAGCACAGCCCTCCTTGGAGGCCTCGCCCCCAGCGACCCCCGAGGAGCGCTGTGCTTGGCCCCGCCCATCTCTCCCTTGGACAGCTTGCCAGGGAAGAGAAAGAAAGGTGAGAGATCTTAAAAGTGTGAGTTGTACAATCTCCAAGGAGCGCTGTGCTTGGTTGCTGGGGGGCAAGACCTCCAAGGAGGGCTGTGCTTGGCCACGCCCACCTCTCCCTTCTGCATGGAAGCTCACCGCAAGGGAAAGAAGGGAAACTGCGAGATTTTGATGGTTCTGGAGGGAGGGAGGGGCACCTTCCATTAACGAAACAAAGGAAACGATTCGTATTTCCTGGTATTTCTGATCTTTTTTTAAAGAAAATTTTGGAAATTATTTAAAAATCGAACCTCCAGTGCCCCCTACATACGAAACGAGTTTAGAACCATTTTTTTCTTGATCAACCAAGCCTAGTAGATATAGATAGATTGTCGGAACCCAGATGCCTTAAAGAGCCAGACACAGGAGTATCTCCAAAACAATAAAGTAAACAGGACTCAGAGACACTTGCTTCAGTGCCTCTGGTCAAAACTCAAAGTTTGCAACAATTTGCAGCTTGAAAAACAAACTTGGAAAATAAATAAACCAGATTAAACTGACAAAAACTCCAGATTAAACAAGAGTTCTTCCAAAACACACCAAAATCACACAGTTCAAAGATAATAAGCAAACAAAGAGCCGTGAAGATGTTGTCCAAAAGCAGTCCAAAGTCAAAGAAATCCCAGTTGGAAGTTCCAAAGTCCAAAAGGCAGCGTCTTCGTCAGAAACAGTCCAAAGTCAAGGAGAGGGGAAATCCGCACTTACGAGAATCCAAGCTGGTCGGTACATGAAGCAAAACAGCAACCTGCAGATCCAGGACCCAAACCCAACAGGAAAGCGGCAGCGACAAGACCCAAGGCACGAAACCAACACTTTGCCTACTGCAATGTTCTATTACTCCAGTGCCTTCATTTATCTTACAACTCAGCAGGGATTGTAAGACCGGATGGCCCATGAGGTCTCTTCCAACTCTTTGATTCTATGATTCTATGATGAGCTGCCCTCCACACCATCCTCATCACTATCAGCTGGCTTAGCCTCCACAGCTGAACGCCAATGCCCATCCCTCCAACTCTTCTACCTCTTGTCAAGACTTAGGTTTCCCCACGATTCCACAGTATCACCTGATTGCCAATCTCCACCACCAGAAAACCTGCAAAAGTGTCACTGGACGTTGGTTGAGTACACACATTCTGAACCTCCTGAACCTTGGTCCAATCCACTGGTTCCTCTTCATCCCCATCACTCCCAGACCCATCATTCCCAGATAAACCCATGAAATCCTCTTCCTCCATGGGAGCAGTAAGTATGTCCCGGACCCTCTTTCTCTGACGCTCTCGTCTGACTCCTGCTCTCAAGTATTTATTTATTTATTTACAGTATTTATATTCCGCCCTTCTCGCCCCGCAGGGGACTCAGGGCGGATCACAATGTACTTATATGGCAAATATTCAATGCCAATTTTGACATACAACGTATACAGACATATAGGAGTTTCGCTTGGCAAACTTTTGATCACATCACAATGGGGGGCAAAATGACCTTCGGAAAGTTTATTTCCCCCGAAACTGTTTTCTTCATTCAAAACTCTCCACAACGGACATCCACCCCAGTCACTTCATTGTGCCATATCTGATGGCGATAGGAAACCCGGATTAAGTAATAATTACTAATCACAGACCCATCTGAGGACAATAGCCCTGGTTTCTTAAGAAGGCCAGTTTTCGGACTCAATGGGCCCCCGGACCTGAAATCCTATAATCCACTCATGAACACATTGTTTCTTTTCATCCCGACTCCCTTCCTCCTGATTCGCGAGAGCGCCAAAGCGGTAGGAGCTTCCTGATAGGCTCCTGCACAGTGAAGGAGCTCTGTGATTGGCTCTGGTGCGTGGAGGGTGGCCATGCCTCCTCCCAGCTGTTATCATGTCAGCCAATCACCTTCGAGCTGGGAGGAGGGCAGGGAGTGGGAATTTTGAAACTTCTAAGCCTGTATTTCCTATAAAAATGCCTCTGATCTCTGTAACCACATGCTCTATAGGCGAATGATTGCTACATTGCATCATTTTCAGCTGAATCGCTAATAAAAACACCTTGGTGCCGTTTCTTCAACTTTGGTGAGATTTCTTTTGGATTTCCAGGGAAATAAAATTGCTGAAAATCAAGCTTCTCTTAGCGTGCCAAAGTATCGAACCCTCTTTGGTGGGGTCCCAGGGTCTCTCCTCCTGGGGCAGACCCTCCTAAAGTACCCATCGACTTCACCTTCACCAGGACAAGAAAATGTAATCAAAGCCCTCCTGACAAAGAGCCACCCAGCCATAGATATAGATATTAGGCTTGGGTAACCATGGAAAAATTTGGTTCTAAACTTGTTTTGTTTTTAGGGGGCCCTTGTGTTTCGTTTTTTTAAATAATTCCAAAATTTTCCTTTTTAAAATTTCGAAATATACGAAATTTCGTAAAATTACGAATCCATTTGTTAATGGTGGACGCGATTGCGCAATATGCTAAAAAAACCTCCAAATGGGACAGGAGGAACTTCTGAAGCTTCCCTCTCCCTCTGTTGTTGACTGTTGGTGTGATAAAACAAACAACAACTATAAAACTTGCACCAGACATGCCAAAATAATTACGAAATCATTACAAAATAATTACGAAATAAATTGAAAAAATTGTTTCGAATCTAATTTACTCCTCACACTATTCCTGCATGGCTCAATACTGGATCGTAAGCTAATTTAAATACGAATTAATAACGAATTACGAAATTAATGAACAAAACCGCCCAAGCCTAATAGATATGATTCACACACAGAGAGATAAGAGTATCATAGATTGGAAAGGGAGCCCTAAAGACCGACAATTATATATTGCATGTTGCAGAGTAGGCCAACCAGAGAATCTCCACATCAACACTGACAAAGAAACAGCAAGAAATACTGTTGACCCACAAGCATCATGACATTACATATATTAGAAACCCAACGCTTTCTCATTCCTTTATTTTCCAGATCACCAGACTGAGCCACAGCAACGACTGGCAGGGGACCGCTAGCAAATCTGTATAAATACAAATGTTTGTTGGTGGGATTAACATAACTCAAAAACCACTGGACCAATTGACACCAAATTTGGACACAAGACACCTCTCAGGCAAGGGAGTGGCCATCACACATAAAAACACTGAAAAACACAGCAGAAGGGACTTAAAAGCCAGAAAAATAAAATAAAAAAATACATTACAACGTATGCGCATGACCACATAAATTATTATTATTATTATTATTATTATTTCTCGCACTTCTACCCCGCCCTTCTCAACCCCCGAGGGGGGACTCAGGGTTTACAAAAAAGGCACAATTCGATGCCGGCACAACAACAAAGTAAGAAATAAAACATATATAAACAGCAATTAAGTCAATTAAAGCCATTAAAAACAATCCACTTATACATCACAGTCCCTAAGAAACCAATCTAATGCTCAACGTTTACCTACTCAGAGTCAATAAATTCAATTCTACATTGTCGAATCCATCAGTTCTAGTCATTGCTTGTCCTTTTATCTGCCAGATTCCCCGAAAGCCTGGTCCCAGATCCAAGTTTTCAATTTCCTTCTAAACGAGAGGAGGGATGTTGATGACCTAATTTTCCCGGGGAGTGAATTCCACAGGTGAGGGTGTTGCAATCCAGAGCAGGGAACGAAGCCCTAAGATAACTCTCCACCACACTTGGCTGTGAAAAACAATCCTTTTTTATTGAAGAAAAATGGTTACAAAATAAAGGAAAAATGCAAAGTCAAAAGCCACAGCAAAATCAGCAAACATGAATTTAAATGGACAAAGCAAAACCAAAAGCCTCACTGGGAAATACTGGAACCTGTTAGCAATCCACTAACCGTACTTGATATCCTAGAAATCTTCCCAAACTATGACCAGGGAACCGGGAGAACTGCCAAGGTCTTCATCAATTCTGAAACGATGCCTGAACTGAGGGAATCAGCCTGGCGTATTGCAATTAAAACTCAAGAATCGGTTCCGTGAACCGCCCTTCTGTTTTGAAGCCAATGTTTTTAATTCTTGAATTCGGGAGGATCGACGCAAACTGAGTGTTTTACTTCTGTCTTCCCAAATTTGGCCCCTTCTGTTGTCATTACAGTTAACAGGTGCAGAAGGGAGGGAGAGTTCAAGGTCTCCCTCTGAAACATTCTCAGGAACACTGGTACTTTCATTTTCCAAATCTACAGAAGTTCCTTCCTCACTAATTTCAGGAACATTGGCATTTTCCAAACCTGCAGCAGATTCTTCCTCACTAATTTCAGGAGCGTTGGCATCAAGAGGTACATCTCCATCAGCATCAGTAAATATACTTTCATTAGCATCAGGAGGAACACACAGAGAATCAGGTTCAAGTTCAAACTCAGGCTGAACCCCAACAGAGGGGCCCTGCTCCTCGTCCCCGCCAACCTCACTTGTGATAGAGGCGGGGCCGAGAGCAGGGCCTCCCCAGAAGATCTTAAACTCCGAGGTGGGACGTAGAGGGAGATCCGTTCGGACAGATACACTGGGCCGGAACCATATAGGGTTTTGTAGGTCAAAACCAGCACCTTGAATTGTGCCCGGAACGGGCAGCCAGTGGAGCTGACACAACAGGGGGGTGGTATGCTCCCCGTATGCCGCTCTGGCGAGCAATCTGGCTGCCGCACGCTGGACTAATTGAAGTTTCCGAACAGTCTTCAAAGGCAACCCCACGTAGAGCGCATTGCAGTAATCTATTCGGGATGTGACAAATACACATCTACACAAATATATACACACACATATACACACATATACACTAGGGCTGGGCGGTTTCGTTCGTTAATTTCGTAATTCGTTATTGATTCGTATTTAAATTAGCTTACGATCCGATATTGAACCATTCAGGAGCAACTAAAAATCGAAATGAATTTTTCAATTCATTTCGTAATTGTTTCGAAATCGTTTCGAAACCTTTTCGAAATCGTTTCGTTATGATTTCCGTATGTCTGGTGCAAATTTTATAGTTGTTGTTTGTTTTATCAGTGATAAAAATATATAATTATCACACCAACAGTCAACAACAGAGGGAGAGGGAAGCTTCAGGAGATCCCCCGGTCCCATTTGGAGGGTTTTTTTTAGTGTATTGCGCAATTGCGTCCGCCATTAACGAATCGATTCGTAATTGTTTCGTAATTGTTTCGTAATTTCCGAAATTTCGTATATTTCGAACTTTTTTAAAGGAAAATTTCGGAATTCTTTTAAAAAACGAAACGCAAAAACCCCCTAAAAACGAATTGAGTTTAGAAACAAATTTTTCCGTGGTTGCCCAGCTCTAATATACACATATACAAAAAACACATACACACAGACTGGGCCACAGCAACGTGTGGCAGGGGATGGATGGCTAGTAAATAATCAATAAATAAGCCAGAAACCAGAATATCCAATGTGTTCCTTTCAGTTGAAGTGCCAAGAACAAAAGGCTCCAAACCTATGAAAAGGTAAATTTGCATGTAATCAATGTGTCTCTTCTAAGCAAACGATTGATGAGATAAACCAAGGAAATTGTTCATTGTGGGTAAGAATTCGTAGACGAAAATACGTTTGGACCTCTTTGGAAGTGAAATATGGCCAGCCAACCGTCGTGAGGAAGACCTTTCCTTCTGATCAATAATAAAAGACCGTGGCGTTGCCCATCGTTAATACTTCTGCCTGGCTTCCTATCTCAGAAGTTTCTGGTTTATTACCAAGGAGATGGATCTCTTTATCTTCCCGTGCCACTCTTATCACGCCCGGCACAATCTATTCCATTCTTAATATTTCTTTTTCTCCCGGCTGCCAGGCGCTTGTCATCTGTCTCACTATTAGACTTTCCGTGCTAACTCAACACAGATTGGGCTCGGTGATACATCTCTGGCGTGAGCCGTGTCAGGCCTTTCATTTCAGGATTGTCACTGGAGATTGTGGAAAGGGGCTTTCATAGAATCCTAGAATCCAAGAGTTGGAAGAGACCTCCTGGGCCATCCAGTCCAACCCCATTCTGCCAAGAAGCAGGAATATTGCATTCAAATCACCCCTGACAGATGGCCATCCAGCCTCTGTTTCAAAGCTTCCAAAGAAGGAGCCTCCACCACACTCCTTCCGGGGCAGAGAGTTCCACTGCTGAACGGCTCTCACAGTCAGGAAGTTCTTCCTCATGTTCAGGTGGAATCTCCTCTCTTGTAGTTTGAAGCCATTGTTCCATTGCGTCCTAGTCTCTAGGGAAGCAGAAAGGAAGCTTGCTCCCTCCTCTCTCCCTGTGGCTTCCTCTCACATATTTATACATGGCTCTCATCATATCTCCTCTCAGCCTTCTCTTCTTCAGGCTAAACATGCCCAGCTCCTTAAGCCGCTCCTCATAGGGCTTGTTCTCCAGACCCTTGATCATTTTAGTCGCTCTCCTCTGGACACATTCCAGCTTGTCAATATCTCTCTTGAATTGTGGTGCCCAGAATTGGACACAATATTCCAGATGTGGTCTAACCAAAGCAGAATAGAGGACTTTGTCACCACCTTCATCGCAAAAGAGGCAAAAATAACAAGAGTTGGACAATGTGCCAGCCCAGGTACAAGAAACTGGGTGGTTCAAATATTATGGAATGGGTGGCCTTAGACCAGGGTTGGTAACCGTGGAAGGAAAAGATTGTGAAGGAAGTGGTCTGCAAACACTTAGAAACCAATGCATTCATCGCTAATAGTCAACATGGATTTACCAAAAACAAGTCATGCCAGACTCATCTGATCTCTTTCTTCGATAGAGCTACAAGCTGGGTAGATGCGGGGAATGATGCCGTGGATGGAGCGTGTCTGGATTTCAGGAAGGCCTTCTTTGACAAGGTCCCCCATGACCTTCTGGCAAGGACACTAGTCCAAGGTGGATGAGGCAAAACTATGGTGAGGTGGATCTGGAATTGGTTAAATGGACGAACCCAGAGGGTGGTTCTCCCCAATGCTTCCTCCTCTTCATCCTGGAAAGAAGGGACGAGTGGAGTGCCATCAGCAGGGTTCCGTTCTGGGCCCGGTCCTGTTCAGGATCTTCATTCATGACTTGGATGAAGGGTTGGAAGGCAGGATCATCAAGTTTGCAGACGACACCAAATGGGGAGGGAGAGCCAAGACTCCAGAGGACAGAAGAAGGACTCAAAATGATCTTGACAGATTAGAGAGATGATGGGCCAAACTAACAAAATGAAGTTCAACAGGGACAAATGCAAGAGACTCCACTTTGGCAGGAAAAATGAAATGCAAGATACAAAATGGGGGACGCCTGGCTCGAGAGCAGTACGTGTGAATAAGATCTTGGAGTTCTCGTGGGGAGGAAGGTGAACATGAGCCAGGAATGTGATGTGGTGGCAAAAAAAGCCAATGGGATTTTGGCGTGCATCAAGAGGAGCATAGTGTCTAGATCTAAGGAAGTAATGCTCCCCATGCTCTATTCCTCTTTGATTAGAGCACACCTGGAATATTGTATCCAATTCTGGGCACCACAATTCAAGAGAGATATTGGCTCTAAGCTGGAATGTGTCCAGAGGAGGGCGTCTCAAATGATCAAGGGTCTGGAGAACAAGCCCTATGAGGAGCGGCTTAAGGAGCTGGGCATGTTTAGCCTTCAGAAGAGAAGGATGAGAGGAGATATGATAGCCATGTATAAATATGTGAGAGGAAGCCACAGGGAGGAGGAGGGGGCAAGCTTCCTTTCTGCTTCCCTGGAGACTAGGACGCAAGGGAACAATGGCTTCAAATGACAAGAAAGGAGATTCCATCTGAACACGAGGAAGAACTTCCTGACTGTGAGAGCCGTTCAGCGGTGGAACTCTCTGCCCTGGAGTGTGGTGGAGGGTCCTTCTTTGGAAGCTTTTAAACAGAGGCTGGATGGCCATCTGTCAGGGGTGATTTGAATGCAATATTCCTGCTTCTTGGCAGAACGGGGGTGGACTGGATGATGGCCCAGGAGGTCTCTTCCAACTCTTGGATTCTATGATTCTATGATAAGGACCAAGATCCAGTCTTCACACAATTTCCTGCATCATTTTCAACTGCTTGATTCAAGCTTCTTCTATTTATAAAACTACTTAAGGGATCTTGTGAGGATCCTGTTGCCGTACGTCATAGCAGGACCAAGTGTGTGTGTGTTGAAGAAAAACCTTATGGTGTTAAATATGTACAGCTGGTAATGTAGGTCAACCAGCAAGCTTGGACCACACCCAATGGGGTATATCTGTATGGGTTTTTTTTTAGAATACAATGTGGGTGGTGGAGAGTTCCTGGAGAGATTTTTCAATTAGACATTCAAAGACAGCAAGATAAAACAGTTTCCAAATGTAGCAATCAAAAGCAATGTCCAAAAAGCATGACAATACAATCCAAGGCAATGATTATCCAGACAGGAATCAAACAAGAAGCAAGAACAGACCAGACGCTGCTAGTCACCTTGAAAAGCTAGCAAAATCCATGAAGACGAGACCACTTAAACAGGAATTCCATGAGGCTTGTACTTGGTTTCCAAATGATGCCTGATCTGACAAGATTCTCTAAAGGCAAACCTTAAATCCCAAAAACTAGTTTCGTTTTCCTCCAGTCTTTGACCTTAACTGATGAATTCTTTCAGAACTACATAAACATTGGGCCTCTTGTTGATTCTGGCTGATCGCCAGCCACTGACTCTGCTTATCTGACTCCTCATTAACTTTACCAGGTGTCAGACTGTTTTCCAAATTAGAACCTGGAGAGCTCACAGACGGAGGGAGAAAACCTTCCTCCCAAGGCCTGACAGAAACATTCTCATGAGAATCTGCCCTTTGCACCGAATCCTCTCTGTCAGTGTCTGCATGAAACTCATTGACCAAAGTGTCTTCATATTGCACCTCAGAGTCTGGTTCAGCCTCCCCCACATCAGAAGCAACAGGAGACTGATTTCCCTCCTCATTCCCCACATCAGACACAGAAACATCAGGAGACTGAAACACAATCACAGGCTGAGCCCCAACAGTAGGTCAACCAGCAAGATTGGGTCACACCCAATGCTGTATATCTGTATGGGGTTTTTTTTTAAGAATACAGTGTGGATGTGGGTGATGGAGAGCTTCTGGAGAGGTTTTTCTCTGAGGAGATCTATGCTCAAAGGCTTTGCTCTGGAGAGCAGCATGGAGAAGCTACTCCAAAGGAGGCTATGGTGGATATTATGGTATGGGTGGCCTTAGACCAGGGTTGGAGACCATGGAAGGGCCAAGATCCAGTCTTCACACAATTTCCTGCATCATTTTCAACTGATTCATTCAAGCTTTTTCTATTTATAAAACTACTGAAGGGATCTTGTGGGGATGCAAGGAGGAAAACCATTAGATTTCCCCATAGTGTTGGGTAGGGTCTGAAGTATCAGCCCTACAGTCTTTTCAAGGTGAGACACAAAGATAGGATAAGCACCATGGATGTGCGACTTGACAAAACGATCTCCAAGTATTGTGCGCTTTGCTATTCTGCTGCTGAGTATGCATGCCCAGTGTGGAAGACATCTCACCATGCTAAAACAGTGGACGTGGCTCTTAATGAGACATGCTGCATTATCATGGGGTGTCTGCACCCTACACTACTGGAGAAATTACACTAGCCAGTATTGCACCACCTGACATCTGCTGGGAAGTAGCAACCAATAGTGTAAGGACCAAGGCAGAGACATCTCCGATCCATCCACTGTTCATATATCAGCCAGCACGCCAATGACTTAAATCAAGAAATAGTATTTTAAGATCTACAGAGACATTCACAGGAACACCTCAGCAAGCAAGAGTTCAAAAGTGGCAGGCTCAAACCCAGAATCTCAATCAGTGGCTGAGACTGGATGAGAAACTCCCTCCTGGGCACACAGAAGACGGGGCAACTTGGAGGAAAGTCAGTGAACAGCCTGCGCTGTGGGACCATGAGACGCAGAGCCAACCTTAAGAAATGGAGGCACAAAGTGGAGTCCACGACATGCAAGTGCAGAGAAGAGCAAACCACAGACCACTATCTTGCATTTGTCACCGTTGAACTTCATTTTGTTAGATGGGCCAAAACTAACAAAATGAAGTTCAACAGTGACAAATGCAAGACACTCCACTTTGGCAGGAAAAACGAAATGCAAAGAGACAGAATGGGGGACAATGCCTGGCTCGAGAGCAGTACGTGTGAAAAAGATCTTGGAGTCCTCGTGGGGAGGAAGGGGAACATGAGCCAGGAATGTGATGTGGCATCAAAAAAAGGCAATGGGATTTTGGCCTGCATCAAGAGGAGCATAGTGTCTAGATCCAGGGAAGTCATGCTCCCCATGCTCTATTCTGCTTTGGTTAGACCACTTTACCTGGAATCACACTGTGTCCAATTCTGGGCACCACAATTCAAGAGAGATATTGACAAGCTGGAATGTGTCCAGAGGAGGGCGACTAAACTGATCAAGGGTCTGGAGAACAAGCCCTATGAGGAGCGGCTTAAGGAGCTGGGCATGTTTAGCTTGAAGAAGAGAAGGCTGAGAGGGGATATGATGAGAGCCATGTATAAATATGTGAGAGGAAGCCACAGGGAGGAGGAGGGAGCAAGTTTCCTTTCTGCTTCCTTGGAGACTAGGACGCAATGGAACAATGGCTTCAAACTACAAGAGAGGAGATTCCATCTGAACATGAGGAAGAACTTCCTGACTGTGAGAGCCGTTCAGCAGTGGAACTCTCTGCCCCGGAGGGAGTGTGGTGGAGGCTCCTTCTTTGGAAGCTTTTAAACAGAGGCTGGATATGGCCATCTGTCAGGGGTGATTTGAATGCAATATTCCTGCTTCTTGGCAGAATGGGGTTGGACTGGATGATGGCCCAGGAGGTCTCTTCCAACTCTAGGATTCTAGGAGTCTATGACTGTGAGAGCCGTTCAGCAGTGGAACTCTCTGCCCCGGAGGGAGTGTGGTGGAGGCTCCTTCTTTGGAAGCTTTGAAACAGAGGCTGGATGGCCATCTGTCAGGGGTGCTTTGAATGCAGCATTCCTGCTTCTTGGCAGAATGGGGGTGGACTGGAGGATGGCCCAGGAGGTCTCTTCCAACTCTTGGATTCTATGATTCTATGTCTCAGTCGATGGCAGAATCGAAAACACATATCCAAGTGTCGAGGAGAAAAAAGGTAGAATTATTTGGAAATGATGAAGACATAAACGAGATTAGGCCAGGTAGCAAAGCAGATTAACGGCGTAATGAACATTTCCTGTTAAACATCCTCTGAGGTAGAAAGGCGCTGGGTGTTTCTAAGCGCCCGGGATAGTCTCAAAATCAATGCGCTACAGCAGTAATCGCAGGGGGGGGGGGGCAGTAGCATTCACCGGGTGCAATTAGGTTTAATCTTCCTGGAAAAAGTTTGGGGTGAAAGGAAGCGGTAATCCTTCCATCAATGAAGGAGGAAAAACCAATCCGTGATTCTATTTTAAATTGCCATTAATTACTGGAGGCAACAATAGAGGGATGAGCCATTCCGCTGCCAGAGACCTCCATTCACATTCACCCAGCAATTGGAGTCGTATTTAAGATACGTACTAAACAATTCAAGCACTCATCCTATTGTCGAGACACAATACACACACCCCCCCAAATCACCCCACCCTCGGAAGATTTCTAGTTCGTCAAGAGTTCAGAAATTCATTCCAGACTTGCATAAGTTCAAAGCATCAAAAGATCGAGACCGAACCAGCAGCAGCTGTAAATCTCTAAACGTTATCGTTTCTAACCCTTTAACAAATTGTATCTATTTTTCATGACTTTTAGGGTAACTTGTATTTTTCTGTAGAATGTGTCTATCTCTTATCAAGAAAGTGTATAAACTGCTTTATAAAAAGTACCAAGACATAGCTTAGAGACAGTCCATGACCCAGCAAAGATAATCCCCTGAGAACAGAAAAGTTGAGCAAATCCCTCTGGCTATTTCCCAAGCCAAGCCATCACGGGATGCATCGTTTTATGTGTATGCATTCTGTGTCAGCCCAGATGAACCCAAACCTGGTTCTCTAGTTCTTACTTACTTACTTACTCACTTATTTTATTTATTTATTTATTTGACTTGTATACCGCCACTCCCAATTTGGCTCGGGGCGGTTTACAGCAGTAAATTAAAAACAATACAACCAACTTTAAAATACAATAAAAACGAGAACAGACATAGTCCCGAGTTATTCACCCATCGAAAGCTTGTCGGAAAAGAAAGGTTTTACAGGCTTTCCGAAAAGCAAGTTTCTTTTTGGACTGGACTATTTTATATATAATATATATATTATATATATATATATGTGATGTCTGTAGACAGTCCACGTTTCACAGGCATAAAGCAGGATTGGGAGGACTTAGTGGTCTGCAAACACTTAGAAACAAATGCAGTCATCGCTAATAGTCAACATGGATTTATCAAAAACAAGTCATGTCAGACTAATCTGATCTCTTTCTTCGATAGAGCTACAAGCTGGGTAGATGCGGGGAATGATGCCGTGGATGGAGCGTGACTGGATTTCAGTAAGGCCTTCTTTGGCAAGGTCCCCCATGACCTTCTGGCAAGGAAACGAGTCCAATGTGGGCTAGGCAAAACTACGGTGAGGTGGATCTGTAATTGGTTAAGTGGACGAACACAG
The DNA here is from genome assembly GCF_037176765.1 of Anolis sagrei. Taxonomy (NCBI): domain Eukaryota; kingdom Metazoa; phylum Chordata; class Lepidosauria; order Squamata; family Anolidae; genus Anolis; species Anolis sagrei. The sequence goes on along the minus strand of NC_090034.1, from coordinate 893,053 downwards.
AGAGTGCTCACTAATGCTTCCTCTTCATCTTGGAAAGAAGTGACAAGTGGAGTGCCGCAGGGTTCCGTCCTGGGCCCGGTCCTGTTCAACATCTTTATTAATGACTTAGATGAAGGGCTAGAAGGCATGATCATCAAGTTTGCAGACGACACCAAATTGGGAGGGAGAGCCAATAGTCCAGAGGACAGGAGCAGAATTCAAAACGATCTTGACAGATTAGAGAGATGGGCCAAAACTAACAAAATGAAGTTCAACAGCGACAAATGCAAGATACTCCACTTTGGCAGAAAAAACGAAATGCAAAGATACAGAATGGGTGACGCCTGGCTCGAGAGCAGTACGTGTGAAAAAGATCTTGGAGTCCTCGTGGACAACAAGTTAAACATGAGCCAACAATGTGACGTGGCGGCAAAAAAAGCCAATGGGATTTTGGCCTGCATCAAGAGGAGCCTAGTGTCTAGATCTAAGGAAGTAATGCTACCCCTCTATTCTGCTTTGGTTAGACCACACCTGGAATATTGTGTCCAATTCTGGGCGCCACAATTCAAGAGAGATATTGACAAGCTGGAATGTGTCCAGAGGAGGGCGACTAAAATGATCAAGGGTCTGGAGAACAAGCCCTATGAGGAGCGGCTTAGGGAACTGGGCATGTTTAGCCTGAAGAAGAGAAGGCTGAGAGGAGATATGATAGCCATGTATAAATATGTGAGAGGAAGCCACAGGGAGGAGGGAGCAAGCTTGTTTTCTGCTTCCTTGGAGACTAGGACGCGGAACAATGGCTTCAAACTACAAGAGAGGAGATTCCATCTGAACATTAGGAAGAACTTCCTGACTGTGAGAGCCGTTCAGCAGTGGAACTCTCTGCCCCGGAGTGTGGTGGAGGCTCCTTCTTTGGAAGCTTTTAAACAGAGGCTGGATGGCCATTTGTCAGGGGTGATTTGAATGCAATATTCCTGCTTCTTGGCAGAATGGGGTTGGACTGGATGGCCCATGAGGTCTCTTCCAACTCTTTGATTCTATGATTCTATGAATTCTGAGTAAGACTGGACTAATATATATATATATATATATATATATATATATATATATATATGATATTACATATTATATCGGGCGATCCCTCATAGTCTGAGGATGATGGTCCTCCAAGTTCGGTGTCCTGGGGGTGGGTTCATAAGTGGCTGTGGAGCCCAATTCTTGACCTGCATCTTCTCCCGCAGTGAGGGCATTGGTTTCCAGGTGGGAGGCGGTCTCATGTGGAGTTGGCTTGATGCGCCTTCCTCTTGACATGTTTCCCTCTTTCACCCTCTATTCGTGCCTCTTCAAATTCTACAGCACTGCTGGTCACAGCTGACCTCCAGCTGGAGCACTCAAGGGCCAGGGCTTCCCCGTTCTCAGTGTCTATACAACAGTTTTTAAGATTGGCCTTGAGCCCATCTTTAAATTTCTTTTCCTGTCCTCTAACATTCCTTTTTCCATTCTTGAACTCAAGAGTAGAGCAACTGCTTTGGGAGATGGTGGTCAGGCATCCAGACAACGTGGCCTGTCCAGTGGAGTTGATGGCGGAGGACCATCGCTTCAATGCTGGTGGTCTTTGCTTCTCCCAGCACGCTGACGTTTGTCCACTAGCCTTCCCAGGAGATTTGCAGGATTTTCCGGAGGCAGCGCTGATGGAATCGTTCCAGGAGTTGCATGTGATGTCTGTAGACAGTCCACGTTTCTCAGGCATAGAACAGGGTTGGGAGGACGATAGCTTTATAAACAAGCACCTTGGTATCCCTACGGATGTTCCGGTCCTCAAACACTCTCTGCTTCATTTGGAAAAATGCTGCACTCACAGAGCTCAGGCGGTGTTGTATTTAAGTCTCAATGTTGATGTCTGTAGACAGTCCACGTTTTGCAGACATAGAGCAGGGTTGAGAGGACAATAGCTTTATAGACAAGCCCCTTGGTACCCCTACGGATGTCCCGGTCCTCAAAAACTCTCTGCTTCATTCGGAAAAATGCCGCGCTCGCAGAGCTCAGGCGGTGTTGTATTTCGGTGTCGATGTTGACTTTGGTGGAGAGGTGGCTGCCAAGGTAGCGGAAATGGTCCACATTTTCTAATGTTACACCATTAAGCTGTATCTCTGGCATTGGAGAGGGATTGGCTTGTGACTGCTGGAAGAGCACCTTGGTTTTCTCAATGTTCAGTGACAGGCCGAGCTTCTCGTATGCTTCTGCAAAGGTGTTTAGAGTGGCTTGTAGGTCTTCTTCTGAATGTGTACAGACGACGTTGTCATCAGCATACTGGAGTTCTATAACAGATGTTGTTGTGACCTTGGTTTTGGCTTTCAGTCTGCTGAGGTTGAATAGCTTGCCATCTGTCCGATAGATGATTTCCACTCCGGTGGGAAGCCTCCCGTCAACAAGGCGAAGTATCATAGCGATGAAGATGGAGAATAGAGTTGGGGCAAGAACACATCTTCCCTGTTTGACACCCGATTCCACCTTAAATGGTCCAGGACTGTTGCCATCATGTCATCATGGAGGAGCCACAGGATGTTCACAAATTTGCTTGGGCACCTGATTTTTTGGAGGATGGTCCAGAGAGCGCTGCGATTCCCTGTGTCGAATGCCTTTGCAAGGTGAATGAAGGCCATGTACAGAGGTTGGTTTTGTTCCCTGCATTTTTCTTGGAGCTGTCTGGTTCCAGCTTCAAATAGGATCATTGTATCTGCATTATAGAATCCTAGAATCAAAGAGTTGGAAGAGACCTCCTGGGCCATCCAGTCCAACCTCATGACAGATGGCCATCCAGACTCTGCTTAAAAGCTTCCAAAGAAGGAGCCTCCACCACACTCCCTCCGGGGCAGAGAGTTCCACTGCTGAACGGCTCTCACAGTCAGGAAGTTCTTCCTCATGTTCAGGAGGAATCTCCTCTCTTGGAGTTTGAAGCCATGGCTCCATTGCGTCCTAGTCTCCAAGGAAGCAGAAAACAAGCTTGCTCCCTCCTCCTCCCTGTGGCTTCCTCTCACATATTTATACATGGCTCTCATCATGTCTCCTCTCAGCCTTCTCTTCTTCAGGCTAAACAGGCCCAGCTCCTTAAGCCGCTCCTCATAGGGCTTGTTCTCCAGACCCTTGATCATTTTAGTCGCCCTCCTCTGGACACATATCTCTCTTGAATTGTGGTGCCCAGAATTGGACACAATATTCCAGGTAAAGTGGTCTAACCAAAGCGGAATAGAGCATGGGGAGCAGGACTTCCTTAGATCTAGACACTAGGCTCCTCTTGATGCAGGCCAAAATCCCATTGGCTTTTTTTGCCGCCACATCACATTCCTGGCTCATGTTCCCCTTCTTCCTCCCCACGAGGACTCCAAGATCTTTTCCACACGTCCTTCTCTCGAGCCAGGCCTCATCGTCCCCCATTCTGTCTCTTTGGATTTCGTTTTTCCTGCCTAAGTGGAGTCTCTTGCATTTGTCCCTGTTGAACTTCATTTTGTTCAGTTTTGTTCTTCATTTTTGTTCTTAATTTTGTTCTATAGGGCACAGTTCCATATCCAGCAGTAGGTCCGATTAGAGCTTAGACGACTGTCCGAGAAAGCCAACCATAGAATCATAGAATCAAAGAGTTGGAAGAGACCTCCAGTCCAACCTCATTCTGCCAAGAAGCAGGAATATTGCATTCAAATCACCCCTGACAAATGGCCATCCAGCCCCTGTTTAAAAGCTTCCAAAGAAGGAGCCTCCACCACACTCCAGGGCAGAGAGTTCCACTGCTGAACAGCTCTCACAGTCATGTTCAGGTGGAATCTCCTCTCTTGTAGTTTGAAGCTATTGTTCCGCGTCTAAAATGATCAAGGGTCTGGAGAACAAGCCCCATGAGGAGCGGCTTAAGGAGCTGGGCATGTTTAGCCTGAAGAAGAGAAGGATGAGAGGAGACATGATCATAGAATCATAGAATCATAGAATCATAGAATCAAAGAGTTGGAAGAGACCTCCTGGGCCATCATCCAGTCCAACCCCATTCTGCCAAGAAGCAGGAATATTGCATTCAAAGCACCCCCGACAGAGGGCCATCCAGCCTCTGTTTAAAAGCTTCCAAAGAAGGAGCCTCCACCACACTCCGGGGCAGAGAGTTCCACTGCTGAATGGCTCTCACAGTCAGGAAGTTCTTCCTCCAGCGGTTGGTTCCAGCTTCAAATAGGATGATTGCATCTGCATTAGGAGGAACTTTTTCCTTGCGAGATAATAATGGCAACCATGGTGCCAGCTTATTATATCCAGAAGTGGCAGGTGTTCCCGGCGTTGGTGGTGGCATCCCACCGTTCTCCGTGGGGATCTCCAGGGAATGTGCTTCCTGCCCCTTTGAAGCCCGTCCGTGCCAAAGAATCCCCTCGTTTCCAAACACATTCCGGAGAGCAAGGCCTACCTGTGTTTGGAAAGCATCTTTGGAAGTGCCTGTCACTCCTGGCCATCAGGATATACCAATGGAGTGATAAGAGGCGCATTTGAGTATCTGTTAGAAACTTGTTTGAGAAGGTTAGAAGATCAATACGGAGAATGTCGGCGCCTATGAGGCAATTTAATTGGATTTTTCTCTAGAAACACTTGAGGGGGGCAAAAACACAGAGATGCGTACTCTATGATTTAATACAAATGAAGGGCTGATGGAGAAAAGAAAAAGAAATCGGAACGTTTGTGAGAAGAGTTTGAGGGATGCTGTAATTATCTCAGCTGGAGTTTAGCAAAGAAATGGGTTGCGGGCGCAGACGGAGGAAGGGAGGCGGGAAGGCATTGCTTGCTTCAGGCTCAGAGGCTTCGTTCACGGCGGCGACGCTGGAGCATCTCTCCTCATTGCATTGTTAAGCATCGCAGAGCCACACATGCTCCTTTCTCTAACATAACTTGGCACAGCGGGTTAAGCCACTGAGCTGCTGAACTTGCTGACCGAAAGGTCAGCGGTTCAAATCCAAGGAGCGGGGTGAGCTCCCATTGTTAGCACATACAACAAAAATACCACTTATTGCACTGAGTGTTTGTTCATAAGTTGCAGGGACTTTGCAGATAGGTGGTTTCCTTTGGCTGCATTCATAGGGCAAGCTACCTGTCTATTATAGTTAGGATCCCTGGTCCCGCCCCTCTATGGGCTTTTTGGAGGGAAGGGGCCATTTTTAGTTAGTCTCAGCAAAGGAAGTCAATGCAGAGGATGTATACAGACGTCCTCCTGTGAAAAGGCTTCGTCCCTTAAGACTTTCCTGGGGAGAACAGTCTTAAGAGCCTCTAAAGATTCCCAAAGGTTCTGGGGAAATGGCCTTACAGCCCTGAGGAATTCCGGAGGGAATAACAGCTCTAATAGGCCTGGGTAACAACGGAAAAAATTGTTTCTAAAAATCGATTCGTTTTTTGGGGGGTTTTGCGTTTCGTTATTTAAAATAATTACAAAATTTTCCTTTTAAAAAGTTCGATATTTACAAAATTTCGTAAATGTGAAAAAAAATTACAAAATATTAACGAATCGATTTCCGAAACAATAACGAATCGATTCGTTAATGGCGGACGCGACCGCGAAATACGCTAAAAAACCTCCAAAACCTTCTGAAGCTTCCCTCTCCCTCTGTTCTTGACTGTTGGTGTGATATTATAATTTTTTTTCACTAATTAAACAAAAAACAACCATAAAACTTGCCCCAGACATGCGGAAATAATAACGAAACGACCTCAAAACAATAACGAAATACGAAGCATTTACAAAACGTGTTTAAAAATTCGTTTTTTAAAAAAATTGCTCCAGAATGGTTCGTTATCGTTTTGTAATTAAAAAAATTAACGAATTATTAACGAATTACGAATTAACGAAACGAAACCGCCCAGCCCTAAGCTCTAACCATCAAAGCAGCTAAGTGATGACAAGCCTTTTGATAGGTTCGCTCGGCGTTGAGACGCAGTTCAGCCCGGTAGTGAATCCACATCAATAAGGTTTAGGTTCACAGCAGCCTGGGAGGAGCTAGAAAGGGGAATTTTCCTTTGAACAAGGTTTTTGAAGATAGTGCCTGTTCCCTGTGAACAAGATTGCAAGAGCCAAGAGACTGTTAAGAAAGCTTTACAATTCCTCTTTGTTCATTAATAAAAAAAACTGTTATATTTAAGCTCAAGCCTCCTAAAGACTGTTTAATGAGGGAAATTTCTCTAAAGGCTTCTTTTCGGGCCCCCTGGCTTCCCGCTGGATCCAAGCCATACATCCTCTCTTAAAGGCACTTCATTTCGGGTCCAGTGAAGACAGAACAAAGGGGGCTCCCTTGAGACGTTGTTTTCAGCAATTCACTTTCTTTCCCTCTATTTCTGCTTCCAAAGCTGTCACCCCCAATTCAGCCTCCGCCTTAAAGCGATCCAAGCGCTTTCCCCCCTTCAGGTGCACAGAGCAGCCATCATCTAATTTAGATAAATGAAAACATACAGTGTTAACTGTGGCCGTAATTGCTTCCTTTGGAAAAAAAAGAACATGGAGGGGGGGAAAAAGCAGAAGGCAAGGCGGTGGGATATGCAATTAGCACCACACCGAGGAGAGATCGTGGGAGGAAAAGGCCGCGTAATTTCCTCATCACTTTTGTCACTTTTGACTTAAGTGATGACAAGGTGATGTGGAAACCTCCGCACAGATTTACAGCGGAGGCAAACATGATCCTTGGGCAGCTGTGGATCAGAGCCATTTGTTTGGACCCAAATTGAAACAAATCAGTGAGTAGGCTTGTGCATGGATTCATAGAATCCTAGAATCCTAGACTCCAAGAGTTGGAAGAGACCTCCTGGGCCATCATCCAGTCCAACCCCATTCTGCCAAGAAGCAGGAATATTGCATTCTAATCACCCCTGACAGATAGCCATCCAGCCTCCCTTCTGCTAACCCTTTGAGAAGCAAAACAACTACCACCTCCTCCTCCCTCTCCTCCTCCTCATAGAATCCTAGAATCAAAGAGTGGGAAGAGACCTCCTGGGCCATCATCCAGTCCAACCCCATTCTGCCAAGAAGCAGGGATATTGCATTCAAAGCACCCCCGACAGATGGCCGTCCAGCCTCTGTCCAGCCTCTGTCCAGCCTCTTCCAGTGAATGAAAATACATCTTGCATATCTGATATTTACGTTATGATTTATAACAGTAGTGAAATGACTTTTGAAGTAGCAACAAAAACAATGTTATGGTTGAGGGTCACCACCACAGGAGGGGCTGTATTAAGGGGTCACGGCATTAGGAAGGTGGAGAACCACTGGTCTACGGACAATGCTGGCTCTTCAGCTTAGAAATGGAGATGAACATCGGAGTCCTAAAGTCGGACTCTTCTAGCCTTAATGTCAAGGGGAAACCTTTACCTTTACTCTTTGCATCACTAGAGGAGGTCCTCTCATGATGAATGCTTGGTCCTACTTTCTCAACAATTATGTTGTGTGCCTTCAGGTTGTTTCTGACTTATGGTGACCCTGACTCTATCATAAGGTTTTCTGGCCCATCCAGTGTGTTTCCATGACTGATCAGGGATCTGAACCCTTTCCAGGGCCATAGTCCAATGCACAAAATGCCACACTAGCTCATCCCACATGACATTATTTATGTATTGACTTTGCTTCTCTACGGCTGTATCTCAAGCCCGAAGGCGACTCACGGCGGTTCACAAACAGTAAAAACAGTAGAAACAGCAGTGGTTCCATACAACATATAACAATTGACTTAACACATTATCCATAAATTACCAATAAGCAATTACAATGCACAATTATTACAAAAAACCACCGTACCCAATCTTCTCATCATCCAAGCGTAGTCCAGGTTCGTCGTCCATTGTTCCATTCCTATGTTCCATTACCAGATTGCATTAGCTGTCAGCATTCCATATCACGTGGCCTTGCTTTCATCCATGAAAATATGGAAAGGTATTTCACACCTGGTGAGCGTCGTGCTCCATAGAATCATAGAATCAAAGAGTTGGAAGAGACCTCCTGGGCCATCCTCCAGTCCAACCCCATTCTGCCAAGAAGCAGGAATATTGCATTCAAATCACCCCTCACAGATGGCCATCCAGCCTCTGCTTAAAAGCCTCCAAAGAAGGAGCCTCCACCACACTCCCTCCGGGGCAGAGAGTTCCACTGCTGAATGGCTCTCACAGTCAGGAAGTTCTTCCTCATGTTCAGGTGGAATCTCCTCCCTTGTAGTTTGAAGCCATTGTTCCATTGCGTCCTCGTCTCCAGGGAAGCAGAAAGGAAGCTTGCTCCCTCCTCCTCCCTGTGGCTTCCTCTCACATATTTATACATGGCTATCATGTCTCCTCTCAGCCTTCTCTTCTTCAGGCTAAACATGCCCAGTTCCCTAAGCCGCTCTTCATAGGGCTTGTTCTCCAGACCCCTGATCTGCTCCCTCCTCCCTGTGGCTTCCTCTCACATATTTATACATGGCTCTCATCATATCTCCTCTCAGCCTTCTCTTCTTCAGGCTAAACATGCCCAGCTCCTTAAGCCGCTCTTCATAGGGCTTGTTCTCCAGACCCTTGATCATTTTAGTCGCCCTCCTCTGGACACATTCCAGCTTAGAGTCAATCTCTCTCTTGAATTGTGGTGCCCAGAACTGGACACAATATTCCAGGTAAAGTGGTCTAACCAAAGCGGAATAGAGCATGGGGAGCATGACTTCCCTAGATCTAGACACTAGGCTCCTATTAATACAGGCCAAAATCCCATTGTTATAGTTACTTATACCGACCCCTTATGATATTTTAGAAACCCTTTAGAAACGATTCGATTCGCTGCCGCCCCTAATTTAGTAATGAGTATTGAAACATTGTTTTCATCGATCTCAGAGGTTTAGATATTAGTCTAGGCAGCTGAGGCTTCCAGACTGTAATTCTGTAAAGAAAAGCAAACTGGGAAACATGGAAGGTGGACACTGACGATGTTTATGTCCACACCACGCTTCGAGTGCCCGCCCTGCAGCAACAGTGTGCCTTTCATAAGTGGCCTGTCATCTCCTCCTTGAGAGGTCCTTCAGAGTAAACACCTGAGTGGTTGAGGTTGGGCAGGGCAGATCAAAGCCACCTGGGACATAAGCGAGGGACTGTTTTTGGGCAGATTGCCTGTCTGGGCCAATACTTTTTGTTTACTCAAAGACTAGGGTTGCTTGAGATCAGCGAGAACCCAATTAAAATATGTGTTTGTGGAGGTTGGAGATCTTCAAAGGAGGAACAGTGTGTGAAATGGTTAGAAGGTTAGACTAGAACTTGCGTGATGGTGGTTTGAGTTCCCACCAAGCTTCACGGACCTCCCTTGGTGGACACGGTCCATTGATCACTCTTCTCTGACTTGGTGTAGGGAGGAAAACTATCTATGCTGCCTTGGGCTGATTGGAGGAAATGTGGAGCAGATCATCCATCAATGTGTGTGTTGCACTCTGGCCTGAATCCGCCCTTGCACCCAGCACCACGCAGGAGTTCAGTAGCACTAACTAAACAGTTTATTGAAGAAAACAAATCATAGAATCATAGAATCAAAGAGTTGGAAGAGACCTCATGGGCCATCCAGTCCAACCCCATTCTGCCAAGAAGCAGGAATATTGCATTCAAATCACCCCTGACAGGTGGCCATCCAGCCTCTGCTTAAAAGCTTCCAAAGAAGGAGCCTCCACCACACTCCCTCCGGGGCAGAGAGTTCCACTGCTGAACGGCTCTCACAGTCAGGAAGTTCTTCCTCATGTTCAGGTGGAATCTCCTCTCTTGTAGTTTGAAGCCATTGTTCCGCGTCCTAGTCTCCAAGGAAGCAGAAAACAAGCTTGCTCCCTCCTCCTCCCTGTGGCTTCCTCTCACATATTTATACATGGCTAACATATCTCCTCTCAGCCTTCTCTTCTTCCGGCTAAACATGCCCAGTTCCCTAAGCCGCTCCTCATAGGGCTTGTTCTCCAGACCCTTGATCATTGTAGTCGCCCTCCTCTGGACACATTCCAGCTTAGAGTCAATATCTCTCTTGAATTGTGGTGCCCAGAATTGGACACAATATTCCAGGTGTGGTCTAACCAAGGCAGAATAGAGCATGGGTAGCATTACTTCCTTCGATCTAGACACTGGGCTCCTCTTGATGCCTGAGGCCAAAATCCCATTGGCTTTTTTTGCCACCACATCACATTCCTGGCTCATGTTTAACTTGTTGTCCACGAGGACTCCAAGATCTTTTTCACACGTACTGCTCTCTTTGCATTTCGTTTTTCCTGCCAAAGTGGAGTGTCTTGCATTTGTCCCTGTTGAACTTCATTTTGTTAGTCTTGGCCCTTCATCTCTAATCTGTCAAGATCCCTTTGAGTCCTGCTCCTGTCCTCTGGAGTCTTGGCTCTCCCTCCCAATTTGGTGTCGTCTGCAAACTTGATGATCCTTCCTTCTAGCCCTTCATCTAAGTCATGAATGAAGATCCTGAACAGGACCGGGCCCAGGACGGAACCCTGCTTGTGGCACTCCACTTGTCACTTCTTTCCAAGATGAAGAGGAAGCATTAGTGAGCACTCTCTGTGTTCGTCCACTTAACCAATTCCAGATCCACCTCACCGTAGTTTTGCCTCGCCCACATTGGACTAGTTTCCTTGCCAGAAGGTCATGGGGGACCTTGTCAAAGAAGGCCTTCCTGAAATCCAGACACGCTCCATCCACGGCATCATTCCCCGCATCTACCCAGCTTGTAACTCTATCGAAGAAAGATATTAAATATTAAAAGGCAAAAGGAAATGTAAAAAGCAATGTCCAAAAAGTAATAGGAAAAAGGCTCGGGACATCCGTATGGAAACCAAGAGGCTTGTTTATAATGCTATTGTCTTCCCAACCCTGCTATATGCCTGCGAAACGTGGACTGTCTACAGACGTCAGCATTGAGACTGAAATACAACACCGCCTGAGCTCTGCGGGTGCAGCATTCCTCCGAACGAAGCAGAGAGTGTTTGAGGACATCCGTAGGGAGACCATTGTGTTTGTCTATAAAGCCATTGTCCTCCCAACCCTACTATATGTCTGCGAAACATGGACTGTCTACAGATGTCACATTCAACTCCTGGACTGATTCCATCAGCGTTGCCCATGAAAAATCCAAGACGGGGACAATGTCAGCGTGCTGAAAGAAGCAAAGACTACCATACTTACTTAGATAATCCCTTGTTGGTCGAGTAGGATAGTCTTCCAGGATCAACATTCTGGTGGGTTTACAGGTGACTGTGGAGCCCTATTCTTGACCTGCATCTTCTCCCGCAGTGAGGGCATTGGTTTCCAGGTGGAAGGCGGTCCCGGTCGGGGTTGGCTTGAGGTGCCTTCCTCTTGACACGTTTCTCTCTTTTGCCCTCCATCCGTGCCTCTTCAAATTCTGCAGCACTGCTGGTCACAGCTGACCTCCAGCTGGAGCGCTCAAGGGCCAGGGCTTCCCACTTCTCAGTGTCTATGCCAGAGTTTTGAAGGTTGGCTTTGAGGCCATCTTTCAATCTCTTTTCCTGTCCACCAACATTCCGTTTTCCATTCTTGAGTTCGGAGTAGAGCAACTGCTTTGGGAGACAGTGGCCGGGCATCTGGACAACGTGGCCGGTCCAGCGGAGTTGATGGCGGAGGACCATCGCTTCAGTGCTGGTGGTCTTTGCTTCTTCCAGCACACTGACATTTGTCTGCCTGTCTTCCCAAGAGATTTGCAGGATTTTCCGGAGGCAGCGCTGATGGAATCGTTCCAGGAGTTGTATGTGACGTCTGTAGACAGTCCACGTCTCACAGGCATAGAGCAGAGTTGGGAGGACAATAGCTTTATCAACAAGCCCCTTGGTCTCCCTACGGATGTCCTGGTCCTCAAACACTCTCTGCTTCATTCGGGAAAATGCTGCACTCGCAGAGCTCAGGCAGTGTTGTATTTTGGTGTCAGTGTTGACTTTGGTGGAGAGGTGGCTGCCAAGGGAGCGGAAATGGTCCACATTTTCTATTATTACACCATTAAGCTGTATCTCTGGCATTGGAGAGGAGTTGGCTGGTGACTGCTGGAACAGCACTTTGGTTTCCTCAATGTTCAGTGACAGGCCGAGCTTCTTGTATGCTTCTGCGAAGGTGTTTAGAGTGGCTTGCAGGTCTTCTTCTGAATGCGCACAGACGACGTTGTCATCAGCATACTGGAGTTCTATAACCGATGTTGTTGTAACCTTGGTTTTGGCTTTCAGTCTGCTGAGGTTGAATAGCTTGCCATCTGTCCGATAGATGACTTCCACTCCGGTGGGAAGCTTCCCATCAACAAGATGAAGTATCATAGCAATGAAGATGGAGAATAGAGTTGGGGCAATAACACATCAATCATCCCTGTTTGACACCCGATTCCACCTTAAATGGGTCACTTTGGGAGCCATTGCTGTCCAAGACTGTTGCCATCATGTCATCATGGAGGAGCTTCCGGGTCTACCATTGGGAGAAAGCTGGGCTTCCTTGAGAAGGGTCACAAAGCGTGGCAGAAACCCATCACAAGATTTGGCACCATCCGCAGTGCCAGCTCCTCCAGGACAAATACGTAAGGCCTCACCCTTTCTGAGCCATGCTTAAGGCCCACTCGAAGCGCCAACCACACCTGTGCAGGCACCGCGTAGTTCCGGCCGCCTGATATCCAATCAGTCCACAATCAGAGCAAAACAGCTTCCCCGCTGTAGAAAACCACAAAGGCCGGGCTTGTTTTGAGACATATGGTGGGACGGCTCTCTGCGGTGGAGTGTTTACCGAACACGCTGCCAAGTCAAGGATCCCCACGTCTCTGTAATTACCTTGTTTTCGACAGGACAGCCAGATGTTCGATGAAAATGAGTACATTCCAGCGTGTCTATTTCCATCTTGGCATCACTGCAGGGGTCAGCAAAACATGACAGCGGAAGCAAAGGCCCTCGGCTAAATCTCTACTGCCTCCGCCTCGTCGGGAGAGAGGCTACCCAGCGCCTTCCATCCCCAATGGCGGCCTTGTGCGCGTCCTTTGTTTTCTTGCCGTCTCCTCGCCGTCGCCATTCCTTCTGCCTCAGTTTAATTTCAGTTTTGAACAGAAGACTCCCTGCGAGGATTTTGTTGTGCTTCTCAAACCTTTTGTTTATGCATGGTTCATATACACATAGATTTAGATTAGGCAATCCCTCATTGGCCGAGTAGGAAAGTCTTCCAGGATTGTCATGATAAAATATGCTGTATGGTTTGAGTGAGATTGTATGAAAGGCGTATGAATGCGGCCCAATTGGGATGAAGATACCATTCTAAGGAATGAGGCCTGGAAACTACAAGACAGAGGCAAAGGACTCATGGACTAATTCAAAATTGCTGATGAGATTTGAGACAAATGATTAACTGTTGACATTCTGACTTGATTAACTCTTGGTGGGAAAACAACTTGTTTACATTGCCAAAGACAATGGTTCTCTTAAGTAAGGTAGTCAACACTGTGGTGCCTTACGGAAATGTTTACAAGGCTCCTGGATGAGGAAAGCCAATCAATCACACCTGGAATATTGTGTCCAATTCTGGGCACCACAATTCAAGAGAGATATTGACTCTAAGCTGGAATGTGTCCAGAGGAGAGTGACTAAAATGATCAAGGGTCTGGAGAACAAGCCCTATGAGGAGCGGCTTAAGGAGCTGGGCATGTTTAGCCTGAAGAAGAGAAGGCTGAGAGGAGATATGATAGCCATGTATAAATATGTGAGAGGAAGTCACAGGAAGGAGGAGGGAGCAAGCTTGTTTTCTGCTTCCTTGCAGACTAGGACGCGGAACAATGGCTTCAAACTACATGAACATGAGGAAGAACTTCCTGACTGTGAGAGCCGTTCAGCAGTGGAACTCTCTGCCCCAGAGGGAGTGTGGTGGAGGCTCCTTCTTTGGAAGCTTTTAAGCAGAGGCTGGATGGCCATCTGTCAGGGGTGATTTGAATGCAATATTCCTGCTTCTTGGCAGAATGGGGTTGGACTGGATGGCCCATGAGGTCTCTTCCAACTCTTTGATTCTATGATTCTATGATTCTATGGTGGGAAAACAACTTGTTTCCATTGCCAAAGACAATGGTTCTCTTAAGTAAGGAAGTCAACACTGTGGTGCCTTACGGAAATGTTTACAAGGCTCCTGGATGAGGAAAGCCAATCAATCAGAATCAACATCTGTCCAAGAACTGATGGAATCTGTCTGTCAGTAATCTACAACTTTCAGAACCACATCAACAGGAAAAACTACATAAAAGGACCCTTCTCTCTCAGAGAGTGTGTGTCAGATCAACTGGACACCATTTCTGAACGCCATCGTGAACTGCTGCCTCCTCTCAAGAAGCTGATCATCTTCAGCAAGAAGAATGGTCAGAATGCTTGATGAATGAATGGATGATGAATGAATGACTGAATGTTAGAGTCTATGTGTAAATGTTGATGCAATATTCCCCCTTTGTCTATGTAACCAATATAATTATTATAAAACCCAGGACTGGAGTCTGTGTCTATTTTTTTTCTCTGAAAGTGCCTAATGCAACCTGTCTCACTAAAAGCAGAATAAAAGAACCTATTTAAAGTACTTATGACAGGATCAGTGTTCTGGTGGGTCCATAGGTGACTGTGAAGCCCTGTTCTTCACCTGCATCTTCTTCCAGAATGAGGGCATTGGTTTCCAGGTGGAAGACGGTCTCGGTCTGGGTTGGCTTGATACACCTTCCTCTTTGGGGGATGATGAGGCCTGGCTCGAGAGCAGGACGTGTGAAAAAGATCTTGGAGTCCTCGTGGACAACAAGTTAAACATGAACCAACAATGTGATGTGGCAACAAAAAAAGCCAATGAGATTTTGTCCTGCATCAAGAGGAGCCTAGTGTCTAGATCCAGAGAAGTCATGCTCCCCATGCTCTATTCTGCCTTGGTTAGACCACACCTGGAATATTGTGTCCAATTCTGGGCACCACAACTCAAGAGAGATATTGACAAGCTGGAATGTGTCCAGAGGAGGGCGACTAAAATGATCAAGGGTCTGGAGAACAAGCCCTATGAGGAGCGGCTTAGGGAACTGGGCATGTTTAGCCTGAAGAAGAGAAGGCTGAGAGGAGATATGATAACCATCTATAAATATGTGAGAGGAAGCCACAGGGAGGAGGAGGGAGCAAGCTTGTTTTCTGCTTCCCTGGAGACTAGAACGCAATGGAACAAGATCTTTTTCACACGTACTGCTCTCGAGCCAGGCATCATCCCCCATTCTGTATCTTTGCATTTCATTTTTTTCTGCCAAAGTGGAGTATCTTGCATTTGTCACTGTTGAACTTCCTTTTGTTAGTTTTGGCCAGTCATCTCTCTCATCTGTCAAGATCGTTTTGAATTCTGCTCCTGTCCTCTGGAGTATTGGCTCTCCCTCCCAATTTGGTGTCATCTGCAGACTTGATGATCATGCCTTCTAGCCCTTCATCTAAGTCGTGAATAAAGATCCTGAGCAGGACCGGGCCCAGGATGGAACCCTGCGAATGGCACTCCACTTGTCACTTCTTTCCAAGATGAAGAGGAAGCATTAGTGAGCACTCTCTGTGTTCGTCCACTTAACCAATTCCAGACCCACCTCACCGTAGTTTTCCTTCGCCCACATTGGACTAGTTTCCTTGCCAGAAGATCATGGGGGACCTTGTCGAAGAAGGCCTTCCTGAAATCCAGACACGCTCCATCCACGGCATCATTCCCCGCATCTACCCAGCTTGTAGCTCTATCGAAGGAAGAGATCAGATGAGTCTGGCATGGCTTGTTTTTGATAAATCCATGTTGACTATTGGCGATGACTGCATTTGTTTCTAAGTGTTTGCAGACCGCTTCCTTAACAATCTTTTCCAGAATCTTGCCTGGTATCGATGTGAGGCTGACCGGACATTGGTCATTGTTTGCGTCATCCTTCTTTCCCTTCTTGAAGATTGGGACCACATTGGCCCTCCTCCAATCTGCTGGAACTTCTCCCGTTCTCCAAGAACTCTCAAAGATGGCTGCCAATGGTTCCGACTGGACGGTAGTTGTTTGGGTCATCCTTCTTTCCCTTCTTGAAGATTGGGACCACATTGGCCCTCCTCCAATCTGCTGGAACTTCTCCCGTTCTCCAAGAACTCTCAAAGATGGTTGCCAAGGGTTCCGAAATGACTTCCGCTAGTTCCTTTGAATTACTTATTCAAAGTAATTCTCTTATTAATTCTTATTAATGACTGGACTTAATGTCAGGGGACTACATTTACATTTACATTAGTGATGCTATCACATGGTTTCCTTGCCCTTTCCTTGCCCAAGGTCATCCAGTGTCTTTCCGTGACCACGTGAGGAATCGAGCCTTGGTTTCCCGAGTCGTAGCTCCCTCTGCCATGCTGTCTCTTCGCTCTGGGCGACCCCTCTCTCGCTGCCGCACGGTCTTCGAGCTGTGCTCTTTACGGCAGGCCCTCAAATCGGCCACTTGGCACATGAGAGGTTTAGAACATTTATCTCTGCAATGACAACAGAAGTGCTAAATACCGCCTTCCACCCGCGTTCTATTTTTACCACCAAGGTGCTTTTCACGGCCATGTCCCAAAGTCAACAACGGCGGCACCGCTTCCTCATAATGGGAGCAATTTCTTTGACACCAATTTCCAAGTCATTCAATCCAGCCTTGAATGCTGGCCTCCATCTCCCTGACCAAAGGAGTCTCTCCACTCATATGCAACTGACCCTGGGACTTGCATCACCCACTGGGCAAGTGACATACGTTGGAAATTGTCACGGGATGAGAGAGAAGGTGGAAGCCATAGGAAGAAGGGAGCAGGCTTGTTTTCTGCTGCCCTGGAGAACCAGGATGCAATGGAGCTGAAGCTGAGCATCCCACACCCACCCCACCCCCCACCCCCCCAATAAGAGGTAGTAACTTATAGTTCTGCAAAGGGCAAGGGCACCAGCCTGCACAATACGGGTTAAGCCTTGGTCAATTTGCCAAGACACTAACAACAGCAAGGCTTTCAGGGAGCAGATTGGTCCCTGGGCTCCAGCCCTTTGGAAAGAGTTACAGTTTTCCAAGGACAAAGGAGCAGAGTTGATCTCAACGTGGTGGGTCTCCCTTAGCTGGCTCAGTGGAACCTCTGAGACTTTTTCTTATGGATTTTGTACTTTTATCATTCATAGAATCAAATCAAAGAGTTGGAAGAGACCTCCTGGGCCCTCATCCAGTCCAACCCCATTCTGCCAAGAAGCAGGAATATTGCATTCAAATCACCCCTGACAGATGGCCACCCAGCCTCTGTTTCAAAGCTTCCAAAGAAGGAGCCTCCACCACACTCCCTCCGGAGCAGAGAGTTCCACTGCTGAACGGCTCTCACAGTCAGGAAGTTCATCCTAGAGTTGGAAGAGACCTGGTGGGCCATCATCCAGTCCAACCCCATTCTGCCAAGAAGCAGGAATATTGCATTCATATCACCCCTGACAGATGGCCATCCAGCCTCTCATAGAGTCAGAATCCTAGAGTTGGAAGAGACCTCCTGGGCCATCATCCAGTCCAACCCCATTCTGCCAAGAAGCAGGAATATTGCATTCAAAGCACCCCTGACAGATGGCCATCCAGCCTCTGTTTCAAAGCTTCCAAAGAAGGAGCCTCCACCACACTCCGGGGCAGAGAGTTCCACTGCTGAACGGCTCTCACAGTCAGGAAGTTCATCCTAGAGTTGGAAGAGACCTGGTGGGCCATCATCCAGTCCAACCCCATTCTGCCAAGAAGCAGGAATGTTGCATTCAAAGCACCCCTGACAAATGGCCATCCAGCCTCTGCTTAAAAGCTTCCAAAGAAGGAGCCTCCACCACACTCCCACCAGGACAGAGAGTTCCACTGCTGAACGGCTCTCACAGTCAGGAAGTTCTTCCTCATGTTCAGATGGAATCTCCTCTCTTGCAGTTTGAAGCCATTGTTCCCTTGCGTCCTAGTCTCCAGGGAAGCAGAAAGGAAGCTTGCTCCCTCCTCCTCCCTGTGGCTTCCTCTCACATATTTATACATGGCTATCATATCTCCTCTCAGCCTTCTCTTCTTCAGGCTAAACATGCCCAGTTCCCTAAGCCGCTCCTCATAGGGCTTGTTCTCCAGACCCTTGATCATTTGAGTCGCCCTCCTCTGGACACATTCCAGCTTGTCAATATCTCTCTTGAATTGTGGTGCCCAGAATTGGACACAATATTCCAGGTGTGGTCTAACCAAAGCAGAATAGAGGGGTAGCATTACTTCCTTAGATCTAGACACTAGGCTCCTATTGATGCAGGCCAAAATCCCATTGGCTTTTTTTGCCGCCACATCACATTGAGAACTTCCTGACTATGAGAGAGAGCTGTTCGCCAGTGGAACTCTTGCTTTGCTCCAGAGGGAGTGTGGTAGGGTCTCCTTCTTTGGAAGCTTTGAAACAGAGGCTGGATGGCCATCTGTCAGGGGTGCTTTGAATGCAATATTCCTGCTTCTTGACAGAATGGGGTTGGACTGGATGATGGCCCACCAGGTCTCTCCCAACTCTTCGAGGATTCTATGATTCTATGACTGAGAGAGCCGTTCAGCAGTGGAACTCTCTGCCCCGGTGTGTGGTGGAGGCTCCTTCTTTGGAAGCTTTGAAACAGAGGCTAGATGGTCATCTGTTGGGGGTGCTTTGAATGCAATATTCCTGCTTCTTGGCAGAATGGGGATTGGACTGGATGATGGCCCACCAGGTCTCTTCCAACTCTTCTAGGATTCTATGATTCTATGACTGAGAGAGCCGTTCAGCAGTGGAACTCTCTGCCCCGGTGTGTGGTGGAGGCTCCTTCTTTGGAAGCTTTGAAACAGAGGCTAGATGGTCATCTGTTGGGGGTGCTTTGAATACAGTTTTCCTGCTTCTTGGCAGAATGGGGATTGGACTGGATGATGGCCCACCAGGTCTCTCCCAACTCTAGGATTCCATCCAGACAAGAAGTCCATAATCTAGGGACAGACTGAATATGACAATCCCAAGACCTGGAGCACATGAGCCAACCAAGCAATGAAGATCCAGCCTCTGGGCACGTTTGACCACTTGTGGGCCCACTACTACCACTATTGACAAGCACATTCTGCTCTGCCTGGAGGAACAGGACTTTGGGAAGGACAAGAGCAAGCATATCTGGTAGCACAAACATGTCCACAGTTCCAGACCCAGGTCCACCACCTTCAAAGGGTCCTGTGCTGCCACCTGGAGGTCCCAGACTCCATGACCCTGAAGAGATCTGGTTCTCCTGCTGGTTCCACTGTTGTTTGTGTGGGCTCAAGAATGCTAGTGATTGAAGGTGTGGTGGAGGCTCCTTCTTTGAAAGCTTTGAAACAGAAGCTAGATGACCATCTGAGACCTGGACCACCCCCTGATGGAGGTCCAGGTCCCAACCTCCATGACCCTGGAGAAGATCTGGCTCTCCTGCTGGTCCCACTGTCATTTCGTGTGGGCTCAAGAATTCTAGTGATTGAGGAGGAGAGGAACACCATTCAACTAAAAGTTATGGTTACATCTCAAGCATGGGTCAACCCGGACCCTCCCTCCCTCCAGGTGCTTTGGACTCCAACTCCCATAATTCCTAACAGCCTCAGGGCCTTCCTTTTCCACCTCAGCTGCTTAAGTGGAAAAGAAAAAAGGAAATGGCCCGAGATTCTGACGAATTGTGGGAGTTGAAGTCCAAAACACCTGGAGGGCCCAAGTTGGCCCATACCTGTTATATAGCCGCCATTATTCCAAGCAACTCCACAGTCAATGAATTCATTTGGCATTCAGCATTTGCTCCAAGGAAACCTGTTATTGGCAGGTGCCCTAGAACCCTGCGAGATTTGCAATGTCTATTTAATTAAGTTAACTCTATCACCAATGGTGTACACGGGTGACCCATGTATTGTTGAGAAGCATAAGGAAGATGTTTAACTGAAAACAAGGCCTGTAGTTATCACGAACATGCCTCCATGAACACCTTGCCTCAGTGCTGCAGCCTCCTTTCAAATACCTTTCCTGGAGAAGCTTTCTTTAATTTTAACTTAACTCTTGGGGTTCTCTCCAGTGGAGTTGGAGCATAACATCACGCCACATCAAACAAACACAAAACACAAAGTTTGCAAGCTTGGTAGTTGATTAAATGTCCTTTGACCAGTATCTGGCCACTTGGAGTGCCTCTGGAGTTGCTGCAAGGAGGTCCTCCATGGTGCATGTGGCAGGGCTCAGGGTGCATGGCAGCAGGTGGTCAGTGGTTTGCTCTTCAAAGTTGTCCCTGGTCAAAGAGGTCCCTGGTCAAAGTCATCCTTGGTCAAGTGGTTCTTGGTCAAAGTGGTCCCTGGTCAAATGGGTCCTTGGTCAAATGGTTCTTGGCCAAGTGGTTCTTGGTCAAAGTTGTTTCTGGTCAAAGTGGTCTCTAGTCAAAGTGGTCCCTGGTCAAGCGGTCCTTGGTCAAAGTGGTCCTCAGTCAAGTAGTCCTTGGTCAAGTGGTCCCTGGTCAAATAGTCCTTGGTCAAGTGGTCCCTGGTCAAGTGATCCCTGGTCAAAGTGGTCCCTGGTCAAAGTGGTATCTGGTCAAAGTGGTTCCTGGTCAAAGTGGTCCCTGGTCAAGTAGTCCTTGGTCAAGTAGTCCTTGGTCAAAGTGGTTCCTGGTCAAAGTGGTCCCTGGTCAAGTAGTCCTTGGTCAAGTGGTCCCTGGTCAAGTGATCCCTGGTCAAAGTGGTCCTTGGTCAAAGTGGTCCCTGATCAAAGTGGTCCCTGGTCAAAGTGGTTTGGTCAAGTTGTCCCTGGTCAAAAAAAGGTTGGGAACCACTGATCTAGAGATCCCTACGGAAAACACTTATTTCAGTGTCCAACATGATTATTCGATGGTCAATGTAGTCTTTTCCCTGATTTAAACTTAATTTATCCACAGTTTTCCCATTTTTCCAGAGGTTCTTGGTCTTCAATCCCCCAAATTGTGAAGGGCTCACTGCATCCCAAATCTCATTAACAATAAACAAAACAAGACTATTCGAGGCAGAGTTGTTGTGTGTTTGAGATAGAGAACCAAGCAGGACTTTGCTAATAGCGTTATGAAGGGTAATGGCAGGAAGGAAGCATTAGAAGTCTCGGAAGACGAACGAGGAGAAGAAGAAGAAGAAGGAGAGGGCATTATGGGCAGTTTGGTTTTACCCCGCCCGCACCCTTCTTTGGAGCCGAACATAATGAAAAGGGTTCAGAAAAGCTGTTCAAGCACCTTGGAAGCAGAGATCGTATAAATCAGCGGCACCCTAAGGCGTCATGTTTATATAGACACTTAAATTTAAAATAAGAACACTCCGTCTTCATTGCAATGAACAGAGATTCAATTACTTTGAGCTTTACAGTCTGAATAATATACGGCGTGAAGCTCCGTTTTGTCCCCAAGGTATCTCTCACTCGCAGGTCATTTAAATCACCTGGAAAACAAAACAAATTAAACAGGATCCAAAAAAGAGAGAAGAAGGGTAAGAAAATTAGTCTTTTATCTTGGGTATGACTTGCAAAAGAGACAAAGCAACCTTCCATAAATACTCTGTATGTGACAGCGTGAGTGGCGCCACCTATGTATAGAACTGTTAGTTGCAAGATTTAAACTGTTGTATCATGCTTAATCCTGCCCCTTTTACCCTGTTTATGTATAGTTGTATGGATTGGTTGCTTGTAGCTGTCAATCAGTACTGTTTGGCTCCACCTCTTCCTGCAAGAGGGGAGAACTTCGTTTTTCTTCTTCATTCTGCCATCAGAGTTCGTACCAGATGGATGTGAGTAAGAGACCTGACTCTAAAGGACCCTGATTTAAGTTACCTCTTAGCACCAGTTCTGAGGTTTTTTACCCCTGGGACTCATGCTTTATGTCCAGATCGTCCTGGACAATTATTGAGGAAACCCAGGCGCCTTCAAGACGGTTCTTTTGGCACCAAAGGAAGATCCTGAGTCTTCAAACATAGGCCATATGAACTGGGGTTGTGGTTTGCTCCGGCATTCACAGCCATTGAGGAAAGAGGAAACTTGGTGAGGCTTCTCAGCTTCAAACCCCTTGGACCCAGGACTAATTGAGACTGTAACGTATGTTTTCCTTCACCCCTATAAAGTTTTCCAGCTCTTTGCTTTGAAGAAATGACTTTGTGATAAATAAAACTTATCTTGAGCTATTTACAGCGTTTTGGGTTTTTGGGAGTTCCAGTTTCCTAAAGGAGGGCAAGAAGCAATCCCCTGGGGGAAAGGTGCCACGTCCATCCCTCCTTCATTGAGAATAATAGCCCCCAGGCGCAACGGCACACCGTATCTCGCCACTTCCAACATCCTGCCCTCCCCACCTTTCCCCTCGTTGCCTCCAAAGGCAGGAAAGCGGGTTTTATTATTGCGAAAGCCGTAATATCCTTATTGCTGTCTAGGTGGAAACAAAGCCAAGGAGGTTCCTAATGAAATTCCGAAATCTGGCAACATTTTATGACTTCAGTGAGAGAATGTGGAGAAGTGATTATGAAGTCGAACGTAGTGATTGCCACGTGAGTGCTGATCCTCACTTGAAGTTATCACCAGCTAATTGGTTTCTTCAAAACGCTGTCAGAACTGGTCCTGTTATGTGAAAATATTGATGGGGCAGAAAGATCTGAGGAATCATAGAATCCTAGAATCCTAGAGTTGGAAGAGACCTCCTGGGCCATCCAGTCCAACCCCATTCTGCCAAGAAGCAGGAATATTGCATCCAAAGCACCCCTGACAGATGGCCATCCAGCCTGTTTAAAAGTTTCATTTTCCGAATGAAGCAGAGAGTGTTTGAGGACTGGGATGTCCGGAGGGAGACCAAGGGGCTTGTTTATAACACTATTGTCCTCCCAATCGTGCTATACGGCTGCGAAACGTGGACTGTCTACAGACATCAACATCACGACTGAAATACAACACCACCTGAGCTCTGCGAGTGCAGCATTTTTCCGAATGAAGCAGAGAGTGTTTGAGGACCGGTACATCCGTAGGGAGACCAAGGGGCTTGTTTATAAAGCTATTGTCCCCCCAACCCTGCTATATGCCTGCAAAACATGGACTGTCTACAGACATCAACACTGACACCGAAATACAGCACCGCCTGAGCTTTGCGAGTGCAGAATTTTTCTGAATGAAGCAGAGAGTGTTTGAGGACTGGGACATCCGTAGGGAGACCAAGGTGCTTGTCTATAAAGCTATTGTCCTCCCAACCCTGCTCTATGCCTGCGAAACATGGACTGTCTACAGACGTCACATGCAACTCCTGGAATGATTCCATCAGTGCTGCCTCAGGAAAATCCTGCAAATCTCTTGGGAAGACAGGCGGACAAACGTCAGCGTGCTGGAAGAAGCAAAGACCACCAGCATTGAAGCGATGGTCCTCCGCCATCAACTCCGCTGGATCAGCCATGTTGTCCGGATGCCCGAGCACCGTCTCCCAAAGCAGTTGCTCTACTCCGAACTCAAGAATGGAAAACAGAATGTTGGTGGACAGGAAAAGAGATTGAAAGATGGGCTCAAAGCCAACCTTAAACACTCTGCAGAGACACTGAGAACTGGGAAGCCCTGGCCCTTGAGTGCTCCAGCTGGAGGTCAGCTGTGACCAGCAGTGCTTCAGAATTTGAAGAGGCACAAATAGAGGGTGAAAGAGAGAAACGTGCCAAGAGGAAGGTGCATCAAGCCAACCCCGACTGAGACCGCCTTCCACCTGGTAACCGATGCCCTCCTCACTGCGGAAGAAGATGCAGAGCAAGAATAGGGCTCCACAGTCACCTACGGACCCACCACCAGGATACCGAACTTGGAGGACCATCATCCTCGGACTACGAAGGATCGCCTAAGTAAGTAAAAGTAACTATACAAGAAATGTTTCCTTCTTGTATTTCTGAATGGATCGTCCAAGGATTTCTGCAGCGGAATTATTTCATTAATCTTCGATTTTTCACCCACCAAAGATATGAAATAACGGTTCCAGAAGTCTTTGGACAGATAATTGCTGATTTATGGACCCGGCTGTTGATGAGCAGGGTTCGTGGTGTGTGTTTCCGAGCAAATAAGATTTATAGGATGCATCCAAGCCAGAGCATTAATAAAGATCAGATCAGACAGATCTGCTTTTTCAGTGCGATGGCAATCTGCCGCCACACAGAGCATTCCTCCAGATACGAGTCTCTCGGTTTGTGTTACAGACAGGCATCCAATGGATTAGATGTCATCAGGCAGAGCCTGCAATGCCATTAAATAAATGAGCACAGATTGGGAGATAGAGGTGACCTCTGGTCTGTCGCTTTGCCACCACAACGGGTGCCATGGTGGGGCCGAAGAGAAGAAGCTCAAGCTTGGAAAGGGAAGGAATCCTCTTTCTAAGGAAAGTCAACAAAGAGAAATGCCAATCCTGCTTAAAAGGAGACTGAAGAAGAAGGAGGTGTCCATATGGAGAACAATGCTCACCAGATGTGAAATACCTTTCCACATTTCATGGTGCAACATAGGAAAATGTGACGGTGCAAGTGGCACCACCTGTGTGTAGAACTGGGAAACACTGGCCCTTGAGCGTTCCAGCTGGAGGTCAGCTGTGACCAGCAGTGCTGCAGAATTTGAAGAGGCATGAATAGAGGGTGAAAGAGAGAAACATGCCAAGAGGAAGGTGTGTCAAGCCAAGCCCAACCAAGACCGCCTCCCACCTGGAAACCAATGCCCTCACTGTGGGAGAAGATGCAGGTCAAGAATAGGGCTCCACTAGGCTTGGGTAACCATGGAAAAATTTGGTTCTAAACTCGTTTTGTTTTTAGGGGGCCCTTGCGTTTCAATTTTTTAAATAATTCTGAAATTTTCCTTTTAAAAATTTCGAAATATACAAAATTTCATAAAATTACGAATCGATTCGTTAATGGCGGACACGATTGCGCAATATGCTAAAAAACCCTCCAAATGGGACAGGGGGAACTTCTGAAGCTTCCCTCTCCCTCTGTTGTTGACTGTTGGCGTGATAAAACAAACAACAACTATAAAACTTGCACCAGGCATGCGAAAATAATTACGAAATAATTACGAAATAATTTCGAAATAATTACGAAATAATAACAAAATAATTATGAAATAAATTGAAAAAATCTTTTCGAATCTAATTTACTCCTCACACTATTCCTGCATGGCTCAATATTGGATCATAAGCTAATTTAAATACGAATTAATAACGAATTATGAAATTAACGAATGAAACCGCCCAAGCCTAGACTCCACAGCCACCTACGAACCCACCCCCAGGACACCGAACTTGGAGGACCATCATCCTCGGACTATGAGGGATCGCCTAAGTAAGTAAGTAAGTGTAGAACTTTAAAGTGCAAAGGTTTAAACTGTATAACATGCCCATGCATGCCTAGTTTGTAAATGTATAGTTGGATTGATTGGTTATTTATAGCTGTCAATCAATGTTGTTTGCACCAGTTATATTGCTTCCTCAGCTCAATTGTTGGGCTCCACCTCTTCCTGGAGGAGGGCAGAGCTTTTCCTTTTCCATTCTACCATCAAACTTTCTATCAGATAGACGTGAGAAAGAGACTTGGCTCTAAAGCCCTTAATTAAGTTACCTCTCATCACCAATTCTAAGGTTTTTACCATTGGGACTCATGCTTCATGCCCAGATCGCCCTGGACAACGTTGAGGAGACCCAAGCGCCTTCAAGCCAGTCCTTTGGCATCAAAAGGAAGACTCCGTGCCTTCAACATAGGCCATTGGACTGGGGGTTGTGTTTGTTCCAACCTTCACAGCCATTGAGAAAAGAGGGAACAGGAAAACTCCTCAGCTGCCAAATCTTTTTGGACCCAAGACAACCGGAGACTGTAATGTATATTTCCTTTACCCCTTTGGAACTTATTGCCTTAAAGGGATAACTTTGTGAACAATGAAACCTATTTTGAGTTATCTACAGTGTTTTGGTCCTTGGGAGTTCCAGTTCTCTAAAGGAAGGCAAGAAGCAATCCCCTGGGGGAAAGATGCCACGTCTATGTCTCTTTCACTAAGAGTTATAGCCCCCAGCTGCGACAGCATAGGGAGATAGAGGTGACCTCTGGTCTGTCACTTTGCCACGACAAAGGATGCCGTGGTGGTGGGGCCGAAGAAAAGAAGTTCAAGCTTGAAAAAGGAAGGAATCCTCTTTCTAAGGAAAGTTAACAAAGAGAAATGCCAATCCTGCTGGAAAGGAGACTGAAGAAGAAGAAGGAGTCCATATGGAGCACGACGCTCACCAGGTGTGAAATACCTTTCCACATTTTCATGGATGAAAGCAATGATGGATCTGGACCAAACTTGGCACAAGCACTCAATATGCCCAAATATGAACACAGATGGAGTTTGGTGGAAATAGAATCTTGACATTTGAGAGTTGTAGCTACTGGGATTTATAGTTCACCTACAATCAAAGAGCATTCTGAATTCCATCAACGAGGGAACTGAATCAAACTTGGCACACATAGAACTCCCATGACCCACAGACAACACTAGAAGGCTTTCGTGGGCATTGACCTTGAGTTTGGGAGTTGTAGTTCACCTACATCCACAGAGCAATGTGGACTCAAACAATGATGGATCTGGACCAAACTTGGCACGAATATTCCATATGCCCAAATATAAACACAGATGGACTTTGGGGAAAATAGACCTTGACATTTGGGAGTTGTACTCACTGAGATTCACAGTTCACCTACAATCAAAGAGCATCCTGAACCCCACGAACGACAGAATCGGGGCAAACTTCCCACACAGAACCCATCATAACAACAGAAAATACTTAGGGCCATCCAATCCAACTCCCTTCATCAGGGCAAGAAAAGATAATCAAAGTCCTCCTGACACAGCTAGTTATATATATGATCAGGTCCAATTTCAAATTATAACAAATACAATGAGGGATGATATGCAAGAAGTTAAAACAAATGAAACAAAAAACTAATTGACAACTATGGAGGAATTTGGCAAGTCAAGGTTTCCAGGCTTCGTATACGTAATGCTAAGCGTGTATGTCTTCTCGTAGATGCATCATAGAGAAGCTGGGTTTGCCTCTTCCTTTTTCTGCTTGTACACAAATCCCTAATTTGTAAGTGGC
The DNA here is from genome assembly GCF_037176765.1 of Anolis sagrei. Classification (NCBI taxonomy): domain Eukaryota; kingdom Metazoa; phylum Chordata; class Lepidosauria; order Squamata; family Anolidae; genus Anolis; species Anolis sagrei. The sequence continues at coordinate 865,960 of NC_090034.1, read as the reverse complement.
GTGTTTTCCTGCGTTGATGAGATCTTCCCTACTTCCACTTAATGAGTTCACATCAGGATATCCTCTTCCCTCTTGAGTGCTGGAATGAAACAAACACAAAAACCAAAACTCTCTCTTGATCCTTTAATCCCGTTGACCTTTCTCCGTATTAGAAAACACAAAATGTTCATTGTACGTGATTGTTGCCGGCTATAACCCAATAAAAACGCTTTGCATTTAAAAATTGCTGTAATCCTCTTGCATGCATTCAGGAGACACACAAAATTTCCTTCAGCCATCTTGGGAAATGTAGTATTGGGTAGGGGGGGGGGGGTGTCGTAAACCAGCTTTAAAGGAGCCAAACACAAGTAAAAGGTCCAAACAAGATTTATTAATGTAACAAAAATACCTTAGAAACACTTAACTCAGTGTATCTAGCAAGAAAACAAAGTCTGTAGCAAACTGCTATGCAAAAAACACAACTTGTGTAGCCTGTTGTCGACCTTTGCAACCCGAAAGACAGTTGCATCTGTCAAGTAGGAAAATTAGGTACCACCTTAAAAAAGTGTGGGGAGGCTAAATTAACTAATTCATGAGGCCATAAAAAAAGACTCCAGCAAAGCATTCCAGCGGGGAAGCATGCGGGGAATGCGGAAGTGCTTCATCAGCATCGCAGATGGACGAGGAAAGAGACAGCTCCCCTGGAGGCCAGAAAAAGTGAAATAGCCTCTGTGTATGTCTGTATATGTTGTATGTCAAAATTGGCATTGAATGTTTGCCATATATGTGTACACTGTAATCCGCCCTGAGTCCCCTGCGGGGTGAGGAGAAGGGCGGAATAGAAAATCTGTAAATAAATAATAAATAAACTTGTAAAATAATCCAGATTATTCTGGAATATAATCCGGTATAACAAAAGTTCAAGCAAACTGCTTCAAAATCGCAAAGTAAACAAAACACAAGGGAGCAAGGTGGGAGCAAGCAAAAACGTGGTCAGGAAACAGTCCAAAGTCGAGGCACATCCAAAAGTAGAAGTTTGAGTCCAAAACGCGATGTCGTCGTCCAAAAACAATCCGAAGTCAGCAAAGAGTAGAAGTCAGCACTTACAGGATTCCGGTCAATAGAAGCATGGAAACACAGCGATCTGCAGTCTCAGGACCCAAGGCGAAAGTAATGGCAGCAACAAAGTCCCAAGCCCAAATACAACACTTTGCCTACTGCAAAGTCCCCAATGTTTGATACCTTCTTTTATCCTATAACTCATCATCAGATGATGAACTGCTCTCCACCCTGTCGTCATCGCTCTCAGGTGCTTTAGCTTCCACAGCTGCTCGCCATCGCCTATCCCTCCAACTTTTCCAGCGCCTATCAAGACTTAGATCACCCCATGTCTAGGTCTAGGTCCAGGGAAGTCATGCTCCCCATGCTCTATATTCCGCCTTGGTTAGACCACTTTACCTGGAATATAGTGTCCAATTCTGGGCACCACAATTCAAGAGAGATATTGACTCTAAGCTGGAATGTGTCCAGAGAAGGTTGACTAAAATGATCAAGGGTCTGGAGAACAAGCCCTATGAGGAGTGGCTTAAGGAGCTGGGCATGTTTAGCCTGAAGAAGAGAAGGCTGAGAGGAGACATGATGACAGCCATGGATAAATATGTGAGAGGAAGCCACAGGGAGGAGAGGAAGGAGCAAGCTTGTTTACTGCTTCCTTTGAGACTAGGACACAATGGAACAATGGCTTCAAACTACAAGAGAGGAGATTCCATCTGAACACGAGGAAGAACTTCCTGACTGTGAGAGCCGTTCAGCAGTGGAACTCTCTGCCCCGGAGGGAGTGCAATGGAGGCTCCTTCTTTGGAAGCTTTTAAACAGAGGCTGGATGGCCATCTGTCAGGGGTGCTTTGAATGCAATATTCCTGCTTCTTGGCAGAATGGGGTTGGACTGGATGGCCCAGGAGGTCTCTTCCAACTCTTTGATTCCATCATTCAATGATTGAGGTCCTGGGTTTGAGCCTGCCACTTTTGGACTCTCGCTTGCTGAGGTAAGGTCACATGTACAAGAAGTCATATACAAGAAGTCAAGGGTCAAATTGCTAGAGGTGTATTCATACTGTAGAATTATAGCCGTTAGACAGAGTATCACCTGCTAAGGAATTCTGGGATTTGTAGTTTATTCCTCTGAGTCTGCTATAATTCTACAGTATGGATACAGCTCTATTGATTTGATCCTTGACTGGGTTGTTGTAGGTTTTTTCAGGATATATGGCCATGTTCTAGAGGCATTTTCTCCTGACGTTTCGCCTGCATCTATGACAAGCATCCCCAGAGGTTGTGAGGACATGGCCATAGATCAGTGGTTCTCAACCTTGCTAATGCTGTGACCCCTTAATACAGTCCCTCATGTGGTGGTGACCCCCAACCATACTATTGTTTTCGTTGCTACTTCATATCTGCAATTTTGCTACTGTTATGAATCATAATGTAAATATCTGATATGTTGGATGTATTTTCTTTCACTGGACCAAATTTGGCACAAATACCAAATACGCCCAAATTTGAATACTGGTGTGGTTGGGAGCGGATTGGTTTTGTCATCTGGGAATTGTAGTTCCTGGGATTTATAGTTCACCTACACTCAAAGAGCATTCTGAACTCCACCAACGACGGAATTGAACCACACTTGGCCCACAGAACTCTCATGACCAACAGAAAATACTGGAAGGTTTTGGTGGGCATTGACCTTGAGTTTTGGAGTTGTAGTTCACCTACAGCCACTCAAACAATGACGAATCTGAACCAAACTCAGCACAATCACCCAATATGCCCACCTCAAACACTGGCGGGGTTTGGGAAAAATAGGCCTTGTCATTTGGGAGTGGTTGTTGCTGGGATTTATAGTTCACCTACAATCAAAGAGCCCCTTGAACCCAAACAGTGATAGAGTTGGGCCAAACTTCCCACACAGAGCCCCCATGACCAATAGAAAATACTGGAGGGATTCGGGAGGAATTGACAGTGATTTAGGAGAGATGTAGTTCACCTACCTCCAGAGAGCACTGTGTTCCAAACACCATCAGAAATATGTGTTTTCTGATGGTCTTTGGTGACCTCTCTGACACCCCTTTGTGACCCCCTCAGGGGTCACGACCCCCAGGTTGAGAAACACTGCCATAGATGCAGGTGAAACGTCAGGAGAGAATGCCTCTAGAACATGGCCATATAGCCCGAAAAAACCTACAACAACACAGTGATTCCAGCCATGAAAGCCTTCGACAATACATTGATCCTTGACTCTGAGTCAGAGAGCTCTGGCATCACAACAAAGTACAAATCTCAATGGCGCTCTGTCTTGAACATGTAGGTCCATGATGGCGAACCTATGACACACGTGTCAGTACTGACACGCGTAGCCATTTCTACTGACACACGGCCCGCCCGCTAGTCAGCTGCTGCTTCAGTAAGTTCTATATGACAAGTTTATTTCAATTCAGTGGTTGTTGGAGTTTGGAATGCTTTTTAATGGCAGAGAAATTATACAGCCCAGCAACACCCAAATGTCAAGGCTGGACTAGATGACCTTTGGGGCTCCCTTCCAACTGCCTGAGTCTTATAACAATAATAATAATAATAATGCATAGTAATGTAATAATAATTTTATCTTCCTACCTGGCAGAAGGGGGCTGAGCTAGATGACCTTTGGGGCTCCCTTCTAACTGCCTGAATCTTATAACAACAATAATAATAATGCATAGTAATGTAATAATAATTTTATCTTCCTACCTGGCAGAAGGGGGCTGGGCTAGATGACCTTTGGGGCTCCCTTCTAACTGCCTGAGTCTTATAACAATAATAATGCATAGTAATGGAATGTTTTGGTTTATTAAATATAGTTATATATTACAATTATTTTTTTTTGGTTATTTATACTAAATATTGCAAAATTATGGGTTTTTTTCTTGAAGTGACACACCACCTGAATTATGTTCTGGTTTTTGGCGAATTTTGACACACCACGCTCAAAAGGTTGCCCATCACTGATGTAGGTCCTCCAAACTAACTCTGGTGGACGCTGCCCTGGGAGACCTAGAATAGATTAATCGAATCCACAAAAGTGAAACCTGCAAACATCGGGAGAACTAACTGTCCTGGCTTCTGATTATATTGTGTCCCTGACTTTGGAGATCTGTTGGATCAAGGCTGCCTTTGGACTGGGTCCATCTCCGTCCATTTGGGCCAAAGTCACCCCTCTTGTATGATTGTCTGCAGAGCATCGTCCTTGCTTGAATTTGACAGGAAGGCGAGACGCAGCCCTGAAGCTCTCTCACCACAAAGTACATAGAGTACGTTCCATCTGCTCCGCATGTGCCAAGAAGAAGAGCCTGGCATTTTAGGAGAAGAAGAAGCATGGAGAGAAAGAGGGGAATGGGCCTCCGCGGAGCCATCCTGCCTCCCTGATTAAAACGAATCCTCAGGCAATGCCACCAGCCGCCAAGCCTGGCTAGAGAAGGGATGGCGGGGAAGGAATCAAAGGACGCCACTGTGTTTGTGTGTGGAGGTGTGTGGAGGAGGGCAAGGAACAGCACATTCGGTAACCGAGCGGCATCTGGGGAAAAACCACCGGTCAAACCATGTCTGATTCAGCAGACACGGAGGAGAAAACAACCGGCAGAAACCGCTGCGTCCAGTCCCAACTGCCATCCCTTTTGACTCCTGCTTGGCTGGAATTGACCACCAGTTTAATATATCCCATTCATTACCACATTTGGGTGACCTGCAATGCTCCAGTGGGATTCCTTCCTTCCCAGGTAATAATCCTCAGAGCTCGGGATGCTTGTCTGTTCTTGAGATGAAAAGCACATGTCTGTGTTTTGGATGGGTTGGGGATCAGCCGGTTTTCCCTGTAATAGGCAGTGAGAGCACCTAGAGCTTCGGAGAGCTTCTGTTCAACCATCTCAAAGCTCCCTGCTTGAGCGGTGATGGCACGATCGTCGGCATAGATGAAGCTCTCTGTCCCTTCTGGCAGTGGCCAGATGTTGAACATGGATGGAGCAAGCACGCTTCCCTGAGGCAGGCCGTTCTTCTGTTTCCGCCATCTGCTTCTCCGGCACTGGAACTCAACAAAAAAGCTCCTGTTCTGTAGCAGGTTTCCATGTCTGTGTTTTAGATGGATTAGGTATCAGCTGGTTTCCCCTGTAATAGGCAGTAAGAGCACCTAGAGCTTCGGAGAGCTTCTGTTCAACCCTCTCAAGGCTCCCTGCTTGAGCGGTAATGGCACGATCATCAGCATATATTATTATTATTATTATTATTATTATTATTATTTATACCCCGCAAAATCTCCCGAAGGACTTGATGCGGCTTATAACGGCCAAGGCCGCCAACAAACAACAACATACAAATATACATAGGCAAAAAACTCATAGGCAAATAATAAAACATCAAGCAATGACAATAAAACACTAAAACCAATGACACATGACGCATTTAAAACCTGGACAAAAATTTAAAAGTGCTGAGCCCGACAGGTAATATATATAGAGGTATTTGACGGTAGGTGCAATGTGCAGATAATCCTGAATCTCTAGCCAAGTGCGTTTGGGACTGGAAGCCAGGAGTTTCCTATTCTGGGAAGGCACACTGGAACAGCCAGGTTTTCGGGCGCTTCCTAAAGACTGCCAATGTTGGGGCTTGTCTGATGTCCTTAGGGAGAGAGTTCCAGAGTTGGGGGGCCACCACAGAGAAGGCCCTGTCCCTCATCCCCACCAAACATGCCTGCGACGCAGGTGGGATCATGAGCAGGGCCTCTCCAGATGATCGGAGGGAGCATACGGGTTCATAAATGGAGATACGGTCATGCAGGTAGGCAGGTCCCAAACCGTTTAGGGCTTTGTAGGTGAGTACCTGCACCTTGAATTGGGCTCGGAAAATAAACGGCAGCCAGTGGAGCTCCTTGAACAGGAGGGTTGACCTCTCTCTGTAAGGAGCGCCAGTTAACTTCCTGGCCACCGCCCGCTGGACTAGCTGAAATTTCTGAGCCGTTTTCAAGGGCAGCCCCACATAGAGCACATTACAGTAGTCCAATCTAAAGGTGACCAAGGCATGGACCACCCTGGCCAGATCAGCCTTCAGTCTCAATTGTGCAAAGGCCCTCCCAGACACCACCGACGCCTGAGCCTCAAGCGTAAGAGATGAATCCAGGAGGACACCCAAACTGCAGACCTGTGGCTTCAGGGGGAGTGCAACCCCATCCAGCATAGGTTGCCACCCTATACCCCGGTCTGGCTTACGATTGACCAGGAGGACCTCTGTCTTGTCGGGATTGATCTTCAGCTTGTTCGTCCTCATCCAGATGGACACAGCGGCCAGGCACTCGTCCAGCACCCAAGAGGCCTCCTTGGAATTGGGTGGAGAAGAGTAGTAGAGTTGTGTGTCATCTGCGTAGAGGTGGCACCTAACTCCAAAACTCCGGATGACCTCTCTCAGCGGTTTCATGTAGATGTTAAAGAGCATGGGAGACAGAATGGAGCCTTGCGGGACCCCACAGGTCAAAGGCCAGGGATCCGAGCAGGCGTCTCCCAGCTTCACCATCTGGGAACGACCCTCCAGGAAGGACCGGAGCCACGACAAGACCATGCCCCCAAGACCCATCCCAGAGAGCCGTCCCAGAAGGATACCATGATCGATGGTATCGAAAGCCGCTGAGATGTCCAAGAGGACCAACAGGGTCACACTCTGTTTAGATGGGTTGGGGATCAGCTGTAGTAGGCAGTAAGGGCACCTAGAGCTTCGGAGAGCTTCTCTTTAACCATCTCAAAGCTCCCTGCTTGAGCGATAATGGCACGATCATCAGCGTAGATGAAACTCTCTGTCCCTTCTGGCAGTGGCTGGTCATTTGTGTAGATGTTGAACATGGATGGAGCAAGCACGCTCCCCTGAGGCAGGCCGTTCTGAAGCAGACTGTGCTTGTTGTTCCCCGATTGTCACAATCATGTCTGGTGGGGACAAGGGACAGGGCCTTTTCTGTGGTGGCCCCTTGGCTATGGAGCTCCCTCCCAAGTGAAATTAGATCTGCTGCATCCCAGGACCAGGACATCCATAGGGAGACCAAGGGGCTTGTTGATAAAGCCGTTGTCCTCCCAACTCTGCTATACTCCTCCAAGATGTGGACTGTCTACAGACATCAACATTGAGACTGAAATGCAACACCGCCTGAGCTCTGCGAGTGCAGCGTATTTCCAAATAAAGCAGAGAGTGTTTGTGGAATGGGACATCCGTAGGGAGACCAAGGAGCTTGTTTATAAAGCTATTGTCCTCCCAACCCTGCTCTATGCCTGCAAGATGTGGACTGTCTACAGACAGTCCTTCCTCTTGAAGTTCCAGCAGATTGGAGGAGGGCCAATGTGGTCCCAATCTTCAAGAAGGGAAAAAAGGATGACCCAAACAATGACCAATGTCCGGTCAGCCTCACGTCGATACCGGGCAAGATTCTGGAAAAGATTGTGAAGGAAGCGGTCTGCAAACACTTAGAAACAAATGCAGTCATCGCTAATAGTCAACATGGATTTATCAAAAACAAGTCATGCCAGACTCATCTGATCTCTTTCTTCGATAGAGCTACAAGCTGGGTAGATGCGGGGAATGATGCCGTGGATGGAGCGTACCTGGATTTCAGGAAGGCCTTCTTGGACAAGGTCCCCCATGACCTTCTGGCAAGGAAACTAGTCCAATGTGGGCGAGGCAAAACTACGGTGAGGTGGATCTGTAATTGGTTAAGTGGACGAACACAGAGAGTGCTCACTAATGCTTCCTCCTCTTCATCTTGGAAAGAAGTGACAAGTGGAGTGCCGCAGGGTTCCGTCCTGGGCCCGGTCCTGTTCAGGATCTTTATTAATGACTCCTAGATGAAGGGCTAGAAGGCAGGATCATCAAGTTTGCAGACGACACCAAATTGGGAGGGAGAGCCAATAGTCCAGAGGACAGGAGCAGAATTCAAAATGATCTTGACAGATTAGAGAGATGATTGGCCAAAACTAACCAAATGAAGTTCAACAGTGACAAATGCAAGATACTCCACTTTGGCAGAAAAAACGAAATGCAAAGATACAGAATGGGGGACAATGCCTGGCTCGAGAGCAGGACGTGTGAAAAAGATCTTGGAGTCCTCGTGGACAACAAGTTAAACATGAGCCAGGAATGTGATGTGGCGGCAAAAAAAGCCAATGGGATTTTGGCCTGCATCAAGAGGAGCCTAGTGTCTAGATCTAAGGAAGTCATGACACCCCTCTATTCTGCTTTGGTTAGACCACACCTGGAATATTGTGTCCAATTCTGGGCACCACAATTCAAGAGAGATATTGACTCCAAGCTGGAATGTGTCCAGAGGAGGGCGACTCAAATGATCAAGGGTCTGGAGAACAAGCCCTATGAGGAGCGGCTTAAGGAGCTGGGCATGTTTAGCCTGCAGAAGAGAAGGCTGAGAGGAGACATGATGACAGCTATGTATAAATATGTGAGAGGAAGCCACAGGGAGGAGGAGGGAGCAAGCTTGTTTTCTGCTTCCTTGGAGACTAGGACGCGGAACAACGAAACAATTACGAAACAATTACGAAATGAATTGGAAAAGTTCATTTCATTTTTTAGTTGCTCCTGAATGGTTCAATATCGCTTCGTTGTAAAAAAAATAACGAATTAATAACTAATTACGAAATTAACGAACGAAATCGCCCAGCCCTAATACACACCAAACTGACCAGGGCTTAACCCTTATTATCCAGCCTGGCGTCCTTGCCCATAGCAAAACTACAAGTTACTATCTCTTATGGGGGGGGGGGGTCATGTTCGACTTCAACATGTGGAACTGTATTAAGGGGTCACAACATTAAGAAGGTTGAGAAACACTGCCTTAGGGTCTCTTCCAACACTGGGGTTCTCTGGATCGATGTCCCGGTGATGTGCAACCCTGGACCCATCTGAATTCCCCACAGGTTCTTTACTCTTTCCCTGATCCTACAATAGCAAGCGATCTCGCTCTCTCTCTGTTTACTCTCCTCTCAGGCACCCAACCCGCCTGAAAAACGTCTCTTTTCTATTAAGAGTTCCATCAATAGACGCTCAGGAATGTTGACAGAAACACAGAAGGTATTTCAGAGGGATTGAGCATTGTAATTTGTGGGAACAGATTTCCCTCGCCCCCCTTTCCTCCGCCCCCACGTGTGTCTCGCAGTTAATGCGTCGTCCTCGTTTGAGAATGGATTGTTATTTTCCCTCCTTTAATTCTAAGCTTTGCTTTTCATTTCCTTCCTCTTGTTGTGGTTTCTCTCTCTATTGAGAGCTCTTGGCTTGAGGATGTTTGCAATGAACTTTTCCTCCCCTTCCTTCCAACAGCATCGCAGGAGGAATTGCTTCTTACGTTTCCTCTCCATAGGAAATGCGGGGAAAGCTTTTCAAGCTTGCGATTGTCATGACTTACTTACTTATCGATCCCTCATTGTCCGAGTAGGATTGACCTCCAGGGTGGGAGCCCTCTTCTTGACCTGCATCTTCTCCTGCAGTGAGGACATCGGTTTCCAGGTGGAAGGTGGTCTCGGTCAGGGTTGGCTTGATGCGCTTTCCTCTTGGCACATTTCTCCCTTTCGCCCTCCATTCGTGCCTCTTCAAATTCTGCAGCACTGCTGGTCACAGTTGACCTCCAGCTGGAGTACTCAAGGGCCAGGGCTTCCCAGTTCTCCGTGTGTACGCCAGAGTTTTTAAGGTTGGCTTTGAGCCCGTCTTTTCCACCAACATTCCATTTTCCATTCTTGAGTTCGGAGTAGAGCAACTGTTTTGGGAGACAGTGGTCGGGCATCCAGATAACATGGCCAGTCCAGTGGAGTTGATGGCGGAGGACCATTGCTTCAGTGCTGGTGGTCTTTGCATCTTCTTCCAGCATGCTCACATTTCCTCGCTTGTCTTCCCAAGAGATTTGCAGGATTTTCCAGAGGCAACGCTGATGGAATTGTTCCAGGAGTTGCATGTGACGTCTGTAGACAGTCCACGTTTTGCAGGTGTATAGCAGGTTTGGGAGGACAATAGCTTTGCAAACAAGCACCTTGGTCTCCCTACGGATGTCTCACTCCTCAAACACTCTTTGCTTTATTTGGAAATATGCTGCACTTGCAGAGCTCAGTCTCAATGTTGATCATAGAATCATAGAATCATAGAATCATAGAATCAAAGAGTTGGAAGAGACCTCCTGGGCCATCCAGTCCAACCCCATTCTGCCAAGAAGCAGGAATATTGCATTCAAATCACCCCTGACAGATGGCCATCCAGCCCCTGTTTAAAAGCTTCCAAAGAAGGAGCGTCCACCATACTCTGGGGCAGAGAGTTCCACTGCTGAACGGCTCTCACAGTCAGAAAGTTCTTCCTAATGTTCAGATGGAATCTCCTCTCTTGTAGTTTGAAGCCATTGTTCCCTTGCGTCCTAGTCTCCAAGGAAGCAGAAAGGAAGCTCGCTCCCCCCTCCCCCCCTGTGGCTTCCTCTCACATATTTATACATGGCCCTCATCATATCTCCTCTCAGCCTTCTCTTCTTCAGGCTAAACATGCCCAGCTCTTTAAGCCGCTCCTCATAGGGCTTGTTCTCCAGACCCTTGATCATTTTAGTTGCCCTCCTCTGGACACATTCCAGCTTGTCAATATCTCTCTTGAATTGTGGTGCCCAGATTTGGACACAATATTCCAGGTATGGTCTAACCAGAGCAGAATAGAGCATGGGGAGCATGACTTCCCTGGATCTAGACACTAGGCTCCTCTTGATGCAGGCCAAAATCCCATTGGCTTTTTTCGCCGCCACATCGCATTCCTGGCTCATGTTCACTTTCCTCCCCACGAGGACTCCAAGATCTTTGTCACACGTACTGCTCTCGAGTCAGGCGTCCCCCATTCTGTATCTTTGCATTTCATTTTTTCTGCCAAAGTGGAGTATCTTACATTTGTCCCTGTTGAACTTCATTTTGTTAGTTTTGGCCCTTCATCTCTCTAATCTGTCAAGATCCCTTTGAGTCCTGCTCCTGTCCTCTGGAGTCTTGGCTCTCCCTCCCCATTTGGTCCCGTCTCCAAACTTGATGATCCTGCCTTCTAGCCCTTCATCTAAGTCGTTAATAAAGATGTTGAACAGGACCGGGCCCAGGACGGAACCCTGCTGATGGCACTCCACTCGTCACTTCTTTCCAGGATGAAGAGGAAGCATTAGTGAGCACTCTCTGTGTTCGTCCACTTAACCAATTCCAGATCCCCCTCACCGTAGTTTTGCCTCGCCCACCTTGGACTCGTTTCCTTGCCAGAAGGTCATGGGGGACCTTGTCGAAGAAGGCCTTCCTGACATCCAGACACGCTCCATCCACGGCATCATTCCCCGCATCTACCCAGCTTGTAACTCTATCGAAGAAAGAGATCAGATGAGTCTGGCATGACTTGTTTTGGATAAATCCATGTTGACTATTAGCGATGAACGCATTCCTTTCTAAGTGTTTGCAGACCGCTTCCCTGACCATCTTTGGTGCGAATTAATCCAGTGGTTTTTGAGTTACATTAATCCCACAAACGAACATTACATTTTTATTTATCTGGATGAAGGTTAATACCAGAGGGAGAGAGAGCATGGCTACTACACATTGCAGGGTGCAAAGGAAGAGAGATGCTCACACCTGCTTGGTTCCAGAGCACATTTTAGCTGCATGTCTCATTTTCCTAAGTCCAGACATCCCCATTTTTCCATTTTTCTAAGTGTCACATTTGGAATGGCACTTTAGAAAAAAAAACCAGGGCTCTTCAATGAGACTTTCCTTTCCAAAGCCATTTTTCTGGAGGCCTAAATATTTATTTGTTGTGGTGTCAGCCACCGAGGCGTGCAATGGAATGGCTAAACGGGGGAGCGAGAGGAGGGGAAGTGTCCCCGGAGAACAGCAGCGCCATCATCGTAGTTGCCGTTGCCTCTCGCCGCTTTGCAGGGGATTAAAGGGGATTAGAGGACGTCGTCGCTACAAAGTCATATCGCTCCAACCCCATTTTTCTCCGGCGCGTGATGTCGTGCTCGGCTGAGTCCATTCTTCTCCTTGCTCTTTCCCTCATTGAAATGTTTCAGTCGTTTCTTATTCCCTTCATAATTATTTTCCCCTTCCTCTGAGCATGTCCAGATGGCAGAAGGTTGGGTCATGGCGATAGTTGCGCATCGCAGGAGCATCAACGAGACTCTCTCAGGTTGGAAGGTCACCTCTCTTCTATGAGCAATGGTTCAAAATGGTTCTAAAGTACTTGCAAAACTATAGTTATGGTGGTGAAAATTTCAGAACTCTGACAAAACTTTCAAAATTTAATTATTATTTCATTATTGACGATTTTGATGACAGAACCAATTGGGAGGAGAGCAATGACCCATCTCAATAAAATAGTCAAGAGTGGAGACATCACACTGGCAATGAAGTGTAGTCAAAGCAATTGTATTCCCTGTAGTAACCTATGGTCAAAGCAATTGTATTCCCTGTAGTAACCTATGGTCAAAGCAATTGGATTCCCTGTAGTAACCTATGGTCAAAGCAATTGTATTCCCTCTAGTAATCTATGGTCAAAGCAATTGTATTCCCTCTAGTAACCTATGGTCAAAGCAATTGTATTCCCTCTAGTAACTTATGGTCAAAGCAATTGTATTCCCTGTAGTAACCTATGGTCAAAGCAATTGTATTCCCTGTAGTAACCTATGGTCAAAGCAATTGTATTCCCTGTCGTAACCTATGGTCAAAGCAATTGTATTCCCTGTAGTAACCTATGGTCAAAGCAATTATATTCCCTGTAGTAACCTATGGTCAAAGCAATTGTATTCCCTGTAGTAACCTATGGTCAAAGCAATTGTATTCCCTGTAGTAACCTATGGTCAAAGCAATTGGATTCCCTGTAGTAACCTATGGTCAAAGCAATTGTATTCCCTGTAGTAACCAAGGTCAAAGCAATTATATTCCCTGTAGTAACCTATGGTCAAAGCAATTGTATTCCCTGTAGTAACCAAGGTCAAAGCAATTATATTCCCTGTAGTAACCTATGGTCAAAGCAATTGTATTCCCTGTAGTAACCTATGGTCAAAGCAATTGTATTCCCTGTAGTAACCTATGGTCAAAGCAATTGTATTCCCTGTAGTAACCTATGGATGTGAGAGCTGGACCATAAGGAAGGCTTTTGAACTGTGTTGCTGGAGGAAAGGGCTGAGAGTGCCTTGTACCGTGAGAAGACCCAACCAGTCCATACTTCAGGAAATAAAGCCCAACTGCTCATTGGACGGAAGGATAGTAGAAGCAAAGATGAAGTCCTTTGGCCACATCATGAGGAGACAGGAACGCTTAGAGAAGGAAATGAGGCTGGGGATAATGGAAGGAATAAGGAAGAGGGGCTGACCAGGGGCAAGTGACCATGTGCTCCTGCAATTTGAGGTACAAAGGAAGGCCGAAACTAAGACAAGTCAAACCCGCATTTTGGACTTTAGGAGAGCTGATTTCCAAAAAATGAAGGAAACGCTGAGCAGCATTCCGTGGACACAGATACTAAAAGACAAGGGAGTTACGGATGGATGGGAATTTCTCAAGAGTGAAATACTCAAGGCGCAATTGCAAACCGTGCCAACAAAGAGAAAAAATAGGACAAGTGCAAAGAAGCCAGAATGGATGTCCAAAGAACTTCTAACTGTGCTAAGACACAAAAGAGACATGCACAAGAAGTGGAAAAAGGGAGAAATCACCAAAGAAGAATTCAAACAAATAGCCAACACCTGTAGGGAAAAGGTCCGCAAGGCTAAAGCAAAAAACGAGCTCAGACTTGCCAGGGACATTAAAAACAATAAAAAGGGCTTCTATTCTTATGTCAGTAGAAAAAGGAAAAACAAGGAGGCGATAGGACCTCTTCGAGGAGAAGATGGGGCAATGCTGACAGGGGATGATAGGGAAAAGGCAGAACTACTTAATGCCTTCTTTGCCTCGGTCTTCTCACAAAAAGAGAGTCTTCAACCTCAGCAAGATGGAGTGGATGAGGGATTGGAGGACATCCAACCCCAAATTGGGAAAGAAGTCGTCCAGGAATACCTGGCCGCTCTCAATGAGTTCAAGTCCCCTTTCAGGGCCAGATCAACTACACCCAAGAGTACTGAAGGAACTAGCGGAAGTCATTTCGGAACCATTGGCAACCATCTTTGAGAGTTCTTGGAGAACGGGAGAAGTTCCAGCAGATTGGAGGAGGGCCAATGTGGTCCCAATCTTCAAGAAGGGAAAAAAGGATGACCCAAACAATGACCAATGTCCGGTCAGCCTCACGTCGATACCGGGCAAGATTCTGGAAAAGATTGTTAAGGAAGCGGTCTGCAAACACTTAGAAACAAATGCAGTCATCGCTAATAGTCAACATGGATTTATCAAAAACAAGTCATGCCAGACTAATCTGATCTCTTTCTTCGATAGAGCTACAAGCTGGGTAGATGCGGGGAATGATGCCGTGGATGTAGCGTACCTGGATTTCAGGAAGGCCTTCTTGGACAAGGTCCCCCATGACCTTCTGGCAAGGAAACTAGTCCAATGTGGGCAAAGGAAAACTACGGTGAGGTGGATCTGTAATTGGTTAAGTGGACGAACACAGAGAGTGCTCACTAATGCTTCCTCTTCATCTTGGAAAGAAGTGACAAGTGGAGTGCCACAAGCAGGGTTCCCCCCTGGGCCCGGTCCTGTTCAACATCTTTATTAATGACTTAGATGAAGGGCTAGAAGGCAGGATCATCAAGTTTGCAGACGACACCAAATTGGGAGGGAGAGCCAATAGTCCAGAGGACAGGAGCAGGATTCAAAACGATCTTGACAGATTAGAGAGATGGGCCAAAACTAACAAAATGAAGTTCAACAGGGACAAATGCAAGATACTCCACTTTGGCAGAAAAAATGAAATGCAAAGATACAGAATGGGGGACAATGCCTGGCTCGAGAGCAGTACGTGTGAAAAAGATCTTGGAGTCCTCGTGGACAGGAAGTTAAACATGAGCCAACAATGTGATGTGGCGGCAAAAAAAGCCAATGGGATTTTGGCCTCAGGCATCAATAGGAGCATAGTGTCTAGATCTAAGGAAGTCATGCTACCCCTCTATTCTGCTTTGGTTAGACCACATCTGGAATATTGTGTCCAATTCTGGGCACCACAATTCAAGAGAGATATTGACAAGCTGGAATGTGTCCAGAGGAGGGCGACTAAAATGATCAAGGGTCTGGAGAACAAGCCCTATGAGGAGCGGCTTAGGGAACTGGGCATGTTTAGCCTGAAGAAGAGAAGGCTGAGAGGAGACATGATGAGGTTCATGGATAAATATGTGAGAGGAAGCCACAGGGAGGAGGAGGGAGCAAGCTTGTTTTCTGCTTCCCTGGAGACTAGGACGCAATGGAACAATGGCTTCAAACTACAAGAGAGGAGATTCCATCTGAACATGAGGAAGAACTTCCTGACTGGGAGAGCCGTTCAGCAGTGGAACTCTCTGCCCCGGGGGAGTGTGGTGGAGGCTCCTTCTTTGGAGGCTTTGAAACAGAGGCTGGATGGCCGTCTGTCAGGGGTGCTTTAGATGATATATTCCTGCTTCTTGGCAGAATGGGGTTGGACTGGATGAGGGCCCAGGAGGTCTCTTCCAACTCTTTGATTCTAGGATTCTATTATTGGTCCTGGGTTTGAGCCTGCCACTTTTGGACTCTTGCTTGCTGAGGTAAGGTTGCATATACAAGAAGTCATATACAAGAAGTCAAGGGTCAAATTGCTAGAGGTGTATTCATACTGTAGAATTATAGCCATTAGACAGGGTATCACTTGCTAAGGAATTCTGGGATTTGTAGTTTATCCCTCTGAGTCTGCTATAATTCTTCAGTATGGATACAGCTCTATCAATTTGATCCTTGACTGGGTTATTGTAGGTTTTTTCAGGCTATATGGCCATGTTCTAGAGGCCTTCTCTCCTGACATTTCACCTGCATCTATGACAAGCATCCCCATGAGGACATGGCCATAGATGCAGGTGAGGCTGGATGGCCATCTGTCAGGGGTGATTTGAATGCAATATTCCTGCTTCTTGGTAGAATGGGGTTGGACTGGATGATGGCCCAGGAGGTCTCCTCCAACTCCAGGATTCTATAATTCTATGACCAAGGGCAAAATGGATGGATGGATGGATGGCATCCTTGAAGGGACTGGCTGGACCTTGAAGGAGCTGCGGGTGGCCACGGCCAACAGGGAGCTCTGGCCTGGGATGGTCCAGGAGGTCACCAAGAGACTCCCATTTTTAGGGTTGCCATAAGTCAAACATTATTTGAAGGCAGTCAACCATAAAGTTTATCCCACTAGAAGGAAATAGTAGGTGAGATCTTTCCTGAGCTGCTGCGGAGACAGAAAATGTCCACATTGGGAACTCATTTCTCCAAGTGGTGATGTCCTTCCTACGATGCTAGCTGCTGTTTGGCCTCCAAGTGTCTGGCTAGGATTGGTTACGCTTCATCTCCAAGCAGTGGAGGAGGAGGTGTTTCTGGGTTTCCTTGAAGGCCCCTCCAAGGCCATGATTATTTGATGTGACGTGCCTTCAGATCACAGCCTGGGGTGTGTGTGTGTACACTTGGCCCGTCCCTTATGGAAAGAACAGGCTGTTGATTCAGGCAAATGGCCTGTTGGTGCACAGAGACAACCAAGCCTTGTCTGACGCCTGTGGTTTCTCCTAGTCACTCATCTGAAGCCATCACCACCACCACCACCGCCTGCAGAGGAGTCTTGAGAAGACCTCCAGAGGAGGATGGAAACATTCCAGGGATTGTGTTTGGGTGAACTGCATTGGGCTGAAGATGTTCTCCCTGGGAAGCTCTCCTCCAGTGTGACTTTAGGGTCTCCTTGAGGCCCTCCAGAGTCAGACTGTTCGGATTTGTGGGGGTCAAAGTCCAAAACACTTGGAGGATCCACGTTTGCCCATGCCTGACCTGCTTCCTCTAGTTGTGTAGGAAGACCTAGTTGTTGTTTATTCATTCAGTTGCTTCCAACTCTTTGTGACCTCCTGGACCAGCCCAGGCCAGAGCTCCCTGTCAACCATCACCACCCCCAGGGTCTCCTTCAGAGTCAAGCTAGTCACTTCAAGAATACTATCCATCCATCTTGCCCTTGGTTGGCCCCTCTTCCTTTTTCCTTCCCTTTCCCCCAGCATCATCGTCTTCTCCAAGCTTTCCTGCCTTCTCATGATGTGGCCAAAGGACTTCCTCTTTGCTTGTACTATCCTTCCCTCCAATGAGTAGTCAGGCTTTATTTCCTGGAGGATGGACTGTCTTCTCCTGATGTGGCCAAAGGACTTTCTCTTTGCTTCTACTATCCTTCCTTCCAATGAGTAGTCAGGCTTTATTTCCTGGAGGATGGACTGTCTTCTCCTGATGTGGCCAAAGGACTTTCTCTTTGCTTCTACTATCCTTCCTTCCAATGAGTAGTCAGGCTTTAATTCCTGGAGGATGGACTGTCTTCTCATGATGTGGCCAAAGGACTTCCTCTTGGCCTCTCATCTCCTTCCCTCCAATGAGCAGTTGAGCTTTATTTCCTGGAGGATGGACTGGTTGGATCTTCTCATGGTCCAAGGCACTCTCAGCATTTTCCTCCAACACCACAGCTCAAAAGCATCTCTGTTCCTTCACTCAGCCTTCCTTCTGGTCCAGCTCTCACATCCATAGGTTACTACAGGGAAGACCTAGATATTTCTATAGAGAAGACCTGTCCAGGAGTCTCTGGGTTCTCCAGTGTGGTTCTAGGTTCAGCTTCCAGTGGAAGTTCTACTGGAAGACTTAGAAATTCCCAGGGCCCATTCAGACAGTACCTTTATCACAGGAGCTTCTCCAGCAAACAGGAGGGTGGCCCTGTAAACGCGGATTTGCTGGTATGGCTATACCAGGAGCTCCAACTTTATTTTCTTTCTGTTATCTGTTTGCAATCATAGGGCAGGCCTCCTGTCCATCATAATTAAGCTTTGGTTCCGCCCCTTGTTCAGGGCTCTGGGAGGGAAAGAAGCCATTTTTGGTCATTCTCACTCAAGGAAGCTGAACTATAGGACGTAGACCAGTTCGTCCCGTAGAAAAGCTTCTTTTATCCAGAACATCCGGGGAAACAGAAACAGAAATTCCAGGGGAAAGGTCCCAAGGTTCTGGCTGAGAGCTCACAGCCTCTCAGCCTCACAGCAATCAGAGGAGAAACAGCCCTGAAGTTTTCAAAGATTTCTCTGAGGGAGGACAGCACTACAGATCCACAAAACTCCATCTGAAATAACTTCAGGCCTCGGCTGGTAGGTCTACTCAATACCCAGACGCATTTGGAATCGGTAGTAGGACCCACACCAATGAGGCCTAGATAGTAAACAGCCTGGGAGAGGTTAAATAGGGTTTTAATTACAGAGAAAGTTCAGTTAATCAAAGTCAGGTGCCAGTCCATTGAGGACTAGACTAAGAAAGCCTTGAAGTGTTGTTTGAACCACTGAAGATTTGTTGTTTGTTCCATAATAAAGACTTTGTTGCATTATCAAAGACTCTAAAGACCATCACTGCAGAAAAATCCCTGAGAACCTCTCTTTGAGGCACCCCTGGCTTCCCGCTGGGCTTAACGTATACGTCCTATAGAAAAGTAAAGCTGTTACAGGCCCAGCGCGCAAAAGAACAGTGGAAGCAATCTCTACAAAAGGCAAAAACCGCAAATTGTCCAGGTGTGGGAATATCGCGATTGTGAGCCAAATATCCGCTTCTTCGAATGTCTGTATGTTCCTGCAATCGGAACTCACAGGATTTTTTATCTGGGTTTGTTCCCAGGTTTAAAATGTTTGTTCCTGATTGGTCAGTTCCTAAAAAGAAGGTGACACTTGTGGAGGATGAGAAAGCGTTGCTTGTGTGCCAGATACTTCATGAAATTTGTGGAGGGTACATTTTCTCTGGCCAGGCCAGGACAAAGTTGTGGCCCCCTCATCAATGTTGTAAATGCTTGCACAATAAGAGCAACCAAGAACAGCCATGCGGCTGTGAGGAATGGTGGGAGTTGGAGTCCAAAATGCCCAGAGGGAGGGAGGGCCCAAGTTGACCCATGCCTGCTCTAACCCCAGGAAATGTGGAGGGATGCCTTAAGGTTCCAACACCATCCCTTCCCTTCCCTTCTCTGCTAGGATTTTCCACTGATGAAAAAGACATTGGAGCTTGGAAGGCTTTCATGATGTGTTTCGGAGCATTTTGCTTGGTTTTGACGAACTGAGTTCAGAGCACCAAAATAATGTACAGGGAACTCAACCAAGGGGTGAAATCTTCCCTGTAGGCTCAGGCAAAAACAAACTGCTCAAGCTCCTTCTGGCTGCTGTTAGGAACTTTTGCCATCTTGCTGGTTGACCTGAGGTTTAGCACAGTTGGTAAATCATCAGCCCTTATAGATCGTATCAACCAAAAGGTTGTAAGTTCGAAGCCCCGGGTTGGCGTGAGCTGCCGACTGTCAGCCTAGCTCATTGTTTACCTAAGCAATTCAAAAACAGCTTGAGCTGTGATTAGAGAAATTAGGTACCTCTAAAAAACAGGGGAGGTATTTTATGATGCCATAAAGAAGAAGATCAGAAAATGCTGGGTGACCAAAAGGAAGGAGGAGGAAGGCCTGACTGCACTTCATCAATCAGGATAAAGCAACAGCAGCCCCGGACACAAGCCCACCCTTCCATAGCACCTCCTGTTCTGTTTGGTCTGTCTGTGTATTGTCTATACAAAGCGGCATTGAATGTTTGCCGTGTATGTGTGTTGTGATCCGCCCTGAGTCCCCTCCAGGGTGAGCAGGACGGGATATAAATAAAGTGTTATTATTATTATTATTATCTCTGTTACTTTTTAGTTTGCGTCCTCCCCAACTTTATTCTCCATCTTCATCGCTATGATACTTCATCTTGTTGATGGGAAGCTTCCCACCAAGTGGAAATCATCTATCGGACAGATGGCAAGCTGTTTAACCTCAGCAACAAGGTCACAACAACAACTGTTATAGAGCTCCAATATGCCGATGATAAGGTAGTCTGTTCGCATTCAGAAGAAGACCTACAAGCCACTCTAAAAATCTTTTGTTCATTTTGCGCCTTGTCTTTCTCCCTTGGAGTCAGCGTTTGGGGGCGATCTTAATAGACTGAAAGGCAAAACCAAGGTTGCAACAACATCTGTTATAGAACTCCAGTATGCTGATGACCACGTCGTCTGTGCGCATTCAGAAGAAGACCGACAAGCCACTCTAAAAACCTTTTGTTCATTTTGCACCTTGTCTTTCTTCCTTGGAGTCATAGACTGAAAGGCAAAACCAAGGTTGCAACAACATCTGTTATAGAATTCCAATATGCCAATGATAACGTCGTCTGTGCACATTCAGAAGTAGACCTACAAGCCACCCTAAACACTTTGGCAGAAGCAAACAAGTGGCACAGTCTCTCACTGAACATTGAGAAAACAAAAGTGCTCTTCCAGCAGTCACCACTAACTGGAGGTCACCTGTGACCAGCAGTGCTGTGGAATTCGAACAAGCACGAATGGAGGGTGAAAGGGAGAAAAGGAGGCACGTCAAGCCAACCCTGACCGGGACCACCTTCCACCTGGAAACCGATGCCTTCACTGCAGGTCAAGAACAGGGCTCCATATCCACCTTTGGACCCACTGCCAAGACACTACACTTGGAGGACCATCATCCTCGGGCTACGAGGGATCACCTAAGTAAAAATAAGTAAGTAAGTTTGTTATAGAGCTGGAATTTAGGGGTCTTTTCCAGAAGGCAGAGACCAATCAGACTCCTTAAAGAGTTCGTTATCCTGGTGAGACAGAGAGAAGCAGGATGAAGGGAGACAATGCATTTTGGAGTGGATTATGGAGTTTTAATGTCCTTAGGCTCATCGACTTCAGGGATCGGCTTTCCAGAGCAGCCACTTTATTGTCCTGAGATGGGTCTGTGATAAGCATTGATGGCTTAATCTGGGTCTTCCTCTTACAATCAGATAGGGCACAAAGGGGAAACTTTTGTGAATGTCCTTAGTGGAAAGATTTGAAAGAAAAACGGCTTGGAGGAAAAGAGGACTTTCCTAAGGTCATATTCCCCCCCCCCCCCCCATTGTTATATGATTTAAAAGTCTGCCAAACGGAAATCCTAATGGTGGTCCAACTCCGAAGTCAGAAGGATGTCCTTTACTATTGTCCACGCAAAGAATGTCCAAAGAGAAGGGTCTTCTCACGATCGCTGATGGCTTTTCCAGAGGCAGGGCAGCTTCCTTGGAGATTTCCCCCAAGGAGAGGGGAAGGGGGCAAAAGGGTCATGGCAAGGTCAAATACATGAAGGGAAATAGAGAAATACAGGAGAAAATATGAAAATAGAGAAGTCATAACACAGAGAGTAAGCCCAACTACCTTCCCCCAGTGTCCATAGTTCATATTATTCATAGGAAGCTCCATAAAGGGAAATATATCTCCATGAGGGGGAAAGAGAGTCCCTGGTTTGTGAGGTGGGGGACCCTCAGGAGCCCAGGTGTGTCCCAGGTGGGAAAATTCAAATACTTTTGTGGCATGATTTTCAATAATAAATGGGTTACTTTCTGCTGTAAACATATGAAAATAGGGCACAAAGCCTTGATCAAATGATACACACCAAACTGACCAAGGCTAGACCCTTAATATCCAGCCTGGTGTCCTTGCCCTTAGCAAAACTATAAGTTACTATCTCTTATTGGGGGGGGGGGGTCATGTTCGACTTCAAGTTTGTGTCTCCGAAATGTGGAGGCTGTGGCTCAATAGCAGCAGGCCCCACGCATGCAATGGAGTAGCCTCCTCTCCATTAGCCTCCCAGGGATGGTGGTGGTGACAAATATTGTCTTTGGCAGGCCTGGGGAGACGCCAGCCCCTCACTCCTGACTCCCGATGATATATTGGCAGCCGAGGAGGGAGAGAGGAAAGGCAGAGATGCTTCCGAGGCCATTTGCAGCCGGAGGAGCGCCCGTGCATCCCTTCCCTGCTTCGGGCCTTCTTGGGAATCAGCCACTTCGCCCCCAGGCTGTTTACTTCTCGGTGTTTGCAAAACCACAAGACGGTGGAAACGCCCAGAGGGGATGCGCTATGCACACGGAGACTGACACCCGCCTCCTCCTCCTCCGAGCTCACACAGCACACTCTTACCTGGGCAGCAAGGGCACATTTGGAAGCCAGGCACAAAGGAAACCTCGCTTTGTTTGCCTCCAGCCTTTGGCAAGGTGCCAGGACCCATACTTACTTACTTAGGCGATCCCTCGTTGGATGAGTAAGATGGTCTTCCATCATGGGTTTCCTTGTGGGTCCGTATGTGGCTGTGGAGCCCTATTCTTGCTCTGCATCTTCTTCCGCAGTGAGGAGGGCATTGGTTTCCAGGTGGAAGGCGGCCCCGGTCGGGGTTGGCTTGACGCGGTTTCCTCCTGGCACGTTTCTCTCTTTCACCCTCCACTCGTGCCTCCTTGAGTTCTGCAGCACTGCTAGTCACAGCTGACCTCCATCTGGAGCACTCAAGGGCCAGGGCTTCCCAGTTCTCAGTGTCTATGCCAGAGTTTTTAAGGTTGGCTTTGAGCCCATCTTTAAATCTCTTTTCCTGTCCTCCAACATTCCGTTTTCCATTCTTGAGTTCGGAGTAGAGCAACTGCTTTGGGAGACGGTGGTCGGGCTTTCAGACAATGTGGTCAGTCCAGCAGAGTTGATGGTGGAGGACCATCGCTTCAATGCTGGTGGTCTTTGCTTCTTTCAGTATGCTGACATTTGTCTGTCTGTCTTCTTCCCAAGAGATTTGCAGGATTTTTTGGAGGCAGCACTGATGGAATCGTTCCAGGAGTTGCATGTGACGGCTGTAGACAGTCCACGTTTCACAGGTGTATAGCAGGGTTGGGAGGACAATGGCTTCATAAACAAGTACCTTGGTCTCCCTATGAATGTCCCGTAGTGGAGGACCATCACTTCAATGCTGGTGGTCTTTGCATCTTCTTCCAGCATGCTGACATTTGTCTGTCTGTCTTCTTCCCAAGAGATTTGCAGGATTTTTCGGAGGCAACACTGATGGAATCGCTCCAGGAGTTGCATGTGACAGCTGTAGACAGTCCACGTTTCACAGGTGTATAGCAGGGTTGGGAGGACAATGGCTTCATAAACAAGCACCTTGGTCTCCCTACGGATGTCCCATAGCGGAGGACCATCGCTTCAGTGCTGGTGGTCTTTGCATCTTCTTCCGGCACGCTGACATTTGTCTGTCTGTCTTCTTCCCAAGAGATTTGCAGGATTTTCCGGAGGCAGTGCTGATGTAATTGTTCCAGGAGTTGCATGTGACGGCTGTAGACAGTCCACGTTTCACAGGGTTGGGAGGACAATGGCTTCATAAACAAGCACCTTGGTCTCCCTACGGATGTCCCATAGCGGAGGACCATCGCTTCAGTGCTGGTGGTCTTTGCATCTTCTTCCGGCACGCTGACATTTGTCTGTCTGTCTTCTTCCCAAGAGATTTGCAGGATTTTCCGGAGGCAGTGCTGATGTAATTGTTCCAGGAGTTGCATGTGACGGCTGTAGACAGTCCACGTTTCACAGGGTTGGGAGGACAATGGCTTCATAAACAAGCACCTTGGTCTCCCTACGGATGTCCCATAGCGGAGGACCATCGCTTCAGTGCTGGTGGTCTTTGCATCTTCTTCCGGCATGCTGACATTTGTCTGTCTGTCTTCTTCCCAAGAGATTTGCAGGATTTTCCGGAGGCAGTGCTGATGTAATTGTTCCAGGAGTTGCATGTGACGGCTGTAGACAGTCCACATTTCACAGGGTTGGGAGGACAATGGCTTCATAAACAAGCACCTTGGTATCCCTACGGATGTCCCATAGCGGAGGACCATCGCTTCAGTGCTGGTGGTCTTTGCATCTTCTTCCAGCACGCTGGCATTTGTCCGCCTGTCTTCTTCCCAAGAGATTTGCAGGATTTTTCGGAGGCAACACTGATGGAATCGCTTCAGGAGTTGCATGTGACGGCTGTAGACAGTCCACGTTTCACAGGGTTGGGAGGACAATGGCTTCATAAACAAGCACCTTGGTATCCCTACGGATGTCCCGTAGCGGAGGACCATCGCTTCAGTGCTGGTGGTCTTTGCATCTTCTTCCGGCATGCTGACATTTGTCTGTCTGTCTTCTTCCCAAGAGATTTGCAGGATTTTCCGGAGGCAGTGCTGATGTAATTGTTCCAGGAGTTGCATGTGACGGCTGTAGACAGTCCACGTTTCACAGGGTTGGGAGGACAATGGCTTCATAAACAAGCACCTTGGTATCCCTACGGATGTCCCGTAGCGGAGGACCATCGCTTCAGTGCTGGTGGTCTTTGCATCTTCTTCCGGCATGCTGACATTTGTCTGTCTGTCTTCTTCCCAAGAGATTTGCAGGATTTTCCGGAGGCAGTGCTGATGTAATTGTTCCAGGAGTTGCATGTGACGGCTGTAGACAGTCCACGTTTCACAGGGTTGGGAGGACAATGGCTTCATAAACAAGCACCTTGGTATCCCTACGGATGTCCCATAGCGGAGGACCATCGCTTCAGTGCTGGTGGTCTTTGCATCTTCTTCCGGCATGCTGACATTTGTCTGTCTGTCTTCTTCCCAAGAGATTTGCAGGATTTTCCGGAGGCAGTGCTGATGTAATTGTTCCAGGAGTTGCATGTGACGGCTGTAGACAGTCCACGTTTCACAGGGTTGGGAGGACAATGGCTTCATAAACAAGCACCTTGGTATCCCTACGGATGTCCCGTAGCGGAGGACCATCGCTTCAGTGCTGGTGGTCTTTGCATCTTCTTCCGGCATGCTGACATTTGTCTGTCTGTCTTCTTCCCAAGAGATTTGCAGGATTTTCCGGAGGCAGTGCTGATGTAATTGTTCCAGGAGTTGCATGTGATGGCTGTAGACAGTCCACGTTTCACAGGGTTGGGAGGACAATGGCTTCATAAACAAGCACCTTGGTATCCCTACGGATGTCCCGTAGCGGAGGACCATCGCTTCAATGCTGGTGGTCTTTGCATCTTCTTCCAGCACGCTAACATTTGTCTGTCTGTCTTCTTCCCAAGAGATTTGCAGGATTTTTTGGAGGCAACGCTAATGGAATCACTCCAG
The DNA here is from genome assembly GCF_037176765.1 of Anolis sagrei. NCBI lineage: Eukaryota > Metazoa > Chordata > Lepidosauria > Squamata > Anolidae > Anolis > Anolis sagrei. The sequence continues at coordinate 840,783 of NC_090034.1, read as the reverse complement.
GAGTTGCATGTGACAGCTGTAGACAGTCCACGTCTCACAGGTGTATAGCAGGGTTGGGAGGACAATGGCTCCATAAACCATCACCTTGGTATCCCTATGGATGTCCCGTAGCGGAAGACCATCGCTTCAATGCTGATGGTCTTTGCATCTTCTTCCAGCACGCTGACATTTGTCCGCCTGTCTTCTTCCCAAGAGATTTGCAGGATTTTTCAGAGGCAACACTGATGGAATCGCTCCTGGAGTTGCATGTGATAGCTGTAGACAGTCCACATTTCACAGGGTTGGGAGGACAATGGCTTCATAAACAAGCACCTTGGTATCCCTACGGATGTCCCGTAGCGGAGGACCATCGCTTCAGTGCTGGTGGTCTTTGCATCTTCTTCCGGCACGCTGACATTTGTCTGTCTGTCTTCTTCCCAAGAGATTTGAAGGATTTTCCGGAGGCAGTGCTGATGTAATTGTTCCAGGAGTTGCATGTGACGGCTGTAGACAGTCCACGTTTCACAGGGTTGGGAGGACAATGGCTTCATAAACAAGCACCTTGGTCTCCCTACGGATGTCCCATAGCGGAGGACCATCGCTTCAGTGCTGGTGGTCTTTGCATCTTCTTCCGGCATGCTGACATTTGTCTGTCTGTCTTCTTCCCAAGAGATTTGCAGGATTTTCCGGAGGCAGTGCTGATGTAATTGTTCCAGGAGTTGCATGTGACGGCTGTAGACAGTCCACGTTTCACAGGGTTGGGAGGACAATGGCTTCATAAACAAGCACCTTGGTATCCCTACGGATGTCCCATAGCGGAGGACCATCGCTTCAGTGCTGGTGGTCTTTGCATCTTCTTCCAGCACGCTGGCATTTGTCCGCCTGTCTTCTTCCCAAGAGATTTGCAGGATTTTTCGGAGGCAACACTGATGGAATCGCTTCAGGAGTTGCATGTGACGGCTGTAGACAGTCCACGTTTCACAGGGTTGGGAGGACAATGGCTTCATAAACAAGCACCTTGGTATCCCTACGGATGTCCCGTAGCGGAGGACCATCGCTTCAGTGCTGGTGGTCTTTGCATCTTCTTCCGGCACGCTGACATTTGTCTGTCTGTCTTCTTCCCAAGAGATTTGAAGGATTTTCCGGAGGCAGTGCTGATGTAATTGTTCCAGGAGTTGCATGTGACGGCTGTAGACAGTCCACGTTTCACAGGGTTGGGAGGACAATGGCTTCATAAACAAGCACCTTGGTCTCTCTACAGATGTCCTGTAGCAGAGGACCATCGCTTCAATGCTGGTGGTCTTTGCATCTTTTTCCAGCACGCTGACATTTGTCCGCTTGTCTTCCCAAGAGATGTCTATGCACACACACACACACACACACACACGCAGAGTACTTTCCTTTGCTTTCTCTGCTAAGCTTTTATGAGTCTTAAATGATGGAGCAATTCAAAAATTCCCAGACAGTACAAGGCTAATGACTGTTATTGCCATGCATTATTCAACAGGAAATATACAATTAGTTCTTTATGTTCAATTTGGTGTTCGCATTAGCATGGGGTTATCATAAAATATAATTACGTGGAACTGTAAATACGTCTCCACTCTGTCTCCCGCTCCCTCGGTTCCCTGCCGGGGGAGGGAAAATATCTCCGCGTAGAAGAAGACCCAAGGACAGGCCTACGGTTGAAGAGCAGGAGGGAGAGTCTACTGAAGGCTCCCCACAAGCCATTTCCATGGGAGAAGCAGAAGAGCCTGGGTGTGTCTCTTCCACGGACATGATTCCTTCTTTTTCCAGTGCTTGTGTTGCCATCCAAATGTTCTTGAGGAATACTGGGAGGGAGCTGCAGCCCTGCCCTGAATTATTATCCCAGATCTTAAAGTCTCTCTTCATAGAATCATAGAATCCTAGAATCAAAGAGTTGGAAGAGACCTCATGGGCCATCCAGTCCAACCCCATTCTGCCAAGAAGCAGGAATATTGCATTCAAAGCACCCCTGACAGATGGCCATCCAGCCTCTGTTTCAAAGCTTCCAAAGAAGGAGCCTCCACCACACCCCGGGGCAGAGAGTTCCACTGCTGAACGGCTCTCACAGTCAGGAAGTTCTTCCTCATGTTCAGGTGGAATCTCCTCTCTTGCAGTTTGAAGCCATTGTTTCGTGTCCTAGTCTCCAGGGAAGCAGAAAGGAAGCTTGCTCTCTCCTCCCTGTGGCTTCCTCTCACATATTTATACATGGCTATCATATCTCCTCTCAGCCTTCTCTTCTTCAGGCTAAACATGGACAGCTCCTTAAGCCGCTCCTCATAGGGCTTGTTCTCCAGACCCTGGATCATTTGAGTCGCCCTCCTCTGGACACATTCCAGCTTAGAGTCAATATCTCTCTTGAATTGTGGTGCTCAGAATTGGACACAATATTCCAGGTGTGGTCTAACCAAAGCAGAATAGAGGGGTAGCATTGCTTCCCAAAACTAACAAAATGAAGTTCAACAGTGACAAATACAAGATACTCCACTTTGGCAGGAAAAACGAAATGCAAAGAGGCAGAATGGGGGACGATGCCTGGCTCGAGAGCAGTACGTGTGAAAAAGATCTTGGAGTCCTCGTGGACAACAAGTTAAACATGAGCCAGGAATGTGATGCAGTGGCAAAAAAAGCCAATGGGATTTTGGCCTGCATCAAGAGGAGCATAGTGTCTAGATCTAAGGAAGTCATGCTCCCCATGCTCTATTCTGCTTTGGTTAGACCACTTTACCTGGAATATTGTGTCCAATTCTGAGCAACACAATTCAAGAGAGATATTAACTCTAAGCTGGAATGTGTCCAGAGGAGGGCGACTAAAATGACCAAGGGTCTGGAGAACAAGCCCTATGAGGAACGGCTTAGGGAACTGGGCATGTTTAGCCTGAAGAAGAGAAGGCTGAGAGGAGATATGATGAGGGCCATGTATAAATATGTGAGAGGAAGCCACAGGGAGGAGGAGGGAGCAAGCTTGTTTTCTGCTGCCCTGGAGACTAGGATGCAATGGAACAATGGCTTCTCACTACAAGAGAGGAGATTCCACCTGAACATGAGGAAGAACTTCCTGGCTGTGAGAGCCGTTCAGCAGTGGAACTCTCTGCCCCGGAGGGAGCGTGGTGGAGGCTCCTTCTTTGGAGGCTTTTAAACAGAGGCTGGGTGGCCATCTGTCGGGGGTGATTTGAATGCAATATTCCTGCTTCTTGGCAGAATGGGGTTGGACTGGATGATGGCCCAGGAGGTCTCTTCCAACTCTAGGATTCTAGGATTTTCATTCACCAGGCCAAATATGGCCCAAATACTTGATACGCCCCAATTTGAATACTGGTGTGGTTGGAGGGATTGATTTTGTAATTTGGGAGTTGTAGTTGCTGGGATTTGTAGTTCACCTACAATCAAAGAGTATTCCGAAGTTCACCAATGATGGAATTGAACCAAACTTGGCACACAGAACTCCCATGGAGTTTGGGAAAAACAGACCTCAGCATTGGTAATTGTAGTTGTTGGGATTTATAGTTCACCTACAATCAAAGAGTATTCTGAAGTTCACCAACGATGGAATTGAACCAAGCTTGGCACACAGAACTCCCATGACCAAGAGGAAATACTGGAAGGGTCTGGTGGACATTGACCTTGAATTTTTGGAGTTGTAGTTCACCTACATCCAGAGAGCACTGTGGACTCAAACAATGATGGATCTGGACTAAACGTAGCACAAATACTCAGTATCCCCAAATGTGAACACTTGTGGAGTTTGGAGAAAATAGACCTTGACATTTGGGAGTTGTAGTTGCTGGGATTTGTAGTTCACCTACAATCAAAGAGTATTCCGAAGTTCACCAATGATAGAATTGAACCAAGCTTGGCACACAGAACTCCCATGGAGTTTGGGAAAAATAGACCTCAGCATTGGTAGTTGTAGCTCCTGGGATTTATAGTTCACCCACAATGAAGTAGCATTCTGAAGTTCACCAACGATGGAATTGAACCAAGCTTGGCACACAGAACTCCCATGACCAAGAGGAAATACTTGGAAGGGTCTGGTGGACATTGACCTTGAGTTTTTGGAGTTGTAGTTCACCTACATCCAGAGAGCACTGTGGCCTCAAACAATGATGGATCTGGACTAAACGTAGCACAAATACCCAGTATCCCCAAATGTGAACACTTGTGGAGTTTGGGGAAAATAGACCTCAGCATTGAGAGCTGTAGTTGCTGGGATTTATAGTTCACCCACAATGAAATAGCATTTTGAAGTTTACCAATGAAGGAATTGAACCAAACTTGGCACACAAAACTCCCATGACCAAGAGGAAATACTATGTTTTCTGATGGTCTTTGGCAACCCCTCTGACACACTCTCGCGATCCCCATGGGGGTCCCGACCCCCAGGTTGAGAAACACTGATCTTCTGCAAAGGGAAGCCATTGAGACATAAACACACAAAGCAGTAACAACAAGGGAGCATCGGAAGAGCTTTGCTGGATCTTGTCTGATCAAGGATTCTGTTCCCACCACAGTCACCCCCTCTCAATGATAACTTGTAGGTCTGGTTTGGGGCTCAGAAGATGAGGGAAATGATGGTTTTTTCACTGAGTGTGTGTGTGACCAGGCTGAAACCCAGGCTGAATTGCAAGCCTTAGATCAGAGAGATCAGAGAGAAGGGCCAGCAGCTACACATAGGATGTTTGGGATTGCGTTTCTCATGGAAATTCTCCTTCAACAGATGAGGAGTTTACCCGTGATATCAGATTGGGCCTCAGTGTGGAGGGAGTGAAGGATACATTAAATTAGACAGTCAGAAAGACTCAGTCAGAAGTCTTTCGAAGGCTTTCATGGCTGGAATCACTGGGTTGTTGTAGGTTTTTTCGGGCCATGTTCTGGGGGCATTCTCTCCTGACGTTTCACCTGTATCTATGGCAAGCATCCTCAGAGGTAGTGAGATCTGGAACTAGGAAAATGGGTTTATATATCTGTGGAATTGACCAGGGTGGGACAAAGGAGTCTTGTCTGCTGGAGCTAAGTGTGAATGTTTCAACTGACCACCTGGCAGTGCCTGGGGCAATCTTTTGTTGAAAGGTGATTAGATGTACCTGATTGTTTCCTCTCTGTTGTTTTGCTGTTGAGGGTTGGGGTTGGGATTAAGGTTAGGGTTGGGGTTGGGGGGTTAGAGTTAGGGGTTAGGGTTAGGGGTTAGGGTTAGGGGTAGGGTTGGGGTTGGGGTTCGGGTGGGAGGGGTTAGGGGTTAGGTTTAGGGTTAGGGGTTGGAGTTAGGGTTGGTGTTGGGGTTGGGGGTTAGGGTTGGGGTTGGGGGGGTTAGGGTTGGGGTTAAGGTTGGGGTTGGGGCCGGGGTTGGGGGGGAGTTAGGGTTAGAGGTTAGGGTTAGGGTTGGGGCTGGGGTTAGGGGTTAGGGTTAGGGTTAGGGTTGGGGTTAGGGTTAGGGGTTAGGGTTAGGGTTAGGGTTGGGGTTAGGGTTGGGTGGGGGTTAGGGTTACGGGTTAGGGGTTAGGGTTGGGGTTGGGGGGGTTAGGGTTGGGGTTAAGGTTGGGGTTGGGGCCGGGGTTGGGGGGGGGGTTAGGGTTAGGGGTTAGGGTTAGCGTTAGGGTTGGGGTTAGGGTTGGGGGGAGTTAGGGTTAGGGGTTAGGGTTAGGGTTGGGGTTGGGGCTGGGGTTAGGGTTAGGGTTAGGGTTGGGGCTGGGGTTGGGGGGATTAGGGTTAGGGGTTAGGGGTTAGGGTTAGCGTTAGGGTTGGGACTGGGGTTGGGGGGGAGTTAGGGTTAGGGGTTAGGGTTGGGGTTGGGGCTGGGGTTAGGGTTAGGGTTGGGGCCGGGGTTGGGGGGGTTAGGGTTAGGGGTTAGGGTTGGGGTTGGGGGGGTAAGGGTTGGGGTTAGGCCTGGGGTTGGGGGGTTAGGGCTAGGGTTGGAGTTGGGGCTGGGGTTGGGGCTGGGGGGTTAGGGTTAGGGGTTAGGGTTGGGGTTAGGGTTAGAGAGCGTGCTGGAGTTGGGGGGTTAAGGTTGGAGTTGGGTCTGGGGTTGGGGGTTTACGGTTGGGGTTAGTGTTAGGGTTGGAGTTGGGGCTGGGGTTGGGGTTTGGGGGGTTAGGGTTGGGGTTGGGGCTAGGGCTGGAGTTGAGGGGATTAGGGTTAAGGGTTGGGGTTAGGGGTTAGGGTTAGGGTTGGAGTTGGGGTTGGGGGGGCAGGGTTAGAGTTGCGGGTTAGGGTTATGCTTTTAAGCAGAGGCTGGATGGCCATCTGCTGGGGGTGCTTTGAATGCAATTTTCCTGCTTCTTGGCAGAATGAGGTTGGACTGGATGGCCCAGGAGGTCTCTTCCAACTCTTTGATCCTAGGGTTCTAAAGCACTCCCAACAGAGAGCCATTCAACTTCTGCTTAAAAGTCTCCAAAGAAGGAGACTCCACGAAACTCCACTGCCAAATAGCCCTTCCCATTAGGAAGATGGCCAGTCCCACAGAGGTCTATCCTTGCAACCCTGTCTATCCATCCCAGTTCCTCCTTCCCTGCTCGGAAATGGAGAGGGACTCGAGAAGGGAAAGGCGAGGGACTCCTGAGAAGCCCTCCATGTCAAGACGCAGTGCCAGCCCCCAATGTGTCCATTCGTGCTTTGCCCCATTTTGGGGAGGGGGTGCTCTCTGCTTGGGATCGTAGCACGCTGCACATGGTAATTATTATTTCTGCCAACGGGAAGCCCTCCGCGACATTCATTACCATAATGCCTGTCTCCATGGAGACGGGGCTGACTTCCTAGCAAATCCACTCTGGGGAGAGGTAAGAAGAACCGAGAGAGGAAAGTGGGGCCAATTAGTCCTCCTTCGCCTTGGTGTGCGCAGCTCCTCTCCTCGCTCTTCTGGTGTTACGGCTCTGGGCATTCCTTGGAGGTCTTCAGCCACAGGCCAGGTCATGCTAGGCACGTATCCCTACAACTGTCCCAATTTGGCTTCGAAAGTCTGAATGAATTCCCTACCATCCCAATTTTTCAGATGCTTTTGCAATGTCCTGCTTCCCACTCCTGCTTTACCCTTTCGTTCTCAGCTTGTTTCGATTGCAGCAAACTGAGTTAGAACCTCAAAAGTCCCACATATACTCATGCATACATCAAGGGCAGGTTCAGGGCCAAAGTTATGGAAGTTAAACTTAAAAGACTTAAAAGAGTCATTGTCTCTGGTAATGTAAACATGTTGTTTCCCACCTCACCCTAACCCTAACCCTTTCCCCCATTCAAGAATGGGGGAAAGACCAAGGTCAACTCAGTGGGCCATCTATCCTTAGCTACCACTGACATTTCTCCCCACAGGATGTCATACCTTGATCATTCGTCAAGCAGACGTACATTGAATACAAAATAAAGCCTTTTTATACATATACAGAGTTTATCAGATTTGAATTTCCCGCTCCCCGCCCCTCAGCCGGCTCGGCGTTGATTGGTCGGCGCTCTACAGCTGGGAGGAGGCTTGGCTGCCTCCCGAGCACCTTAGCCAATGGTGAGCTCATGCCGCTTCGGCCTCCTAGCCAATCAGGAGAGAGGGAGGCGGGATGAGAGGGAAACAATGAGAACTTGAGTGGATTATGGAAATATGTGATGTCCATGTGGCTGGTGAGTCCTCAGGTGCCTTCCAGCTGACCGGCTTATCGTGATGAGGGTTCGTAATCAACATTGAGGTCTGGCAAGATGGCCAGAATCGGGATTTTTCTTGAGCCGGGATATGGGGACAATAGAATAATCTGGTTTGCAGTTTCGGTTGAGAGAAGCTTAAATGAGTAAACAGATCAGGACAAATTGTGGCTTTTCGAAGGCCCCTTGTCCTGTTGGGATATGACTATCTATGCCAAGTGGGCACATCCCCTCGAGCGGCCAGACTCCGAGACCCGAGATGGGTGCCCATTGTATTGTCCATGCAAAAGTGTTCTGTGTCAAGGTTCTTTTCAATCAGGAGATTACCTCCCTTCCTGGAGTCACAGAGAGAGGCATATCATATTTTATACATTATATTATACTAGCTGTACCCGCCACATGTTGCTGTGGCCAACCTTCCCTCCCTCTTTCTCTTCTTCTTTCTTTCTCTCTCTCCTTCCTTCCTTCTTTCCCTCTTTCCTTCCTTCCCCCTTTTTCTTTCCCTCCCTCCCTCTTTCTTTCTTTCCTTCCTTCTCTCCCTCTTTCTCTTCTTTCTTCCTTCGCTGCCTCTTTCTTTCCTTCCTTCCTTCTCTCTTTCTTTCCTTCCCTTCTCTTCTTCCTTCCTTCTCTACCTCTTTCTTGCCTTCCTTTCTCCTCTTTCCTTCCTTCCCTCTTTCTTTCTCTCTTTTCTTCCTTCTCTACCTCTATCTTTCCTTCCTTCCTTCTCTCTTTCCTTCCTTTCCTTTCTTCTTTCTCTACCTCTTCCTTTCCTTTCCTTCCTTCCCTCCCTCTTTCTCTCTTTCCTTCCTCTACCTCTCTTTCCTTCCTTTCTTCTCTCTTTCCTTCCCTCCCTCTTTCTCTCCTTTCTTCCTTCTCTACCTCTTTCTTTCCTTCCTTTCTTCTCTTGTCCTTCCTTCCCTCCTTCTTTCTATTTTCTTCCTTCTCTCTTTCCTCCCTTTCCTCCCTTCTCTACTGTCTCTTTCTTTCCTTCCCTCCTTCTTTCTCTCCTTTCTTCCTTCTCTACCTCTTCCTTTCCTTTCCTTCCTTCCCTCTCTCTCCCTTTCTTTCCTTCCCGCCCTCTTTCTCTCCTTTCTTCCTTCTCTACCTCTTTCTTTCCTTCCTTTCTTCTCTTTGTCCTTCCTTCCCTCCTTCTTTCTATTTTCTTCCTTCTCTCTTTCCTCCCTTTCCTCCCTTCTCTACTGTCTCTTTCTTTCCTTCCCTCCTTCTTTCTCTCCTTTCTTCCTTCTCTACCTCTTCCTTTCCTTCCCTTCCTTCCCTCTCTCTCTCTTTCTTTCCTTCCCGCCCTCTTTCTCTCCTTTCTTCCTTCTCTACCTCTTTCTTTCCTTCCTTCTTTTGCCCTTTGGTTCCATCCTCCCTTCTCCCTTCCCTTTCTTTCCTCCCTCTTTCTCTTCTCCTTTCCTTCTTTCTATCATTGTTTGAGTCCACAGTGCTCCCTGGATGTAGGTGAACTACAACTGCCAAACTCAAGGTCAATGCTCACCAAACCCTTTCAGTATTTTCCGTTGGTCATGGAAGTTCTGTGTACCAAGTTTGGCTCAATTCCGTCGTTGATGGAGTTCAGAATGCTCTTTGATATTGTAGGTGAACTATAAATCCCAGCAACTACAACTCCCAAATGACAAAACCATAATTATTTTGAGTGATGGTCACTCCTTGTGTTGTGAGATGTTTTGTTGCCAAATTTGGTGTGATTTCGCTCATTGGTTCTTCTGTTTTTAAGGAACTCATGACGCACAGAGCATTTATATATATATATAGATAGGTAACGGCGCTCCATGCAGTCATGCCAGCCACATGACCTTGGAGGTGTCTACGGACAACGCTGGCTCTTCGGCTTAGAAATGGAGATGAGCCCCACACCCCAGAGTCAGACATGACTGGACTTAAAGTCAGGGGACTACCTTTACCTTTACCTATAGATAGGGTGGGAAGGGGAGGCATAGGAGGGAATCAAAAGGTACTTTCATATAAAGAGAAAGAGCCCATCAGTGTCAATGTGCTACCTGCTGCTATATATGAAACACAGGGCATAAAACCTTGAGTAAAAAAGAGAGTCTTCAACCTCAGCAAGATGGAGTGGATGAGGGACTGGAGGACATCCAACCCCAAATTGGGAAAGAAGTCATCCAGGAATACCTGGCCGCTCTAAATGGGTTCAAGTCCCCTTTCAGGGCGGAAGTCATTTCGGAACCCTTGGCAATCATCTTTGAGAGTTCTTGGAGAACGGGAGAAGTTCCAGCAGATTGGAGGAGGGCCAGTGTGGTCTCAGTCTTCAAGAAGGGAAAAAAGGATGACCCAAACAATGACCAATGTCTGGTCAGCCTCACGTTGATACCGGGCAAGATTCTGGAAAAGATTGTTAAGGAAGCGGTCTGCAAACACTTAGAAACCAATGCAGTCATCGCTAAGAGGAAGAACTTCCTGACTGTGAGAGCCGTTCAGCAGTGGAACTCTCTGCCCCAGAGTGTGGTGGAGGCTCCTTCTTTGGAAGCTTTTAAGCAGAGGCTGGATGGCCATCTGTCAGGGGTGCTTTGAATGCAATATTCCTGCTTCTTGGCAGAATGGGGTTGGACTGGATGATGGCCCAGGAGGTCTCTTCCAACTCTTGGATTCTAGGATTCTATGAGTAAATGTACACACTGTCTAACATGGGAAGGGTCCTTGTTGTTGTTAGTGTCTTGGCAAACTGACCAAGGCTTAATCCTTATTATCCAGTCTGGTGTCCTTGTCCTTAGCAAAACTATAAGTTACTATCTTTTATTGGGGGGGGGGGTCATGTTCAACCTCACAGGTACGCTACATCCACGGCATCATTCCCCGCATCTACCCAGCTTGTAACTCTCTCGGAAAAAGAGATCAGGCTAAATTGTTATCGCATGAAAAAGTGCCGGGGCTAAATGCAAACGCCTTGGTTTTGTTGCAACGGTTTATACGGCCGCAACGTTACACCCGCTTGTAAAACACCTGAAGGCCCGTTTGATTGAAAGGCGGGGTAGATCTCTTTGAAAGAAAATCAATGATTACATATTAAGCTTTGTGAGTCCGCAAGTAAGACTTGAACGGGCCAGTCGTGCTGAGGGCATTTTCTCCGCGTGCGTGATGGTTACCAATGTGTTTGTGGTCTTCCGTTACTCTATCGAGCCTTTGCATCTGCTCAGTGGGTGTAAAGCAAGAGATATCTCAAGAGCAGGAGATGGTATCTCTTCTCCCTTCGTGAGTGGGTCCTTGGGCTCGCTCTCGTCCGAGACGCTGGACTCCATCAAGGAAGTCTGGGACTTGACCCCAGGAACGGAACGGGCATCATCTCATAGAATCATAGAAACATCTCTCTCTCGTTTGAGTTGCTTCGTGTGTTTTGAGAAAAATGCTCCCTCTACTAGTTATTTGTTATGTATATAATTGAGATTTCCTACTATATCGTATGTATATATTGGTATGCAGTTTTCCCCTTAACTCTATGTTGTCAGAGGTTGTGAGAGGGACTACGGACCATGTGACCAGATCTGGGACTATTCGGACTGAGACTCCATTTTGGAAGCTGGTTTACTCCAGTGTGGATCAGAGTTTTTACTTCGGAGTCAGTGCAGCCCCAGCTTCTGCCAATCTAGCAATTTGAAAACATGCAAATGAGAGTAGTTTGAGGTTGTGGGAGAGACAACAGACCATATGACCAGATCTGGGACTATTCGGACTGAGACTCCATTTTGGAAGCCAGTTTACACCAGTGTGGATTAGAGTTTTTACTTTGGAGTCATTAGAGCCCCAGCTTCTGCCAATCTAGCAATTTGAAAACATGCAAATGAGAGTAGTTTGAGGTTGTGGGAGAGACAACAGATCATGTGACCAGATCTGGGACTATACGGACTGAGACTCCATTTTGGAAGCCAGTTTACTCCAGTGTGGATGAGAATTTTTACTTCGGAGTCAGTAGAGCCCCAGCTTCTGCCAATCTAGCAATTTGAAAACATGCAAGTGAGAGTAGTTTGAGGTTGTGGGAGGGACAACAGACCATGTGACCAGATCTGGGACTATACGGACTGAGACTCCATTTTGGAAGCCAGTTTACTCCAGTGTGGATTAGAGTTTTTACTTCGGAGTCAGTACAGCCCCATCTTCTGCCAATCTAGCAATTTGAAAACATGCAAATGAGAGTAGTTTGAGGTCGTGGGAGGGACAACAGACCATGTGACCAGATCTGGGACTATACGGACTGAGACTCCATTTTGGAAGCCAGTTTACTCCAGTGTGGATGAGAATTTTTACTTCGGAGTCAGTAGAGCCCCAGCTTCTGCCAATCTAGCAATTTGAAAACATGCAAATGAGAGTAGTTTGAGGTCATGGGAGGGACAACAGATCATGTGACCAGATCTGGGACTATTCGGACTGAGACTCCATTTTGGAAGCCAGTTTACTCCAGTGTGGATGAGAATTTTTACTTCGGAGTCAGTACAGCCCCAGCTTCTGCCAATCTAGCAATTTGAAAACATGCAAATGAGAGTAGTTTGAGGTTGTGGGAGGGACAACAGACCATGTGACCAGATCTGGGACTATACGGACTGAGACTCCATTTTGGAAGCCAGTTTACTCCAATGTGGATGAGAATGTTTACTTCGGAGTCAGTAGAGCCCCAGCTTCTACCAATCTAGCAATTTGAAAACATGCAAGTGAGAGTAGTTTGAGGTTGTGGGAGGGACATGTGACCAGATCTGGGACTATTCGGACTAAGACTCCATTTTGGAAGCCAGTTTACTCCAGTGTGGATTAGAGTTTTTACTTCGGAGTCAGTACAGCCCCAGCTTCTGCCAATCTAGCAATTTGAAAACATGCATGCGAGAGTAGTTTGAGGTTGTGGGAGGGACAACAGACCATGTGACCAGATCTGGGACTATACGGACTGAGACTCCATTTCGGAAGCCAGTTTACTCCAGTGTGGATGAGAATTTTTTACTTCGGAGTCAGTAGAGCCCCAGCTTCTGCCAATCTAGCAATTTGAAAACATGCAAATGAGAGTAGTTTGAGGTTGTGGGAGAGACAACAGATCATGTGACCAGATCTGGGACTATTCAGACAGAGACTCCATTTTGGAAGCCAGTTTACTCCAGTGTGGATTAGAGTTTTTACTTCGGAGTCAGTACAGCCCTAGCTTCTGCCAATCTAGCAATTTGAAAACATGCAAATGAAAGTAGTTTGAGGTTGTGGGAGAGACAACAGATCATGTGACCAGATCTGGGACTATTCGGACTGAGACTCCATTTTGGAAGCCAGTTTACTCCAGTGTGGATGAGAATTTTTACTTCGGAGTCAGTAGAGCCCCAGCTTCTGCCAATCTAGCAATTTAAAAACATGCAAATGAGAGTAGTTTGAGGTTGTGGGAGAGACAACAGATCATGTGACCAGATCTGGGACTATTCAGACGGAGACTCCATTTTGGAAGCCAGTTTACTCCAGTGTGGATTAGAGTTTTTACTTCGGAGTCAGTACAGCCCTAGCTTCTGCCAATCTAGGAATTTGAAAACATGCAAGTGAGAGTAGTTTGAGGTTGTGGGAGAGACAACAGACCATGTGACCAGATCTGGGACAAATTCGGACTGAGACTCCATTTTGGAAGCCAGTTTACTCCAGTGTGGATGAGAATTTTTACTTCGGAGTCAGTATAGCCCCAGCTTCTGCCAATCTAGCAATTTGAAAACATGCAAATGAGAGTAGTTTGAGGTTGTGGGAGAGACAACAGACCATATGACAAGATCTGGGACTATTCGGACTGAGACTCCATTTTGGAAGCCAGTTTACTCCAGTGTGGATGAGAATTTTTACTTCGGAGTCAGTAGAACCCCAGCTTCTGCCAATCTAGCAATTTGAAAACATGCAAATGAGAGTAGTTTGAGGTTGTGGGAGAGACCACTCACCATGTGACCAGATCTGGGACTATTCGGACTGAGACTCCATTTTGGAAGCCAGTTTACTCCAGTGTGGATGAGAATTTTTACTTTGGAGTCAGTATAGCCCCAGCTTCTGCCAATCTAGCAATTTGAAAACATGCCAATGAGAGTAGTTTGAGGTTGTGGGAGAGACAACAGACCATATGACAAGATCTGGGACTATTCGGACTGAGACTCCATTTTGGAAGCCAGTTTACTCCAGTGTGGATTAGAGTTTTTACTTCGGAGTCAGTACAGCCCTAGCTTCTGCCAATCTAGGAATTTGAAAACATGCAAGTGAGAGTAGTTTGAGGTTGTGGGAGAGACAACAGACCATGTGACCAGATCTGGGACAAATTCGGACTGAGACTCCATTTTGGAAGCCAGTTTACTCCAGTGTGGATGAGAATTTTTACTTCGGAGTCAGTATAGCCCCAGCTTCTGCCAATCTAGCAATTTGAAAACATGCAAATGAGAGTAGTTTGAGGTTGTGGGAGAGACAACAGACCATATGACAAGATCTGGGACTATTCGGACTGAGACTCCATTTTGGAAGCCAGTTTACTCCAGTGTGGATGAGAATTTTTACTTTGGAATCAGTAGAACCCCAGCTTCTGCCAATCTAGCAATTTGAAAACATGCAAATGAGAGTAGTTTGAGGTTGTGGGAGAGACCACTCACCATGTGACCAGATCTGGGACTATTCGGACTGAGACTCCATTTTGGAAGCCAGTTTACTCCAGTGTGGATGAGAATTTTTACTTTGGAGTCAGTACAGCCCCGGCTTCTGCCAATCTAGCAATTTGAAAACATGCCAATGAGAGTAGTTTGAGGTTGTGGGAGAGACAACAGACCATATGACCAGATCTGGGACTATTCGGACTGAGACTCCATTTTGGAAGCCAGTTTACTCCAGTGTGGATTAGAGTTTTTACTTCTGGCGTCAGTATAGCCCCAGCTTCTGCCAATCTAGCAATTTGAAAACATGCAAATGAGAGTAGTTTGAGGTTGTGGGAGAGACAACAAACCATGTGACCAGATCTGGGACTATTCGGACTGAGATTCCATTTTGGAAGCCAGTTTACTTCAGTGTGTGTTAGAGTTTTTACTTCAGAAGCAGATTTTGTTTGTTTTCATGGTTTTATCAACCCACAATCATACAGCCAGGCAATCCACATTTTCCTCCAAGAAATGGGGGCAATTTGAGCAGTCTTGTTGCCCACCCAGCCGTATGTTTCCACCTCCAGTGAAGCTGTGCGGGAGTGAATTCCACCCAGTCCTGTCTGGCACCATCTGAACTTCATTAGGAGTCAATCTGTTCCCTCTCCTTATGAGGAGGTTGGCGTCTTCTCCCTTGTACTTGACATACGCACCAGATGGCTCGCTTTCCAACTGGGGAACCTGCTCCATAAACCAGCAATGGCTCTCCTAGGTGAAATATTGTGTTTACAGTAGGCCTGGGTAACAACGCAAAAATTTGTTTCTAAAATCGATTTGTAATTGGGGTTTTTTTTGTTTCGATATTTAAATTAATTACAAAATTTTCCCTTAAAAAAGTTCGGTATTTACGAAATTTCGTTAATATTTACAAAACATTTTGTAAAGATGGCGCCCTTTTTTTTTCAATATTTTTTAAATATTTTTAAATTTAATTATTAATTTAGTAGAATAGGGAGGAGAAATTAAAATTATTATTAAGGAGGGAAGGCAGGCACTCACTCTGGCGGGCCCTCTCGTTCGCCGCTTGCCCTCTCGCTCTCCGCTCGACCCTCTCGCTCGCCGCTCGCCCCTCTCGCTCGCCGCTCGCCCTCTCGCTCGCCGCTCGCCCTCTCGCTCGCCGCTTGCCCCTCTCGCTCGCCGCTTGCCCCTCTCGCTCGCCCCTCTCGCTCGCGGCTCGCCCCTCTTGCTCGCCGCTCGCCCCTCTCGCTCGCCGCTCGCCCCTCTCGCTCGCCCCTCTGGCTCGCCGCTCGCCCCTCTCGCTCGCCCCTCTGGCTCGCCGCTCGCCCCTCTGGCTCGCCGCTCGCCCCTCTCGCTCGCCGCTCGCCCCTCTCGCTCGCCGCTCGCCCCTCGCTCGCCGCTCGCCCCTCGCTCGCCGCTCGCCCCTCTCGCTCGCCGCTCGCCCCTCTGGCTCGCCGCTCGCCCCTCGCTCGCCGCTCGCCCCTCTCGCTCGCCGCTCGCCCCTCTCGCTCGCCGCTCGCCCCTCTCGCTCGCCGCTCGCCCCTCTCGCTCGCCCCTCTGGCTCGCCGCTCGCCCCTCTCGCTCGCCGCTCGCCCCTCTCGCTCGCCGCTCGCCCCTCTCGCTCGCCGCTCGCCCCTCTCGCTCGCCGCTCGCCCCTCTCGCTCGCCGCTCGCCCCTCTCGCTCGCCCCTCTGGCTCGCCGCTCGCCCCTCTCGCTCGCCCCTCTGGCTCGCCGCTCGCCCCTCTGGCTCGCCGCTCGCCCCTCTCGCTCGCCCCTCTGGCTCGCCGCTCGCCCCTCTCGCTCGCCCCTCTGGCTCGCCGCTCGCCCCTCTGGCTCGCCGCTCGCCCCTCTCGCTCGCCGCTCGCCCCTCTCGCTCGCCGCTCGCCCCTCGCTCGCCGCTCGCCCCTCGCTCGCCGCTCGCCCCTCTCGCTCGCCGCTCGCCCCTCTCGCTCGCCGCTCGCCCCTCGCTCGCCGCTCGCCCCTCTCGCTCGCCGCTCGCCCCTCTCGCTCGCCGCTCGCCCCTCTCGCTCGCCGCTCGCCCCTCTCGCTCGCCGCTCGCCCCTCTCGCTCGCCGCTCGCCCCTCTCGCTCGCCCTCTCGCTCGCTTGCTCAGCCGGCGCCGAGAGAGGAGAGCTCCCAGCAAGCATCGCCAGGCGGCCATCTTACATATTTCCGAAATGGACGGAAATACAAAATTTTTTGGCGCCTGCCGTTTCAATATTTAAAAACACTTCCGGGTTTAAAAATAAGTTTTGTAATCGTTTTGTAATTGCTAAAATTAACGAATATTTAACGAATTACAAAATTAACGAACAAAACCGCCCAGGCCTAGTTTACAGTTTGGCGGCACAACAAGGTTGAGGGATGGGCAGCACACAAAAACAACACGTGGGGAGGAAATTTGGATGAGGCGGGTGGAGAGGTTTGTTTATACACCTGTCGGATCGTGGAGCCCATTACTCGTGACTGTTTCCCTGCTGCAAATAGTATCAATCATTCAGCTCCAAAGAAAGGTGAGATATCACTTAATTGCTCTATATCAGGAATGGGCCAACTCGGGCCCTTCCAGGTGTTTTGGACTTCAACTCCCACAATTCCTAACAGCCTAGTGTGGACAGCGAGTGGAGAGGGGAGGCCTGGTCTCTGAGAGGTCCCCCCTCTCTCTCTCTCTTGTGGGGTTCCTCCTCAGGGGGCCATCCTCTCCCCTCTCTTGTTGAACATCTATATGTGCGACCACTTGCTCAGCTGGTTCGAGGTTTTGGGCTGGAGTGTGACCAGTACGCTGATGACACTCAGCTGGTGCTGAAGATGGAAGGCCGACCGGACTCTGTCCCCGATTGTTTCCATCAGTGCCTCATTGAGGCCGTGACTGGATGGCTGCGTGCCAGCAGGTTGAGGGTGAATCCGGCAAAGACGGAGATCCTATGGCTGGGTGGACCGGGCAGTGGGGACGTCCAGCTGCCCACCCTGGATGGCGAGGCGCTACGCCCGTCCTCGTTGGTCAAGAGTCTGGGAGTCCTTTTGGACCCTCTGCTGACGATGGAGGCCCAGGTCTCTCTCCGCCGTGAGCAGAACCACCTTCTTTCTTCCACCTGCGGCAGGCTAGACGGCTGGCCCCTCCCTGTCCAGGAACGACCTGACTATGGTGATCCAGGTCACGGTCATCTCAAGGCTGGACTACTGTAACGCCCTCTACATTGGCCTTCCTCTGTCGGTGATCCAGAAGCTCAAGTTGGTGCAAAACGCAGCTGCTCGGCTTCTTGCGGGAATTCCGATGAGATGCCACGTAACACCAATCTTACTACAGCTGCATTGGTTACCCATCGAGCACCGGATCACTCTCAAAGGGATAGTACTCACCTGTAAGGCCTTGCATGGTCTGGGGCCGATGTGCCTGAGGGACCGCCTCACCCCCCCCCCCCCAACCCCAGAGATCCCTCCGCTCTGAGGACCAAGATCTATTGGAAGTCCCCAGTGTCCAGACCTTGCGCCTAACAGCAACCAGGCGCAGAGCCTTCACAGCAGTGGCACCTTCACTCTGGAATACTCTGCCAACTGAAGTCCGTGCCTTGCAGGACTTATCTGCTTTCCGCAGGGCATGGAAGACATACCTGTTTCGACAGGCCTTCGATCTTTGATATTGCTGTTTTGAAATTGTTTTTAAATTGTGTTAGATTTTAGCCATTCTTGTAAGCCGCTCCGAGCCCCAGGGGAGTGGCGGCAGATATGTTTGAATAATAAACAAACAAACAAACAAACAAACAAAATATCTGTCCATCCCTACAAGGCATGAAATATAAACATCATTGATATAAAAGAAGGGGGAGACGTGACCAAGGATGTCAAGGTGCATTACGTGCCTTCCATAGAATCCTAGAATCCTAGAATCAAAGAGTTGGAAGAGACCTCCTGGGCCTTCATCCAGTCCAACCCCATTCTGCCAAGAAGCAGGAATATTGCATTCAAATCACCCCTGACAGATGGCCATCCAGCCTCATAGAATCCTAGACTTGGAAGAGACCACCTGGGCCATCATCCAGTCCAACCCCATTCTGCCAAGAAGCAGGAATATTGCATTCAAATCACCCCCGACAGATGGCCATCCAGCCTCTGCTTAAAGGCTTCCAAAGAAGGAGCCTCCACCACACTCTGGGGCAGAGAGTTCCACTGCTGAACGGCTCTCACAGTCAGGAAGTTCTTCCTCATGTTCAGATGGAATCTCCTCTCTTGGAGTTTGAAGCCATTGTTCCATTGCGTCCTAGTCTCCAGGGAAGCAGAAAGGAAGCTTGCTCCCTCCTCCCTGTGGCTTCCTCTCACATATTTATACATGGCTATCATATCTCCTCTCAACCTGCTCTTCCTCAGTCTAAGCATGCCCAGCTCCTTAAGCCGCTCCTCATAGGGCTTGTTCTCCAGACCCTTGATCATTTGAGTTGCCCTCCTCTGGACACATTCCAGCTTAGAGTCAATATCTCTCTTGAATTGTGGTGCCCAGAATTGGACACAATATTCCAGGTAAAGTGGTCTAACCAAGGCGGAATAGAGCATGGGGAGCATGACTTCCCTAGATCTAGACACTATGCTCCTCTTGATGCAGGCCAACATCCCTTTGGCTTTTTTTGCTGGCTCATGTTCCCCTTCCTCCCCACGAGGACTTCAAGATCTTTTTCACAAGTCCTGCTCTCGAGCCAGGCCTATTCGTCCCCCATTCTGTCTCTTTACATTTCGTTTTTCCTGCCTAAGTGGAGTCTCTTGCATTTGTCCCTGTTGAACTTCATTTTGTTAGTTTTGGCCATTCATCTCTCTAACCTGTCCCGATCCCTTTGAGTCCTGCTCCTGTCCTCTGGAGTCTTGGCTCTCCCTCCCAGTTTGGTGTCGTCTGCAAACTTGATGATCCTGCCTTCTCGCCCTTCATCTAAGTCATGAATGGAGATGTTGAATAGGACCGGGCCCAGGATGGAACCCTCCTGATGGCACTCCACTTGTCACTTCTTTCCAGGATGAAGAGGAAGCCTTGGGGAGAATCACCCTCTGGGTTCGTCCACTTAACCAATTCCAGATCCACCTCACCGTAGTTTTGCCTCACCCACCTTGGACAGAAGGTCGTGGGGGACCTTGTCGAAGGTCCCCCATATAAACATCATTGATATAAAAGAAGGGGAGACGTGACCAAGGATGTCAAGGTGCATTACGTGCCTTCCTTCTGCGGAACCAGACAACCTCCAAACTTGCAAAGAGAAGGTCTGCTGCGCGCAGGATTGCGTCTGCAACGCGAGGCGGTGATTTTTAAGTTAAATCATTGCATAATATGATGGTAATGAGCTTCTCGGTGAAATCATTATGCCTCTGTCAGGTGGTAATAAAACGGCGTATTTGTCTCCGATCTCCGTTCGCTTGGAGAATATGCAGATCTGCCAGTCCTCATTACATCTTGATGGAAACAAAACCCATTAGCAGAGGTGCGGCGGGTTTTAATGAGGGAGACATGCCTGAAAGTAATCCGGGTCAGTGATAATGAAACAGTTACACCTAGCTGGAACTGATAGAAATCTAATTACGCCGTATCAATAGAATACTTCAGGTATGTCAAATGTTGATCATGCCACGCACACACACACATTTAACTTCGGGGATGCTTCGAAGGCTTGTCTGCGCGATAGGAAGATGTGGGAAGGGGAGAGAGAGAGACAGAGAGAGAGAGACGGGAAGACCTCCATCTTCTAGAGTAAGACTGAGAGAGAATTTCTTTGCAGTGAAAATGTGAATGTATTTGCATGCCATGTTTGAATTAATACTGTTGCGACTCAGGATAGATTCACCTGGCTCAGAACAACACCACACACCAAGGCTGTAGGTTTTGTGGTTTATTGAAGCAAAACAACATCAAAAACATAGAAATATTACATTTTTATTTATATAGATTTTAAAAAACAGTCCAAATCTTAAATGAAATATTACGTATACGCTTGTGGAGCTTTCCCAGCTCCCTGTTGTGAGGGGAGCTCCTCAATGCTGGCAAGAAGACCCAAATCCTATCCAACCGAAGCCCCAACCTCCCAATGGAATCCAGGACTCTCCAAATGGCTCCAGCTTTGAACTGACAAATGACAGCTATTCATTCCTTTTCCGGCCACGAAGAAGACTCCGTCCACCCCTGACATCACGAGGATCCCCCAGCCGACAAGAATCTGGGTTTGAAACCAAGCCTTTTGAAAGTATTTTGAATGGCTGTCAAAGAGGACAACACGTCTTGTTCTGTCTTGCATGCTTATGTCCGATTCCTTTCTCAGCGGAGACTCTGAATCTGACATCCTTTCAGGCCTGAAATGAAATAAACCTCTCTTTGTTGCCTTCAAACCCAGTCTGTGTGTGTTTCCATCTTGCTGCCAAAATAGCAAGGCGTGCCGGGCATCGGATTCTCCGCTGTTCCTTGGCAAGAACTGGACTTCAGCTCCAAGTTCATGCAAAAATAATGTGCACTCAACTCAAGAAAGGCTAAAGAGAAAGGAACCTGCGTTGTCCCTGTCAACTCAGGCCGAATCAAACTTCTGCAGCCTCTCTTCACTCGTGGGTTTTTGGTTTAACAAAATGTAAGGCATACCATCCAAAACAAAAAAAAGTGCAAGATAAAGGCCCAAAGGGTGGAAACTATGTAGGTGCTTGGTTGTTGTAGGTTTTTTTGGGCTATAGGGCCATGTTCTAGAGGCATTCTCTCCTGACATTTCGCCTGCATCTATGGCAAGCATCCTCAGAGGTAGTGAGGTCTGTTGGGACTAGGAAAAAGGGTTTATATATATCTGTGGAATGACCAGGGTGGGACAAAGGACTCTTGTCTGCTGGAGCTAGGGGTGAATGTCTCAACTGACCACCTTGATTAACATATAATGGCCTGACAGTGCCTGGAGCAAACTTTTGTTGAGAGGTGATTAGATGTCCTTGTTTGTTTCCTCTCTGTTGTTGTGTTGTTGTGCTGTTGTCCACCTGATGACAAAGCACCTGATGAACCAACCTGGACACAGCATATTATTATTTGAGAGCACAGAAATGCTGGACCACTCTCACAACCACCACCATGTCAGGCTACACAGAGAAGCCATTGAAATCCACAAGAAGCAGGTGGACAATTTCAACAGAAAGGAGGAAACCATGAAAATGAACAAAACCTGGCTACCAGTATTAAAAAACTCTAAAATCACAACAGCAATATAGAAGTCATAACACGGAGAGTAAACCCAAGTACCCTCCCCCAGTGTCCATAGTTCATATTATTCATAGGAAGGTCCATAAAGGGAAATATTTCCATGAGGGGGAAAGAGAGTCCCTTGTTTGTGAGGTGGGGGACCCTCAGGAGCCCAGGTGTGCCTCAGGTGGGAAAATTCAAATACTTTTGTGGCATGATTTTCAGTAATAAATGGGTTACCTTCTGCTATAAACATGTGAAAATAGGGCATAAAGCCTTGATTAAATGATGCACACCAAACTGACCAAGGCTTAACCCTTATTATCCAGCCTGCTGTCTTTGACCTTAGCAAAACTATAACCTCAAGAAATGGGGCCACAAAGTGGAGTCCACGACATGAGAGTGTGGAGAAGAGCCAACCACTGACCACCTGCTGCAATGCACCCTGAGCCCTTCTGCCACATGATGCACCAGGGAGGACCTTCTTGCAGCAACACCAGAGGCACTCCAAGTGGCCAGAGACTGGTCAAAGGACATTTAATCAACTACCAAGCTTGCAAATTTTGTGTTTTGTCTGTTTGTTTGTTTTGCTCTGTTAGAAATGTAATACAATGGTCTGGTTGCCCTGACACGGCAAATAAAATAAGCCATGAGTATTTAATCTTGAGAAGCCTGGAGAAGGGAATGATGCTGGGGAAAGTGGAAGGCAAAAGGAAGAGGGGCCGACCAAGGGCAAGGTGGATGGATGGCATCCTTGAAGTGACTGGACTGACCTTGAGGGAGCTGGGGGTGGTAACGGCCGACAGGGAGCTCTGGCGTGGGCTGGTCCATGAGGTCACGAAGAGTCGGAGACGACTGAACGAATGAACAACAACATTTAATCTTGATTGGCATCCAAACTCTAATGGAAAAAGAGCACCTGATTGTGGATTGGAATATTTGGGTCTTGTGTAGTTGAGCACTGCCCGAGAAACACTTCCCATGGCAAACGATTTGCCTTTTCTCATCCGTCACTTCCTGACATGGAGGAGACAACGAGACTTCTTTCTCCTTCTCTCTCCTTTCTCTCTCTCTCTCCCTCTTTCTCTCAATCTCTCCATCTCTTTCCTCTCCTTCCAACAAGCTCCATTTCACTATCAATCTTTTCCTTTCAAGGTTATCTCTAAGCAGGTGGCAGGTAGATGTGGATCTGGGCGCTAGACAGACTGCCGAAAATGCTAAATATTTGGACAGGTAGAGCCACCTTTCTTCCTCCCCCTTTGAAATCTCACAACACTCCTGTAAGGTAGATCAAAGCCTGAGTGGAGATCTGACGATTCTGCCCAAATCTGCAGAAGTTTTAAGTGGTTTGATCAGCTTTCACTGTTTGAATGGATGAGTTGCCTTCATTGTTAGGCGGCCTCACATGTTTTGACCCTGTCTTAAATTATTCCGCCTGATTAAAACTCTCCCAAACTATTTTAAAAATTGATTAGATGGGCACACTGCGCTGTGATCCAGGGCAAGGCATAAATATTGCATTGGAACGGGTGATGGATGGACAAGATGTGTCAGGAAGGAAGAGAGAGAGAGGAACGGAGAGGGAGAGGAAACCGTTCCAAAGTTCACCCAGGACGCGAAGGAGACCGGAACCCAGGCTTTCTGGCTCTGAATACACCAGAGAAACAAAGCACAACAGTGTCCAACACAAAGGCCCCACAGAGGTTGAAGCCCAGGGTTAGCGCATGAAAAGTAGTCCAAAAAATAAAGGTCCAAAGTCAAGCAAGGAGTCCTGGTTGGCTTTGGACTCTTGCTTGGCTTTGAAGAAGAACACAGCCTCCGGGCCTTGTGCCTTGTGCTCTTGTCCACTTTCGGAGATTGATGTCTGCCGTCTTTGAGGAACTTTGAGTTACTTGATTTGGTGTGTTTTTTTATTCCCAGTATGTTTAGCTTTTGGAAGGGAAAGAGGGAGAGAGGAAATCCTAGGGAGGAGGGAGCAAGCTTCCTTTCTGTTGCCCTGGAGACTAGGACACAATGGAGCCATGGCTTCAAACCACAAGAAAGAAGATTCCATCTGAACATTAGGAAGAACTTCTGAACTGTGATTAAAAAGTTGATGAGAACTTTTGGCATTGATGACCTGTTGAACTGGGATTGAAAACAACATGTTTACATAGTCAAAGACAATTACTCTTGTAAGTTAAGGAAGCCAAACAATTGAAGAGAGATATTGACAAGCTAGAATGTGTCCAGAGGAGGGTGACTAAAATGATCCAGGGTCTGGAGAACAAGCCCTATGAGGAGCAGCTGAAAGAGCTGGGCATGTTTAGCCTGAAGAAGAGAAGGATGAGAGGAGACATGACAGCCATGTATACATATGTGAGAGGAAGTCACAGGGAGGAGGGAGCAAGCTTCCATTCTGCCGCCCTGGAGACTAACAATGGCTTCAAACTACAAGAGAGGAGATTCCGCCTGAAGATGAGGAAGAACTTCCTGACTGTGAGAGCCGTTCAGCAGTGGAACTCTCTGCCCCGGAGTGTGGTGGAGGCTCCTTCTTTGGGGGCTTTGAAACAGAGGCTGGATGGCCATCTGTCAGGGGTGATTTGAATGCAATATTCCTGCTTCTTGGCAGAATGGGGTTGGACTGGATGATGGCTCAGGAGGTCTCTTCCAACTCTAGGATTCTAGGATTCTATGAAAAAATAAAGGTCCAAAGTCAAGCAAGGAGTCCTGGTTGGCTTTGGACTCTTTCTTGGCTTTGACGAAGAATAGAAGAATTTCCAGAGAGGTGCACGAGGCACAGCCTCCGGGTCTTGTGCCTCGTGCTCTTGTCCACTTTCGGAGATCGATGTCTGCCCTCTTTGAGGAACTTTGTGTTACTTGATTTGGTGTGTGTTTTTAATTCCCGGTATGTTTAGCTTTTTGAAGGGAGAGAGGGAGAGAGGAAGTCCTAGGGAGGAGGGAGAAAGCTTTCTTTTCGGAATGGCTTCAAACAACAAGAAAGGAGATTCCACCTGAACATTAGGAAGAACTTCCTGACTGTGAGAGATGTTTAGTAGTGGAACTCCCTGCCCCGGAGTGTGGTGGAGGCTCAATGCTGGTGGTCTTTGCTTCTTCCAGCACGCTGACATTTGTCCGCTTGTCTTTCCAAGGGATTTTCAGGATTTTTTGGAGGCAGCGCTGATGGAATTGTTCCAGGAGTTGCATGTGACATCTGTAGACTGTCCACGTTTCGCAAACATTGAAGCAATGGTCCTCCGCCATCAACTCCATGTGGTCTGGATGCTCAACCACCATCTCCCAAAGCAGTTGCTCTACTCCGAACTCAAGAACGGAAAACGGAATGTTGGAGGACAGGACAAGAGATTGAAAGATGAGCTCAAAGCCAACCTTAAAATCTCTGGCATAGACACTGACAACGGGGAAGCCCTGGCCCTTGAGCGCTCCAGCTGGAGGTCAGCTGTGACCAGCAGTGCTGCAGAATTTGAAGCGGCATGAACGGAGAACAAAAGAGAGAAATATGCCAAGAGGAAGGCGCGTCAAGCCCTTCTTGAGTGACATGTGAGGCACTCTTCCTCCGGCACACCACGCTGGAAGCTGAAGGCGAAAAAAAACAACATTCCGAATAAATGTGACTAACGAGTCGTAAAACACTCTGCAGAGGAAGGAGCGGGAAGTATTTGAAGCAGAGTGTGTTTGGAATTGGACTAATTAATAGGAGACGGGTGAAAAGGCGGCGGGGGGAGATTTGTTAGCACAGCGGCAGGATGTTAAAAGACATGTTCTGCTTTTAACATGTTGTTATCCATCCCCTCGAGGATAGCTGGGGATGAGAAATGTGAGATCGTAACATTATATTGCCAGAGAGGTGCATTCGTTGATGTACGTGACAAATGGCATAAGGTGGGGATTCGTAAAAAGAACGGCCTCCGTCGAATGTCCCATACTTGACATACGTATGAGAGGCATTGTTGGATTGCACGTCCCATTATCCCCATCTACCTTGGGTTTTCCTAAGCAAGGGATATTCAGAGGTGGCTTTCTCTGAAGTAGAGCCAACACCATGTGTTATTTGATCGGGGTGTGCAAAATTCTGTAGGTCGATTCGGATTTTGGATAATTTAGGTGGTTCAAAAGCCGAACCGCCAAAAACGGAACCAGGAGGGACCCCCTCCGAAGCCTTACCACAACGAAACACGAGCCGCCAAATCGGCGGCTCGTGTTTCATTGCGGTAAGGCTTCGGAAGGGGTCCCTCCTGGTTCTGTTTTTGGTAGTTCGGCTGCCGAACCACAGAAATTATAGAAATCATAATCACGAACTGAATCAGCGACTTGTGTTTCGTTGTGGTAAGGTTTTGGAGGGGGTCCCTCCTGGTTCCGTTTTCAGCGGTTCGACTGCCGAACCACAGAAATTATAGAAATCATAAACACGAGCTGAATCGGCGGCTCATGTTTCGTTGCGGTAAGGCTTCGGAGGAGTCCCTCCTGGTCCCGTTTTCGACGGTTCGACTGCCGAACCACAGAAATTATAGAAATCATAAACACGAGCTGAATCGGCGGCTCATGTTTCGTTGCGGTAAGGCTTCGGAGGAGTCCCTCCTGGTCCCGTTTTCGGCGGTTCGACTGCCGAACCACAGAAATTATAGAAATCATAAACACGAGCTGAATCGGCGGCTCATGTTTCGTTGCGGTAAGGCTTCGGAGGAGTCCCTCCTGGTCCCGTTTTCGACGGTTCGACTGCCGAACCACAGAAATTATAGAAATCATAAACACGAGCTGAATCGGCGGCTCATGTTTCGTTGCGGTAAGGCTTCGGAGGAGTCCCTCCTGGTCCCGTTTTCGGCGGTTCGACTGCCGAACCACAGAAATTATAGAAATCATAAACACGAGCTGAATCGGCGGCTCATGTTTCGTTGCGGTAAGGCTTCGGAGGAGTCCCTCCTGGTCCCGTTTTCGACGGTTCGACTGCCGAACCACAGAAATTATAGAAATCATAAACACGAGCTGAATCGGCGGCTCATGTTTCGTTGCGGTAAGGCTTCGGAGGAGTCCCTCCTGGTCCCGTTTTCGGCGGTTCGACTGCCGAACCACAGAAATTATAGAAATCATAAACACGAGCTGAATCGGCGGCTCATGTTTCGTTGCGGTAAGGCTTCGGAGGAGTCCCTCCTGGTCCCGTTTTCGGCGGTTCGACTGCCGAACCACAGAAATTATAGAAATCATAAACTCGAGCCGAATCGGCGGCTCGTGTTTCATTGCGGTAAGGCTTCGGAGGGGGTCCCTCCTGGTTCCGTTTTCGGCGGTTCGACCGCCGAACCACAGAAATTATAGAAATCATAAACATGAACCGAATCGGTGGCTCGTGTTTCGTTGCGGTAAGGCTTCGGAGGGGTTCCCTCCTGGTCCTGTTTTCAGTGGTTCGGCTGCCGAACCACAGAAATCATAGAAATTGTAAACACGAGCTGAATTGGCAATTCGTGTTTTGTTGCGGTAAGGCTTCAGAGGGGGTCCCTCCTGGTCCCGTTATCGGCGGTTTGACTGCTGAACCACCTAAATTATCCAAAATCCGAATCCACCTACTGAACCCCAGAAATTATAGAAATCATAAACATGAGCCAAATCGGCGGCTCGTGTTTTGTTGTGGTAAGGCTTCGGAGGAGGTCCCTCTTGGTTCCGTTTTCAGCGGTTCGACTGCCGGACCACAGAAATCATAGAAATCATAAACACGAGCCGAATCGGCGGCTCGTGTTTTGTTGTGGTAAGGCTTCAGAGGGGTCCCTCCTGGTTCCGTTTTCGGCGGTTCGACTTTCAAACCACAGAAATTATAGAAATCATAAACATGAGCTGAAACGGTAAGGCTTGGGAGGGGGTCCCTCCTGGTCCCGTTTTCGGCGGTGCGACTGCCGAACCCCAGATATTATAGAAATCGTAAACACAAACTGAATCAGCGACTTGTGTTTCGTTGCGGTAAGGCTTCGGAGGAGGTCCCTCTTGGTCCTGTTTTTGGCAGTTCGGCTGCCGAACCACAGAAATCATAAATACGAGCCGAATCCACGGCTCATGTTTCGTTGTGGTAAGGTTTCGAAGGGTTCCGTTTTCGGCGGTTTGACTGCCGAACCACAGAAATAATAGAAATCATAAACATGAGCCGAATCGGTGATTCGAGTTTCGTTGCGGTAAGGCTTCGGAGGGGGTCCCTCCTGGTCCCATTTTCAGCTGTTTGGCTGAAATTAAGTCGGAAGAGACCTCACAGATTGCCTAGCCCACCCCTCTTTACTCTGCTTCCAAAGCACCCCTGACAGATGGCCATCCAGCTCAAGCAGTTTAGAAAATATTTATTTTGAAAAACGTTTCGTTCTGTACAAATTGGGACTCAAACATTCTCAACACTGCAAGGGCGTAGAAACATGGCTCACACCCACCCAAATAAAAGCAATTCTTTTTTTTTTACTCTTTTTTTTCCATTTTTAAAAATGATAAACACTACAAAACGGTTGCTTTCGAAGCCACTTAACAACAAGAGGTTGAAATGAGTCCAAATTAAAAACAGGGGGAGAAGGGCGAGAAAGAAAGGATATCCCAGCTTATCACACATAATCTTTGATTCTTGTCAGGCTGGTTTTTCTGTCTGAGTGACAATTTCACTTTTGTGAGTTCCCTTTTCACTAAACAAGGCTACAAAAAAGACCCCCCCCCCCCCAAAAAAAATAAGTACACAACTTTTTCTTGTTCTGGTCAAATAAAACAAGGACAAATTTGATCGGTAGCTTCCAACGAGGGGCAAAAATGATTTTGTATACAATTTTGCATACGGTTTTATATACAATTTTGCATACAATTTTGTATACAGTTTTGCATACAATTTTGTATACAGTTTTATATACAATTTTGCATACAGTTGCACACAATTTTGTATACAACTTTGCATACAATTTTGCATACAGTTTTATATACAATTTTGTATACAGTTGCATACAATTTTGTATACAGTTTTGCATACAATTTTGCATACAGTTGCATACAATTTTGTATACAGTTGCATACAATTTTGTATACAGTTTTATATACAATTTTGTATGCAAGTCCACTTTGAATCTGTTTCCGAGCGGATTAAAAAATGTTATTTCATCAGAATTTGTACCACTTGAAAGGAAATCCATGAAGGAAACACATTTTGCATTAAAAAAAATTAACAATAATAATAATAGCTTCACATTTAAAAAAAAAAGAAAAGAAAAAGAGTTCACGTCAGACGACCTGGAGAAATCTCATCGGAATTCTCCCTTCTCGTAGAAAAAATATTCTCAATATTCCTCGCGCCTTGAAGCATGCAAAACAACGGGAAAGGCGTCACGGGAACATCCGTGGTATGATTGTAAACACGAGAACACTGAACGGAAGGTCGGAGAAGGTGGGATGGAGGCGGGTGGAGGCGGAGGGGAGATGGGGGCAAAGTCCGGCCGGTTCCCTCCCGCTCGCTAGAGCCAGGGGTGCCAGGCGGGGTCCATGCGGCAGAGGTTGTCCAGGCTGTTGGCGGCCGCCACCAGCGTGTTGACCTTGCTCTCGCCGCCTTCGAACTGCGCCAGGTTGTGCAGCCGCGTCATGATGGCCGTCACCGCTTTCTGGACCAGCGACACCAGCTGCTGGCTGTCCATGTTCTCCGGCTGCCCGGCCGCCGAGAGCGGGGAGGAGGTGTCCTCCTGGGTCTTCTTGTGCCAGGCGATGATTTCGTCTCGCAAAACCGTCTTCAGGATGCCGTCCACCTGCGAGGAAGGCGGGATGCGGAGGAGAGGGGGAGCAGAGACACACACACAGAGAGAACAATCAATCTTTAGTATGATCCAGAGACCCAATCTGTTCAACGGAGAAAGTGCACAGCTGTCATGTATTGTGATCTGCAGTTGATGGTGGTTGGTGGTGGTAGGCCGAAATCTAAGATCATCTGGGGAGGCCCTGCTCTCGACCCCACCACTCTCACAAGTGAGGCTGGTGGGGACGAGGAGCAGGGCTTTCTCAGTGGTAGCCCTTCGCCTGTGGAACTCACTCCCGGGGGAAATCAGGACATCATCATCCCTCCTCTCCTTCAGGAGGAGGGTGAAGACGTGGTTATGGGACCAGGCCTTTGGACAACCAGGCAATTAAATAACACAATCAGGTAAACAAGAACAACAGGATTGAGGAAGTGGAATGGAAAATGAGAACTATGAGTTAGCGATTGCTGACCTTGTAAGAGAGGAATTGGGTTTGTATTGGTTTTTATTGTTTTTATTGATTTTACTGATATAATGCATGAATTGTGTAATTGTGTAATTGTGTAACTGTGTAATTTTGTGTCTTGATTGTTTGTACTAAAGGCATCGAATTGTGCCTTGTTTCTGTAAGCCGCCCTGAGTCCCCTTCGGGGTGAGAAGGGCGGGGTAAAAGAACCCCAAATAATTAAATAAATAAATAGGCCTAGCAGATGGTGATGGGAGGGTTAATCTAAGTCTAAATTCCAAAGGGTTGAGTATTCTGTGAGTAAGAGTTCATGGGTGAAAGCAATTAAGGGTGGAGGTATGCAAGAGATGGGTTGCAGCTGGGTGTTTCTGGATACAAGGATACAAGGTCCTAGCCTTGGGACTGATCTTCGGGAGAAAAGCATTTGTCTTATTTTGGTGGTAGATGCTGCTGGTTTCCCCCCAGGTTTTTCAGTGTCCTGACCTGTCTCCTGAACCTCTGGAATCCTGGAACCTTGAATATCTGGTTATTTTTTAAATGGGTTGCTGTAGCTTTTTTGGGCTGCATGGCCATGTTCCAGAAGCATTCTCTCCTGACGTTTCACCTGCATCTATGGCAGGCATCCTCAGAGGTTGTGAGGTCTGTTAGAAACTAGGAAAGTTGGGTTTCCAACAGACCTCAAAACCTCTGAGGATGCTTGCCACAGATGGAGGCGAAACGTCAGGAGAGAATGTTTCTGGAACATGGCCAGACAGCCAAAAAAACCTACAACAACCCAGTGATTCCGGCCAGGAAAGCCTTCGACAATATATTAAAAAAGAATGTTTAGCATTAGCAATATTGGGTTGTTGTAGGTTTTTTCAGGCTATATGGCCATGTTCTAGAGGCATTCTCTCCTGACATTTCGCCTGCATGTATGGCCAGCATCCTCAGAGGTCGTGAGGTCTGTTGGAACTAGGAAAAAGGGTTTATATATCTGTGGAATGATCAGGATGGGACAAAGGACTCTTGTCTGCTGGAGCTAAGTGTGAATGTTTCACCTGACCACCTTGATTAGCATTTGATGGCCTGGCAGTGACTGGGTCAATCTTTTGTTGTGAGGTTAGTTCATCAGGTGCTCTGCTATGGCTGATTTCTCTGGCTAAAGGAGTCTGCAGTGCCTTTCATGTTCCTTGATATAATGTCCTGGCAGTGCCTGGGAGAATCTTTTGTTGAGAGGTGATTAGCAATATTATGTTATGTTTGGTTTACTGTTTTTTGTTTTTTTATTTAATTTTGTTTATTGTATTCATATTTTTGTATTTTATTATGTTGTTTATTTTATTGTAACCTGTATCTTATTTTATTGTAATTTGTTGTTTGGGCTCGGCCTCATGTTAGCCGCTCCGAGTCCCCTTTGGGGAAATGGTGGCGGGGTATAAATAAAGTTTTGTTGTTATTATTATTATTATTATTATTATTATTATTAGATGACCCCTGCTTAAAAAAGTAGTCTCATACTTGTGTTTAATAGAATGTTATTTTATGGCTGCTTTATTTGTTATTATTACATTTATTATTTCACTCTATTTTTATTATTACGTTTATTATTTTATCTATTAATTTTTTTTCTGTATTATTTTGCATTTTTTCTTTTAATTTTATTTTTTTGCTTTATTATTATTATTATTATTATTATTTGCAATGTTTATTTCTTGCTTCTGTGTTACGTTATTGTAATAGTACTACCGGGTTTGGCCTCATGTAAGCCGCTCCGAGTCCCCGTTGGGGAGATGGTGGCAGGGTATAAATAAAGATTAGAGCCGTTCAGCAGTGGAACTCTCTGTCCCGGAGGGAGTGTGGTGGAGGTTCCTTCTTTGGAAGCTTTGAAACAGGGGCTGGATGGCCATCTGTCAGGGGTGATTTGAATGCAATATTCCTGCTTCTTGGCAGAATGGGGTTGGACTGGATGATGGCCCAGGAGGTCTCTTCCAACTCTTCGATTCTATGATTCTATGATTCTATGATGGTCGATCCCTGGACTCGATATTTTAAGGACATTAAAACTCCATAATCCACTCCAGAATGCATTGTCTCCCTTCATCCCGCCTCCCTCCCTTATGATTTGCTGGAACGTTGAGGCAGCAGAAGTTGGCAGAATGGGGTTGGACTGGATGGCCCAGGAGGTCTCTTCCAACTCTAGGATTCTATTATTATTATTATTATTATTATTATTATTATTATTACTATTATTGTTATGGTGTCAATCAGACAGCAATTTCAATAAACAAACTGAGGAGAAAGGAAACCAAGGCAAAGAATACAAGTTATGGATGTGGGGATACAGTGCAAATTTGCACAAAAACAAAGTCAAACGTGTTAAGACCTCGCTCTAAGTATTTGACCATTCAATTTTTTAAATAAAATTCAGAATATATTTTCCCACTGAAAATAGACCTTGGAATAAAACGGCATTTTCTCTCCTACCTGGCCAGCGCGGCACTTCCTTCGTTAATGCACTTTTAAAATTGCTTTAATGGTCGGAACACGGTTATTCTAACTCTGCGTGTTTTATACCTTTTTGAAAACCCTTTCTGCAAGCGGTCCGGCCTCTCAGATTAAGGCCGGAAGGGGGCACGCACATCACGACCCGTCAAATCAAATCAAGGGTAATTACTAACCTGCAATATTAAAAAAATAATGCAAAGCACAGAAAGGAAGCGGAGGAGGAGGAAGAGGAGGAGGAGGACAACAAAGAGCCCGTTTCGCCGTGTGTGGGGCCTCCCCGCGTCCTCCCTCTCGCAGTCCCGCAATTTATTTATTCTCCCCAAGGCTTCCTCTTCATTTTGGAAAGAAGTGGCAAGTGGAGTGCCATAAGCAGGGTTCCGTCCTGGGCCCGGTCCTGTTCAGGATCTTCATTAATGACTTAGATGAAGGGTTTGAAGGCATGATCATCAAGTTTGCAGACGACACCAAATGGGGAGGGAGAGCCAAGACTCCAGAGGACAGGAGCAGGATTCAAAATGATCTTGACAGATTAGAGAGATGATGGGCCAAAACTCACAAAATGAAGTCCAACAGGGATAAATGCAAGAGACTCCACTTAGGCAGAAAAAACGAAATGCAAAGAGACAGAATGGGGGACGATGAGGCCTGGCTCGAGAGCAGGATGTGGGGAAAATATCTTGGAGTCCTTGACAGATTAGAGAGATGAATGGCCAAGACTAACAAAATGAAGTTCAACAGGGACACATGCAGCATACTCCACTTAGGCAGGAAAAACGAAATGCAAAGAGACAGAATGGGAGGCAAAGAGGCCTGGCTCAAGAGCAGGACGTGAGGAAAATATCTTGGAGTCCTTGACAGATTAGAGAGATGAAGGGCCAAAACTCACAAAATGAAGTTCAACAGGGAAAAGTGCAAGATACTCCACTTTGGCAGAAAAAACGAAATGCAAAGATACAAAATGGGGGACGATGAGGCCTGGCTCGAGAGCAGGACGTGTGAAAAAGATCTTGGAGTCCTTGACAGATTAGAGAGATGAATGGCCAAAACTCAGAAAATGAAGTTCAACAGGGACAAGTGCAAGAGACTCCACTTAGGCAGGAAAAACGAAATGCAAAGAGACAGAATGGGGGACAATGATGCCTGGCTCGAGAGCAGGGCGTGGGGAAAATATCTTGGAGTCCTTGACAGATGAGAGAGATGATGGGCCAAAACTCACAAAATGAAGTTCAACAGGGACAAGTGCAAGAGACTCCACTTTGGCAGGAAAACCGAAATGCAAAGAGACAGAATGAGGGACGATGAGGCCTGGCTCGAGAGCAGGACGTGTGAAAAAGATCTTGGAGTCCTCGTGGGGAGGAAGTTAAACATGAGCCAGGAATGTGATGTGGCAGCAAAAAAAGCCAATGGGATTTTGGCCTCAGGCATCAAGAGGAGCCTAGTGTCTAGATCTAGGGAAGTCATGCTCCCCATGCTCTATTCCGCTTTGGTTAGACCACACCTGGAATCACACTGTGTCCAATTCTGGGCACCACAATTCAAGAGAGATGTTGAGTGTAAGCTGGAATGTGTCCAGAGGAGGGCGACTACAATGATCAAGGGTCTGGAGAACAAGCCCTATGAGGAGCGGCTTAAGGAGCTGGGCATGTTTAGCCTGAAGAAGAGAAGGCTGAGAGGAGACATGATGAGGGCCAGGTATAAATACTTGAGAGGAAGCCACAGGGAGGAGGAGGGAGCAAGCTTGTTTTCTGCTTCCCTGGAGACTAGGACGCAATGGAACAATGGCTCAGGTTTTTGGCAAATTGTGACACACCAAGCTCAAAAGGTTGCCCATCACTGGTCTAGAGGCATTCTCTCCTGACCTTTCGCCTGCATCTATGGCAAGCTTCCTCAGAGGTAGTGAGGTCTGTTGGAATTAGGGAAATAGGTTTATATATCTGTGGAATAATGTCCAGGGTGGGACAAAGGACTCTTCTCTGTTGGAGCTAGGTGGGAATGTTTCAACTGACTACCTTGTATTGTCGAAGGCTTTCACGGCCGGAATCACTGGGTTGTAGTAGGTTTTTTTTCAGGCTATATGGCCATGTTCTAGAGGCATTCTCTCCTGACATTTCGCCTGCATCTATGGCAAGCATCCTCAGAGGTAGTGAGGTCTGTTGGAACTAGGAAAATGGGTTTATATATCTGTGGAATGACCAGAGTGGGACAAAGGACTCTTGTCTGCTGGAGCTAGGTGGGAATGTTTCAACTGACCACCTTGATTAGCATTTGATGACCTGGCAGTGCCTGGAGCAATCTTCTGTTGAGAGACAATTAGATATACTTGTTTATTTCCTCTCTGTTGTTGTGCTGTTCTAATTTTAGAGTTTTTTTTAATACTGGTAGCCAGATTTTGTTCATTTTCAATGCAAAGAATTTCATTAAAATATAATAACCGCTGCCCCAATTAAAGACATATGATACCCCCTTCGAATGAGTAGTTGCCAAAACATCGATTGCACTCAACGGAAGCTGCAAGCATGAATAAAAAAGCCAAATAATAGAAAAAGGAGTTGAATTTGTTTGTAAACAATGTGGGCCCCTGCTGAGATTGGAAAGGACTATGGCAATGGTCAAGAGGGCAAAGTTCAGCAGGATTAAATGAAATGTTGTACAAAAACATTTCATTTAATCCAGACTTGCACCAACTTTGGCCTTCTCTCCAGGTGTTCTGGACATCTAATGGGGTAACATTAGAAAATGTTGACAATTTACGCTCCCTTGGCAGCCACAAAAGTCAACATTGACACCAAAATACAACACCGCCTGAGCTCTGCAAGCGCAGCATTTTTCCCAATGAAGCAGAGAGTGTTTGAGGACCGAGACATCCGTAGGGAGACCAAGGGGCTTGTTTATCAAGCTATTGTCCTCCCAACCCTGCTATATGAGAAAACCAAAGTGCTGTTCCAGCAGTCATTGGCCAACCCCTCTCCAATGCCAGAAATACAGCTTAATAGTGTAACATTAGGAAATGTTGATCATTTCCGCTCTCTTGGCAGCCCCCTCTCCACCAAAGTCAACATTGACACCGAAATACAACACCACCTGAGCTCTGCGAGTGCAGCATTCTTCTGAATGAAACAGAGTGTTTGAGGACCAGGACATCCGTAGGGATACCAAGGGGCTTGTCTATAAAGCTATCCCCCTCCCATCCCTGCTCTATGCCTGTGAAATGTGGACTGTCTACAGACGTCACATGCAACTCCTGGAACGATTCCATCAGCGCTGCCTCTGGAAAAATCCTGCAAATCTCTTGGGAAGACAGGCAGGGAAATGTCAGCGTGCTGGAAGAAGCAAAGACTACCAGCACTGAAGCGATGATCCTCCAACATCAACTCCGCTGGACCGGCCACATTATCCGGATGCCCGACCACCGTCTCCCGAAGCAGTTGCTCTACTCCGAACTCAAGAATGGAAAACGGAATGTTGGTGGGCAGGGAAAGAGATTGAAAGACGGGCTCAAAGCCAACCTTAAAAACTCTGGCATAGACACTGAGAACTGGGAAGCCCTGGCCCTTGAGCGCTCCAGCTGGAGGTCAGCTGTGACCAGCAGTGCTGCGGAATTTGAAGAGTCACAAATAGAGGGTAAGGGGGAGAAATATGCCAAGAGGAAGGTGCATCAAGCCAACCCCAACCAGGACCACCTTCCACCTGGAAACCGATGCCCTCACTGCGGGAGAACAAGTAGGTCAAGAATAGGGCTCAACAGTCACCTATGGACCCATCGCCAGGACGCCACACTTGGCGGACAATCTAAGTAAGAACCCACAATAATTCCTAAGAGCCACTATTATTATTATTATTATTATTATTATTATATTTTCTATTATTATATTATATTATTTTTAATATTTTTTATTTTTATTATATTATTATATATTATTATATTGGGTGCCTATTGGGTGTTAGGAATTTTGGGAGTTGAAGTCCAAAACACCCGGAGCGAGCCTGGCCTAACGTTTCAGTCCTGAAGTCACACCGCTATTATATTATTAATATTATTATTATTTTAATTATTATTATATTTTCTATTATTATATTATATTATTTTTAATATTTTTATTTTTATTATATTATTATATATTATTATATTATTACTATCAGCCATTCGTAATTTTGGGAGTTGAAGTCCAAAACACCCGGAGAGAAGGCCAAAGTTGGCCCAGGCCTGGTCTAATGTTTCAGTCCTGAAGTCACACTGCAGTATTGCCGACACGCTTACCTTGAAGTTTGGCTGCGCGAAACAGCGGGCGACGGCAATCATCGAGGCGGTGAGTGGGCCGGACACGCCGATGGTGGTGAGGAACTCCGAAATGTTTGGTGTGAGTCGGAACGGAACGGGGCGGTTGGCATCCAGGTCCCCCGTGGCGTCGTTGATATCGAATCGGAAATAGGCCACATTCAGCTTGCCAGTATCCTGAGAGTTTTAAAGAAAGGACAGACACATCAAAAGGAAGCGGGAGAATGGTTGGAGAACAGTTGCATAGATTTAAATTTTTCTTTTAATTAGTTGTTGAAATATATCCCACTGAAATATAACACTATCAGGGGAATTTTGAGTAGAGAAGGGGAGAGACACTTAGTATTTTAAAAGGTAGGAAAAGACTAAACTTGAGAGATTAAAAATGATTTCTGCTGCCACCATTCTAATAATAATCAGGCTGAGGTAATATTGGGAGTTTGTTCTACAACACACACTGTGCCACTATAGTTTCTAAGTGGCTACTGTGAAGCTTGTCAGAGTATTTACGTTTGCCCACGGAGGGATTGCTAGATCAGCAGACACTGTATGCAAAATAAGGACTCTGCAGTCTTTCAGTTACAAAAGAAACTAAGTTTTACTAAGTACATCAAACACACATCTTAACACAGCAAGCTACAAACAGGAACGAATGGAAAACCGAAAGTCTCTCTGCACATCTGCTTATCTCTCGGTAGGAAAAGACTAAACTTGAGAGATTAAAAATGATTCTTCAAATGAATTCCGCTGCCACCATTCTGATAATAATCAGGCTGAGGTAATATTGTGAGTTTGTTCTACAACACACACTGTGCCACTATAGTTTCTAAGTGGCTACTGTGAAGCTTGTCAGAGTATTTACGTTTGCCAGCGGAAGGATTGCTAGATCAGCAGACACTGTATGCAAAATAAGGACTCTGCAGTCTTTCAGTTACAAAAGAAACTAAGTTTTACTAAGTATATCAAACACACATCTTAACACAGCAAGCTACAAACAGGAACGAATGGAAAACCGAAAGTCTCTCTGCACAGCTGCTTATCTCTCTTCACTCTGGCTGAGACGGGTGACTCCCTTCTGTTCCCAGCCAGAACATACATTATCTCATTACTTCAAGGTTACTTAATCACAGCCTCATGAACACTCTGCACAGCAATTTCTAACGCACAGTGGACTCCATCTTGTAATTACATAGATGCACATTTGAAAACACACATATAACTAAATTAATCCTGACTTTAGAAATACTAAGCCGACTTTAGAAATACTTTGACCACAAAGGTACACACACTGAGGCTGGTATGAGTTAATAAAAGAACAAGAATGTTTATTGAACAGGCTTGAATTAATTCAGGTACAAATGCTTAATGGTTTCAGAAAGTTTCTGGCATGTAAAGCTTGTGGTTGCGTTAGAGTAAAATCAACACCTACCTGTGCAATCTGAAGCATCTCAGGATTCAGGCGGTTCAAGTGGAAGACGAATTCCGCAAAGCCAATCAGGGCGAGCTGGATGGTGAACATCTTCCGGAAGGTCCAGTAGTCAGTGGCGTTTGGGAACGTGTGGAGCGCCCATTCCTTCAGCATGCTGCGTGGCACCATGTTGCCCTGCACTTCTTTCAGGATGTCGCGGAGGACCTGGGAGGAAGGAGGCAAGCAACGAGAGACTCGGGATTTGGAAATTGTCTGGCATTGTCTAAGGTAATGCTTCTGACCTGACCACCTGTCAAAGAGTTCAGCCACTGTAATGAGGGTGTGGTGGTTAATGTTGTGGCTCAGCTTGACTCTGAGTCTGAAGCTGAGCTCTGTGAGCCAGAATTCCTACCGGATGATGGGGAGGATGATGGGATACAGCAGTGTTTTTCAAGGCTCCGGAGAAGCACTCGCTTGGCTAGCAAGCGAGAACCAAGGGTACCAAAGGTCAACGCAATGTGTTCATGTCTGCAAAGGGTATTTAGCCTTGTAGCTGACAAGCAGGGGCTGTCAGTCCAATGTAGCTCTTCCCATGCAAACTTCTGTGGATTAACTTTGGCTTTTAGCAAAAAGTTACACCTACAGAGAGCACAATGGACTCAAACAATGATGGATCTGGACCAAACTTGGCACAAATACTCAGTATGCTAAATGTGAACACTGGTGGAGTGTGGGGAAAATAGACTTGACATTTGGGAGTTGTAGCTGCTGGGATGTATAGTTCACCTACAATCAAAGAGCATTCTGAACCCCACCAACG
This sequence comes from Anolis sagrei, assembly GCF_037176765.1. Lineage (NCBI taxonomy): Eukaryota > Metazoa > Chordata > Lepidosauria > Squamata > Anolidae > Anolis > Anolis sagrei. The sequence continues at coordinate 802,180 of NC_090034.1, read as the reverse complement.
ATAGAATTGGGCCAAACCTCCCACACAGAACCCCCATGAACAACAGAAAATGCTGTGTTTTCTGATGATCTTTGGTGACCCCTCTGGCACCTCCTGGCGACCCCTCCAGGGGTCCTGACCCTCAGGTTGAGAAACACTGGGATACAGATTTCTGTACATACTTCAGACAGGCCTTACGGTGGGGCTACTGAAGGAGAAACAGCAAGTCAGTTCCCAGGGGAAAAGAATGTTAGTGAGACTGATAACGAGAGTGAATTCCCACACGGCCAGGTGGAGATGTCTTTTCCTCCCCACAGTGATCAAGTCCAACTGGACCAAGATAAGGGGTCATATAGTCTTGAAGATTATGAATTAATGAGCAGGCAAGAACGTCTGCAATTAAAGCTCCGGAGAAGTACTCGCTTGGCTAGCAAGTGAGAAGCTAAGGGTGCCAAAGGTCAACGCAATGCATTCATGTCTGCAAAGGGTATTTAGTAGGCTTGGTTGATCAAGAAAAAAAATGGTTCTAAACTCGTTTCGTATATAGAGGGCGATGGCGTTTCGATTTTAAAATTATTTCTCAAATTTTCTTGAAAAAAAGATCGGAAATAGCAAAAATCTGAATAGCTTTGTTTACTTCGTTAATGGAAGGTGCACTCCCCCGTTAGTTTAAAATCTCGCAGTTTCCCTGGCTTCCCTGGCGACAAGCGGCAATGCGGTTTCCCCCACTGACCGTCAAGAAGAGCTGGGTGTGGCCACGCCCACCTCCTCCCTCTGCTGCCATCCATCGGCCCTTTGCAGTCACCTGGGCGTAGCCACGCCCACCTCATTCCCCTGTTATCCATCGCCCTTTGCAGTCACACAGAGAAGGGAAACTGCAAGATTACTTTTAAAATCTTGCAGTTTCCCTTCTCTGTGTGACTGCAAAGGGCAAGGGAATGAGGTGGGTGTGGCTATGCCCAGCTCTTCTTGATGGCCACTGGGGGCGTGGCCTTCAGGAAGAGCTGGGCGTGGCCACACCCACCTCGCCCTTCCGCATCGCGGCTTGTCGCCAGGAGGGCAAGGGAAACTGCGAGATTGTAAACCTTGACCAGACATACGAAAATAATTCCGAAAAATGGGTAAATTGTTTCAATTCGTTATTACTCCTCACACTATTCCAGCATGGCTTGAAATTGTTTTAAAAGTCATTTAAATATGAATTCATTCCGATTTTAGAAACTTCCGAACCAGATCAACAAAGCCGAGTATTTAGTAGGCCTGGGTAACAACGGAAAAATTTGTTTCTAAAATTGATTTGTATTTGGGGTTTTTTTTTTGTTTCGATATTTAAAATAATTACAAAATTTTCCTTTTAAAAAGTTCGATATTTACGAAATTTCGTAAATGGTAAAAAATTAACGAATCGATTTCCGAAACAATAACAAATCGATTCGTTAATGGCGGACGCGACCGCGAAATACGCTAAAAAACCTCCAAAACCTTCTGAAGCTTCCCTCTCCCTCTGTTGTTGACTGTTGGTGTGATATTATAATTTTTTTTCACTAATTAAACCATAAAACTGGCCCAGACATGCGGAAATAATAACGAAACGACCTCAAACCAATAACGAAACGAATACAATATCGAAATACGAAGCATTTACAAAACATTTTTGAAAATTCGTTTTTTTAAATAATTGCTCCAGAATGGTTCGTTATCGTTTTGTAATTGAAAAAATTAACGAATTATTAACGAATTACGAATTAACGAAACGAAACCGCCCAGCCCTATTATATAGCCTTGAAGATAATGAATTAATGAGCAGACAAGAACGTCTGCAATTAAGGCTCCGGAGAAGCACTCGCTTGGCTAGCAAGTGAGAAGCCAAGGGTGCCAAAGGTCAACGCAATGTGTTCATGTCTGCAAAGGGTATTTAGCCTTGTAGCTGACAAGCAGGGGCTGTCAGTACAATGTAGCTCTTCTCATGCAAACTTCTGTGGATTAACTTTGGCTTTTAGCAAAAAGTTACACCTACAGAGAGCACAATGGACTCAAACAATGATGGATCTGGACCAAACTTGGCACAAATACTCAGTATGCTAAATGTGAACACTGGTGGAGTGTGGGGAAAATAGACTTGACATTTGGGAGTTGTAGCTGCTGGGATGTATAGTTCACCTACAATCAAAGAGCATTCTGAACCCCACCAACGATAGAATTGGGCCAAACCTCCCACACAGAACCCCCATGAACAACAGAAAATGCTGTGTTTTCTGATGATCTTTGGTGACCCCTCTGGCACCTCCTGGCGACCCCTCCAGGGGTCCTGACCCTCAGGTTGAGAAACACTGGGATACAGATTTCTGTACATACTTCAGACAGGCCTTACGGTGGGGCTACTGAAGGAGAAACAGCAAGTCAGTTCCCAGGGGAAAAGAATGTTAGTGAGACTGATAACGAGAGTGAATTCCCACACGGCCAGGTGGAGATGTCTTTTCCTCCCCACAGTGATCAAGTCCAACTGGACCAAGATAAGGGGTCATATAGTCTTGAAGATTATGAATTAATGAGCAGGCAAGAACGTCTGCAATTAAAGCTCCGGAGAAGTACTCGCTTGGCTAGCAAGTGAGAAGCTAAGGGTGCCAAAGGTCAACGCAATGCATTCATGTCTGCAAAGGGTATTTAGTAGGCTTGGTTGATCAAGAAAAAAAATGGTTCTAAACTCGTTTCGTATATAGAGGGCGATGGCGTTTCGATTTTAAAATTATTTCTCAAATTTTCTTGAAAAAAAGATCGGAAATAGCAAAAATCTGAATAGCTTTGTTTACTTCGTTAATGGAAGGTGCACTCCCCCGTTAGTTTAAAATCTCGCAGTTTCCCTGGCTTCCCTGGCGACAAGCGGCAATGCGGTTTCCCCCACTGACCGTCAAGAAGAGCTGGGTGTGGCCACGCCCACCTCCTCCCTCTGCTGCCATCCATCGGCCCTTTGCAGTCACCTGGGCGTAGCCACGCCCACCTCATTCCCCTGTTATCCATCGCCCTTTGCAGTCACACAGAGAAGGGAAACTGCAAGATTACTTTTAAAATCTTGCAGTTTCCCTTCTCTGTGTGACTGCAAAGGGCAAGGGAATGAGGTGGGTGTGGCTATGCCCAGCTCTTCTTGATGGCCACTGGGGGCGTGGCCTTCAGGAAGAGCTGGGCGTGGCCACACCCACCTCGCCCTTCCGCATCGCGGCTTGTCGCCAGGAGGGCAAGGGAAACTGCGAGATTGTAAACCTTGACCAGACATACGAAAATAATTCCGAAAAATGGGTAAATTGTTTCAATTCGTTATTACTCCTCACACTATTCCAGCATGGCTTGAAATTGTTTTAAAAGTCATTTAAATATGAATTCATTCCGATTTTAGAAACTTCCGAACCAGATCAACAAAGCCGAGTATTTAGTAGGCCTGGGTAACAACGGAAAAATTTGTTTCTAAAATTGATTTGTATTTGGGGTTTTTTTTTTGTTTCGATATTTAAAATAATTACAAAATTTTCCTTTTAAAAAGTTCGATATTTACGAAATTTCGTAAATGGTAAAAAATTAACGAATCGATTTCCGAAACAATAACAAATCGATTCGTTAATGGCGGACGCGACCGCGAAATACGCTAAAAAACCTCCAAAACCTTCTGAAGCTTCCCTCTCCCTCTGTTGTTGACTGTTGGTGTGATATTATAATTTTTTTTCACTAATTAAACCATAAAACTGGCCCAGACATGCGGAAATAATAACGAAACGACCTCAAACCAATAACGAAACGAATACAATATCGAAATACGAAGCATTTACAAAACATTTTTGAAAATTCGTTTTTTTAAATAATTGCTCCAGAATGGTTCGTTATCGTTTTGTAATTGAAAAAATTAACGAATTATTAACGAATTACGAATTAACGAAACGAAACCGCCCAGCCCTATTATATAGCCTTGAAGATAATGAATTAATGAGCAGACAAGAACGTCTGCAATTAAGGCTCCGGAGAAGCACTCGCTTGGCTAGCAAGTGAGAAGCCAAGGGTGCCAAAGGTCAACGCAATGTGTTCATGTCTGCAAAGGGTATTTAGCCTTGTAGCTGACAAGCAGGGGCTGTCAGTACAATGTAGCTCTTCTCATGCAAACTTCTGTGGATTAACTTTGGCTTTTAGCAAAAAGTTACACCTACAGAGAGCACAATGGACTCAAACAATGATGGATCTGGACCAAACTTGGCACAAATACTCAGTATGCTAAATGTGAACACTGGTGGAGTGTGGGGAAAATAGACTTGACATTTGGGAGTTGTAGCTGCTGGGATGTATAGTTCACCTACAATCAAAGAGCATTCTGAACCCCACCAACGATAGAATTGGGCCAAACCTCCCACACAGAACCCCCATGAACAACAGAAAATGCTGTGTTTTCTGATGATCTTTGGTGACCCCTCTGGCACCTCCTGGCGACCCCTCCAGGGGTCCTGACCCTCAGGTTGAGAAACACTGGGATACAGATTTCTGTACATACTTCAGACAGGCCTTACGGTGGGGCTACTGAAGGAGAAACAGCAAGTCAGTTCCCAGGGGAAAAGAATGTTAGTGAGACTGATAACGAGAGTGAATTCCCACACGGCCAGGTGGAGATGTCTTTTCCTCCCCACAGTGATCAAGTCCAACTGGACCAAGATAAGGGGTCATATAGTCTTGAAGATTATGAATTAATGAGCAGGCAAGAACGTCTGCAATTAAAGCTCCGGAGAAGTACTCGCTTGGCTAGCAAGTGAGAAGCTAAGGGTGCCAAAGGTCAACGCAATGCATTCATGTCTGCAAAGGGTATTTAGTAGGCTTGGTTGATCAAGAAAAAAAATGGTTCTAAACTCGTTTCGTATATAGAGGGCGATGGCGTTTCGATTTTAAAATTATTTCTCAAATTTTCTTGAAAAAAAGATCGGAAATAGCAAAAATCTGAATAGCTTTGTTTACTTCGTTAATGGAAGGTGCACTCCCCCGTTAGTTTAAAATCTCGCAGTTTCCCTGGCTTCCCTGGCGACAAGCGGCAATGCGGTTTCCCCCACTGACCGTCAAGAAGAGCTGGGCGTGGCCACACCCACCTCCTCCCTCTGCTGCCATCCATCGGCCCTTTGCAGTCACCTGGGCGTAGCCACGCCCACCTCATTCCCCTGTTATCCATCGCCCTTTGCAGTCACACAGAGAAGGGAAACTGCAAGATTACTCTTAAAATCTTGCAGTTTCCCTTCTCTGTGTGATTGCAAAGGGCAAGGGAATGAAGTGGGTGTGGCTACGCCCAGCTCTTCTTGATGGTCACTGGGGGCGTGGCCTTCAGGAAGAGCTGGGCGTGGCCACACCCACCTCGCCCTTCCGCATCGCGGCTTGTCGCCAGGAGGGCAAGGAAACTGCGAGATTGTAAACCTTGACCAGACATACAAAATAATTCCAAAAAATGGGTAAATCGTTTCAATTCGTTATTACTCCTCACACTATTCCAGCATGGCTCAAAATTGTTTTAAAAGTCATTTAAATATGAATTCATTCCGATTTTAGAAACTTCCGAACCAGATCAACCAAGCCGAGTATTTAGCCTTGTAGCTGACAAGCAGGGGCTGTCAGTCCAATGTAGCTCTTCTCATGCAAACTTCTGTGGATTAACTTTGGCTTTTAGCAGCACGCTTCTGGCTTCCTGAGTCTGGGATTTGGGCCTTGTTTTCTACTGTTTTCCATGGACTCGTGTTTGACCATTGCTAAAGGATTAGGCTTCATGCTTTTGCCTTTGGATCTTGGGAACTGTGCCTTTGCACAGGTACTGGCTTGTTCAGTAGACTCTCCTCTACAGTTCCATTTTGTCAGGAAGCCTTAGCATTGAACGGTTGTGTTGTTAAAGTGCAAAGTATGGAACCCTGCGCAGACGGTCGGTCAATGTGACTTAAGCAACCTATGCGGCAGGTACTGGTTTGTTCAATAGACTCTCCTCTACAGTTCCATTTTGGTGGGAAGCCTTAGCATTGAATGGTTGTGTTGTTAAAGTGCAAAGTATGGAACCCTGTGCAGACGGTCAGTCAGCGTGACTTAAGCAATGTATGTGGCAGGTACTGGCTTGTTCAGTAGACTCTCCTCTACAGTTCCATTTTGTCAGGAAGCCTTAGCATTGAACGGTTGTGTTGTTAAAGTGCAAAGTATGGAACCCTGCGCAGACGGTCGGTCAATGTGACTTAAGCAACCTATGCGGCAGGTACTGGTTTGTTCAATAGACTCTCCTCTACAGTTCCATTTTGGTGGGAAGCCTTAGCATTGAATGGTTGTGTTGTTAAAGTGCAAAGTATGGAACCCTGTGCAGACGGTCAGTCAGCGTGACTTAAGCAATGTATGTGGCAGGTACTGGCTTGTTCAGTAGACTCTCCTCTACAGTTCCATTTTGTCAGGAAGCCTTAGCATTGAACGGTTGTGTTGTTAAAGTGCAAAGTATGGAACCCTGCGCAGACGGTCGGTCAATGTGACTTAAGCAACCTATGCGGCAGGTACTGGTTTGTTCAATAGACTCTCCTCTACAGTTCCATTTTGGTGGGAAGCCTTAGCATTGAATGGTTGTGTTGTTAAAGTGCAAAGTATGGAACCCTGTGCAGACGGTCAGTCAGCGTGACTTAAGCAATGTATGTGGCAGGTACTGGCTTGTTCAGTAGACTCTCCTCTACAGTTCCATTTTGGCAGGAAGCCTTAGCATTGAACGGTTGTGTTGTTAAAGTGCAAAGTATGGAACCCTGCGCAGATGGTCAGTTAATGTGACTTAAGCAACCAATGCGGCAGGTACTGGCTTGTTCAGTAGACTCTCCTCTACAGTTCCATTTTGGCGGGAAGCCTTAGCATCGAATGGTTGTGTTGTTAAAGTGCAAAGTATGGAACCCTGTGCAGATGGTCAGTTAATGCGACTTAAGCAACGTATGCGGCAGGTACTGGCTTGTTCAGTAGACTCTCCTCTACAGTTCCATTTTGGTGGGAAGCCTTAGCATTGAACGGTTGTGTTGTTGAAATGCGAAGTATGGAACCCTGTGCAGACGGTCGGTCAATGAGACTTAAACAACGTATGCGGCAGGTACTGGCTTGTTCAGTAGACTCTCCTCTACAGTTCCATTCTGGCGGGAAGCCTTAGCATTGAACGGTTGTGTTGTTAAAGTGCAAAGTATGGAACCCTGTGCAGACGGTCGGTCAATGCGACTTAAGCAAAGTATGCGGCAGGTACTGGCTTGTTCAGTAGACTCTCCTCTACAGTTCCATTTTAGTATCGAACGGTTGTGTTGTTAAAGTGCAAAATATGGAACCCTGCACAGAAAGCCAGTCAATGTGGTCTCAGCCCCGTTCTTAACTAGGAGTTGTTTATAAGTCGGATGTCTGTAACTCGGGGGCCTCGTCGGCCTGCCCAGACATTCCCAATAGCTTACCTGGTGGCTGGCCTGGGTGCCTCGCGCTTGGACGGTGGCCAGCCGGTCGTAGTAGCGCGAGATGGGGCTGTCGTGCTCGATCCCCTTCTTGGCGCAGCGCTGCTTGTAGATCTCCACGAGGGAGAGCGAGGAGGGGTTGTCTTCCACCAGGCGCATCTGCGGGGAGACCGCCACCACTCGTGGGACTGCGGGGGGAGAACACAGGCAGGGGGGAGTTGCAGGGCGGGGAACGTCTCATAATAACAAGGCATGATTGATACATGCAAGGTTGGGAAGACAAGAGAAGGCCAGACAAGGACCTGATCCCATCAAAGCAAGAAAAAGAGGAAGAGGAAACGCAGCTGAAGTGAGCGCTCACTTAGGAAAGGATGTGTTTGGGCGAGCTGCCCCACCTTTGCAGCATCCTATTCTATAAAACCAGAAAGTCCCTCTCAGACTTGAGCCCAGAAAATGGAAATTGGGGCCCTGACCTAAAACTTAGAAAGAAAGAGTTTGGATATCCTGACCAAACATCAAGGCGAGTATAAAAGCTGGAAGATTTATTTGGGAAACAAAATCCCTAAAAAGGCAGAACCCCACTTGTGATTGGAATGTGGCTTCTCTTAATTCAAAGCCAAAAACAAAAAACTGTAAGGAATGCTGGAGCTTTCTTCTGGCTGAAAAAAACCCTTTTGAAAACCTTCTGGCCACCACCACACTTAAAAGCACTGATAAGCCCTTGGCTTACTGGAAGTATCTTAGGCAAGAGGGTGTTGGATTAGCCCTCAGGCTAGTGTTCTAAGGTAACACTAAAAGATTGTTCTTTAAATTATACGCTGCCACCATAGAGTCTTGTTTGCTGCAGGAAACTGCTTTTTAAAACTACACCCACAGAGGCAGACGTGAGGCAGATGTTGTGAACAACAAAACAATGATGTTTATTTAAGAGAACTGGAACAAACTCAGTTATAAAGCTTAGCTGTTTCAGAGTATTGTTTCAGTTCAGACTTAGTTACATAGGAACACTTCTCTGTCCCTCCACAGAATTTACTGGCAGGATTGCTTCTCTGAAAGTAATTCTAAACTCCTCCACAGATAGTCCTACCCTGGATCTATCTCTACACTCCTCCACCAGCTATTTCCCTAATAGCTGTAGAGAGTCAGTTCTTGTGGGTTTTTTCGGGCTATATGGCCATGTTCTATAGGCATTTCTCCTGACGTTTCGCCTGCATCTATGGCAAGTTTCCTCAGAGGGTGAGGTCTGCTGGAGCTGGGAAAAAGGGGTTTATATAGAAGCTGTAGAGAGCTTCTCACTAGCTATCTCTGCTAGCCAAACAGACCAATTTCAGGCCTCTCTCACTAACCCTTCACCACTCCTAACTCCCAGTTCCTTCTTCTTTGACCCCCCTCAGTCAATCTCCTTTGGCACCCAGATTCAATCTGCTTAACAGGCAGGGGCGGCTCAAGCCATTACGCAAAGTAAGCCTTTGCAGTAGAGTTGATGTTGCCCAGGGTCGCTCTTGGGGGAAAATAGACCTTGACATATGCGAGTTGTAGTTACTGGGATGTATAGTTCACCTATAATCAAAGAGCATTCTGAACTCCACCAATGATGGAACTGAACCAAATATGGCACACAGAACTCCCACAACGAACAGAAAATATATATCAGTGATTGGTTGGGGGGGGGGGCATGCCAAAATACTGTTTGTTTACAATTGAAAATTACCCAGGGCCGCCTCTGTCCATAGTGTAATCAAACCTGGAAATGCAGAAGGGTGAACACACAACCGGCAAACAACTGCAACTAACCGTGGCGCGTTCGAGCAGGCCAACGTCTCCATGCTTTCATTATCATCTATGGCGCTGCAGAGATGATAATGAAAGGAAGGGAAAGCAGGGGCCTGCCTACGAACCAGAGCCGTGCACCAGCTCTCCAATTAATATGCAGATATCAGCTCTCCCTCGGCGGCGGCGGCAGCAGCAGCGATGATCAAGTGAAGTGTGTCAAGTGGCACTTCCCTCCTCCTCGCGGCACACTCGAGAGCTCCGCCATGAAAGAGAACGCGCGGGAAAGCTTGTTGTCACTAGACAGCAGCCCTCACGGACTAAAGCGTTTCCAAAGAGGGGAGTGTGGGCGGCGCGGAGGAAAGGAGAAAAAGGCCGGCTTCCTCATTGTACCAACTGCAAACCTCGAGAGGAGTTGCTTCTCTGCTTGCTTTCATGTTTCTTTGGTATTGTTGAAGGTTAGTGTCGTCCTGAAGAGTGTGAGGTAAACCTCTGTGTGAGAGAAGCCTGATGTGAGAAAGCTGCGGTGTGAAGGCTGCTGCGTGTAAAGCTACTATGTATTTGTTTATTTGTGTTATGGGTTAGGGTGCAACTAGAATATTAAGTTTCTTTGATATTGTCGAAGGCTAGTGTCGTCCTGAAGAGTGTGAGGTAAACCTCTGTGTGAGAGAAGCCACGTGTGAGAAAGCTGTGGTGTGAAGGCTGCTGCATGTAAAGCTACTATGTATTTGTTTATTTGTGTTATGGGTTAGGGTGCAACTAGAATATTAAGTTTCTCTGATATTGTCGAAGGCTAGTGTCATCCTGAGGAGTGTGAGATAAACCTCTGTGTGAGAGAAGCCTCGTGTGAGAAAGCTCCAGTGTGAAGGCTGCTGTGTGTAAAGCTACTATGTATTTGTTTATTTATGTCTGGGTTAGGGTGCAACTAGAATATTAAGTTTCTTTGATATTGTCGAAGGCTAGTGTCATCCTGAAGAGTGTGAGGTAAACCTCTGTGTGAGAGAAGCCACGTGTGAGAAAGCTGCGGCGTGAAGGCTGCTGCATGTAAAGCTACTATGTATTTGTTTATCTGTGTTATGGGTTAGGGTGCAACTAGAATATTGAGTTTCTTTGATATTGTCGAAGGCTAGTGTCGTCCTGAAGAGTGTGAGGTAAACCTCTGTGTGAGAGAAGCCTGATGTGAGAAAGCTGCGGTGTGAAGGCTGCTGCGTGTAAAGCTACTATGTATTTGTTTATTTGTGTTATGGGTTAGGGTGCAACTAGAATATTAAGTTTCTCTGATATTGTCGAAGGCTAGTGTCGTCCTGAAGAGTGTGAGGTAAACCTCTGTGTGAGAGTAGCCTCGTGTGAGAAAGCTCCGGTGTGAAGGCTGCTGCGTGTAAAGCTACTATGTATTTGTTTATTTGTGTTCTGGGTTAGGGTGCAACTAGAATATTAAGTTTCTCTGATATTGTCGAAGGTTAGTGTCATCCTGAGGAGTGTGAGGTAAACCTCTGTGTGAGAGAAGCCTCGTGTGAGAAAGCTCCGGTGTGAAGGCTGCTGCGTGTAAAGCTACTATGTATTTGTTTATTTGTGTTATGGAAACCTTATTGTTGTAAACAGTGCAACTAGAATATTATATTTCTGTGATACTGTCGAAGGTTAGTGTCGTCCTGAGGAGTGTGAGGTAAACCTCTGTGTGAGAAAGCTCCGGTGTGAAGGCTGCTGCGTGTAAAGCTCCTTTGTATTTGTTTATTTGTATTATGGAAACCTTGTTCTTGTAAACAGTGCAACTAGAATATTATGTTTCTTTGATATTGTCGAAGGCTAGTGTCGTCCTGAGGAGTGTGAGGTAAACCTCTGTGTGAGAAAGCTCCAGTGTGAAGGCTGCTGCGTGTAAAGCTCCTTTGTATTTGTTTATTTGTGTTATGGAAACCCTTGTTCTTAGGCTAGTGTCGTCCTGAGGAGTGTGAGGTAAACCTCTGTGTGAAAGAAGCCTCATGTGACAAAGCTCCGGTGTGAAGGCTTCTGCCTGTGAAGCTACTATGGATTTGTTTATTTGTGTTATGGAAACCTTGTTCTTGTAAACAGTGCAACTAGAATATTATGTTTCTTTGATATTGTTGAAGGCTAGTGTCATCCTGAAGAGTGTGAGGTAAACCTCTGTGTGAGAAAAGCCTCATGTGAGAAAGCTCCAGTGTGAAGGCTGCTGCGTGTAAAGCTACTACGTATTTGTTTATTTCTGTTATGGAAACCTTGTTCTTGTAAACAGTGCAACTAGAATATTATGTTTCTTTGATATTGCCGAAGGTTAGTGTCATCCTGAGGAATTTGAGGTAAACCTCTGTGTGAGAAAGATCCGGTGTGAAGGCTGCTGCGTGTAAAGCTACTATGTATTTGTTTATTTGTGTTATGGAAACCTTGTTCTTGTAAACAGTGCAACTAGAATATTATGTCTCTTTGATATTGTCGAAGGCTAGTGTCATCCTGAGGAGTGTGAGGTAGACCTCTGTGTGAGAGAAGCCTCGTGTGTGAAGGCCGTGCTGCGGGGCTGTTTGTGGACCCACCTGTGAAGAAGAGGTGCCTCTTGGTGGTCTCCTTCCTCTTCTCCAGGCACGGGTTGAGGAGGCGGAGGAGCTGCAGGACGCGCTCCTCTCGGCGCGACTCGGTCAGGCAGGCGTCGTTCATGACCAGGTACGGGTAGATCTTCCCATTGTGACCTCGGATGTAGAGCCTTCTGGCGGCCGTGTTATGCTTTTGCACAATCTCCACTCTGGGCATAAACCTATCACGAGGCAAAAGACATAAAGCGGTGTGTGTGTGAGAGAGAGAGATAAAAGCACCTGAGCTCTCGCAATCTCCGGCTTCCTTTCTCTCCTCCAAGATGAAAGCGGGATTTGAAAAGGGGAAAGGAAATTGAAATGCCAGACTTAACGCTAACAAAAGGGAGGCGTATTAGCGACGGAGATTCTGCAAAACCAACATCCCCCATTATACCTTTTTATAACGACGCCACCTTTTAAGCACCGGCTTTTTCCTTCCTTCCTTTCTATTATGCGGGAGTTCCCACAAAGAAGAGCCTCCCTCCCGCGGCGGGTGCGTTTCCGCCTTTTCCTTTGTTTTTGGTCTTCTCCAAAAGACAGAACTCCTTCCTTTTTGAACACAGGTTGTTTACTAGGCCTGGGTAACAACGCAAAAATTTGTTTCTAAAATCGATTTGTATTTGGGGTTTTTTTTTTGTTTCGATATTTAAAATAATTACAAAATTTTCCTTTTAAAAAGTTCGATATTTACGAAATTTCGTAAATGGTAAAAAATTAACGAATCGATTTCCGAAACAATAACGAATCGATTCGTTAATGGCAGACGCGACCGCGAAATACGCTAAAAAACCTCCAAAACCTTCTGAAGCTTCCCTCTCCCTCTGTTCTTGACTGTTGGTGTGATATTATAATTTTTTTTCACTAATTAAACCATAAAACTGGCCCAGACATGCGGAAATAATAACGAAACGACCTCAAAGCAATAACGAAACGAATACAATAACGAAATATGAAGCATTTGCAAAACGTATTTAAAAATTCGTTTTTTTAATAATTGCTCCAGAATGGTTCGTTATCGTTTTGTAATTGGAAAAATTAACGAATTATTAACGAATTACGAATTAACGAAACGAAACCGCCCAGGCCTATTGTTTACCACCCGTCTGGTGCCGATTTCCGTATTGCTACGGGCAGAGAAACCACCCTGGGAGGGCGATCCTAAGCATGCAGCAAGAAGGCTTTGGGCTGAGAAAGTGATCCCACCTCCATTTTGAAACGGCTAATGATTGGTGGAGTTATATTTATTTATTATTTATTTCTTTCCAGTATTTCTACCCGATCTCTTATCTACCACCAAAGGGGGACTCGGGACGGATTACATTGGTGTCATATGTTCCATAGTTGATAGGGCTGGGCGGTTTCGTTTCGTTAATTCGTAATTCGTTAATAATTCGTTCATTTTTTTAATTACAAAACGATAACGAACCATTCTGGAGCAATTTTTTTAAAAAACGAATTTTTAAATAGTTTTGTAAATGCTTCGTATTTCGTTATTGTATTCGTTTCATTATTGTTTTGAGGTCGTTTCGTTATTATTTCCGCATGTCTGGGGCAAGTTTTATGGTTGTTTAATTAGTGAAAAAAAATTATAATATCACACCAACAGTCAACAACAGAGGGAGAGGGAAGCTTCAGAAGTTTTTGGAGGTTTTTTAGCGTATTTCGCGGTCGCGTCCGCCATTAACAAATCGATTCATTATTGTTTCGGAAATCGATTCATTAATGTTTTGTATTTTTTTTCACATTTACGAAATTTCGTAAATATCGAAGTTTTTAAAAGGAAAATTTTGTAATTATTTTAAATAACGAAACGCAAAAACCCCCAAAAAACGAATCGATTTTAGAAACAAATTTTTCCGTTGTTACCCAGGCCTAATAGTTGACAGTGGTTGGTGGTGGAAGGGTTAATGTAAGTTTTGGTTCTAAAGGGCTGAGTAGTTTGTAAGTAACAGTTTACAGGTAAAAGTAATTAAGGGTGGAGGTATGCAGGGGACAGGTTGCAGATGGGTGTTACTGGATTTAAGGAGCTAACCTTGGGACTGATCTTTGGGAGAAAAGTATTTTGTATTTTGGTGGTGGATGCTGCTGGTTTTTCCTCCAGGTCTGTTGGATTTTTCGGTATCCTGACCTGTCTCCTGTAATCTTGGAATCCTGGAACCTTGAACCTTTGGACTGGCTTTTGACTACGGTGTAGACTCTTGATCCCTGGACTCTGTTTACTGAATGCAGCTGGGTGTTACTGGATTTAAGGAGCTAACCTTGGGACTGATCTTTGAGAGAAAAGTATTTTGTATTTTGGTGGTGGATGCTGCTGGTTTTCCCCCCAGGTCTGTTGGATTTTTCGGTATCCTGACCCGTCTCCTGTAATCTTGGAACTCTGGAACCTTGAACCTTTGGACTGGCTTTTGACTACGGTATAGACTCTTGATCCCTGGACTCTGTTTACTGAACTCTCGGCATTTGACCACTGGACTGGACTCTTTTGACCAGGGGTCCTCAAGCTTTTTAAACAGAGGGCCAGGTGACAGTCCCTCAAACTGTTGGAGGGCCAGATTATACTTTGAAAACAGCATGAATGTATTCCTCTGCACACTGCACATATCTTATTTGTCGTGCAAAAAACACTTAGAAACAATACAATAATTAAAATGAAGAACAATTTTAACAAATATAAACTTATCAGTATTTCAATGGGAAGTGTGGTCCTGCTTTTGGCTGATGAGATAGGACGACTGTTGTTGTTGTTGTTGTGTGCTTTCAAGTCATTTCAGACTTAGGTTGACCTTGGAGGGCCATATCCGGCCCCCCCGGGCCTTAGTTTGAGGACCCCTGCTTTTGACTAAGAAGTTATTTTCGGATTGTGGGCTTGACGATGAGACGATTCGGAATGTAGTAGTAATTTTGTAGTATTGTTGATGTTGATAAGATGTTTTGATAATGATGATTGTGGATATCTTGCACTATGTTTTGTAATTTGCACCTGTTTTTATGTTGTACACCGCAATGAGTCGCCCTTGGGCTGAGAATTGCGGTATATAAGAGCAGTAAACAAACAAACAAATAAATAAATAAATTTTTGCTATCAGTTTTTGTTTATTCTGTAGCTGCGTGCTATCTTTGTGTTTTATATTTTGGACTATCAAAACAGCCAGCAAGTAAGTGCTGTTTTAATTAAACTGTTTGATAAAACCGGGAGTTTGGTTAATCTCTACCTAAATAAGGTAGAGCCCTGGCAACGTGACAATTGGCAATGATTTGATGCCGCTACATAAAAACAATTACAATAATACAACAACAATTCAAATACATTAAGCATTAATTGCAACTGTAAACAAAACATTAATTAAAACAATAATACAATATCAGATAGGCCAAGAATATCGTTCTCAAGACATGCGCCAGGGAAAATGGGATTATAATTGAGGAGTTAAAAATTGCTCAGAACACGGAGGGACCAGGCCCAGAAGGACATATCCCGCCAGCAGGAAAACGAAATATCCGGAGGTGTCACCAAATTTATTTATTTACTAGCCATCCGCTGCCACTCGTTGCTGTGGCCCAGTCTGTGTATACATGTTTGGTATGTGTATATATTTGTGTATTTATGTGGTTATGTGCATGCGTTGTAATTTCTTTTGGCTTTTTAAGTCTCTTCTGCTGTGTTTTTCAGTGTTTTTATGAGTGATGATCACTCGTTGGCCTGAGAAGTGTCTTGTGTCCAAATTTGGTGTCAATGCGTCCAGTGGTTTTTGAGTTATGTTCATCCCACAAATGAACATTACATTTATATATATATAGATTTATTTGCTATATTTATATACCGCCCCTCTCAGCTTGTAGGCAATCCTCCTTGGAGAGATAGAGTGGAATATATATATATATATATATATATATATATATATATACACATATAATTTGTTTATATGAGAGGTAGATACAGTATCACAGATTTGGGAGGGTCCCCCAAAGGCCATCTAGTCCAGTCCTGTTCTTATCTAGGACTCATCTGTGAGTCGTAGGTCTGTAACTCTGGGATGGCATACACACACAGACACATATATATGAGGTAGATACAGTATTATAGATTTGGGAGGGTCCCCCAAAGGCCATCTAGTCCAGCCTTGTTCTTAACTAGGAGTTGTTTGTAACTCAGGGACTGCTTGTAATCAGAACTAATCCGAGACCATTTCGCAGTGGTAGTTTCCACACAGCCCCTCCCTGCCCAGTTGCATTTACCGTGCGATCTTGATGTAGTAGTGGGTGGGCTTGGGCATGAGGAACTCCCCGGGGATCTCCACCTCGGCGGTCTGGGCCGAGAAGTTGCTCAGGAAGCGGCACTTCTCCTCGATGAGGAAGAACTTGGGCAGCTGCTTGGTTTTGGCCTCCAGGATCTTGATCCACTTCTTCAGCTTCGAAATGAGGTTGTGGAGCTTCATGGAGCCCGGCACACTGAAGTCGAAGTCTGAATAATAGCAACACGATAGGAAACAAACCAAAAAGAGATGATGACACACGTTCGAAATGATTACAGCGGTGACAAGTTCGCCAACATAGATACCGCAAAGCAAATTCTCTTGTAAAACAGATGAGCCATTGGCAAGAAACCCTCCAAGAGGATCCGTTCCAATTCACGCTGAGCCAAAACGGCAGAGATTACACATTAAATAAGCTTGTCTCACCATTTATTTTCATATTATGGGAGAATTATCCCTCGTCAGGCCTTCACAGCCAATTGTATATGTGTGTGTGTGTGTGTATGTATATGTATATATATATATATATATATGGTCGTAAGGATGTTATTCTCCAGCACACATGGGTCAAACATCTCCTTATGCTTGCAGAGGTTGCAGCCTTCACCCAAAAGTCAATCCACTTAAAACTGCCTCCAAACACCACTTTGCAAGCAAAATCAAGACCTCAAATTGCATTCATAAATGAAGCTTCGTGGTGCAATGCTAGAAAATGTTACTTCTGCTACCTGTGCAGCCACTTCTCCACAAAAGTAGACATCAAAATACAACACAATCTAGATTTTGCGATTGCAGAATTTCCTTGAATGAAAAAAAAGAGTGTTTTAATATTGCGACATCTGTAGGGAGACCAGCAATGCTTGTTTATGAAGCTATTGTCCTCCCAATCCTTTTATATGCCTCCAAAACGTGGACTGTCTACAGATGTCACACTCAACTTTTGAAACAATTCCATCAGAGTTGACTCTGAAAAATCCTGCAAATCTCTTGGGAAGAAGAAAGGTGGACAAATGTCAGCATGCTGGATGAAGAAGCAAAGACCACCAGCATTGAAGCAATGATCCTTCGCCATCATCTGAACGTATCTGTCCTTACGAACCCAGATCTTCTGGGGAGGCCCTGCTCTCGGTCCTGCCATCTTCATCGGCTAGACAGGCGGGGACAAGAGACAGGGTCTTCTCAGCGGTGGCCCCTCGGTCGTGGAATGCCCTCCCCAGGGACATTAGATCAGCCCCCACCCAAAAAAGTTAAAACCTGGTTATACGAGCAGGCTTTCCCAAACGCAGTGTAGCTGTTAAACTCTGATCACAGAACGGTTGGACAACACGACTGGATAATGATTGGTAATGAGATGCGGAGGACGTTTTTTTATTATGTCTTATTGATGTTATTTGTAATGAATTTTATCTATGTTAAATGTTTTTAATGTTTACACGGCTCTGTCCCAGTGTATCTGTCCGAACGGATCTCCCTTTACGTCCCACCCCGGAGTTTAAGATTGGCCGGGGGGGGGGGGCTGCTCTCGACCCCGCCAGTGTCACAAGTGAGGCTGGCAGGGACGAGGAGCAGGGCCTTCTCGGTGGCGGCCCCCTGCCTGTGGAACTCGCTCCCCGGGGAAATCAGAACAGCGACCTCACTTCTCTCCTTTAGGAGAACACTCAAAACTTGGTTGTGGGATCAAGCGTTAAGTCAATGAGCAGGTAAAGAATGGATACCATCTAGGAAAGGTATAATGGATTGGAATCTGGAACCCGGAAAGACGAATGCTGAACACGTGAAATGTTCTATATGCTGTGTTACTGATTGTTAATTTGCATCGTTGTTTTAGCCATGATAACTGTTTTAATTGTTTTATTATGATTGTCATTTGTATAACTGTAATTGTATGGGCGCCGAATGGTGCCTCGTTGTGTAAGCCGCCCTGAGTCCCCCCTCGGGGGTGAAAAGGGCGGGGTATAAGTACTGGAAATAAATAAATAAAATAATTATCTTTGTATTGCTGTGGGCATCGAATTGTGCAGTTTTGTAAACCGTCATGAGTCGCCCTTGGGCTGAGAATGGCGGCATAGAACTATAGTAAATAAATAATAAATAAATCATCTTTGCAGGACTGAAAGCCATGTCTGAATGCCCAAAGATCACCATCTCTCAAAGCAGTGACTCTATTCCCAACTCAAGAATGGAAAATTGAATGTTGGTGGACAGGAAAAGAGATTGAAAGATGGGCTTAAAATAACAAAGCCAGCAGACCTGATGGGATCCCTGCTGAAATCTTTAAAGAGGGTGGACCTGGGAGAAACATATCTCTTGGGAAGAAGAAAGGTGGACAAATGTCAGCATGCTGGAAGAAGATGTAAAGACCACAAGCATTGAAGCAACAATCCTTTGCCATCATCTTTGCAGGACTGAAAGCCATGTCTGAATGCCCAAAGATCACCGTCTCTCAAAGCAGTGACTCTATTCCCAACTCAAGAATGGAAAATGGAATGTTGGTGGACAGGAAAAGAGATTTAAAGATGGGCTTAAAAAAACAAAGCCAGTGGACCTGATGGGATCCCTGCTGAAATTTTTAAAGAGGTGGACCTGGTAGAAACATATCTCTTGGGAAGAAGAAAGGTGGACAAATGTCAGCATGCTGGAAAAAGATGTAAAGACCACCAGCATTGAACCAACAATCCTTTGCCATCATCTTTGCAGGACTGAAAGCCATGTCTCAGTGCCCAAAAATCACTGTCTTCCAAAGCAGTGACTCTACTCCCAAAACAAGAATAGAAAATGGAATGTTGGTGGACAGGAAAAGAGATTGAAAGATGGGCTTAAAGTAACAAAGCCAGCGGACCTGATGGGATCCCTGCTGAAATCTTTAAAGAGGGTGGGCCTGGAAGAAACATATCAAGAGGAAGAAGGAGCATCACGCCAATCCTTGTCAGGACCGCCTTCCACCTGGAAAGAGGTGTCGTTACTGCAGAAGAAAGAGCATGCGGATCGAGAATTGGTCTCGACCGTGACCTCTGGACCCACGGCCAAGATCCTGCACTTGGAAGGCAATCAGACTCGGACACAAGAGATCGCCAATGATGATGATGCATTCATAAATGTCATGTTGAGACCTGCAGGCACCAAATAGTAAAAATGAGTACAGTTGGTCCTCCACATTCACTGGGGTTCGGGCACAAACCACTCATAAAAGTGAAAAACCATAAATTAAAAAACGTACTTTTATGGTCTTTACTAGGAAAAAAAGCAGGAAAAATTGGAAAAAAAAACAGCAATCAGGCTTGTTTTAGAAATAAGGATTGGGGAGAAAGATTCATTTCCCCATGATAATAACATGTAGCAGTGGATTTCCCTCCCTCCCTCCTTTCCTTCCTTCTTTCCTTCCTTTCTTCTTTCCTTCCTTCCTTCCTCCCTCCCTCCTTCCTTTCTTCTTTCCTTTCTTCCCCCCTTCCTTTCTTCTTTCTTTCCTTCCTTCCTTCCTTCCTTCCTTCCTTCCTTCCTTCCTCCCTCCCTCCCTCCCTCCCTCCCTCCCTCCCTTTCTTCTTTCCTTCCTTCCTCCCTCTCTTCCTTTCTTCTTTCCTTCCTTCCTTACTTCTTTCCTTTCTTCCTTGCTTCCTTTCTTCCTTCGTTCCTCCCTCTCTCCTTCCCTTCCTTTCTTCTTTCCTTCCTTCCTTCCTTCCTTCCTTCCTTCCTCTCTCCCTCCCTCCCTCCCTCCCTTTCTTCTTTCCTTCCTTCCTCCCTCCCTCTCTCCCTCCCTCTCTCCCTCCCTTCCTTCCTTTCTCTCCCTCCCTTCCTTCCTTCCTTCCTTCCTTCCTTCCTTCCTTCCTTCCTCTCTCCCTCCCTCCCTCCCTCCCTTCCTTTCTCTCTCCCTCCCTTCCTTCTTTCCTTCCTTCCTTCCTCTCTCCCTCCCTCTCTCCCTTCCTTCTTTCCTTTCTCTCTCCCTCCCTTCCTTCCTTCCTTCCTTCCTCTCTCCCTCCCTCTCTCCCTTTCTCCCTTCCTCCCTGTCTTCCTCCCTTCCTTTCTTCTTTCCTTCCTTCCTCCCCCTCTTCCTCCCTCCCTCCCTCCCTCCCTTCCTTCCTCTCTCCCTCCCTTCCTTCCTTCCTCTCTCCCTCCCTTCTTTCTTTCCTTCCTTCCTTCCTTTCTTTCTTCCTTCCTTCCTTCTTTCCTTTCTTCTTTCCTACCTCCCTCCTTCCCTTCCTTCCTTCCTTCCTCTCTCCCTCCCTTCCTTCCTTTCTTCTTTCCTACCTACCTTCCTTCCTCCCTCTCTCCCCTCCCTTCCTTTCTTCTTTCCTTCCTCTCTCCCTCCTTCCTTTCCTTTCTTCTTCCCTTTCTTCCTTCCTTCCAAGGGGAATATTCCCCTCGCTTCCTGTTTTCTCATCCTCATTGTTCTTAACTAGGAGTCAGATGTTCGTAACTCAGGAACTGCCTGGACATCAGGTGTCAGTGTGACAATCCATACTGATTTAAATCTATTTAAAATATATCCAAAAATTACATCTTTTAATTTCCCAAAGCACCAAAGAAGTAAACAATAATACAAGATATAATATTTATCCTTTCTGGTTTTAACGCAGAGTAAGTCTTGAACGGATGATGACACTATCAGCAGGAGGAATGAAGATATATATATATACACATATATAGATATAGATATATAGATTGAGGGATTCTAATTCCAAGCCTACCCTCTAGTGAGCAACCTGAGTAAATCACCCATTGAAGAAGAAGGAGGGGAAGAGACGCCTTGTTTGCTGCCCGCGGCTCCCCAAAGTGCAAGAAGAAAATGTCACCGCAGAGTGAGAACAATATTCTTGCTAATGATATGCAAATAACTTCAGCAAAACTATTCAGGGTGTTAATTTTTTTTTAAAAAAACCCCACATGTATAAGGCATTCATTTTGCCGCAGGAATCGTTCCAGTTTCCCAAAACATACAAATTTCAGACCCATTTCTCGCCTTGCGTTTGGCTTCTCGGGAGCAGGTCGGAAGGACGGAGAGCTCCCCGTTAATTAACGAGCTGGCTTTGTTCGCGTTCCGGGCTTCCCGTACGGAGCCCACTTAAGTACACACAGTCTCTGCAAACCGGAATGGCACAGGGTGGCTGCCACGCTTTGCAAGTCGTTTAATTAGCCAGCAAGGAAGTCTTTCTTTGAGATCTTCCCCGGACTAAAAACGCAGCTTTTATTTCCTGTAGTCGTTTACGATCAGATGAGAACATTGCTGTTGCTTTTCCATAAAAGTACCTAGAGATCTAGGTGCTCTTACTGCCTATTACAGGGGAAACGATTACAAAACAGGAGCTTTTTTGTTGAGTTCCAGGGCCAGAGAAGCAGATGGCGGAAACAGAAGAACAGCCTGCCTCAGGGGAGCGTGCTTGCTCCATCCATGTTCAACATCTACACAAATGACCAACCACTGCCAGAAGGGACAGACAGCTTCATCTATGCTGATGATCGTGCCATCACCGCTCAAGCACGGAGCTTTGAGATGGTAGAACAGAAGCTTTCCGAAGCTCTAGGTGCCCTTACTGCCCATTATAGGGAAAACCAGCTGATCCCCAATCCATCTAAAACACAGTCATGGAAACCTGCTACAAAACAGGAGCTTTTTTGTTGAGTTTGCTTTGAAAGGCAGCAGATCACAGGAGCTGTCTTCAGTGACCTGTCAGCGGCTTATGATACCGTAAACCACCGCCTCATCCTGAGAAAAATGTATAATATCAAAAGGATTATTACCACCTCACCCGCCTCATAGGAAACCTGCTACAAAACAGGAGCTTTTTTGTTGAGTTCCAGGGCCAGAGAAGCAGATGGCGGAAACAGAAGAACGGCCTGCCTCAGGAGAGCGTGCTTGCTCCATCCATGTTCAACATCTACACAAATGACCAGCCGCTGCCAGAAGTGATAGAGAGTTTCATCTATGCTAACGATCATGCCATCACCACTCAAGGAAATCAGCTACAGAACAGGAGCTTTTTTGTTGAGTTCCAGGGCCAGAGAAGCAGATGGCAGAAACAGAAGAATGGCCTGCCTCAGGGGAGCGTGCTTGCTCCATCCATGTTCAACATCTACACAAATGACCAGCCACTGCCGGAAGGGACAGAGAGCTTCATCTATGCTGATGATCGTGCCATCACCACTCAAGGAAATCAGCTACAGAACAGGAGCTTCTTTGTTGAGTTCCAGGGCCAGAGAAGCAGATGGCGGAAACAGAAGAACGGCCTGCCTCAGGGGAGCGTGCTTGCTCCATCCATGTTCAACATCTACACAAATGACCAGCCACTGCCAGAAGGGACAGAGAGCTTCATCTATGCTGATGATCATGCCATCACCACTCAAGCAGGGAGCCTTGAGAGGGTTGAACAGAAGCTCTCCGAAGCTCTAGGTGCCCTTACTGCCTATTAAAGGGAAAACCAGCTGATCCCTAATCCATCTAAAACACAGACATGGAAACCTGCTACAAAACAGGAGCTTTTTTGTTGAGTTCCAGGGCCAGAGAAGCAGATGGCGTAAACGGAAGAACGGCCTGCCTCAGGGAAGCGTGCTCGCTCCATCCATGTTCAACATCTACACAAATGACCAACCACTGCCAGAAGGGACAGAGAGCTTCATCTATGCTGATGATCATGCCATCACCACTCAAGCAGGGAGCCTTGAGAGGGTTGAACAGAAGCTCTCCGAAGCTCTAGGTGCCCTTACTGCCTATTAAAGGGAAAACCAGCTGATCCCTAATCCATCTAAAACACAGACATGGAAACCTGCTACAAAACAGGAGCTTTTTTGTTGAGTTCCAGGGCCAGAGAAGCAGATGGCGTAAACGGAAGAACGGCCTGCCTCAGGGAAGCGTGCTCGCTCCATCCATGTTCAACATCTACACAAATGACCAGCCACTGCCTGAAGGGACAGAGAGTTGCATCTATGCTGACGATCGTGCCATCACTGCTCAAGCAGGGAGTTTTGAAATGGTTGAACAGAAGATCTCCGAAGCTCTAGGTGCTCTAACTGCCGATTACAGGGAAAACCAGCTGATCCCTAAACCATCCAAAACACAGACATTTGCTTTTCATCTCAAGAACAGACAAGCATCCTGAGCTCTGAAGATTATTACCTGGGAAGGAATCCCACGGGAGCATTGCAGCGCACCCAAATACCTGGGAGGAGTCACTCTGGACTGTGCTCTGACCAAAAAGAAGCACTGCCTGAACATCAAGCAAAAAGTGGGCGCTAGAAACAATATCGTATGAAAGCTGACTGGCACAACCTGGGGATCACAACCAGACACAGTGAAGACATCTGCCCTTGCGCTGTGCTACTCTGCTGCTGAGTACGAATGCCCAGTGTGGAACACATCTCACCACGCTAAAACAGTGGATGTGGCTCTTAATGAGACATGCCGCATTATCACGGGGTGTCTGCGCCCTCCACCACTGGAGAAATTCCACTGCTTAGCCGGTATTGCACCACCTGACATCCGCCGGGAAGTAGCAGCCAATAGTGAAAGGACCAAGGCAGAGACATCTCCAGCTCATCCCCTGTTTGGGTATCAGCCAGCACGTCAACGACTTAAATCAATAAATAGTTTTCTAAGATCTACAGAGACACTCGCTGGAACACTTCAGCAAGCGAGAGTCCAAAAGTGGCAGGCTCAAACCCAGAACATTGGTCATTTTTATGACTAGAGGGCGTTAGTGCTTTGCTTCTCAAGTGTTACTAAAGTTCTGGTGGTGAAAATGTCAGAACTGTAACACAACTTCCAAAATAACTTCCATTATTATTTTGTTATTGGTCATTTTTATGACTAGAGGGCGCTGGTGCTTTGCTTCTAAAGTGTTACTAAAGTTCTGGTGGTGAAAATGCCAGAACTCTAACAGAACTTTCAAAATAACTTCCATTATTATTTTGTTATTGGTCATTTTTATGACTAGAGGGCGCTGGTACTTTGCTTCTAAAGTGTTACTAAAGTTCTGGTGGTGAAAATGCCAGAACTCTAACAAAACTTTCAAAATAACTGATTACTATTTTGGTATTGGTCATTTTTATGACGAGAGGGCGCTGTTGCTTTGCTTCTAAAGTGTTATTAAAGTCCTGGTGGTGAAAATGCCAGAACTCTAACAAAACTTTCAAAATAACTGATTATTAGTTTGTTATTGGTCATTTTTATGACGAGAGGGCGCTGGTGCTTTGCTTCTAAAGTGTTACTAAAGTTCTGGTGGTGAAAATGCCAGAACTCTAACAAAACTTTCAAAATAACTGATTATTATTATTGTTATTGGTCATTTTTATGACTAGAAGGGACTGTCATTTATATCGAAATTTTGAAAGTTTTGTTAGAGTTCTTTAATTTTCACCACCAGAACTTTAGCAACACTTTAGAAGCAAAGCACCAGTGCTCTCTAGTTTCGTAAGTACTTTAGAACCATGCATTGCCCATGCCTAATGTTTTCCTTTCTATCTGTGATGCGAGGATTAATTCTTAGCCCTGAACTGGAATGGCAATTAACTCGGAATTAATTCAGCCGCAGAGATTCTATTACTGTTGCCAATTAATCAAGAACTTATTTGCGGCCCGATGAATGACATCCCGGGACTCCAAAAGGCACGAAGAGCATTGACCAATTTAAGTGCCGCCCCCTCCCTCCCCGTGACACCCTCCACCTTGAATTCAAACGCCACGTTTCGCAGATTAAAGAAATCTCATTTTGCGCCTCTGGAAACGGCCGTTTTAATCCCGGAGTGACGCGTGCCTCGTCGTAATTGAAAAAAATAATAAAATATCCCAAAATCAGTCAAAGATAATCAGAACGTTTTTCTAATTCTGGAACTCGAGAATCCCTTTCGTGCTTTCAAACGCGAAATATCAGAGATGGTCAGAAATCCTCCCCAACGTTGGAAGATTCTGCGGGATTGTCATAAAAAGAAGGACTTCTGGGCTGCTGTGAGTTTTCCGGGCTGCATGGCCATGTGCCAGTGGCATTCTCTCCTGAAGTTTGGCCTGCATCTATGGCTAATGGCATCCTCAGAGGTTCACTGGGCAGTGAGGAAAGTGAGTGGATGTCTATCTATAGAATGGCCAGGGTCTTAGATGGATGGATGGATGGGTGGATGGGTGGATAGATAGATAGATAGATAGATAGATAGATAGATAGATAGATAGACAGATTGATAGATAGATGGATAGATGGATGAATAGATAGTTAGACAGATAGATAGACAGACAGATTGATAGATGGATGGATGGATGGATGGATGGATGGATGGATGGATGGATGGATAGACAGGCAGACTGATGGATGGATGGATGGGTGGGTGGGTGGGTGGATAGATGGACGGACGGACAGACAAACAGACAGACAGACAGACAAACAGATAGATAGATAGATAGATAGACAGATTGATAGATGGATGGACAGATGGATAGATAGATAGATGGATGGATGGATGGGCGGACAGATAGATAGATAGACAGATTGATAGATGGATAGATAGACAGATGGATGGATGGATGGATAGACAGACAGATTGATAGATGGATGGATGGACAGATGGATAGATAGACAGATTGATAGATGGATGGATGGATGGATGGATGGATGGATAGATAGACAGATTGATAGATGGACAGATGGATAGATGGACAGATGGATAGATAGACAGATTGATAGATGGATGAACAGATGGATAGATAGATGGATGGATGGATGGAACTAAAGTTCTGGTGGTGAAAATTTCAGAACTCTTTCAAAATTTAATTATTATTTCATTATTGGTGATTTTTATGACAGAACCAATTAAGAACTGCCATTTATAATGAAATTTTGAGAGTTTTGTTAGAGTTCTGAAATTTTCACCACCAGAACTTTAGTTTTGTAAGGACTTTGGAACCATTTAGAACCATGCATTGAACAGGCCTAGTACACAAGTTGGTGTTGAATAAATAGTGAAAACGTGGAGGGAAAAATTGAGAGTTTTGTTAGATTTCTGAAATTTTCACCACCAGAACTTTAGTCTTGTAAGGACTTTGGGACCATTTAGAACCATGCATTGAACAGGCCTAGTACACAAGTTGGTGTTGAATAAATAGTAAAACCGTGGAGGGAAAAATTGAGAGTTTTGTTAGAGTGCTGAAATTTTCACCACCAGAACTTTAGTTTTGTAAGGACTTCGGGACCATTTAGAACCATGCATTGAACAGGCCTAGTACACAAGTTGGTGTTGAATAAATAGTAAAACCGTGGAGGGAAAAATTGAGAGTTTTGTTAGAGTGCTGAAATTTTCACCACCAGAACTTTAGTTTTGTAAGGACTTCGGAACCATTTAGAACCATGCATTGAATAGGCCTAGTACACAAGTTGGTGTTGAATAAATAGTAAAACCGTGGAGGGAAAAATTGAGAGTTTTGTTAGAGTGCTGAAATTTTTACCACCAGAACTTTAGTTTTGTAAGGACTTTGGAACCATTTAGAACCATGCATTGAACAGGCCTAGTACACAAGTTGGTGTTGAATAAATAGTAAAACCGTGGAGTGAAAATTTGAGAGTTTTGTTAGAGTGCTGAAATTTTCACCACCAGAACTTTAGTTTTGTAAGGACTTCGGAACCATTTAGAACCATGCATTGAACAGGCCTAGTACACAAGTTGGTGTTGAATAAATAGTAAAACCATGGAGGGAAAAATTGAGAGTTTTGTTAGAGTGCTGAAATTTTCACCACCAGAACTTTAGTTTTGTAAGGACTTCATTTAGAACCATGCATTGAACAGGCGTAGTACACAAGTTGGTGTTGAATAAATAGTAAAACCGTGGAGGGAAAAATTGAGAGTTTTGTTAGAGTGCTGAAATTTTCACCACCAGAACTTTAGTTTTGTAAGGATTTTGGAACCGTGGAGAGAAAAATCCCCCGACTGACCGGTGGTGAACTGTCCCTTGAGCTTCTGGAAGACGGGGTCCTGGGCCGTGGCCTGGGCTCTCCGGGCCAGGGACTCGGAGGCCGCGCTGGAGAACATGGTGGAGACGTTGGAGACGTTCTCCAGGCCGACGCCGAAGGTGCTGACCAGCTTCTTGACGAAGTTGAGCGTGTGCGGCGTGATCTTGGCGTCCGACACGGCCCCGCTCTTCTCAAAGGCCACCGAGTAGCACTTGGCCAAACCCTGCTGCAACTGCCGGAGGACCTGGCGGAGGCACACAACACACGCCGGCGGGTCACGCACTCCAGACACGGAACACGCTCCCACTCGAGTAATACATATGCAATTAAAATAATAAATATATATAATTAAAATAAACTAAAATAATAATAAAATGTTTCCCCTTGACATTAAGTCCAGTTGTGTCCAACTCTGGAGGTTGGTGGTCATCTCCATTTCTAAGCTGAAGAGCCGGCATTGTCCATAGACGTCTCTGAGGTCATGTGGCCAGCATGACTGCATGGAGCACCATTACCTTCCAGGAATACCTATTGACCTACTACCTTTCAGCAGAAGGAATACCTATCGACCTACTCATATTTGAATATTATCAAACTACAAGGTTGGGAGAAGCTGGGTCTAACAGTGGGAGCTCACCACGTCCTGCGGATTTGAACTGCTGACCTTCCGGTCAGCAAGTTCAGCAGCTCAGCGGTTTAACCTGCTGCACAAATGTGGCCCCTTGAAATAATAATAAAAATAATAATGCAAAATCTAATATTATTTATTTAAAATAACATACTAATAATAATAATGCAAAATGTAATATTGTTTATTTAAAATATTATAATAATAATGCAAAATGTAATATTATTTATTTAAAATATAATAATAAAAATAATGCAAAATGTAATATTATTAATTTAAAATATAATAATAATAATAATAATGCAAAATGCAATATTATTTATTTAAAATAATAATAATAATATAATAATAATGCAAAATGTATAATTAAAATAATAATAGTAATAATAATAATAATGCAAAATGTAAAATATTATTTATTTAAATTAATATAATAATAATAATGCAAAATGTAATATTTATTTAAAATAATATAATAATAATTCAAAATGTAATATTATTTATTTAAAATAATATAATAATTATAATGCAAAATGTAATATTATTTATTTAAAATAATATAATAATTATAATTCAAAATGTAATATTATTTCTTTAAAATAATATAATAATACAAAATGTAATATTATTTATTTAAAATAATAATATAATAATACAAAATGTAATATTATTTATTTAAAATATAATAATAATAATAATAATGCAAAATGTAATATTATTTATTTAAAATATAATAATATAATACAAAATGTAATATTATTTATTTAAAATAATAATAATAATAATAATACAAAATGTAATATTATCTATTTAAAATATAATAATAAAAATAATGCACAATGTAATATTATTTTTAAATAATATAATAATAATAATAATGCAAAATGCAATATTATTTATTTAAAATAATATAGCAATAAAAATAATGCAAAATGTAATATTATTTATTTAAAATATAATAATAATAATAGTAATAATGCAAAATGTAACACTATTTATTTAAAATATAATAATAATAATAGTAATAATGCAAAATGTAACACTATTTTAAATAATATAATGATAATGCAAAATGTAATATTATTGATTTAAAATAATAATAATAATGCAAAATGTAATATTATTGATTTAAAATAATATAATAGTAATAATAATGCAAAATGTAATATTATTGATTTAAAATAATAATAATAATGCAAAATGTAATATTATTGATTAAAATAATAATAATAATGCAGAATGTAATATTATTTATTTAAAATAATATAATAATAATAGTAACGCAAAATGTAACATTATTTATTTAATGATATGGGAATATGAGAATACGAGAACCGGACTCTTCCTACCTCCTCGTGCCAGTTTTCTCTGAACCAGACCATCTGGTCCACGATGCCCTCGAGCGAGGAGAGGAGGGTGGGGTGCAGCTCCCGCTGCATGTGCATGATGCGGCTGCAGCGCCACATGGGGGCCGTGGCGCGGATGGGGCCCGGGTCCGAGGCCGAGTGCGACTGGCTCCCCACAGAACTCGGCTGCTGCTGCCCCGAATCTGGACCGGAAGAAGAAGAAGGGGGCGAGGGGGCGAAAGACAGGACGGTCAGAGGACAACGCAACACACCGCCCGGGAAAGATGCCAAGCCAAGAAAAGACATTGCTAACACATTGACAGTGTGTTAGTAGGCCTCAGTATGAGTAGGCCTCAGTGTTATTTCTCCTCAGTGGGAGAAAGGCCTCAGTGTGAGAGAGTCCTCAGTGTGAGGTAGGCCTCAGTGTTAATAGGTATCAGTTTGAGAAGGTTTGGTGTGAGAAGCTTTAGTGAGAGTGTGTTAGTAGGCTTCAGTGTTACTTATCCTCAGTGGGAGAAAGGTCTCAGTCTGAGAGAGCCTTCAGTGTTTTTTTGTTTGTTTGTTTTTTTAAGTGTTACTTATCCTCACTGGAAGAAAGGCCTCAGTCTGGGAGAGCCTTCAGTGTGAGATGGCCTCAGTGAGAGACAGGCCTCAGTATGAGTAGGCTTCAGTGTTACTTATCCTCAGTGGGAGAAAGGCCTCAGTCTGAGAGAGCCCTCAGTGTGAGATGGCCTCAGTGAGAGACAGGCCTCAGTGTGAGGTAGGCCTCAGTGTTAGTAAGCCTCAGTTTCAGAAGGCCTGGTGTGAGAAACTGTTTTAGTGAGAGAGTGTTTTAGTAGGCCTCAGTATGAGTAGGCCTCAGTGTTACTTATCTTCAGTGGGAGAAAGACCTCAATCTGAGAGAGCCCTCAGTGTGAGATGGCCCCAGTGAGAGACAGGCCTCAGTGTTAGTAGGCCTCAGTTTCAGAAGGCCTGGTGTGAGAAGCTTTAGTGAGAGAGTGTGTTAGTAGGCCTCAGTATGAGTAGGCCTCAGTGTTACTTATCCTCAGTGGGAGGTGATCTCAGTGAGAGACAGGCCTCAGTGTGAGGTAGGCCTAAGTGTTAGCAGGCCTGGTGTGAGAAGCTTTAGTGAGAGTGTTAGTAGGCCTCAGTATGAGTAGGCCTCAGCGTTACTTATCCTCAGTGGGAGAAAGGCCTCAGTTTGAGAGAGCCCTCAGTGTGAGACGGCCTCAGTGAGAGACAGACCTCAGTGTGAGGTAGGCCTCAGTGTTAGTAAGCTTCAGTTTCAGAAGGCCTGGTGTGAGAAACTTTAGTGAGAGAATGTTTTAGTAGGCCTCAGTATGAGTAGGCCTCAGTGTTACTTATCTTCAGTGGGAGAAAGACCTCAATCTGAGAGAGCCCTCAGTGTGAGACGGCCTAAGGGAGAGACAGGCCTCAGTGTGAGGTAGGCATGAATGTTAATAGGTCTCAGTTTCAGAAGGCCTGGTGTGAGAAGCTTTAATGAGAGAGTGTGTTAGTAGGCCTCAGTATGAGTAGGCCTCAGTGTTACTTCTCCTCAGTGGGAGAAAGGCCTCAGTCTGAGAGAGCCCTCAGTGTGAGACGACCTCAGTGAGAGACAGGCCTCAATGTTAGTAGGCCTGGTGTGAGAAGCTTTAGTGAGAGTGTGTGTTAGTAGGCCTCAGTATGAGCAGGCCTCAGTGTTACTTCTCCTCAGTGCGAGAAAGGCCTCAGTTTGAGAGAGCCTTCAGTGTGAGACGGCCTCAGTGAGAGACAGGCCTCAGTGTGAGGTAGGCCTCAGTGTTAGTAGGCCTCAGTTTGAGAAAGTTTGGTGTGAGAAGCTTCTGTAAGAGAAGCCCCAAGTTGAAGACCATTGTGTGTGAAGGCTGCTGTGTGTAAAAAGCTACTGTGTGAAGCTCCTGTGTAACTTCGGTGTGAGAGGGAAGCTGTTTATCTGCGAGATAAAGAAGCCCAGCATGGAAGCAAAGAAGTATAAAGAACTTTATTTGTGTATTGTTATTGTAAATAGTGCAACCATATTATTTTGCTATGAAGAAAACCCTCCGAAGGAAGAGATGGCATTGCTCTGTGTGTTTTTGTTCTTTTTGTCACTTGGGTCTCCTGGTGCTGGGTCACACCACTGCTCATAAGTTACTCTACTATACGTTTATGAGGAGTGTCTTTTGTTAGTAAGCCCACTCGCCCAAAAAAAGACACCCCCCCTCCAGGTCTAAAAAGTCTGGATAGAGCAGAATTATCCTTTGGGAGAGGGGATTGGGGGCTCATGGGAATCCTGCAGGCTGCAAGAATTAACATAAAAATCCTTAATTATCATCCCCATAATATTTTACCACCGTAATACAATAATCCATAATGCAATTCCATTGTGCGGTATTAACCCGGCATCAGCATAAAAAAAAAATTAAAGCCACCCCGGCTCCATCAACCGAGCGTTCGCTGATCCTATTAACAAATTAGGAAAGCAAACTTGTAGGCTGGAACAAAATGGTCGACGCTTAAGAGACCGACTCGACTAACGAACTCTGACGTGAGAGCGAGGTGCCGAAAACCCGCTTTTGTAGCTTACCGCTTTTGTAGCGTTCGCGCTGCTCGATCTTCAGCGTCAAATAAAGCGTTCGAATGGGAAAGTAGACCGCTTGCGGGTACACACGCCCAACCTGCACAAAACAAAACAAAACATTATTTTATTCAAAATCCTGCAACCCAAACTATTTATTTATTTGTATTGTCGAAGGCTTTCATGGCCGGAATCACTGGGTTGTTGTAGGTTTTTTCGGGCTGTATGGCCATGTTCTGGAGGCATTTTCTCCTGACGTTTCGCCTGCATCTATGGCAACCATCCTCAGAGGTAGTGAGGTCTGTTGGAACTAGGAAATTGGGTTTATATATCTGTGGAATAATGACCAGGGTGGGACAAAGGACTCTTGTCTGCTGGAGTGAGGTGCGAATGTTTCAACTGACCACCTTGATTAGCACTGGGATTGTAGCGCAGCTGGCTGAGTGTCAGCTGCATTAAGATCACCCTGACCAAGAAGGTCATGAGTTCGAAGCCAGTCCGGGTTGGAGTGAGCTTCCGGCCAATTTTGTGTAGCTTGTTGTCAACCTTTGCAACCCGAAAGACAGTTGCATCTGTCAAGTAGGAAAATTAGGTGCCACCTATGTGTGGGGAGGCTAATTAACTAATTTATGGGGCCATAAAGAAGACCAGCAAAAAAGGATGCGGGGAATGCGGAAGTGCTTCATCAGCGTCGCAGATGGACGAGGAAAGCGACGGCTCCCCTGGCGGCCAGAAAAAAGTGAAATAGCCTCTGTGTATGTCTGTATATGTTGTATGTCAAAATTGGCATGGAATGTTTGCCATATATGCGTACTCTGTAATCCGCCCTGAGTCCCCTGTGGGGTGAGGAGAAGGGCCGAATAGAAATGCTGCAAATAAAAATAAAAATAAATTTGATGGCCTGGCAGTGCCTGGGGCAATCTTTTGTTGAGAGGTGATTAGATGTTCCTGATTGTTTCCCCTCTGTTGTTGTGCTGTTGTAATTTTAGAGTTTTTTAATACTGGTAGCCAGATTGTGTTCATTTTCATGGTTTCTTCCTTTCTGTTGAAATTGTCCACCTGCTTCTTGTGGATTTCAATGGCTTCTCTGTGTCGTCTGACATGGTGGTTGTGAGAGTGGTCCAGCATTTCTGTGTTCTCAAATGATATGCTGTGTTCAGGCTGGTTCATCAGGTGCTCTGCTCTGGCTGACTTCTCTGGTTGAAGTAGTCTCCAGTGCCTTTCATGTTCCTTGATGCGTGTCTGGGCAATGCTTCTGCTGCGTGTGGAGGTCCCTCTGTAGACTTCTTCTCCACAGCTGCCCGGTACGTGGTAGACTCCTGCAGAAGTGAGAAGATCCCTCTTGTCCTTTGCTGAGCAGAGCATGTGTTGGATTTTCTTGGTGGGTCTGTAAGTGGTTTGTATGTTGTGTTTCCTCCTCAGCTTCCCTCTGTGGTCAATGGTTCCCTTGCTGTCTGGCAAGAACACTTTTCCTCTGGGTGGGTCTTGGTCTTGACTCTCGTGGCTTCTTCTCGGTGGTCTTGCAGCTCTTCTGATGTCTGAGGTGAAGTCTCCATTGGCCCAGTTGAGGTGGTTCAGCTCATCTTGGAGGAGGTGGGCTTCGCAGATTCTTTTTGCACGGTCTGCCAAGGCTTGAATGCCTTCGACAATAAACCTAAATTGCCTTGCATGAATACTAGTTGGCCACTAAGGAGAAGGTGGACTCAAGTGAGTTTTTACCTCTTGTGAAGGAGATTCCTGATTTTCCCAAAAATGGTGGTGAATGACGTTTTCCAAAAGGTTATGGAGATTTCCATTTCTGACAAGGTTATGGCATCATTTCCCAAAAGGTTATGGAGATTTCCATTTCCCAATAGGTTATGGAGATTTCCATTTCCCAAAAGGTTATGGAGATTTCCATTTCCCAAAAGGTTATGGCATCATTTCCGAAAAGGTTATGGGGATTTCCATTTCCCAAAAGGTTATGGAGATTTCCATTTCCCAAAAGGTTATGGAGATTTCCATTTCCCAAAAGGTTATGGCATCATTTCCCAAAAGGTTATGGGGATTTCCATTTCCCAAAAGGTTATGGAGATTTCCATTTCCCAAAAGGTTATGGAGATTTCCATTTCCCAAAAGGTTATGGGGATTTCCATATCCCAAAAGGTTATGGAGATTTCCATTTCCCAAAAGGTTATGGGGATTTCCATTTCCCAAAAGGTTATGGGGATTCCCATTTCCCAAAAGGTTATGGGGATCTCCATTTCCCAAAAGGTTACGGAGATTTCCATTTCCCAAAAGGCACTAGAGTGGTGAGAGTGGTCCAGCATTTGGGTGTTCTCAAATAAAATGCTGTGTCCAGGTTGATTCATCAGGTGCTCTGCTATGGCTGACTTCTCTGGTTGAAGTAGTCTCTGGTTGAAGGCACTGCAGACTACTTCAACCAGAGAAATCAGCCATAGCAGAGCACCCGATGAACCAACCTTGAGACAGCATATTACTACCCTGGTCTTTCCACAGATATATAAACCCCTTTTCCTAGTTCCAACAGACCTCACTACCTCTGAGGATGCTTGCCATAGATGCAGGTGAAACGTCAGGAGAGAATGCTTCTAGACCATGGCCATAGAGCCCGAGAAAACCTACAACAACCCACTGCCTTGGATTGTTTTTATATCTTTTGTGGACATTGCTTTGAATTCCGAAACGAAAGCATTACGAAACAAAAGTGAGGCCTCTGAAACATTTCGGAGAGACTAGGAAACATTCATTGTTTCCGAGCATTTCACATTGTAATATATAGATTTTAAATTAAATTATTTTTTTTAAAAATCCTAAAAAAAAGTAGATGAATGAATCTATTTGATACTTTGCAAGATTGATGGGCTGCTTATGTTGTCTCGTTGTGGCAGAAATCCCTCTTTTAGTTTTTTAAATTATTTGTAAACACTTTTTAAAATTTTCCTGAAATCTGTATTTATTGTTCCAAAAATGAATTGGGAATACACTTATGACACCATGTTCTCTCTGTTCAGAGAGGATCTTCCTTATGAGATCAATAGACAGCAAAATGCAGAGAGAACGTGAGCGGCCCAGAGATCGGTCTTGCGCCACAAAGCATCCGTACCTGGCTAATAAGGTTCAAGAGCAGCTTGCCCTCTGATCCAACCAAACAGGTCAAGAGCTGTGGGATCCAGGCCAGCCACTGGATGGGGGGGACGCCAATGCAGTACTTGTCCACAGCGTCCGCCAGCGTGTTCTTGTCGTCGTCAAAGCTGAGCAGCCAAAGAACCTGGAAACAAAGAGAAGGAGAAAGCACGCCGTCACGTCAACGCAGCATTGGCAGAAAATACCGTTCTAATGGACATGTGGTCACACACCAACTGGAGGGTTCCGCCACTGTCCCAAGCGCTGATGGAATCATTCCAGGATTTGAGTGTGACATCTGTAGACAGTCCACGTTTCGCAGGCATATAGCAGGGTTGGGAGGACAATGGCTTTGTAGACAAGCCCCTTGGTCTCCCTATGGATGCCCCGGTCCTCAATCACTCTCTGCTTCATTTGGAAGAATGCTGCACTCGCATGCAGTCCTGCCAGTGGCCACATGACCTTAGAGGTGACTATGGACAACGCCGGTTCTTTGGCCTACAAATGGAGATGAGCAACAGAGCCCCAGACTTGGACTTGACCAGACTTAATGTCAGGGGAAAACCTTTACCTTTACCTAATAGTAATAATAGTCCCTTTGAGTCTCTCTGTGGAGAGAAAATCGGAGCATAAATAATAATAATTACAATAATAATAATAATAATAACAACAATAATAACAATAAGTTCTTCTTCTTGTTGTTATTATTATTATACAAGTGTTCGACTTGTGATTTTGTGATACGAAATCCAGCGTAAATATCTCGTTTCCTGTGACATACTTTGCTTTTGTCAGTAAAATAACAATAACAATAATAATAACAATAAGTTCTTCTTCTTCTTCCTATTATTATTATTATTATTATTATTATTATTATTATTATTATTATATTATACATGTGCTCGACTTGTGATTTTGTGATACGAAATCCAGCGTATACATCTCGTTTCCTGTGACATACTGTGCTTTTGTGTCAGTAAAATAACAATAACAATAATAACAACAATAAGTTCTTCCTATTATTATTATTATTATTATTATACAAGTGTTCGACTTGTGATTTTGTGATACGAAATCCAGCGTATACATCTCGTTTCCTGTGACATACTGTGCTTTTGTGTCAGTAAAATAACAATAACAATAATAATAACAACAAGTTCTTCTTCTTCTTCCTATTATTATTATTGTGATTTTGTGATACGAAATCCAGCGTATATATCTCGTTTCCTGTGACATACTTTGCTTTTGTGTCAGTAAAATAATAACAATAACAATAATAATAACAATAAGTTCTTATTATTATTCCTATTATTATTATTATTATTATTATTATTATTATACAAGTGTTCGACTTGTGATTTTGTGATACGAAATCCAGCGTATACCTCTCGTTTCCTTTGACACACTGTGCTTTTGTGTCAATAGTAATAATGTCAGGATTAATTTAGTTATATGTGTGTTTTCTAATGTGCTTCTATGTAATTTCAAGATGGAGTCTACTGTGTGTTAGAAATTGCTGTGCAGAATGTTCATGAGGCTGTGATTAAGTAACCTTGTGAGAAATGAGATAATGTGTGTTCTGGCTGGGAACAGAAGGGAGTCACCTGTCTCAGCCAGAGTGAAGAGATAAGCAGGTGTTCAGAGAGACTTTCGGTTTTCCATTCGTTCCTGTTTGTAGCTCGCTGTGCTAAGACGTGTCTTTGATGTACTTAGTAAAACTTAGAAAAATAAATAATTGTTTGGGTAATATGTTAATTTGTTAATTGTTGTTACATTATTGCATTGAATTATTGCTGTTTTATTGGTTGTGAATTGCTGTGAGTCGCCCTCGGGCTGAGAACAGTGGTATATAAGCAAAGTAAATAAATAATAAATAAATAATAAATATTATTATTATTATACAAGTGTTCGACTTGTGATTTTGTGATACGAAATCCAGCATATACATCTCGTTTCCTGTGACATACTGTGCTTTTGTGTCAATAGTAATAATGTCAAGATTAATTTAGTTATATGTGTGTTTTCAAATGTGCTTCTATGTAATTTCAAGATGGAGTCTACTGTGCATTAGAAATTGCTATGCAGAATGTTCATGAGGCTGTGATTAAGTAACCTTGAGAGAAATGAGATAATGTGTGTTCTGGCTGGGAACAGAAGGGAGTCACCTGTCTCAGCCAGAGTGAAGAGATAAGCAAGTGTTCAGAGAGACTTTCGGTTTTCCATTCGTTCCTGTTTGTAGCTCGCTGTGCTAAGACGTGTGTTTGATGTACTTAGTAAAACTTAGAAAAATAAATAATTGTTTGAGTAATATGTTAATTTGTTAATTGTTGTACATTATTGCATTGAATTATTGCTGTTTTATTGGTTGTGAACCGCTGTGAGTCGCCCTCGGGCTGAGAACAGCGGTATATAAGCAAAGTAAATGAATAAGTAAATAAATAAACTTAGTTTTCTTTTGTAACTGAAAGACTGCAGAGTCCTTATTTCGCATCGCAGTGTCTGCTGATCTAGCAATCCTTCCGCTGGCAAACGTAAATACTCTGACAATCAATAC